>NC_139924.1:3700000-4326213 GCF_963514095.1 Eutrigla gurnardus | reverse complement strand
GTGGAAGCAGTCTGAAGGTGGAAGTCTGTGTGGTAGTGTCATTCTTGCCTTTTTCCTGTTTGCAGCAGAAGACTGCATTTTGTTAATAAAAGCACCTCAAAGCATATCTGCAACTCCAGTCAACCATTCATTATTTTTGAAGGAACAATTTTTTTGACATATACCAAAAATCAAAGTGGAAAATCAGATCGCAGGCTGATCCCACTTTTGTGGAGATTTTTCAAGACATGTCGATATGATCCTTGTTATGACCGGCTCAAAGGCACAACACATTGAGGGACACCATGCTAGTTGTAATGCAAAAGGATTTTGCATTACAACATTTATTTACAACATTTATTTACAAGACAAAAGAGGGATCACACAAACAAAGGCTGGGATCTTGTGCCAGGGAGGAGAGAGAGAGGGGGCGGAGGAAGGATCCACTTATATAGGCCGCACCCACAGCTTCATGCAGGTGCCCTCAATCAGCCTTCAGGAAACTGCACCTTAAACACAGACACATGACAGACACATGCAAAAGGGATGGAAAAAATATACAATGACACGTAACACCCCCTCCCTTAAGGTGACAGCCATGCTGTCAGCATCGACATCTCATGACACGCGTGAGAGGGCATCGGCCACGACATTATCACACCCCTTCTTGTGCCGAATCTCTATATTAAAGTTCTGGGCCATAAGAGCCCACCGCATGAGTCGTTGGTTGTTATTGTACATGCGGTTTAAGAGAGAGAGGGTTGTGATCAGTGAAAATCAACACTGGCTGTGGTGTTGAGCCAACATAGGCCTCAAAATGTTGAAGGGCCCAGAGCCTGGCTAAAGCCTCTTTTTCGATGGTGCTATACCTACATTGGGCTGGGGAGAACTTCTTGGAAAAGTAGCAAACGGGATGATCGATACCCGAAGAATCCTCCTGCAGCAATACAGCACCAGTCCCGCTTGCATCAACCTCCAACTTAAACGGCACTGCAAAATCAGGAGACAACACCACTGGAGAAGAGCTGAGAAGAGCTTTTACGGACTGAAAAGCCAGCTCACACTTGGTGTCCCAAAACAAATCCTTTGTGGGGCTAAGGAGGTCAGTCAAAGGAGACACAATGGCAGCAAAGTTACGGCAGAACCCTCTATAATAGCCAGCTAGTCCAAGAAAGCGACGCAGTTTCTGCTTAGTGGTGGGAACAGGGAACTCAGTGATAGCTGTTATTTTGGCATCTACTGGCTGAACTTGACCCTGACCAACCTTCTTGCCAAGATAAGTGATGGTGGCCTTGGCAAACTGGCATTTTGCCAGATTCAGGGTAAGGGAAGCATCTTGCAGGCACTGAAACACAACAGACAGGGTTTCCACATGGGACTGCCAGTCAGCAGAAAAGACTACCACGTCATCAAGGTAGGCCTCACAGTTTGCCACATCAGACAACACCATATGCATAAGTCGCTGAAAGGTGGCAGGGGCATTACGCATACCAAATGCCATGACGGTATACTGCATGAAACTGTCCGGTGTCACAAATGCAGAGATCTCAGAAGCATGTGATGTTAAAGGTACCTGCCAGTAGCCCTTTAGGAGGTCCAACTTGGTGACGTAGTGAGCAGCTCCAACTCTATCAATGCAATCCTCCACGCGAGGAAGAGGAAAAGAATCAGGTTTAGTTACAGCATTGGCCTTCCTGAAATCAGTACAAAAACGTGGTGTTCCATCAGACCTTGGTATAAATAAACATGGAGAGCTCCAGGCGCTAGAGCTGGAAAGGCCAGGCCATGCTGTTGCAAATACTCAACCTCTTTCTGCATTTGAGCTCTTTTTGTGGGATTCACACGATAGGCATGCTGCTTAATCGGAAGACAGTCACCAACATCAATGTCATGCTGCAACACTGTGGTTTGGGTTGGTACATCTGAGAACAGTGTGTGATTACTTTCAATTAATATGAGAATGTCATACTTATCTGTCCCAGAAAGAGGAGACAGGTAATTCTCCAAATCAGCCAACACTTGGGAATTCGGCAGCCGAGCACACAGAACAGGAGCATCTTGCATCGCTAGGTCATCATCCTGAGGAGAGTAGCATGGCAACACTGCTGTTATAGCTACAGGCAACACCTTAGCTGGAGGGGAGAGAGTGGTTTCACTTGACCTGACAACATAGGGCTTGAGCATGTTCACATGACATACAAGAGTCTTTCGTCTCCTATCAGGAGTACGAATGACATAATCCGTTTCACTTAGTTTCTTTTCGATCACATAAGGGCCTGTGAACTTAGCTTGCAGCACCGAGCCAGGAATAGGAAGAAAAACCAACACAGAGTCTCCAGGTTTAAAACTGCGTTCAATAGCACTCTTGTCAAAGTGAGCCTTCATTTTACGTTGGGAGCTAGACAGTGCCTCTTTCGCTACCTCACAGGCATGATGAAGACGCTCTCTGAAAGAACTGACATAGTCCAGTACGTTTTCACTAGGAGTAGCAACCCCAGTCATCTGCTCACGCAACAATTTCAACGGTCCACGAACTGTGTGGCCAAATACCAGTTCTGCAGGGCTGAAACCCAATGACTCCTGAACAGTCTCTCGAGCAGCAAAAAGCAGGAATGGTATACCCTTCAGAGAGGGGCAATACTCCCTCCACCAACAAAGACTGAGCGGCTGCTGTATCTCTTAATATATGAACTGTGACAAACTTTTCCGACTCAGAGGTGGCTACCAACCCCTCCATGCGGAAAGGTGCAAAGAGATCAGGCTCAGTACTGTCCTCAATGGACTCACTCAGACCTTTTCCCACCCCAGGCCGGTTTTCAGTGAACTGACTGAGACCATCTTCTCCACCTGGCAGACGTGACACTGAAGCTAGCGGTCACGACTCTGCTAGGAACCAATGATTCAGACACCAACTGGCAGAATTGAGAAGTTTTAATGGAAGTTGTGAGGTGCTGGTTGGGCAGGCAGGCAGGCAGGCAGGCAGGCAGGCAGGCAGGGCAAGAACTGCGGCAGGAAAAGGCAGCAGTCAGAAAAAGCGCAAAAACTTTCTAGTCGAAATTCTGAGGCTTGGCTTAGCTCGAACGTGACTACGACAAACCGTTTGGACAGAGTGACGATCCGGCAGAGACTGACGGTTGAGCAGGGCTGAAGTGCAGACTGGGTGACGAGCTGATGGGAACCAGGTGGCCTGACTGCAGCAGCAGGGCAGGTGTGGAGTGGGAGGCAGGCAGGCCCAGGAGAGGTGACAGAGTGCAAGGGGGAGGGGGAAGGAGACAGACATACAAACAGGTAGGGTGACAAAACAAAACAGACAAACGTGCAACACAAACTGTCATGGCGCTGGCCTTGTGACAGTACCCCCGACGGACACCCCCAGGTGGCCCACCAGGCCTGGGCTTCCCCGGATGAGCCCGGTGGAAGTCCCGAACAAGGTGGTCTAGGACGAGGCGGCAGGGCACCCAGCACCGCTCTTCAGGCCCATAGCCCTCCCAGTCGACCAGGTATTGGATGCCACGGCCACGACGGCGACTGTCGAGGAGACGACGGACAGTAAAGGCGGGGTGGTTGTCGATGATTCTGGGGGGAGGAGGGGGGACCAATGGACTGGAGACCACAGGCTTTACAGCAGATACGTTGAAAACTGGGTGGACCTTGAGGGTCCGAGGCAATTTCAGGCGTACAGCATTGGGGTTAATAATCTTTTGAATCACAAAAGGGCCAATAAATCTCGGGGACAGCTTCTTAGAGTCCGTCTTTAAAGGGAGATCCTTGGTAGAAAGCCATACCTTGTCTCCAGGTGCATATTGAGGTGCAGGAGTCCGATGACGGTTGGCCTGATGCTTGTATCGGCCCGAGGCACGGAGTAAGGCTGAGCGTGCACGGTGCCAGGTCTTGTGGCACCGGCGGACATGGGCCTGGACTGAGGGCACTGAAAGCTCCTTTTCCTGTGAGGGGAATAGTGGAGGCTGATACCCAAAAACACATTGAAATGGTGAGATCCCTGTGGCAGACGAAGGTAGAGTGTTATGGGCATACTCCACCCAGGGCGTAAGGGTGGACCAGGTGGATGGGTTGGAGGACACCATGCAGCGGAGAGAGGTCTCCAGATCCTGGTTTGCCCTTTCAGCTTGACCATTCGACTGGGGATGGTATCCTGAACTCAGACTGACAGTGGCTCCAACTGAGGAACAGAAGGCCTTCCAGACAGCAGAGGTGAATTGAGGCCCACGATCTGAAACAATATCAGAAGGGAGACCATACGCACAGAACACCTCTCTGACCAACAGATCAGCTGTCTCCCTGGCTGAGGGCAGTTTGGGCAGTGGCAAAAAGCGTGCAAATTTACTGAAGCGGTCAACAACAGTGAGAATTACCGTGTTTCCAGCTGAAGCGGGCAGACCAGTCACAAAATCCAGGGCAAGATGTGACCAGGGGCGACGGGGCACCAGCAGGGGGCGCAACAATCCAGCACTGGACTGATTCGAAGACTTGTTTTGAGCACAACTAGGGCAAGCAGACACAAAAGACTTTACATCGACATCCATAGATGGCCACCAAAAACGTCGTCTAAGGAAGGCAAGTGTTCGTTTTACTCCTGGGTGGCTAGTTAGTTTAGAGGAATGGGCCCATTGCAGTACTGAGGATTTAACAGCGTCTGGAACATACAGGCGACCCGGAGGGCCATTACCTGGGTCAGGTTGCGTCTGTTGGGCTCCTCTTACTTCCTCTTCAATCCTGAGGGAAACTGCCGCAATAAAACAGGGCTCTGGGACGATGGGTTCCAGGGGCGTGGTGGTGCCATCTTCCTTCCCATACATACGGGACAGAGCGTCAGGTTTGGTGTTCTTAGAACCGGGCCTGTAGGTCAGAGTGAAATTAAAACGACCAAAAAAGAGAGCCCATCTGGCTTGACGAGCGTTAAGCCGCTTAGCAGACTGGATGTAGGCCAGGTTCTTGTGGTCTGTCCATACCACGAAAGGCTGCTGAGATCCCTCCAGCCAGTGCCGCCATTCCTCAAGAGCCAGCTTCACTGCCAATAGCTCACAGTTGCCCACATCATAGTTTCTCTCTGAAGGAGACAAACGGTGAGAAAAATAGGCACAGGGGTGAAGCTTACCATCCTTGACGGAGCGCTGAGAGAGGACTGCCCCCACTCCAATGTCTGAAGCATCCACTTCCACTATAAACTGCCTCTCCCGGTCAGGCTGGACGAGCACAGGGGCAGAAGAAAAATACCCCTTGAGCTTAGTGAATGCATCTTCAGCGGTGGATGTCCACTGGAAAGGCTTAATGGTGGAGGTTAGTGCAGTTAGAGGGGCAGCCACACGACTATAATTCTGGATGAATCTCCTATAGAAATTAGCAAATCCAAGGAACCTCTCCAACTCCTTACGGTTGCTAGGGCTGGGCCAATCCAGGACTGCCTTTACCTTGGCTGGGTCCATCTTCATCTGCCCTTCCTCAATGATGAAACCCAGGAAGGAGGTTGACGTGGCATAGAACTCACATTTCTCCCCTTTCACATAGAGGCGATTCTCCAAGAGTCTTTGCAGAACCTGGCGAACGTGCTGTACATGGTCAGACATGTTCCTGGAGAAGATAAGGATATCGTCCAGGTAAACAAATACAAAACGGTGTAACATGTCCCTGAGGACGTCATTTACCAGGGCCTGGAAGACGGCTGGGGCGTTGGAGAGACCAAACGGCATGACTAAATACTCAAAATGGCCCAGAGGAGTGTTAAAGGCCGTCTTCCACTCATCTCCTTCCCGTATCCTCACCAGGTGGTATGCATTCCGAAGGTCTAGTTTAGTGAACACTGTGGCCCCCTGGAGAGAATCAAAGGCAGAATTCATCAAAGGCAAAGGGTACTTGTTCTTGATGGTGATATTGTTTAACGAACGAAAATCAATACACGGGCGGAGGGACCCATCCTTCTTGCCAACAAAGAAAAACCCTGCCCCGAGAGGCGATGAAGAGGGACGAATGAGGCCAGCGGCCAGGGAGTCTTTAATATACCTCTCCATGGCCTCCTGTTCCGGTTTGGAGAGGCTGTAAAGGCGGCTGCTGGGAAGGGGAGCACCAGGAAGGAGATCTATCCCACAGTCATAGGGACGGTGAGGGGGCAAAGACAGAGCACGGGCCTTACAGAATGCAGTTTGGAGGTCATGGTATTCTGACGGAATGGAGGACAGATCAGGGGCTTCCGGCAGGGGTTCAGGGCTGGGCACAGAATAAGGTGGGGCTGACTGTAAACAATTAGCGTGGCAAGGAAGGCTCCAGCTGATGATCCTCCCTGTCCTCCAATCAATCTGAGGATTGTGTCGTGCTAGCCAGGGAAGACCGAGAACTATAGGAACTGAAGGTGAGTTAATTATGTGAAAGCTGAGCTCCTCCTTATGATTACCAGACACTAGCAAATGTAGGGGCACAGTCCTTCGAGTTATGTTGGCTAACAGTCTACCATCTAATGCACTAGCTTCTAGTGGCTTATCAAGACAGACAGAGGGCAGGTCTAACTGTTTGGCTACATTGACATCGAGAAAACTTGCATCTGCACCTGAATCTAAAAGGGCAAAAATATCAATGGACTGACCTTTCCATGACAATGTTGCTCGCACCTGTGCTCGGGGTTGAGGGGAGAGGGGAATGGAGGTGTGGCTCGCCAGGACTCTCCCTGTTACTGGCGAGCCTGGTAGTTTGCCGGGCGATGTGAACATGAGGCCAGGAAATGACCGGGTCTCCCACAATACAAGCAGCTGTTGGTCTTAATACGGCGCTGACGCTCCTCTGACTCCACTTGGAAACGCCCAAGTTGCATCGGCTCTGGTGAGGGTTCCCTCCTGGGCTGGTCTGTGGCCGAGCCTCCACCACCTTGGTGAATTCGGGAGCCTGAGGCTGATGGATGGTGCCCTGGGGAAGCAGTGGGTGGCCGCCGCTGCCTCTCTCTTCGCCGCTCCCGCAGCCGGTTGTCTATACGAATAGCTAAGGAGACTAGACCCTCAAAATCAGAGGGTTCCGGGTAAGAAACAAGTTCATCCTTAATTGCATCATTTAATCCTTGACAAAAAACAGCTTGAAGGGACTCATTATTCCAGCCACTCTCCAGGGACAGAGTACGAAACTCAACAGAAAATTCAGCAGCACTACGCATACCTTGGCGTAAGGTGAGTAACCTTTTCGAGGCATCCTGGCCACGGATGGGGTGGTCGAAAACCCTCCTCATCTCAGAGGTGAAGGCAGCGTAGGAAGCAGTGACGGAAGACTCCTTCTCCCACAGGGCCGCAGCCCAGGCCAAGGCACTTCCACGAAGGAGCCCCATCACGTAGGCAACCTTAGACTGCTCTGTAGAGTATGACTGGGGCTGCTGGCTGAACACAAGATTACATTGCAGTAAAAAGGAACGACATTGACCAAAGTTTCCTTCATACCGGTCAGGGGGAGGAACCCATGGCTCCTTAACAGGTACAGAACTGGGCCCGGAACTGGATTCCGCTGGCGTTGGGGCTGGAGGCTGAACCTCAGAGGTTGTGGGCTGATTCATGTGGTCTCGAATCTCCATCACACTGGTGTTGAGCTCTCGGAGGCCTTCCATTAGCTCCTTCAGTGCATGGGTGTGCTGTCCAAGCAGCTGGCCATGGTGGGAAACTGCCTGGTGGAACGGGTTGGTGTCCTTTTGGCCCTGCATGGCCGGATCGTACTGTCACGACTCTGCTAGGAACCAATGATTCAGACACCAACTGGCAGAATTGAGAAGTTTTATTGGAAGTTGTGAGGTGCTGGCTGGGCAGGCAGGCAGGCAGGCAGGCTGGCAGGCAAGCAGGCAGGCAGGCAGGCTGGCAGGCAGGGCAAGAACTGCGGCAGGAAAAGGCAGCAGTCAGAAAAAGCGCAAAAACTTTCTAGTCGAAATTCTGAGGCTTGGCTTAGCTCGAACGTGACTACGACAAACCGTGTGGACAGAGTGACGATCCGGCAGAGACTGACGGTTGAGCAGGGCTGAAGTGCAGACTGGGTGGCGAGCTGATGGGAACCAGGTGGCCTGATTGCAGCAGCAGGGCAGGTGTGGAGTGGGAGGCAGGCAGGCCCAGGAGAGGTGACAGAGTGCAAGGGGGAGGGGGAAGGAGACAGACATACAAACAGGTAGGGTGACAAAAAAAAACAGACAAACATGCAACACAAACTGTCATGGCGCTGGCCTTGTGACACTAGCAATGCAACTGGCTTAGCAGCCTTCTGCTTTTTACTGAGAGCATGACAGTCAGCTATAACATGACCAGGCTTTTTACAAAAAAAACAAACTCTCTCAGAATTTCCAGAGCCAGAACTAACAGGCTTTGTAGTAAAAACTGAAGAACCAGAACCATTACTGCCAGCTTTAAAACGATGAGGACGAGGAGAAGCATGGGTCTTAGCCTCACAAAGTTTATCATTAAAGACCACTTTATGAGCCAGGACATATTCGTCAGCAAGCACAGCGGCATCCCCAACTTCAGACACACGCTGTTCACTCAGATAGGTTGCAACTGCCCCAGGAACACAGTTTTTAAATTCTTCCAGGAGTATTAACTCATGAAGTTGCTCTTTAGTTTCAACTTTTTGAGATGTGCACCACCTGTTGAACAGAATTTCTTTCTCTCTCGCAAATTCCACAAATGTCTGCTTGTCAACCTTACGACAACCTCTAAATCGCTGCCGATAGGCCTCTGGGACCAGCTCATAGGCCCGCAAGATGGCTGCTTTAACAATTTCATAGTCAGCACTTTGGGTGAGTGTTAATGAAGAATATACCTCCTGTGCTTTACCTGTTAAGACACACTGCAGCAACAATGTCCAGACATCTTTTGGCCATTCAAATGTGGTGGCTACACGCTCAAAATGGGAAAAGGATTTCTCCACCTCCTTCTCAGAAAAATAAGGAACTAAACTAATGTTCCTCCCAACATCAAACCGAGGAGAAGCAGAAGATGCATGAGAACTGGCACCCTGAGCCTGTGTCTCAACTGACCTCAGCTCCAATTCCTTCATTTTCTCCTCATGTACCAGCCGCAACCTCTCCATTTCCAACTTCCTCCCCGCTTCTCTCTCTTTTGCCTCAATCTCCAACTGTTTTATTTTGAACTGCAACTCCAACTCTTGCAACCGAACCTGTTGAGCATGCTGAGTCTGCAACGGAGCAGCCTCTGACTTCCCAGCAGGGTGACTTAAGTCTGAATCCTCAGATTCACTCAGAAGCACTCCCTGTTTAGCAAGACCAGTAACTATTCTGGCTTTCATCTTTCTTAAGAGATGTTGATGCTGTTTCAATGCAGTAATGCTCCGCAATGGACATGTATGAGGGGCTGTATAGGCCATAATTCAAACTCACCTCTCACACACACTATTGAAAATGTTTGGACTCTCACACACACTACTGAAAACCTCTCACATTCACTACTGAAAACCTCTCACGCACACTACTGAAGATGAAACCTCGCACACACACCACTGAAAACCTTGCACACACACCACTGAAAACCTCTCACGCACACTACTGAAAACCTCTCACATTCACTACTGAAAACCTCTCACATTCACTACTGAAAACCTCTCACGCACAGTACTGAAAACCTCTCACATTCACTACTGAAAACCTCTCACATTCACTACTGAAAACCTCTCACGCACACTACTGAAAACCTCTCACATTCACTACTGAAAACCTCTCACGCACACAACTGAAAATAACCATTAGTCACATTTTTTACAGTGTGCAAGGTTCAGTTGTGAATGTGAGAGGTTTTCAGTAGTGTGTGTGCGAGGGGCGATTCTTGCTGAAACGGAAGTCATTGTAATGTAAAGGAAGTCTGCTCGCAGCACTAGAACGGATGTGAATGATTCTGACTTGATGAATAAAAAAAATATAATCCTGCTGGTGCCTGACTTTTCCTAAAGGTGTCCGTATATTCATTTAAAATCGTTTATATATTTATATATATATATATATATATATATATATATATATATACACTCAACAAAAATATAAACGCAACACTTTTGTTTTTGCTCCCATTTTTCATGAGATGGACTTAAAGATCTAAAATTAATTCCAGATACACAATATTACCATTTCTCTCAAACATTGTTCACAAATCTGTCTAAATTGTGTGATAGTGAGCACTTCTGCTTTGCTGAGATAATCCATCCCACCTCACAGGTGTGCCACATCAAGATGCTGATCTGACATCATGATTAGTGCACAGGTGTGCCTTAGACTGTCCACAATAAAAGGCCACCCTGAAATGTGCATTTTTTTGCTTTATTGGGGGTCTGGGGACTCAGAACCAGTCAGTATCTGGTGTGACCACCATTTGCCTCATGCAGTGCAACACATCTTCTTCGCATAGAGTTTATCAGATTGTCAATTGTGGCCTGTGGAATGTTGGTCCACTCCTCTTCAATGGCTGTGCGAAGTTGCTGGATATTAGTGGGAACTGGTACACGCTGTCGTATACGCCGATCAAGCACATCCCAAACATGCTCAATGGGTGACATGTCCGGTGAGTATGCTGGCCATGCAAGAACTGGGACATTTTCAGCTTCCAAGAATTGTGTACAGATTCTTGCAACATGGGGCCGTGCATTATCTTGCTGAAACATGAGGTGATGTTCATGGATGTATGGCACAACAATGGGCCTCAGGATCTCATCACGGTATCTCGGTGCATTCAAAATGCCATCAATAAAATGCACCTGTGTTCTTCGTCCATAACAGATGCCTGCCCATACCATAACCCCACCACCACCATGGGCCACTCGATCCACAACATTGACATCAGCAAAGCGCTCACCCACACGACGCCACACACGCTGTCTGCAATCTGCCCTGAACAATGTAAACCGAGATTCATCCGTGAAGAGAACACCTCTCCAACGTGCCAGACGCCATCGAATGTGAGCATTTGCCCACTCAAGTCTGTTACGGCGACGAGCTGGAGTCAGGTCAAGACCCCGATGAGGACGACGAGCATGCAGTTGAGCTTCCCTGAGACGGTTTCTGACAGTTTGTGCAGAAATTGTTTGGTTATGCAAACCAATTGTTTCAGCAGCTGTCTGAGTGGCTGGTCTCAGACGATCTTGGAGGTGAACCTGCTGGATGTGGAGGTCCTGGGCTGGTGTGGTTACACGTGGTCTGCGGTTGTGAGGCCGGTTGGATGTACTGCCATATTCTCTGAAACGCCTTTGGAGACGGCTTATGGTGGAGAAATGAACATTCAATGCACGAGCAACAGATCTGGTTGACATTCCTGCTGTCAGCATGCCAATTGCACGCTCCCTCAATGCTTGTGGCATCTGTGGCATTTTGCTGTGAGACAAAACTGCACATTTCAGAGTGGCCTTTTATTGTGGGCAGTATAAGGTACACCTGTGCACTAATCATGATGTCAGATCAGCATCTTGATGTGGCACACCTGTGAGGTGGGATGGATTATCTCAGCAAAGCAGAAGTGCTCACTATCACACATTTAGACAGATTTGTGAACAATGTTTGAGAGAAATGGTAATATTGTGTATCTGGAATGAATTTTAGATCTTTAAGTCCATCTCATGAAAAATGGGAGCAAAAACAAAAGTGTTGCGTTTATATTTTTGTTGAGTGGCGATATTGCTCCGATAAAAGAAGAAGAAGAAGAAGAAGAATGAAACGGAAGTCATTGTAAGGAAAAAATTGCGCTAACTATCAGAAAGACGTTATGGCAAAATGACAAGTCACACCGACCATCTTAATCAGGCGGCAGCGCTAATAACTAGCTTATTAACAACTGCGCAGCAGGCTCCGTCACCCGCCAGGAGTCACTTTGCCTCGGTAGATGGAGAGATATCCAGTCTTTTCCGCCAGGCCAACTCCACTGATAACGGCTCAAGACCACAGCCGTCATCAAGTCGTCAAAGAGTTCGACAAAATTTCAGCTCATGGGCCACTGGAAGCAGGAGAAGGAGGTAAGAATATTATAGTTAAATGTTAACTTTTTTATTAACAATATTTTTAACCTAGCTCTTTTATTCAACATTAACGCAGCTATATCCGAGCGTTTTTACGTGGTTTGCATTCACTTGTTATGCAGCTTGTTACACTTTTATGCCAGATTCCCCGTTTTTGGTCAATCGGGGTCGTTCGTTTCAGTCGTAAATAATAACAAGTCGCTACACGGATGTCCTTGTGAGCAGCACCCCGTAACCCACCACCAACTCGTGATGGTGGTCGTCCCTTCTGTGTCACAACCCTAGTGCAATTACATTATCTGTTACGGTGCGTGGTATTTCAAAACTGGACTCACAATGCAGACGCTGAGACAGGAGTTCACAGAAAAGGTGGTCTTTAATGACAACTAAAAGAGTTAAAAAAAGGCAGCAGTTCCAGACGGTCCTCAGAGGAAAATCCAGAGCTGGGTTATAGAAGTGACAACAGGCAAGGCTGGGCAGGACTGGACGGGCTGGTGCGTGTGGCGGTTCTGTAGCACCGAGAGGGAAAAAGGCAGGTTTCAGACAAAAATCACATTATGGAAAAAATACAAGCAGAATTGCACAAAATCTTCTCAAACTAGGCCTGTGTGTTACCACGGTGGGTTTCACAACGAACTGGCGGAGACTGGAAGGGAAGGACCGGCTTAAGACAGCTATCGGGTGATTAGAGTAGATGGACCGCAGGTGAGTGGAGCAGCAGGTGAGATGAGTCAGGCTGATGAACAGAATGTAGGTCAGCCCTGGCCAGCCTGAGACGACACTGACAGACAGAGGGAGACAAACATGCAACAAGAAGGGAGGGGAAAACACAGGAGAAACAAAGGGGAAATGACAAGGCACCGCAGATCCTAACAGTACCCCCCCCCCCTCAATGGGAGCCTCCAGGTGACCCACCAGGCTTGCCAGGATTTGCACGGTGAAAGTCCCGGACTAGGTCTGGGTCCAGGATATATGAGCGTGGCACCCAGGAGCGCTCCTCAGGCCCATAACCCTCCCAGTCAATGAGATACTGGAGCCCCCTACCCCGACGCCGCACATCCAGCAGGCGGTGAACCGTGTAGGCAGGCTGGTCATCGATGAGCCGGGTGGGTGGCGGGGGGTCAGGAGGAGGGCACAGCGTACTGGTGAGAACAGGCTTGAGCTGAGAGACATGGAAGGCTGGATGGATCTTCATGCTTCTGGGGAGTCTTAGTCTAACAGCAGTGGGGTTTATGACCTTCTCAATGACAAAGGGGCCAATGTAGCGAGGTGAGAGCTTCCTGGACTCAGTGCGCAGAGGAATATTTTGGGAAGATAACCAAACCGACTGACCAGGTTGGTATTGCGGGGCAGGATTTCTGTGTCGATTGGCAGAGCGTTGGTTTCTTTCCTTCGTCTGAAGCAGTGCTGCCCGGGTCTTCCTCCAGATCTCTCTGCACCTCCGAATGTGATGTTGTACCGAAGGTACTGCCAGCTCAACCTCCTGCTCAGGGAAAAGTGGGGGCTGATAGCCCACAGAGGCTTCAAAGGGGGATAACCCTGTGGCAGAACAGGTTAAAGAATTATGAGAATACTCAACCCAGGCCAGATGAGTGCTCCAGCTGTTGGGGTTTGCAGCTGCCACACAGCGCAGGGTGGTCTCAAGGTCCTGGTTGGTCCTTTCTGCCTGGCCGTTGGTCTGGGGGTGGAAACCTGAGGACATACTGACAGATGTCCCCAAGGCCTTGCAGAATGCACGCCAAACTTGGGAGATAAACTGTGGGCCGCGGTCCGAGACTATGTCGGAGGGTATTCCATGAGTCCTGATTACATGAGTAATTAGGAGCTCAGCGGTTTCAAAAGCAGACGGCAGTTTAGGGAGTGCAACAAAATGGGCTGCCTTCGAGAATCTGTCGACGATGGTGAGTATGACTGTGTTACCTTTAGAGACGGGAAGGCCGGTGACGAAATCCAAGGCTATGTGTGTCCAGGGCCTACCAGGGACAGGTAATGGGCGGAGTAAGCCAGCTGGTGGACGGTGGGATGCCTTGCCCCTAGCACACACAGAACACGCTGCCACAAATTGCTTTGTGTCGTTCTCCATGGTGGGCCACCAGAAATGCCTCTTGAGGAGGGAGGTGGTGCGGTTGGCCCCAGGATGGCAAGCAAAACGAGAGGTGTGAACCCACTGCAGTACCTGGGAGCGTACATTGTTGGGGACAAAAAGGCAGTTAGCAGGGCCATTACCTGGATCAGGTTGATGTTGCTGTGCCTCTCTAACCGTCTCCTTGATCTCCCAGGTAAGCATGCCGACGACCTGTTCTGGGGGCAAGATGGTGTCCAAGGCGGAGTTAGGTTCCTCGGAGGAGAACTGGCGGGACAGGGCATCAGGCTTTATGTTCCGGGATCCAGGACGATAGGTCAGAATGAAATTGAACCTGCTGAAGAATAGCGCCCATCTCGCCTGCCGAGAGTTGAGCCTCCTGGCGGACTGGAGGTAGGCCAGATTCTTGTGGTCAGTCCAAACGACGAATGGTTTCTCAGACCCCTCCAGCCAATGTCTCCACTCCTCCAGAGCAAGCTTGACAGCCAACAACTCGCGGTTTCCAACGTCATAATTGCTTTCTGCGGACGAGAGACGGCGGGAAAAAAAAGCACAGGGATGAAGCTTGTTAGCTGGCCCAGAAATCTGTGACAGAACTGCCCCAACCCCAGAGTCAGAAGCGTCCACTTCAACTATAAACTGCCTGCTGGGATCAGGTTGGATCAGGACAGGAGCAGAGGTGAACAGAGATTTTAGTACTGAAAATGCCCTTTCAGCATCAGAGGACCAACAGAATGGAATCTTGACGGAGGTGAGTTTCGTAAGGGGTGAAGCAACCTTACTGTAGTCCCGGATGAAGCGTCGGTAGAAATTGGCAAACCCTAGGAAGCGCTGTAGTTCCTTCCGACTGGTGGGCCTGGGCCACTCCTCCACCGCACGGATCTTCTCGGGGTCAGCCTTGACTTGGCCATTCTGAATGACATAGCCAAGGAAACTCACAGTATCCACATGAAAATCACATTTCTCAGCCTTCACATAGAGTCTATTTTCCAGAAGTCGAGTGAGCACCAACCGGACATGAGTGATGTGATCTTCAAGGGATCTGGAAAAAATCAAAATGTCATCCAGGTACACAAAGATGAAGCGGTTAAGGCAGTCTCTAAGAACGTCGTTCACTAGGGCCTGAAACACAGCTGGGGCATTGGTGAGACCAAAGGGCATCACCAGGTACTCAAAATGGCCAATGGGGGTGTTGAAGGCTGTTTTCCATTCGTCCCCTTCCCTGATGCGAACAAGATGGTAGGCATTACGTAAAGCAAGCTTGGAAAAGATGGTGGCTCCCTGGAGAGGCTCGAAGGCAGAACTGATTAAGGGTAGGGGGTACTTGTTCTTAACAGTTATACTATTCAAACCACGGAAATCAATGCATGGCCTTAGTGTCTTGTCTTTCTTTTCTACAAAGAAAAACCCCGCCCCTAGTGGTGATGACGATGGTCGGATTATACCTGCTACCAGGGAGTCCGAGATGTACTTCTCCATGGCTCCTCTCTCAGGGCGAGACAGGTTGTAGAGTCTACCAGAAGGGAGCGGGGCTCCCGGCAGCAGGTCAATAGCACAATCATAGGGGCGGTGTGGTGGCAAGGACAGGGCCCGGTCTTTGCAGAAAACCTCTCGGAGGTCAAGATACTGAGGAGGGACGTTGGACAGGTCGGGTGGTTCTGGTGCAACAGAGGGGCTCCTGTTGCCATCTACAGGGGACAAAGCAGATTGCAAACAGACAGAATGACAGGAGTTACTCCAGCCAATTATTCTTCCACCAGCCCAGTCAATGTGGGGATTATGACGAACTAACCAAGGGTGACCCAGAACCAGGGGGGTATCAGGAGCGTCGATCACATGAAAAGTGATGGTTTCGTGGTGATTTCCAGACAGAATGAGTGTGACAGGGGATGTCTTGTGGGTTACCTTAGCCAGGGGACTACCATTAAGGGCGAGAGCTGTAATAGGGTCTTCCAGCAGCTCCAGCTCCACCCCCGCTTGGACAGCGAGTTGATGGTCCAAAAAATTACCCTCTGCCCCAGAATCAAGGAGGGCGAGTAACGGGAGAAGCAGTCCATCCATGCAGAGAGTGGCCTGTACTTGTAACCGGGACTTCAGTGGGGCAGGAACAGTTCTGAGTTTTGGGCTCATCAGTACCCCCACCGCTACTGATGAGCCAGATCTTTTGGTCGAACCGGACAGTGTGCAAGAAAGTGACCGGGCTTACCACAGTACAGGCATACGCCAGCTTGAATCCTGCGGAGACGCTCAGCTTGCGTGAGGTTGGCACGACCCAGTTGCATGGGCTCCTCAGTAGGCGGGAGAGCTAGAGGTTGGGCCGAGTCACCTGACTGGGTAGCCGGTCTGGCAGGTCTGAGGGGTGTACGTGCAGGGGGGAGGGCAGAGCAGCTGGCTGCCCTCTCCTGGCGACGCTCTCGGAGGCGATTGTCCAGACGGATGGCAAGGGAAACAAGAGAGTTTAGGTCAGTAGAATCATCACGGCAGGCAAGTTCATCCTTCAGCCTCTCATTAAGCCCTTTAACAAACACTCCCTGCAATGCTGGCTCGTTCCAATTAGCATCTGCAGCTAATGTCCAGAACTCAACAGAGTAATCTGCCACCGTGCGGGACCCCTGACAGAGAGTTAGCAAGCGGCTAGCAGCATTGCCAACATGATTCGGGTGGTCGAAAACCGCCTTGAGTCTTGCTTCAAAATCATCAAAGGTGAGTGAGCTAACCCCAGTGTTAGAGTTCACTGCTTCTGCCCAAGCAAGAGCTCTCCCTCTTAGTAAGCCCATAATATAATGTACCTTTGAGGGGTCATTGGTGAAGATGAGAGGACGCTGCCGGAAGACAAGGTCACACTGGAGCAGGAATCCCCGACATTTATCCAGATCTCCATAAAATGGTTCCGGATCTGTAGTGTAGGAGTCCCTGGTAGGAGGCTGTGGAGCTGATCCAGAAGGAAATTGTGGACCTTGTGCTGCAGGTGAAGAGGTAGATGTGAATACAGAAATCTGTCTGGCTAACTCAGAGACTTGCTGTGTCATGTTGCGGTTACTCTCAACCAAAGCCTTAAGTAGTTGCTCATGCTGCCCGAGCAAAGCTCCCTGACTGGAGAGCGCATAGTGTATGGGGTTCTGTTCCTCGTGGGTAGCGCCTGCGGAGTCCATCTCTGGCCAGTTCGTTCTGTTACGGTGCGTGGTATTTCAAAACTGGACTCACAATGCAGACGCTGAGACAGGAGTTCACAGAAAAGGTGGTCTTTAATGACAACTAAAAGAGTTCAAAAAAGGCAGCAGTTCCAGACGGTCCTCAGAGGAAAATCCAGAGCTGGGTTATAGAAGTGACAACAGGCAAGGCTGGGCAGGACTGGACGGGCTGGTGCGTGTGGCGGTTCTGTAGCACCGAGAGGGAAAAAGGCAGGTTTCAGACAAAAATCACAATATGGAAAAAATACAAGCAGAATTGCACAAAATCTTCTCAAACTAGGCCTGTGTGTTACCACGGTGGGTTTCACAACGAACTGGCGGAGACTGGAAGGGAAGGACCGGCTTAAGACAGCTATCGGGTGATTAGAGTAGATGGACCGCAGGTGAGTGGAGCAGCAGGTGAGATGAGTCAGGCTGATGAACAGAATGTAGGTCAGCCCTGGCCAGCCTGAGACGACACTGACAGACAGAGGGAGACAAACATGCTACAAGAAGGGAGGGGAAAACACAGGAGAAACAAGGGGAAATGACAAGGCACCGCAGATCCTAACATTATCATTAATTGCATTGTGTAATAATGGCAAGGTTTTACTCTTCTTGTCTCCTTTTTTCAGACCCACTTCGGTAGAGTACCATGACTCCTTCAACAAAGATATCATTCTACTCCCTGACCCCAGATGGGAGTTTGTATGCAAGCAAAGATCCAAGCAATTCTTGCATGAAAATGGTCACATCCTCAGTGCCTTCGAGTTTCATAAATCCTGGAACCAGTTGACTGTATTCCAACAGATACGGGATGAGTTTAAACCCAGAATTCCTGATGATGTGAGGTAGGCTTAATTCTGCACACGGATGATGTGTAAGGGAGTCTTTGATAAAGAAGTTGTTCCCTAAATTCACGCTATATTATATAACTTTAAATACCTGGTAAATTAGATTTAGATTTGTGTATTGTGGTTAGGTCTTGGAGCAGCTATGTGATGAGTCATTATATGTAAATATCATTCAAGCTGTGTCACTTAATGTTTTATTAATCATGTGGTGCATATTATCTGTCATCTTCAGCCTACAGTTTCTAATGGCCTGTGGTAATAAACTTGTGACACCTAAACTAAAAGAAGGTCAAGAGTTGGATGGTCACATGATCCATAAGGTCTTCAGGTCAAAAACCTTGTATGTCAAGCCATCAGTTGCTATTCTAGTAAGTTTACTTGTTTCCAGATCCTGGATTTTGGAAAACTAATTTGTTTGAGTTATTTTAAATACAACTAACATCATTGAAAGCCAAAGCCTATTTTTTTTTCTCTTGATTACAACAGTGATACTGAAGACGAGTCCAGTGCTATCCAGGGGGGTCCCAGCACTAGATCAAAGTCAAGGGCCAATCATTCCATAGAAGATAACATTCAAAAGGACCACAGTGGTGGCTTTACGTTGGATGAAACAGCCACCTCCAGCCTGCCACTCAGCAGTGATCTTCAGACCACAAGCTCTCCACCTTATGCCAACAACTCCAGCTGCAGCTCTTTCCTACCCATTGAAAATGCTGTTCCAGTGACTACAAGTGTCACCATGATGAACTCTTCTGTCCAAGTCTCCAGCTCCATTGTCCCCACATCTGACTATTCATCGTATGTTACCCTAATGAGAGATGTCTCAGATTTATCGTCAGATGATGAGGACTTAAACCGTGCAATAATAGCTAGCATGGAAACTGAACAGTAAGTTATCATTTGATATAGTTATAGACCTAACCAAACTGTCAAACATACTAATCTAACATCCAAGTTTAGTCCATGTTAATTTAAATACTTTATATAGTGAATCTTTATTGTAATGCAAAACATGTAAAAGGTTTACATAGGTCTTGGCCTGTCCCTTCAGTGAAACAGTAGATATTAAAGTGCTATTCCATGGTAATTTTTCTGTTTTTTCAGAGCCCAGGCCACCCAGAGTCCAAATGCCTCTGCTAAGGAGATCCTCTCAGAGTTGTCAGAGAAAATCTCAGCAAATATTCACTGTAAATTTAATATAAACCGCTCTGCAGTCTTGGATGGTGCTTTCCGGGGTTTCAATCGGGCCACATACAACCCAAATGCCACCATGAAGATCAAATTTTCAGATGATCTGGGGCGGAATGAGGAGGCAGTCGATTTAGGAGGACCAAGGAGGGAGTTCCTACGCCTTCTAATGGAAGCCTTGATGATGAGCTCCATGTTTGAGGGATCCGATTACAGTCAGAATCTGGCACTTGATATTCCAGGTAATTTTTGAGCACTGTAGTCCATAAAATTAAATTAAATTAAAAACTCTACTTACTATGGTCAATTACAAAAGTCACTGTTGCCATCTAAACTATTGAGATCTTTTCAACCACATACTGACTTTACAGCACTCAGAGAGGACCACTACTTCCTTGCTGGAAGAGCGATTGCTGTCAGTCTTGTCCATGGAGGGCCTCCGCCTTCATTCCTCTCCACAACACTATTTGACTACTTGGCTGCAGGCAGCCATAAAGCCAAGCCAGTGCTGGAAGAGATTGCGGACACAGACATCTACAATCAAGTCAAAAGGGTCAACTTTATCATAACTCCGCTTTTCAAAACTTTACATATTAACAAATTCAGTCTTTGAAATAAAAAATTGCCCGTGTGCTAAACTAAAGCATAGTAAAAACTTGTCATGCTAACCATGGATTATCCAGGAAGTTTTATCTGTTTTCAATAGCTTTTCTATACAACCATTTCATTTCAGGTGTCCCAGTGTTCTACATATGAGGACCTCATTGCTGCAACTCAAGAGATGCAGGATTTTTTGGCTAATGCGGGGTGTCTTCGTCCACTGAAAAAGATTGAGGACAAGGAACAGTTTGTTCATCTTATCCTCATGTTTCAAGTTGTGCACCGGGTTGAAGCCCCATTCCAAAGGTATTTCCATTTCTCTCTCTACTCTCTTTCAGCAGGGACAAATGACTGTCCAGCTATGACATGAAGGTCAGTCAGATGAGATCGTTTCTAGAACTACTTAGCATTTGTCATGCTTGACTGGCCTAAAGTGAAGCATGCAGACATTTTTATACTTTTAAAATGTGCAGAATCCTCACGGTGTCAGTGATCAGTGGGGACCCATAAACTTTGCATGATATTTAGTTTGTTTTCAGAGCCTTTATTTTATGAAGTGAGAGGGCTCATCACTGAACTACAAATTTCTGTCTTCAATGAAAAAGGTTCAGAGAGGGGCTTAAAACCCTTGGGGTTTTGGAGAAGCTGCAGAAGAACCCAGACAGCTTCCGCCCTCTATTCTGCCACCAGCAATCAGGAATGACTGCTGAGATAATGGATGATTTGTTCATCATCCATCTCTCTGCACCAGGCAGCAACAAGAGGAGAGCAGAGGAGGTGGTGGTTCCTTTCTGGAGAGACTACCTAATTGATGTGGAAGGTAAGAGCATGGTCTGTAAAAAGTACATCACAAGTTGAAATGTATAAGAATGTTGTGTACATTAACAATCACTGACATGTACTGTTTATTTATCTTTTTTTTCATAAGATGAAGCAGGTCCTTCCAGACTTGAGAAAATCCTCGCCTTTGCCACGGGAGCGACAGTGATTCCCCCGATTGGCTTCAACCCTACACCATCTATTGGTTTCCTACATGACGAGGAGTATGGGGACTCTGCTGTGTCAAACTTCCCTATTGCAAACACATGTATAAACTGTCTCAAGCTGCCGTTGCACAGCTCATACTCTGTGTTCAAGGCAAAAATGGACTTTGCCATTGACAATACACACAGGTTCGGCAGAGCTTAAATCGTTGTAGTCAAAATACTGTTATGTTATACAACAAAAATGTTCGTTTGTTGACTTCTTTCGTAGCCAAAAAGTAGTGTAATCACTGGTAAGTCTTTCTTGTAATGTGCAAAAATTTTATGGCAAACAACCAAAATTTAATTTTAATTTTCCACAAAGATGACAACAGAGGGCAAATTTAATTACATTTAATTTGAAATTTAACACATCACACATTTTTTGTGGGAACTGTTGAAGGCGTTATAACACAAGAGACATGTTACCTACACAATTTAAAGGGGCCCTACTTTACTACACTATTCAGTGTTTGTGTGCAGTTGCGTAGGTCTCTGATGCTGCTGCTTACTGTATATTCTGTTCCACTATTAAAAACTTTGTAGATCTGCAGTCATGTACGGTGTTGCTGGACAAAATACAAAAGAGAAGAAAACAAGTTGATCCCAAAGTTTCCATCATTGTGTAGTGGATCAAACTGTTGCTGTATTGCTTGAGCCATCGTATCATTAACAGTGGCAATAGCAGGGATTATAACATTATTATTAGTTTGGACTTCAGGTAGATGTCCTTCTTCATCTATCCCATAATAGTCATTGGTATCAAAAATTGGATCCACAGCTGTATTTCCCTGTCCCATATAGTTAATTATACCTGCATGCCAAAGCTGTAGTGGAGTTCGACCCCCCTGTGTGGAGAGTCCATGGTGGTTCCACTGATTGATGAACTCTGTTGTTGCTGTTCTAATTCTAGGCATAAAAATATAATGTAGACAAAACAAATGATACTCATCTAGAGAATCTAGTATGTGGACAGACTCCATGTAATTGAAAAGACTGGTAAAATGTCTACTAACTACTCTATTAAGTTCAGCCCATAGCCTTTCAATGCGTTGGTTATGAACAGACGATCCTGCAATGACACTTTGTCTATTAAGTCCCCTTCTTTCAAGCATGAAACGAGCAACCATTATATTCTCCATACCATGATCACATCTTACTCTTGATGGTAATCCAAAATGATCCACTCCTCTCACAAACAATGACAACACGCTTGATGCTCTGTTATTATCCAGACAGGTAAGATAAATAATAGATCGACTAAATCCATCGACACAGCCATGGAAAACCATTCTCCATCGTACTAGCTTGTGGTTGCTGTCGAAGTGCCTGTAAAATAAGATAAAAAGAAATGCATTAGTATGTTTGTAGAACATTTAATAGGATTCTAAAAACAATTACCTTTTTTTTTCTTTCTAGAAGATCCAAATGAGACGTCTGTGCGAATGTACATGTGATTAAAGGGTTAATCTTATATTACAGAGTTTATTACTCATTAATAAATACATTTTCATGAAGTACAAAGTAATTGAAGTAGAAAAGACATAAATCGTACTTAAACACTATTTATAATTAACCGAATAAAGTTTTAATGTTCTTACCACAACTCATTAGAAGTCTGAACATCATAAATCCGTCTGCGGATAGCATGCCTCCTGCGAATGGACCTCCCTACAGGGTCAACCTCATGTAGAGTCTGTCTTATACGCCACCTTTGGATCCTTAATCCCCTTGATCTGAGACTTCCGGTTATATAGGCCTCTCCAGCATTTGGTGTCCTTTGTAGTACATCAGTCACAATTTGGTTCAACTCTTGATTTGTTAAAACATTAAATTGTAAATTCTGGACTCCAAGGTGTTGCCTGTGTCTGTACAGGGTGCGGCGGCTGATCCCAAAGCAATTTGCAATTGTTCTCCAGTTCATTCCCATTGATAAGCAGTGTGAAATTTGCTCATTTGTAATGCTATAACGGGGACGACCAGGCAAATTAGTCACAATAGTAGGTGGCATCATTCCACTGTTAGCAGTAACACTGTATCTCTGGGTTGCCTCATATTCTGTAAGAATCGTGTGCAAATATCCATATAATGTCTCCATCAAAACAAAATATTGTCCATGGATTGGGTCATTACCAGTTCGGGATTCCATGAGAAGTTCTGATAATGTCCTTGTGTGATGATCAAGCTCACGATAAAGTCTCCCCTGTTCAAAATAATCTCCCACTCTTTCTCTTCTAATACAATCAATACAGTGTAGAGTTCTTCTCAAAAGGTTCTCAATGTCTTCCTCATTACACTTTACAATAAACATTAAATTCTGAATTTGAAAAAGGAGAAGAAATGTTCGAAAAAGCATCTTTGTTGAGGCCAAGAACTGTCTGATAGCGAACACTTGTTTTGGATCATTACTTCCTGGTTTCACTGGGAGGCAGATGTACTTCCTGCTGTAAAGGTCAGTGGACTTCTGTTTCAATCAAAAGGTGTGTAAGGTAGGCGACTCTCAGTAGTGTGCGTGAGAGGTCTGATTTTCAGTAGTGTGCGTGAGAGGTTTTCAGTAGTGTGCGTGAGAGGTTTTCAGTAGTGTGCGTGAGAGGTTTTCAGTAGTGTGTGTGCGAGGTTTTCAGTAGTGTGCGTGAGAGGTTTTCAGTAGTGTGTGTGTGAGAGGTTTTCAGTAGTGTGCATGAGAGGTTTTCAGTAGTGTGTGTGAGAGGTTTTCAGTAGTGTGCGTGAGAGGTTTTCAGTAGTGTATGTGAGAGGTTTTCAGTAGTGTGCGTGAGAGGTTTGATTTTCAGTAGTGTGTGTGAGAGGTTTTCAGTAGTGTGCGTGAGAGGTTTTCAGTAGTGTGTGTGAGAGGTTTTCAGTAGTGTGCGTGAGAGATTTTCAGTAGTGTGTGTGAGAGGTTTTCAGTAGTGTGCGTGAGAGGTTTGATTTTCAGTGGTGTGTGTGAGAGGTTTTCAGTAGTGTGCGTGAGAGGTTTTCAGTAGTGTGTGTGAGAGGTTTTCAGTAGTGTGCGTGAGAGGTTTTCAGTAGTGTGTGTGAGAGGTTTTCAGTAGTGTGCGTGAGAGGTTTGATTTTCAGTAGTGTGTGTGAGAGGTTTTCAGTAGTGTGCGTGAGAGGTTTTCAGTAGTGTGTGTGAGAGGTTTTCAGTAGTGTGCGTGAGAGGTTTGATTTTCAGTAGTGTGTGTGAGAGGTTTTCAGTAGTGTATGTGAGAGGTTTTAAGTAGTGTGCGTGAGAGGTTTGATTTTCAGTAGTGTGTGTGAGAGGTTTTCAGTAGTGTGCGTGAGAGGTTTTCAGTAGTGTGCGTGCGAGGTTTCATCTTCAGTAGTGTGCGTGAGAGGTTTTCAGTAGTGAATGTGAGAGGTTTTCAGTAGTGTGTGTGAGAGGCCAAACATTTTCAATAGTGTGTGTGAGAGGTGAGTTTGAATTATGGCCTATACGGCCCCTCATAAGAAAGACTTCATTTCTCTTCTGTCCTGCACCCCCGGTCAGTTAACAGCACTGTAGAATCCTATTTTACTCTGTAGCGATGATCATCGATCACCTGTTTGTGTTGTTCCTCCAGATACCGTCTCAGACAGACAGAAGGATCGTGGGTCTTTCCTCATCCAGTATGTGGTCGAGGTGTTGAACACTTTTGCACACAGGGCCGACATTGAGGAACTTTTCAGAAAAGTGTGGTGGAAATCAGTTTATGATCACCTGATGAGAAATAAGAATACAACTTCTAACAGCGCTTTTAGTAATTTATTCTATAAAGAGTCCAAAACAGGCTAGCAGTCGCTACAGACAGACTGTAAACAGACAAAGTCTAATAAGTCAAAGCCCTCGCAAACAGGGTGTCCAAGCGGACCTGTTATGTGTGGCCAGGTAGTGTTTTTTTTCTTGCTGCTGTTTCCCCTCCCTCCTCCTTCTCCCTGCTCTCCAGGCTGGTAGACTATTTGTAATCAGCCTGGGGATAAAAAAGGGGGAGGAGGGAGGCCTCGGGGGCTCACTCTGGGCTCAGCAGGAAAAGGGGAAGGTTCGTTTGTTGTCAGTTAACCCTGGTTTTTCCCCCCACTTCTGTCTTTATGTCAGTAGTTTATTATTTTAGTTTGGGTTGGAGATCCCTGGCAGCCCTGTTTTGTCGTATTTGTTTTAGGTTTGCCCTATTTCTTTATTTTTCTTAGCGGGAAAACACAGGGTGCGACGGCCCACAGCGTGGCTGGCCCTGCGTTTTCCCCTTTTGTTCTTTTTGGCCGGGATCTCCTTCTTTCTCTTTTGGTTGAATACTTTGAATGTTTAAAGGTTAACTTTCTTTTTCTCTTTTTTCTTCCCCAGTAATCGTTAAGTTTAATAAATAAACTTTTAAAACTTAATTCTTGTGGTGTCCCTTCTATGTGCTATGGTCTCATCGAGCCTAATTCAACTAAAGTCTATGAGGCCGTAACAGACCGCATCACCGACATACAGCTTCAGAGCAAACTATCTGGCCAGATAGGGGCAGACTCCTTAAGAGTCTGACCAAGTCTTCAGTCTTGAGAAGGGCTTTTTATACAGTTGTTTGTGATGTGTCATCAGAAAGCATTGTTCCGTTGTTTGTGTAGACGGAGAACTTTGTCCAGAATGTGGTGTTTGGACCACTCATCAGCGTCCATAGATCCATATTGACTTGCCAGCTGTGCTGGTGTCACAAGATGCATTTCACAAATCATGTAACACATGACATGACATAAGTGCAGAATACAGGTTACCTCATGACACACATGGAATAGTATGAGTTAAAACTACTCAAAGTACTAATTATACGATAATGAACTACTAAATGAAAAATTCCCATCACAAAAAGTAAAGTAACATCAGTGTGTTCTTACAGTTGTTGTTCTTGTTTTACTCGTCTTAGCTTTGCTTAATTTCACACTGTTTGTTTCTATCACACAGGTCCAGCGACTCTTTGAAGATTTTTTCAACAAAACCGAAAGGCAGACACAAAAAAAACAAAAAACAAAAGCCAAACAAACAAACAAAAATAACCTTACCTATAGCACTTTGATCATAGCACTGTTGTTCTTAAGGTATGTTTGCTGAACAGCTACTACTTTACTCAGACGAGGATCTAACACTTGTTTTTAGCTCTTACTTTATCGGCAATTATATGTTGTGGTTTCTTTGTTTCTTTCTTTTGACAAATGTACTTATTGTAAGTCGCTTTGGACAAAAGCATCTGCTAAATGACCTAAATATAAATGTAAATGTAGATGCCGACCAAAGACAGATGCACTCTGACGAGGCGCTTCTACTTCTTTTCAGGCCTCTGAGGCAGGATTTTCTCTTGGACAAGCCAAGTTATGCTTAAAATTGACCAATGGACAGAGAACAAAGGTTAAAAAAACAACAACTGCAAAGTGAAAGATACAAAAGAAGACACCAAAGACAAAAACCTTCAAAATGACACGAAGCAACTTAAAAGAGACACAAAATGACACAAAGACAGGAGTTTTGTGTCTCTGTTATTCTTGGTGTTTTTCCTGTTGGTAGTCGGGATGAAGGGCTTTTTATTTGTCTCTGTCCAGGCGCTCGTTGTCTTATAAGCCCTCCATCATAAATGGAATATAAAACATTTCTATTTTTTTAATATATATTATAACAGTGTGTGGGCTGCACGATGGTGTAGTGGGTACCACTGTCGCCTCACAGCGAGAGGGTCCTGGGTTCGATTCCCGGGTCGGGCCCGTGTTCCTTCTGTGTGGAGTTTGCATGTTCTCCCCGTGTAAGCGTGGGTTCTCTCCGGGTTCTCTGGCTTCCTCCCACAGTCCAAAGACATGCAGGATGGGGATAGGTTCCTTGATGACTCTAAATTGCCCGTAGGTGTGAATGTGAGTGTGAATGGTTGGTTGTCTCTACATGTTGGCCCTGTGATAGAATGGTTACCTGTCTGTCTCTTCATGTCAGCCCTGTGATAGACTGGTTACCTGTCGAGGGTGAACCCTGCCTTTGCTCAATGATAGCTGAGATCGGCTCCAGCCCCCCGCGACCCTGAATACAGGATAAGCGGTATGGATGGATGGATGGATAACAGTGTGTAAGCAATTCAATTTTGAATGAATTGAACATAGATATTTTTATCAACTTGTATTCCACATGCTTCTTAATCGTGAAACTCAATTTGCCTTCAAACTGTATGAAACCACTTTGATTCTCTGTATACGAACAAGGCAACAATGTTTATTACATATTTTAAACTTCTTAAAAGTTCAACTCCAGACAACACTGACATTAACTCCCACACAGCGGCCTGTATTAATTATCACTACTCTTCTACAAAGTATATATTTTACTGTTGTATTTTAATTACAATAGATTTTCCTAATGGATGAATATTTAAAAAAAGAGGTGGCGTTTAATAAACAGGGACTATAATGCATTATATTTAATATGCAGCATATTAAAGGTCATGTTGTGGCCGATGTGGGTGCTCATACGACTTTCTCACATACTTGCTTTTTATAACTAAGTTTATAGTTATACTTGAGCTCTCAGTGAGACGTATGACATTGAATGGACATTCACTTTTGTTCTAGAGTGTTTTCATTTTGATCAGGTTTGGAAACCCAAATAAAAACTTCACTCATCAATATCACGTCTTTGTTTCAGGATACCTTCCATCAGCACTCCAGATGTTTTGAAAGGGTTTTGACTTAAAGGGAAGTGTGTCACCTTTTACATGGATTCCAATCAGTATATGAGTCAATATATATAATATATAGTGATTTTCCTACAGAACTGCCTTCTTTCTTATCCAGTACTGTTGAACTATTCAGCATCTGCTGCCAACACTGATATTGGTGGCAAAGTTTCAAGCTCTTTGTTATAATCAAACACTCATTATAATTTACTAAATGTGTGGTGCAACAAAACCACCAAGCACATTATTAAATGATCCCCAATACATTTTATGACAAACCTATATAATTAAACTGGACTTTGAGTTGAGCTAAGAGCTCATTTAAAGTACAATCACTCAAGTAGGGAACAAGTTGATGGGATCATAAAATGTTTGTCTGAATGCATTAATGCAAAACAACGCACACAAGAATGGGATTTTTCAGACAAACTTTACTTGAAAAACAAAACCAAAACAAACTCAAATCAAACAAACATCGTCATCACGATACAACACAAAGGCAACGAGTTGAGTAGGCAACACGGCAACATGGTTGCACTCTGTGCATGTCTGATGTGTCGCTGACAAACTGATATACGCGTCTTCTACAGGGCTACATTGCTTTCGATGACTCATCAAAAAAGAAAGTGTAGCTCAACAGAAGGATGGCCTCCGTTTAAAGCTTGGGCTTTATAAAAAAGACATGAAACAACGAGGCCAGGATCCTCATCCTCAACCAGACTCCATTATAACAGCGTATTTTTTTTTTTTTGAACAAATTTTATTGTTTTTCAACAAAGACACAGAACATACAATTTGCCATCATGTCAGTTACAGAAATAGATAAAATAAAATAAAATAAAATAAAATACAGTATTGCCATCCATCAATTCTTCCAGCCAGCCGCCCCATACACCCTCACAGCACATATAGGTGCCCCTCCCCATGTTGCTCCGTGTACACACATTTCACCCATTAATGTAGTCACAGTCATATCAGTATCCTACGCAGTAAGCAGTGATAAATCAAACAGATTAGAAACAAAACAATATGGTAGTGTGTAAATGCCACACTGCAAACAAGGACACTTAAGGATTCATCTCAGGTGGGCGTGACCATTGTAAAGAAGACTGGCCCCTCTTCACTAGCTGAGTCAATTCGTCAGGTAGGTAGTTAAGCAGAGGAGCCCACATTTCATTAAAGGACCTTTCATTACCCTTCACAACTGCACTAAGTCTTTCATGGGGGAGGACCCGGAATATTTCCCTATACCATAGGGTAACAGTAGGTGGTTTATCAGTGATCCAGTTAATTAAAATGCATTTTCTGGCCAATAATAATAATTTGTCGCATAATTTGAACTTCAAATGGGTTAAAGTCACCTCCCTTGAGGGGAGGCCGAGGATGAAAAGGCCAGGGTCCTTCCTCATCTTTACTTGAAAAATACCACTCAGTTCCTGCGAGATTGTACCCCAAAATCTTTTTATCAATTTACATTGCCAGAAATAATGGTAGTATGTTCCAACCTCTCTATGACACTTATTACACAAAGGTGAAATCTGACGGTCCATCTTATTTAGTATGTATGGCGTTAAGTGTAGACGGTGTAGTATTTTATATTGTGTCTCTCTCAGTCTGTTACATGTAAAGGTAGATTTAAATACTTTAATGGCCTCCTGCCAGTCATCTTCAATATACTCTGTGTCAAGATCTTTCTCCCACTTCTGTGCAATGCTTGTGATATCGCCTGTACTAAGAGAATATAGTAGAGCATAGAAGGAGGAAATAAAACGGGTGAGACCTTTTCGGGAGATGAGGAACCTCTCAACCTCACTATACATGACTGGATCAAGAGGGGGTAGGGTCTTAGATCCAACGTAATGCCTGACCTGAAGAAAGCCATAGTGATGTTCTTTAGGGATACTGAATGTGGACTGCAATTGTTGGAAAGTCATTAGTATCATATTGTCATATAAGTCTCCAATCACACGCACCCCGTTGCCGTGCCACCTGTCAAAAATATTGGGACGGAGACCTGGGGGGAAATCCTGATTCCTCGTAAGAGGGGTCAGGAATGAGGCATAACTCCCTCTGCCTAGATGTTTACAAATTTCCTGCCACACTCTAATAGTGTTGTATATAATTGGATTATTCTTGATATCCCTATGTAGCTTTTTCTTATCGCTCATGACCAAGCTCCATAGCGAGGATGGCAAAGAGGGCCACGAATCTAAACAGGGCTTGGATTCAAGATGAGCATGTAACCATTCCCATAGGAAGCGAGCATGGCATGCCCAGTTGTAATGAATTATGTTTGGCAGGCCTAGGCCTCCTTTGTCAGAGGGTAGCTGTAATGTTTTTATTTTCTGTCTCGGCCTCTTGCCATGCCATATGAATCTAGAAAATGCCCTCTCTATATCAAGAGCGACCTTCTTGGAGATCCACAGGGGTAACATTTGTAGGGGATATAATAACCTGGGGAATACGTTCATTTTAATTAAACTAATGCGCCCCATAAAAGATATAGGGAGGTCGTGCCATCTATCCAGGTCCTTCTTTATTTTAGTTACTATGGGAGAAAAGTTAAGCTTCCATAGCTCAGTCAGGTCTGGTGAGACTTTTATCCCAAGGTAGGTGAAGCCTGTGGGGGACAATTTAAAGGGGCAGTTAGCAAGTGAAGCCAGGTCAGTCGGACTGCCCAATGGCATAGCCTCTGATTTGCCATAGTTGATCTTGTAGCCTGAGAATGAGCTGAACTCCTGGATAATTGAGAGAATAGTTGGGATTGATATGTCAGGTTTTGTCAGAAAAAACAAGATGTCATCAGCATAGAGTGCAATTTTATGGGTTGTCCCTCCTATCGTCATCCCATGTACGTCTTTGTGTTGTCTAATAGCCTCCGCTAGGGGCTCAAGTGCTAGCGCAAAGAGCAACGGGGACAGGGGGCAACCCTGTCTCGTCCCCCTACGCAGTGGGAAAGGCGACGACTGCGTGCCATTAGTTACAATACAGGCCTGTGGAGAGTTGTAGAGTATCTTAACCCATTTAAGAGAATCCCCCCCCAACCCAAACCTCCCAAGGGCGTCGAATAAGTATTCCCACTCTACCCTATCGAACGCCTTTTCAGCGTCTAAAGATACAGCAAGTCCTCTATGATTTTCTTTACTTGAGTACTGTATGATGTTCAACAGTCTCCTCACATTTGTGAGGGAGAGCCTATTCTGTATAAATCCGGTTTGGTCTATATTTATTAGAGAGGGCAAGAGTTTTTCCAGTCTTGTTGCAAGCAATTTTGATGGCAACTTACTATCCACATTAATAAGGCTAATGGGCCTAAATGAGCCACAGATATCAGGGGGCTTATCTTTCTTAAGGATAAGTGTAATGTTTGCTAGATTGAGCGTTGGGGGGAGGTGACCAATCCCAAAGGAGTCCAGATACATGTCAGTAAGTGGTCCGGCTATCAGGTGAGTCAATTTCTTGTAGAACTCCGGACAGAACCCATCAGGTCCTGGTGCCTTTCCACCCTTAAGGGATGCTATGGCTGCACGGACCTCCTTCTCAGTCACTGGTGCCGTTAATTTTTCTTTTTGTTCCTCTGACAGGGATGGGAGGGACACCTTATTGAGAAACTCCTTCCTCCTCTCCTCAGAAAACTCACATTCAGATGAATAAAGCTTCTGATAAAATTGCCTCATTATTTTATTGATGTCTTTGGTTTTGTAGTGTCTAACCTGATTGTCATCCAGCAGTGATGGTATCGTGTTTGACTCCGTTCTACCTCTTGCCAATCTTGCTAAAAGACGGCCAGGTTTGTTCCCTGACTCATAGAGCCTATGCTTTGCAAAAAAGATGGCTGACTCAGCCTTTTTAGTTAGCAGTTGGTTTAGGGCCGAACGAGCTGCTTCCAATTTTTTAGACAGAAATTTAGAGGATGCACTTCTAAATTGTACCTCCAGCTGCTGTATTGTATTTTCTAAGCTAAATTGTTCCTTCATAGCAGCCTTTTTCTGAGCTGTGGTATATGATATAATACTCCCCCTAAGATAGGCTTTAGCCGTTTCCCATAGCAGAGATGGACTAACATCGGGAGTCTTATAAGTAGCAATAAAAACATTCCATTGTTCGGTAATATAATCAATGAATGGAGGACTGCTCAGTAGCGAGGGGTTCATCCTCCAGTGGCGAGAGGAGGGGTCAGTATAAGGAGGACAAATGCTCAAACTTACATTAGAGTGGTCAGAGAGTGAGCATATGCCAATTGAGCACTCCTTTACCCTATCCAAAACCATTCTGGATGACAGGAAAAAATCGATTCTTGAAAATGTCTGATGGGGATTGGAAAAAAAGGTGAAATCTCTCTCCCTGGGATTGGTCATTCTCCAAGTGTCAAACAGTTCTAAATCATGGCAGAACTCTTTCAGTCTGAGGCTCTTCCGAGGGATTGGGCTAGGTTTAGGTGGGGACTGGTCAAGGCTTGGGTCAGGCACACAATTGAAGTCGCCCCCTAATACAACATATGGGGTCGATACTGATGAGACCTGAGATAAGAGCTTAGGGGAAAAAGGCAGAGTCGTATGAATTTGGGCCATATATGCAGCCAATGAGTATCTGTTCCCGGTAAAGATAGCCTGAGATAAGGATATAACGACCATCATTATCTTTTATGGTTTTCTCTAAGGTAAACGGGAGACTACGGTGGATCAATATGGCTACACCTCTGCTGTTTGTGTTGTAGGATGAGTAAAACACTTGGCCCACCCAGGACCTCCTTAATTTGAGATGTTCCAAATCGTTTAAGTGAGTTTCAGACAGTAAGGCTATTTGTGTTTTCTCCTTTTTCAGAAAAGCAAGGATCTTTTGCCTTTTAATGACATTATTGAACCCCTTAACATTAAGGGAAACTATTTTGAGATCACTCATAGCATAATAGAGATAAGAAGTAAAATGTTGAGTAATCTAGCAGAGAGCTTTGTGACAGGGCAGAGGGGCTCAGTGTTTTTACCACAAACAGGCTGAGAAATGGACAGCTCCATGAAATATCTTATGGAAGGCTTCAGATATATGATGGCATAAGTAAATAAACATGACGGAACATCATGAACAAAGCATTCATCCCCAAACGATGAAATCCCAACAAACACCCAGTTAAAGAATCCCCAGAACACCCCCCCTCCCCGACCCCCCCCACCACCCACTATCCCGGAATGGGCCAATAGTGTGGCCCGTTGAACAACTAGTAGGGCACGTGAAACCGAGCAAAAACATCACTGAGAGAGAAAAAAAAAGAGAAAAGAAAAAGAAAGTCTTCTCCACTCACCCGCTCGCCACGAGCTAAGAAGATCACAACCATACAAACTAACATGGTTATATTTTGGCAACCAGCTTGAGCTCTCCATCAACGTTAATTGTAGTGAATTGCAGCATAATGTGAGAGGAAAAAACAAAACAAAAAAAAAACAGCTAAGAATTAACTTAACCACACAAAGTTTATCTAACACACCTTCTCACAAATTATGAAAGATCTGACCATGTCTGCAATGAGCAAAACACGCGTATTTTTACATCACCTCTAGCTCAGCTCAGTCCGTCCACGTAGGCAAGCGCATCTTTCGGTGAGTGAAAAGAGTGACTTTTTCCTCCGTGGGAGAAACTCAGAGTAGCGGGGAAGCGCATGGAAAACCGTATGTTCATGTCAATAAGTCGTTGGCACACTCCGTTAAACGCACGTCTCATTTCCTTGACTCCACTAGCCAGATCTTGTCGGATGAATATGGTCTGTCCCTCATGTGTCAGCGGTCCTTTCTCCCTGGCCGCGGCGAGGATCCTCATCTTATCCCTGGGGTTGTGCAACTTGATAATCACTGCGCGGGGCCGGTTGGGCTTTGGCGGGCCGAGGGACCTGTGGGCACGGTCAATTTTAATGATGCCCCGCTTGGTCTCCAGGTTCAGCAGTGTGGGCAGCCATTTCTCAAAGAACGTAACCGGCTGTCGGCCCTCCGCGTTTTCTTTGAGGTTGAAGATTAAAATGTTGTCCCTGCGGCTGCGCCCCTCAATATCAATGCTCCTCTCAGTCAGGGCGCACACTTTAGTCTCCAGTCCCTTCAGCCTGGACTCCATGGCCGACATGTTGTCCTCCACGTCCGAAACGCGACTCTCAGCTTCGGTGATGCGTTTTGTGTTGGACTCCAGTCGTGTAGTAATATTTTCCAATGTGGCTGAGAGATCTCCAAACTTCTTATCCATCATCGTTGATATTCTCTCAGCGACATATTGTGATATTTCCACAGCGAGGGCTTCGTTGTCCACAGCAGGTGTAACGTTAGCATCCTCGCTAGCTGCCGCGGTCTGGTTCGGTTCTGGTTCCTCAGCAGACATGTTTACCGCGGGTTCGGAGGCTTTTTGTGTTCGGCGTGTTGTCTGGATGCTTTTAAGTAAGTTTTTGTAAGGTTGTAATTTTTTAAAATGAGGTTAATAGTGACATATAGCTCAGTAGCAGCGGGAGCTCAGCAACGGTCGACTGCTCAGGGTGACGACATCACGTGACTCCATAACAGCGTATTTGAACATACCGGCAGTGTTAGAGAGCTCTATATCTATATCACGTCATACAAAACAAAGACACAGGTGGCTAATAACAAGCACTCGCCCCACGACTCACACTCAGCACGCTCCATGATGCAGCTACAAATGAACACACACACATATAACCTCTCCCATGGTCACACTCCACGCAGAGCAACGCTTGGAAATGCTGCACAACTGGTAAGGCCGGATGAAGTCAAGCACAGTAGCATAGAGATGACGTTTAAAGATTTGGCAGTGTGATGAATCTACGAGCTAAATACCGAACATGTCTTCTTTTCCCTTTGCAATAGAAAAAACAAAACACCAAGTTACAGAGAACTAAATCATGCAGGGCTTTGGAAGGGAGGTAGAGGACATCTCAAGAGAGAATGGTGAATAAAAAGAAATGATAAGAAAGTAAACGGAAATTAAACAGAGGTCTATAACGTGGCTTTGAAAAAACACTGCAGATCAATAACCACAAACTAGACATTACAACTGAATATGTGTCATATTGGAAGTGGGAATGTATTAGTACAGCGTTACATATCATTTTACTAACTTTTTTTTTCCATTCAAGATTTCACTTTTGGAAACGTTGACAACATTCAACACTCAGAGAAACAGTTTGCAGCACCACACGTTTACAAAGTAGCAACTCATGCGGAAACACCTCCGGCCCTGCAGCGAGGAACGCACCTCACGCTCAACACGTCATAGGTTGCATTCATGACAACAGGAAACTGGGAATATGAATCTGTGTGTGTGTGTGTGTGTGTGTGTGTGTGTGACTGTGGTCGAGGTTCAGGCCAACGTTCCCCCAACAATGGAAGCAATGACAATTCCCAGAACCACACAGCATATAATAATCATGATTTTCTTCTGTAAAGTTGTTATCAATAACAGATAGACCGTCATCCATGGCAGCAAACGGGGAGCAGAAAGAAACATGTTAGAGATACCACTTGTAATTCACTTTAACATACATGCATACGTTATTTAAATAATCAGAACAAAATGCAGTTTAGCCAAAAAACAGGAGATCGAATGCAGTTTGGAGAAACTTGGTTTTTAATGTGTCTGTTGTTGGAGTGTGAATGTGGTTAAGAAGCATTTCCACTTTCCACTAAATACGAATAATAAATATTTGTGCGAAACAGCCCGCCAGCAGTCAGAACTGACCAAAAAAAGATTTTAACGTTCTTTTTAATTTTTTAAGTTCCTGTGGAATGTCTGTTTTTTTTTATCTCCGGTCCAATCCCTTCACCGGGAAAGGGGATAGGGCAATTAAGCAGAATCCTCAGCCTCCACACCTGGCTCCAGCTCACCTCCACAGCTTTCAACTTTGGTTTTATTGACAATTTGAATCTGTTCTGGGACCATCCTTCCCTCTTCCAACCGGACGGTATTCACCCCAACTTGCTGGGTAGTCGCTTGCTAACAGCCAACATACAGCACACCATTCAGGTTCAATCACACACACGTGCATTACTGTTTACCCAACACGCCCCCTCCCCGGAACATCCGCCGACAGCTCCACCAACTCACAGCACTATTCCCCCCGCTGGCTCCCCCTGCAGGCAACACCCGTCACTAACCCTCTCACCAGAAATTCACCCCATACAAACCATAATCACCCACAGAGCCTCTATCAGTATTCCCTCACTATGTCATCACAACAAACCACACGTGAATCTGTCCAACCTCCGTCCTCTCCCTCAGTCCTCCAAACCAACTCAAAAACAACGTCACCTGAAAATGGCTCTGCTCAACACTCATTCTGAATGAATTCATCACTGACAATAAACTGGACTTCTTCTGCATCACTGAAACCTGGTAAAAACCCCTGGACTATTTTTCACTTAACCAGATCACACCCACAGGATTCACCTACACAGACAAACCCCGCCTCAAAGGGCGTGGAGGTGGTATTGCTGCCATCCACAGTAAGGACATTAAAATCACCACCATCTCCACCCCGGCCGCCCTGTCCTTTGAACATCTTGCCCTCAAACTCCCTGGTCCTACTCTGCTTGTCACTGCCAGTATTTACCGCCCTCCCAAACCAAATCCCACCTTTCTCTCAGACTTCACAGATTTTCTCACCCAGCTCTGCGCCATCTCACCCTCTGTCCTCATCCTCGGAGATCTTAATCCTCACATCAACGACACCAACTGCAAACCTGCCACTGAATTCCTGGAACTGTTACACTGCTTCAACTTCACACAGCATATCAACCCACCCCCATGGTCACATCCTCGATCTTGTCTGCTCCACTGGACTCACATTAAACCATCTCTCCAGCATCAACCTCCACATCTCCGACCATCTCGCCATCATCATCGACCTCAACATCCCCATCCCTATCCCAAAAGATAAATGCAAAATCTCATATATCAAGTCCATCAACCCCTCAGCCCTCTCAGCCTCTCTCACCGGTGCAATATCTACCTCTCCTCCCCCCCTGTCTGATGATCCAAACGACCTTGTGGACTACTACAACAAACCTCTCTCTTCCTGTCTCAATCTACTGGCTCCCAGTAAAACCAAAACAGTCACCTTCACACACTCATCACTCCATCAAATGAAATCCTGCAAAAGACAACTGGAAAGACTGGAAAGACTGGAAAAAACAGTTCACCTCCACGCTGTTGGGACCTCACCATTAGGACTACACAATGCGGCCTACAAAAGCCTTCACACGCGGTCAGGACAAAGGAACAAAGGAGATAAAAAACTACAACTGCCATTTTAGTTTCACTTCTCACCTGGGTGCGAAGTGCAACGTCACACAACTGGTGCCCTATTGGCTGACAACCACAGGTACCCCAGGGGGTCCCCGGGAGCAGCCGTGAGCTATATAAACCAGCGCCATCTTAAGAACAGCGGCTTCCAACACGCTTCCATCGCAACACCACGTTGCAACGGGAGGCGACCCCTCCACCGCAGCACACCGCTGCAACAGGAGACCAAACCGGTTCCTGCATTCCAGCTACCAGACCCTGTCTGAAGTCAGCTGACCAAATCGCCAAGCCGCGTTTATATTGTCGCCCGCGGAAGAAAGAAACACGAAACTGTTTTATTTTTTCGAGTTTGATCAACGAGAGGAAACACGCTCCGCTCTCGTCTGGACTAAGCCGACTCATCACGTCCCCCGTTGACGCCGGGGCCCACGAACTACCGCCGCGTTAAGGAACGCCGCCATCGCCAGGACGGACTCGCAACCGACGCAACGACACCAGTAAGAGGCTATCAGTCTGGGCAGAGACATAAGTTTGATAGTGTAGGATATGCTTGTGTGTTAGGTAGTTAGGTAATAAGGCTTTGTTAATTGCAGTGTTATTGATTGTGATCATTATTACTGATTTTAATAAATCTTATTATATTATAACTAGCGGTCTCTTGTGCTTGTTGTGTATATGTCACTGGATAACAGCAGGTTGTGAAGGCTAGTGCTCGAATTTCACGCCTTTTTAATTGTTAGATTGTTTTTATACTTCATATGCCAATGATCACGATGATTGGCATGTGAGTATAAAACCGTTTATATTGAGACTGAATACAGTTTTAGGTTATCTTTTCCCTGATCTCAGGGTGGTGCCCCGTATATTCATGATTATATCATGATAATATACTAAATATAATTATTAATATCGATAATCATATTGACATTAATAATTAGCTGTTGATAACCAAATCTGCTCCTGCTACTACCCCAACAACGCTTACACAGACTATCTCTGTAGTGGCTAAGGGGTTAATTATTTCTGCAGCCAAAGGATATTTAGGTCACCATGACAGGCTGTGATTTAAAGGCCCTGCACCTGGGTTCATGAGTCTACACAAACTGTCTACACCACCTGCACCTGGGTTCATGAGTCTATACAAACTGTGTACACGAGTCTATACAAACTGTGTACACAGTGTAGACTCACTCACTGTGTACACCATTGTGTCATAATAACTGGATTGAGGAGAGACGCTTTGTAGAAGCTTTGGGGGAAAACCCCTGCCAAAGTGTGATAGCTGTACCAAATTATGGGCGGGGAAATTATGACAGTCATAGTTTTTGGGATATTAAGATCCTGATTTGTAGAGTATTTAGTGTCGAGGGGCAACCTCAAAAGGGTAGGTTGTCGCCTTTAGGCACCGGGAATAATTTGTGGGTAGAATTATAGCCTGATAAAATAAGATACAGCGCCGATAAGAGGGCTGGAGACTGATCAGATATAGGAACAGCGCCTACAAGAGGGCTGTTGCCTGTAAGAGTAGTGTTGGGGTTGTAGCAGGAGCAGATTTGGTCAACAGTTAACTATCAATATCAATATGATTATCGGTATTAATAATTATATTTAATATATTGTCATGAATTAATCATGAATAAACGGGGCACCACCCTGGGATCAGGGAAAAGATAACCTAAAACTGTATTCAGTCTCAATATGAAGGTTTTATACTCACATGCCAATCATCGTGATCATTGGCATAGGAGTACAAAACCAATCGAACAATTAAAAAGGCGTGAAATTCAAGCACTAGCCTTCACAACCTGCTGTTATCCAGTGACATATACACAACAAGCACAAGAGACCGCTAGTTATAATATAATAAGATTTATTAAAATCAGTAATAATGATGTAACGCCAGTGAAAAGTTAACTCCTGACAAGTCATGGTTGGCCCACCAGCACAGGAGCTGGTCAGGCCAGCTGAGCCAATCAGCCCGCTCTACGTCACTCAGGGGCCGTCTCTTTCCCCCAGGTGACGGAAGAAAACATACCTGGCTCACAGAGCACGCGGGCAGGCAGCCGTCCACTACTCGCGGCACGTTGCTATTCACACATCCACAACTACAGAGAGATATAGGAGCACGGGAGGACTGAAGCAGACAGTCGGAGCTTTACTGCAACAGCGGGAAGTCAGTGACTGAAGAGGAAGCCGGACAAACTCATATGTCACGTTCCAACTGAAGAAGAAGCTGGTGAGTGCAACTCATTCATGAAGAATGCTAATGCTAGCGGGACGCCGCTAACGCTACCTAGCATTGCTAACACGGCTAACATCGCTAGCTCTGAAGCTCTGATGCTAATTGATAATGCCCCCGTCATTTAACAGTTACCTGCCTGTTTGGATGATGTGATGCTGTGCTGCTGCTGCTGCTGAAGAGGATGTGTGCTGGATTTGGACTTAACACTGGTCAGGCTTTTTAATCCTGATGATGATGATGATGATGATGATGAAGAGGAAGATAAAGACGAAGACAACACGGATGGCGAGCTACCCAGAAGAGTGAAGACGAATGAACAGCTAAGACACACACAGGCCGCAAGCCTGGCTGATCACCAGGTGGTGTGGTAGCACTAGCTTTAGCCTGTTCCAGTTATTTATTGGTTAACAGTAATTATTTCTGCAATACTACTATACTTGAATCATGGTTTAAAGTCTTTATAAACCACTGCGTACATTTCTGCCTATGGTATTGGGAAATGCTGTGTGTACCTGAATGATTGTGTGTTGAAGAGTTGATTAACCTCAGCTACGTTAAAACTGCCTGGAGTACAATATCCATTTTTGATAGCACTTTATGAGTTATCACCTTGAACCTTTGTATATAGTTTTCTCTTTCAAAGGCCTTTATTTTGGTTAATTATTTTGGGTATCAAGTATTATTACTGCACTTTAACGTTTCTGTATATATATATTTTTGTCAATACACTTTACTCTCTTTGCAACTCAGTCTTGTGTGCGTAATTAATTCTCCATAGCTCCTGAGTCGAACCTCCTTTACATACTAGTCCACATACACTTACCTTTTGGTATTTTCTTCTACCTATAAATACTAATCTGGTTCGTACCTTAAGTGTTACATAATTTTGGCGAGCTAGCCAGGAGCTGTGTTGAGAATTGATGAACATACATTATTTTGGGGGGTATAAATCAACAACATAAATCATGGAAATCGTGTTGGAAGAGTCGATAAAAATCCCAGATTCGGTAGTAATAGTTGGTTTAACTAACACTGACAGAGACAAAGAAATTGAAACTTACCTTGAGCAATTTGGTTCGATAAGTCGTGTTTTTGGTATTGATACTGCTGAATTTCCAAGACATGGTATTGTTGAGTTTACACATGGAACTGCCATGCAGTCTCTTGCACCTTTGTTACCGTTATACTATATAAGTCCTACCACACCTGAGGTCACTTATAAGATATGCTCATTGGCCAGCATATACAGTCCCCTCGCATGCAGCAGCGCCACCAAGACCTACCTGGAGGAGCTGCAGGCCATCGCTAAGCTAAGTGCAAAGCCATTTGAAGTGTTATTGCAAGAGGAGCTAGTCAAATTCTCTTCTTCCCTGACCTCAGAAAAAGAGCCTGAAGTGAAATCTGACCCACACGATGATCAAGTTCCCTTTACTACAACAGAGACAGTGAATAAAGGCCCCGTTAAAGCATCTCCCGCTTCGACCCCAATTGGAAAATCATCGCCCAGCCTGACCAGTGCTTTTGTTTCTTACCTTGCCCCTCCTGCCACTATTAAGCGTCAGCCCCTCCTGTCAAATGAGGAAGTGCTAAATCCCCCTGAAATTCAGAAAGTGGTAGTAGAACACATTGTCAAGACCGACAGTCTTGTGTCCCATCTTCATGGTTCTTCTCGGCTCCGGGCTTTTTCTGGAAAACCTCTACGGCCCAGTAATGAAGCTGATTATGAGACTTGGCGAACCAATGTAGATTTGTTTCTCACTGATCCCTCTGTGTCTGATTTGGATCGCTCTCGCAAGATTTTTGATAGTTTGCTGCCCCCTGCTGCCGACATTGTGAAGCATTTAGGGCCCAGAGCGCTACCAAATGCATATCTTGAACTTTTGAACTCAGCTTATGGCACAGTGGCTGATGGAGATGAGTGTTTTGCCAAGTTTCTGAGCACATTGCAAAATAATGGAGAAAAGCCTTCTGAGTATCTGCACCGCCTTCAAGTGGTGTTAAACACAGCTGTGAAACGAGGTGGTGTTTCCTTCACTGACTTGAATCGCCATCTCTTGAAACAATTTTGTCGAGGCTGTTGGGATAACGCTTTGATCAGTGATCTCCAGTTGGAGCAAAAGAAGGACAATCCTCCATCCTTTGCAGAGTTGCTTTTGTTGCTCCGTGTTGAAGAGGATAAGCAAGTGGCTAAAGCTTCCCGTATGAAACATCACTTGGGTTCAGTAAGACCAACATCTCTTGCTTCAAAGTCACATGCGGCATCCCATGTGCACAGTGCTTGCTCCTGTGCAGTGGTTGAGCAGTCCTCTGAAATTGAGCAGCTTAAGAAGATGGTGACGCAGATACAGAATCAACTTTCAACTTTGACCTCTTCTTTTGGTACAGGCTCTAGAAGTACACCAATGAGCCATGCCAGGTCCACTGATCCAGCCACCTTTCGAAAGAGCCCAGGATACTCTGGAAAGCAGTTTAAACCAAGCAGCAAGCCAAATTTTCAGCTTCGCCCTGGATATTGCTTTAACTGTGGAGAAGATGGCCACATTTCCTCTCACTGTGATCAACCATCCAACCCTTCTTTGGTTGCATTCAAAAAAACACAGCTGCAAGAGAGGCGTCGCCAACTTAAACCTCCTCCATCTTCTGACAATTTAAACTAGAATCAGCTCCTGTGGAGGGACACTCAGGAGCTGGTGAAGAGGAACAGAGTCCCACTGCAAAGCGGGTACAGTTGAAACAAGCCAAAGCGAATAATCACCTGTTAACACCCTCAAAAAGACTGGTGGGAACAAAGAGTACGGTACAGGTCAAGATCTCCGGGAACCCAACAACCTGTCTATTGGACACAGGGTCTCAAGTCAGAACCATTCCTTTGTCATATCATGCACAGTTTTTGGCAGATCAATCAATTAAGCCTTTAACCACACTACTAGAAATAGAAGGAGCCAATGGACAAGAGGTGCCTTATCTAGGGTGTGTGGAGCTGTGTGTGACATTCCCGAAGGAGTTTGTTGGGGCGGAGCTTGATGTCCCCACTCTTGCCTTAGTGGTCCCCAGTCACGGTGGAACCACAGGTGACCAAGTGTTAATTGGCACCAACACGCTTGATCTCCTTTATGCTGAGTATTGCCAGTGCAACCCCAGTTTTATCCCTGTACATCATGGTTATCGGGCTGTGTTGAAGATCATGGCATTGAGGCACCAGCATTCTCATGATGGAAACTTGGGGCTGATAAAGCTCCATGGACACAGTCCTGAAGTGATTCCAGCCTTTAGTACTGTGGTATTACAGGGTGTTATGAACAATAGAGGTCCCCATGCAGAGAAATGGGCCCTCATGGAACCCCCATCTGACTTTTCCTTACCTTGTGGTGTTTTGGTGACAAGTTGTCTTATTACTGTGTCTTCCAAGCATTCCAGTCGCCTTCCAGTGGTGGTGCACAATGAAACTGGGCGCGACATTATCCTTCCACCGAAGACTGTGTTGGCTGAATTGAGCGTGGTACAGAGCATCATTAAAAACCAGACTGATTCTGCTCAAACTAACCTGTCCAATCCCCCAGAATCCCCGCTACCTCCACGCTTTCAGTTTGATTTCGCTGACTCACCTGTATCAGCTGAATGGAAAGAAAGGATAACCAAACTCCTCAACGCTATGCCTGAAGTCTTTGCACAGCATGATCTGGATTTTGGGAACACTGATAAAGTAAAACATTATATCAAACTGAATGACCAGACTCCCTTTAAACAGCGGGCGAGACCCATCCATCCGCATGATGTGGATGCAGTGCGCAAACACCTGCAAGAGCTGGCAGAGGCCGGGATTATCCGAGAGTCCGAATCCCCCTTCTCTTCACTGATTGTTGTTATTCGGAAGAAAGATAACTCTGTCCGCCTGTGCATTGACTACAGAAAGCTTAACATACAGACCATCAAAGATGCATACGCCCTTCCAAACATGGAAGAAGCTTTTTGTGCTCTGACTGGTTCCAAATGGTTTTCTGTATTGGACCTTAAGTCTGGTTATTATCAAATTGAAATGGAAGAATCGGATAAAGAAAAAACTGCTTTTGTCTGCCCTTTAGGCTTCTGGGAGTTTAACCGGATGCCCCAAGGCATTACCAATGCCCCTAGCACATTTCAACGCTTAATGGAGAAGTGTATGGGAGGCTTCAATCTGAAAGAGGTGCTAGTGTTCATAGATGACATCATCATCTTTTCTGACACTCTGGAGGAACATGAATCCCGCCTGCTTAAAGTGTTGCAGCGTCTGAAGGAATATGGTCTCAAGTTGTCCGTGGAAAAATGTAAATTCTTCCAAACTTCAGTAAGATATCTTGGCCATATTGTATCTGCTGACGGTGTTGAGACAGATCCTGATAAAATCCAAGCACTGAAGACCTGGCCACAACCCAGAACACTCAAAGAATTGAGATCATTCCTTGGTTTCTCTGGTTATTATCTGAGGTTTATTAAAGGTTACTCCCAGCTCGTTAAGCCTCTGAACGACCTCACTGCAGGATATCCACCCCTTCACAACCGAGGGAAGATAACTGGACAGTCTCCTCAGTACCACAACCCAAAGGAGCCCTTTGGATCTCGATGGACCCCCGCTTGTCAGCAAGCCTTTGAAACTCTCATTGAAACCCTTTCTACAGCCCCTGTTCTCGGATTTGCTAATCCTAAACTGCCTTACACCCTCCACACCGATGCTAGCACCACAGGATTGGGTGCTGCATTGTACCAGGAGCAGGAAGGAAAGCTACGAGCCATTGCTTTCGCGAGCCGAGGATTGACCCGCAGTGAATCAAAGTACCCAGCGCATAAGCTTGAGTTTTTGGCTCTGAAATGGGCAGTTACGGATAAATTCAGTGATTACTTGTATGGAGCTCAGTTCACAGTGGTCACTGATAGTAACCCCCTCACCTACATTCTGACTACAGCCAAGCTGGATGCTATAAGCTATCGATGGCTATCTGACCTTGCTACTTTCACTTTCAAGCTGCAGTATCGAGCCGGCAGCCAGAATGTAGATGCCGATGCTTTGTCACGACGTTCTCATGGTGATCTGCTGAATGACTATTCTTCCCAAAAAGAAAGTGATCGAATCCGCCAGTTTGCCTTACAGCATCTGTCTGAGTCAGAAGTTGAAGCCATTTGTGACAAGCATGTTGTTTGTAACACTATGACTGTGGATGAAAGTGGATTTCACAACTCACCCTTGGTTGAATCACTTACATGTCATGCTGAAGCAATTCCAAGTGCCCTCCTCGAGGGAGGTGAGGTCGGGTTCCCTGTGATTCCTCATTTAACAGAAAGTGGGTTAAAGGAAAAGCAAAGAGCGGACCCCTGTATTCGGGAAGTTGTTCAGCAATTGGAATCAGGAGTGAGTCCATCACCTACCGTTCGAGCGGAACTTCCTGAGCTTCCTCTGTTGCTCCGGGAATGGAATCGCTTGGTTCTGAAAAATGACATTCTGTACATATCACGACAACAAGGTTCAAGTACCACTCTTCAATTGGTGTTACCAGCAGAACTGAGAGGCCTGGTGCTACAAAGTCTCCATGATGACATGGGACATATGGGAGCGGAGCGTGTGCTTGATCTTGTACGAGCCCGATTTTTTTGGCCCAAAATGGCAGCTACAGTTGAAAAGAAAATCCAAACCTGCAATCGCTGTGTTCGGCGAAAGACCCCTCCCGAGAAAGCAGCTCCATTGGTCAACATACTTACCAGCCGTCCATTAGAGTTGGTGTGTATGGATTTCTTGTCTCTGGAACCCGATCGCAGCAATACAAAGGACATATTGGTAATAACTGATCATTTCACCAAGTATGCTGTGGCTATTCCGACTCCCAATCAAAAGGCTCGCACTGTTGCCAAAGCATTATGGGAAAGTTTTATCATCCATTATGGCTTCCCAGAACGCCTTCACAGTGACCAAGGCCCGGATTTCGAATCCAAAACCATCAAAGAACTCTGTCAACTCGCTGGCATAAGGAAAGTCCGAACCACTCCATACCATCCAAGAGGAAATCCTGTGGAACGTTTTAATCGAACACTGCTCCAGATGCTGGGAACCTTAAGTCACAAAGACAAAAGTCATTGGAAGGACTTTGTTAAGCCTTTAGTACATGCTTATAACTGTACCAAGAATGACACTACTGGTTTTAGCCCCTACGAGCTCATGTTTGGTCGACAGCCTCGTCTGCCAATAGATTTGGCTTTTGGTCTTCCCTCTGCTGCTTCACAGCCCTCACATTCTCAGTATGTTAAAGATCTCAAGAGCCATCTGGAGGAGAGTTACAAACTTGCCAGTGGAAATTCTGCTAAGAGCGCAGGCCGGAACAAGGCACGTTTTGACCAACGGATCACGGAATCTACACTCAATGTGGATGACCGGGTGCTTGTCAGAAATGTTCGGCTGCGAGGAAAGCACAAGTTGGCGGATAAGTGGGAGTCAGACATATATGTTGTTGTAAAACGGGCAGGAGAACTTCCAGTGTATACTGTAAAACCTGAACACCGAGATGGACCTTTACGCACAGTACACAGAGACCTGCTGCTTCCATGTGGGTTTTTGCCTAGCTGTGACCCTGAACTTCCTGGCACTGTCAATCTGCCTCGACGGCCACAAACCCGTAGCCAGTCAAGTCCCAGCAGTGACACACAGGTACAAGAGGATGTTAATTCTGATTCTGACTATGATATTCCTATTCCCCGAAAGCCGCAGAACACTCCATCTGCATTCATTAAAGTGTACGAGAAGAATCCAGTTCAGCAGTCTACGTGTGCAGATCCTCCAGCTCATGCAGTGACTTCCTCTCCCTTGCCACTCTCTGTTCATCCCTCTGAGAGTGATACAAGGGACATGGTTCTCCCAGCTGTAGCGACCTCAGCTGACATCCCCGATGAGGTTGATTCTGGAGCTGGTGCTGAATCTGAACCTGCTTCATTCTCACACGCTAATTTCAATCCTGATACTGCTTCACCTGGACAAGACAATGCTCTTAATATGGAACCTGGTTCTAACAAAGACAACTCACCTGAGCCTAACACTGTTCGTGATGTATCACCTGAAAGCAACTTACCTGATATGCATGCTGTTGACCAGGATGTAAGCTCAGATGTGTTAACTGAAAGTAATCAACGTGATGATGTTCAAGAACCTCAGCCGGAAAGAAATCCGTTGCCCCCTGACCCACCTGTCAGATATCCCACGAGACAGAGGAAACCACCAGAGCGGTTCCAATACACCACCCTGGGAAATCCACTTGTTTCAGTAATCCAGTCATTGTTTCAAGGCCTAAGCAATGCTGTTACCAGCTCTCTAGTGGATCCCAGTTCAGAGGTGGTGATGTCCTCTGTGCCGATGTGGGCTGGCTTGGAGGCTCCTGTAACTTCTCAGCCACAGGGAGGATGCAGCGGGACGTGCAATCCTTCAAGAGGGGAGGATGTAATGCCAGTGAAAAGTTAACTCCTGACAAGTCATGGTTGGCCCACCAGCACAGGAGCTAGGCCAGCTGAGCCAATCAGCCCGCTCTACGTCACTCAGGGGCCGTCTCTTTCCCCCAGGTGACGGAAGAAAACATACCTGGCTCACAGAGCACGCGGGCAGGCAGCCGTCCACTACTCGCGGCACGTTGCTATTCACACATCCACAACTACAGAGAGATATAGGAGCACTGGGAGGACTGAAGCAGACAGTCGGAGCTTTACTGCAACAGCGGGAAGTCAGTGACTGAAGAGGAAGCCGGACAAACTCATATGTCACGTTCCAACTGAAGAAGAAGCTGGTGAGTGCAACTCATTCATGAAGAATGCTAATGCTAGCGGGACGCCGCTAACGCTACCTAGCATTGCTAACACGGCTAACATCGCTAGCTCTGAAGCTCTGATGCTAATTGATAATGCCCCCGTCATTTAACAGTTACCTGCCTGTTTGGATGATGTGATGCTGTGCTGCTGCTGCTGCTGAAGAGGATGTGTGCTGGATTTCGACTTAACACTGGTCAGGCTTTTTAATCCTGATGATGATGATGATGAAGAGGAAGATAAAGACGAAGACAACACAGATGGCGAGCTACCCAGAAGAGTGAAGACGAATGAACAGCTAAGACACACACAGGCCGCAAGCCTGGCTGATCACCAGGTGGTGTGGTAGCACTAGCTTTAGCCTGTTCCAGTTATTTATTGGTTAACAGTAATTATTTCTGCAATACTACTATACTTGAATCATGGTTTAAAGTCTTTATAAACCACTGCGTACATTTCTGCCTATGGTATTGGGAAATGCTGTGTGTACCTGAATGATTGTGTGTTGAAGAGTTGATTAACCTCAGCTACGTTAAAACTGCCTGGAGTACAATATCCATTTTTGATAGCACTTTATGAGTTATCACCTTGAACCTTTGTATATAGTTTTCTCTTTCAAAGGCCTTTATTTTGGTTAATTATTTTGGGTATCAAGTATTATTACTGCACTTTAACGTTTCTGTATATATATATTTTTGTCAATACACTTTACTCTCTTTGCAACTCAGTCTTGTGTGCGTAATTAATTCTCCATAGCTCCTGAGTCGAACCTCCTTTACATACTAGTCCACATACACTTACCTTTTGGTATTTTCTTCTACCTATAAATACTAATCAGGTTCGTACCTTAAGTGTTACAATGATCACAATCAATAACACTGCAATTAACAAAGCCTTATTACCTAACTACCTAACACACAAAGCCAAGCTTAAACAAAGGGAGATACACACGTGGAGTGTGTGTGTGCGTGTGTGTGTGTGCGTGCGTGTGTGTGTGTGTGCGTGCGTGTCGAGAGAGAGAGAGAGGGAGAGATGGCTATGGGCGGCCACCAGATGGAGCTATTCCTCGCAGCGGTCAGGGGCGGAGCCACTGAGGTCCGATGGAGTAGCGAGAGAGAGATAGCCGTATGTAGCCACCAGATGTAGCTATGTCCCTAGGGTCCGCCGGGAACAGCTGGCTTAGGACACGTGTGTGCGGCGTGTATGTGTGTGTGTGTGTTAGCGGGACACAAACAAAGAGAGAGAGGATGCGCGAGCGATATTCGGAGGGACAGAAAGCGTGCCGTTATCACACGGGCTCAAGTGAATAAACTGGCGTTTATTCCGCGAGACCGGTCTTTTAACTGAGAGTAGAGGCTTTCTGAGCTCGCGAATATGGCGGAGGTTAGCGAAAACACTGTTACAGAAATCAACCCAGCGGCGATCACGATCACCATTCAAATACAGCAGCACATGAACCAACGGACTCGGCGGTCCGCGATCAGAACTTAAAACACATTAACAAGAATTACAAGCATATCCTACACTATCACTTGTGTCTCTGCCCAGACTGATAGCCTCTTACTGGTATCGTTGCGTAAGACGATGACGGCGTTCCGTAACGGCGGTGGTTCGTGAGTCCCCGGCGTCAGCGGGGGACGTGCTGAGTCGGCTTCGTCCAGACGAGAGCGGAGCGGGTTTCCTCTCGTTGATCAAACTCAAATAAAGAAAACAGTTGGTGTTTCCTCCTTCCACGAGCGGCGATATAATCGCGGCTTGGCGATTTAGTCAGCTTACTTCAGACAGCGTCTGGTAGCCGGAAGGCAGGAACCGGCTTGGTTCCTCTTGTTGCAACGGTGCGCTGCGGGGCCGTGTCCACCTCCTGTTGGTGGAGGGGTCGCCTCCCGTGGCAACGTGGTGTTGCGATGGAAGCGCTGGAACCAGCGCCCGGGTCGGAGTGGGAGCCAGAGTGTAAGAGCGAATAAGAGAGCGTTCTCTGGGCGGCTTCGGTTTATAAAGCTCAGGCCGCTCCAGGGGACCCCCCGGGGTTCCCTGAAGATGTCAGCCAATGGGGCACTCGTTGGGTGGCGTCGCATCTCTCACCTGGGTGAGATGTGAAACTAAAATGGCGGTGTAGTTTTTAATCCCCTTTGTCCCTTTGTCCTGGCCGCATGTGTAGGCTTCTGTAGGCCGCATTGTGTAGTCCTAACGGTTAGGTCCCAACAGTAGCTACATAAAATAGGTAGGGAAAACAGCTGTTAAATAAAAAAGCATAAGGCCTTGTAAATATATGTACATAAAAGTGCGCAGAGTGACAAAATATGTGATATGCTGTCGGGAAATAGAGGAGAGCGGGAGTGCAATGTAAATAAAAAAGGGAGTAAAAGTGATAGTGGTAAATAATAATAATAAAAGAAGAGAAATCAAATAAGTAAGAATTAAGAGTAAATGAGTTAAAGGTGAAAAGGGCATAATTAGATAAATAAAATGAGTAAGAATTAAAAGAAAAATATTCAAAAGTCCGTCTAACGGCTACCGCTTTGTCCTGTACGCAGGGTGGCGGGGGAGCTGGAGCCGATCCCAGCTATAGTTATTTAAAGGAGGAAAGTGAAAGGAGTTATTTAAAGGTCCGTTTGTCGGCTACCACTTATTCTGTACGCAGGGTCGCAGCGGAGCCGATCCCAGCAGTAATGATTTAAAAAAATACATAAATAAAAGCAGAGAAAATAAATTAAGTAGCATTCAAAATAAAATTTGTTAAAGGTAAACAAGTAAAAGTCGAAAAAATTAAATAAGTAAGACACAAAAGAAAATAATTTAAAGAATAAATCAACAGTCGGAGGGCCAGATTAGGAGAAGGCGAGCGGAATAACACAGGAGCAAGACCGCACAGCGCCGTCGGGCCGCTGCACCCAGTCAGTGTGTAAAAGAAAAATGGGTACAAATTACAGTACACAGTCGGAAGGACTGACAGCAGTTGAATTGTTAATGTTGAAACACCCAACACCAAAAAGAATAACATCAGGAGGCACAAGATGGCCAGTGACGGGAACCTTTGATCTAAATTACTGTGACCGAGTGGAATCAGAGTTAAGAGATAAAGACAAAAAGAATGATAAACGACACCAATGAAAGAGAATAAGTTATGCGGAGCAGAGAGATGTGCTGCAATATTTTAAAATAGAAGGAACACATAAAACACATGCAATGCAACAAAAAATGGTGCGAAATGGCATAAAGCCGGCTGCTCCAGGACCAGAATCGCAGACATCACCGCCGTGTGTGCCTGTGGAGGGAGCTGGACAATTTCCACAAATGCAGCGAGGGGCAGAAGTGAACGGGAGAATAAGCAGGACAGTGACGGTAGACCTGAGAGAGAGACAGCAGCTGAGCACACACACACACACACACCCTCACATGAAGAAGTGAGAGCAAGAAAGGAGGGGCAAAGCTACTCCTCCCAAGATAACGACTGGCAAATAAGAGCAAGGGGAGGAGGACTTGCAACTGCGGGGGAGGACCCTCCCGAAATACCACAGTACTGGCAGAATGCCCAGTAGGTACACACAGGTCTACAGAATATCATCTGATGAGGTGAAAGAGGAGAGTGAAGAGGAAGGAGGAATGATGGGACCCCTGCTGGCCAAAGGGCTGAATCAGGCAGAAACATATGTGCCTTCGAGTTTTATGGACATGACAGGGTTAATAAACCACCTGCCTGCACTAACAGAAGGGGCAGATAAATGGATCAGAGACTTTAAAGATAACACAGGAGGAATAAAGCTGGCTATGGGAGACATCAAGGCCGTACTAATGAACAGTTGGCCAATACAATCCTCAAAGAAGGAGGCGTGAAAGCAGTAAACAACAATCATCAATATGACGCCAGTGCATTTGGGCCTTATCGTACGAAGGTGTGGGATGCACTATGGGCCAAATATCCATCTAAAATGGACCCATCCAGACTGGAAAAAGAAACACTTAAGTGTAACCCGGTTAAAAGCTTGAACTACTAAGGGATGCTTGTGGTAGTATTTAATAATCAAAGCATATAACCAGTGTGAATAAAAAGGTTGGAATCCATGTAAAATGTTGTTATAACAATGTTGAAAGCAGTTTAAAATGTGTTGGATGTTTATTGTTTTATTTAAAAGAAGATGTATCTGATGACTGTCTGAACCAGCAGTTATGGGGTTAATAGCGATTGGCCGGAGGGTCAGGTGGGTTGGAACACGGAGGGAGAGTGGAGCGAGAGAGAAAGAACGCGAGTTAAGCCAGTGGGCGTAAGAGATATTGTTGGCGTTAAATTAGCTTTAAGTGCACAAACCAATGTGTAACTTGTACCTTGTGTCTTATGATTGTCTGCACGACAACTACGGAGAAGAGGGACAAGCTGCATATCGAGAAACGGGAGGAATTTCAACACGAACTTCTGAGACTGTTTACGTTTGTGTTGATGCTACGCTAGCGCTAACGATTAGCCATGACTTCCTCAGTTGACCGGTTGGCGGGATTTATCTGCTGTTTTCGACCTGAGGACAGAAAAGAGGCCCATACGGAGCTTGGAGCAACCACCATTTTGGAATGCGAATCTGCGGCTGAGTGCTACAGCTGTGACTGTTGGAAAAAAGACGGGAACATTCACTCAGGTATTATCCAAGTTGTTATTGCTCGCTGACGAGTGAAGCGGCCATTACGTTTTGGGCCACAACGACCAAGAGCACCGCATCAGGCCTGCTACAATATTTTGGTTGGATAATAATTTTATTGCTGGCTTTAGATGTACATTAAGGTGTGTGTGGGCCCACAAATTGTGTTTAAGTGTACTTAAAGTGGTTTAAGTTGTTGTCTGTGCATTTATATAAGGCACAGTATTTACAGTGTTTTCCTTAAAAGAGAGGGATAATTAATTTACAGTGTCTTCCTAAAAAAAGGGGATATTTTATTTGGAAGGTTCAAGAAAAGGACAGACATATTTTTATTTAATTTTATTATTTCATTATAAATGGTGATTGTTTTCTTAAGTAAATAATTGAGACTTATTTTTCTAAAACCTTGTGTGTGTTACTACTTTATTACCTACCTGGAAAGAAATTGTCATTTCATGTTGAGAGAGACACATTTGGTTAAAAATATCTATTGAACTATAACTTAAGAATGGTGTATTCATAGGTAGGTTGAAAACCTTTCAAGTGTGTACGTTAAACAGAAATCCAAGATATTTAAAACTGAGTTAATCAGGGTTAGTGATATTTGATAATATATATAAAATAAAAATATAATATTGGATACCTTAAAAGAACCCAAAAGCCCTGCCCTCATCAATCTGACTACCAAGGGGAGCGCTACATAAAATGGAGGCACCGCTGGGATAGTCTTGTATTTTCATTTTAAAAAGAACAAACAGGTAAGGGAAAGTAAACAACTAAAGTTACTCAGCTAATTTACAAACAGTACTAACATGGAAAAAACAGAACTAGTGTCAGAGTTAAAACGCTGGTGCCGTGGTGAGGGTTTGGATGAGGCTCATGCGCTTATGACCATCGTCCCAGAAGATGTAGAGATCAGTTTAGTGGAGGAAACACTGGAAACTATCAAGTCTTTAGGACGGGTGCGTGTCCGTGGGAGAAACTTCAGTGCAAGACTTAACCGACGGATGGTTTTGGCTGAGAGTAGAGAGACTGTGAAAGAGGAGAGTGTGCCTCCTGAAGTTGGGCCTAGTGATGGGGGAGAGGCGTGGCCTGTCATCATCATAGGAGAGTCAGAGGCAGCTGCTGAAGAGTTTAATAGTAACTAAAAGGGTTGCTGCAGGCTGAAGGGAAAACAATGGAGGACCTCAAGTCATTATTCCCCAGTACACCCCCGCCGACTAGTTCCACTGAATCCATCCTTCGTGCTGTCGGAGATTTGTTGGACAAGACAACCAAACCAGCTGATGGTGGGAGTTATAGTCGACTACGCATGTTCTCAGGAGCCCTACCAACGCCGCCAGGTGAAGAACCATTTGACCATTGGCTAGAGCAGGCGTGGCTTATGGTGGAGGAGAGTGAATGCTCTGACAGAGTAAAAAGACGCAGACTTATTGGTAGTTTAAAGGGGCCCGCACTAGAAATTGTGAAAGCAGTGCGGCACGCCAATACTGACGCCAGTCCAAAAGAGTGCTTGGAAGCCCTTGAAAGTGCTTTTGGGAGTGCTGAGTCCGGCGATGATCTCTATTTCGCCTTCCGGCTAATGCAACAGCAAAAAGGAGAGAAATTATCGTATTTCCTCAGACGTCTAGAGCGGTCTCTAGCTAAGGTGATTCAAAGAGGTGGCCTCCCTGCTAGCAGCATGGATCGAGCCCGACTGGAGCAACTTCTAAGGGGTGCTATCGCTTCAGATCTGATGCTGATCCAACTGCGCTTGAGGGAAAGGAAGGATGCGCCCCCGAACTTTCTACAGCTCTTGACTGAAATTCGTGCTGAGGAAGAGTATGAAACTTCTAGGAAGAAGCTCAGTGCCTCAGTCCATCAAGTGCATGCTAATCCAGAAGTGGATACCAGGCAAGCTGAAATCCAGAGCTTGAAGGCGGAAATAAAAGAGCTTAAGTCAATGGTTGCATCAGTAGTGACCAAATCAGCTAATGTCAGAGATGAGTACATGGAGGCTACACCCATCCATGCACCGCCTAGCCCTGAGAACAGGAAAGACGCTGAGCTGGCTGCCTTAAAAAAACAATTGAAACAACTAAAACAGAAAACGAGTAACAAGATGTCTGAGCAAGATGCTCCATTTGCTGTTTCAACCATGGAGGCTTCCAATCAGGTCTCCAACTCCCCCAAGGGAGCACCGAAAAGGTCTGAAGAGAATTTCTGCTATAGGTGTGGTGAGAGCGGACATTTTGCTACAAAGTGCCGAAACCCTGAGAATCAAGCCAAGGTTATCAGAAAGCTAACTCATGCTTTAAAGGTGACACAAAACAGACAGCCGTCTGGTGATGCCCCGACCAATGAAGTTAACTGTGGGGTCAAGAAAAGTGCTGTTACCTCATCAGAGCCAGCTGGCATCCCTGAAGGCTTGATTGGACCACCCAGCATAGTACCTGTGAAAGTAAATGGACATTGCTGTGATGCCTTGTTTGATAGTGGCTCTCAGGTCACCATTATCTTTGAGTCTTGGTATCAAATGTATCTGTCTGATGTCCCAATAGGCCCAGTGTCTGGTCTAGCCCTGTGGGGGCTAAGTGTATCTGAGGTCAGTTATCCCTATCGTGGTTATGTAGTGGTCGACGTTGAATATCCAGCAAAGGTGGCAGGTGCCGACCAGATGGTGACTGTCCTCGCTCTTATCTGCCCCCAGCCCCGAACTGCAGACCAGACTCCTGTCATTGTGGGGACCAATGCCAGTCACATAAGACGTCTTGTGCAGCAATGTAAGGACAATGGCATTGACATTACCCAGACACTGGGGATACAAGTATGTTACAGAGACGACAATCTAACATCACCTGACCCCGCCACAGCCCTGGAAGAAGAGGACGATATTGGTTGTGTGTTATGGCAAGGCCCTGGCCCACTGACTCTACCCCCTGGTGGTGACTGTAGTGCAGTCTGCAAAGTTGAGTACAAGCTCCATGTTGACAAAGAAATCCTGATGGTTGACTCGTCTCCTGTAGCTCCACTCCCAGCTGGTGTGCTACTTAAGCCCATGGTGGTGCCCAGCGAAGAAGTGAACGTCAGCCATTTTAGAATCCTGGTCCAAAATGAGTCCTTGACAGAGACAGTCATACCAGTGGGAACAGTTATCGGGCATATGTATCTGACAGAGGCAGTCACTTCGCTCTCTCCATCCAAGACCGCTGCCACCGAGTTTGATGCAAACCTGATCAACTTCGGCGACTCATCTGTCTCGGAGGAGTGGAAGGAGAGACTCCGTCAAAAGCTATCCACAAGGTCCAAGGTGTTCTCGCTACACGAATGGGATGTCGGATTGGCAAAGGTAGTAGAGCACACTATACGGATGTCAGACCCACAGCCGTTCAGGGAGCGCTCTCGTCGCCTGGCCCCAGCTGACCTGGAAGATGTGAGAAAGCACCTCCAAGAACTGTTGCAGGCAGGGATCATTAAGGAGTCTCATAGCCCCTACGCATCCCCTATTATGATTGTTCGTAAAAAGAATGGAGCCGTGAGAATGTGTATTGACTACCGATTGTTAAACAGCCGAACAATCCCAGATCAGTACACAACACCTTGTATTGATGATGTATTGGATTCAATGACCGGAAGCAAGTGGTTCTCGGTTCTTGATCTGCGGAGCGGTTATTACCAAATCGCCATGGCCGAGGAAGATAAGGAAAAGACGGCATTTATCTGCCCACTGGGGTTCTTCCAGTTCGAGAGGATGCCGCAGGGGATAACTGGAGCTCCAGCCACCTTCCAAAGGCTAATGGAGAAGGCTGTGGGTGACTTGAACCTGCTCGAAGTCCTTGTCTACCTCGATGACCTGATTGTATTTGGCCGAACTTTAGAAGAGCACGAAGAGAGACTTCTTAAAGTCCTTGATCGTCTGGCAGAGGTTGGATTGAAATTCTCAGTTGACAAATGTCAATTCTGCCTCCCAAAGGTAAAATACCTGGGACATATTGTGTCAGCCGATGGAGTATCGCCTGATCCTGCCAAGATAGAGGCAGTTACAAGTTGGCCACAGCCTACGCACCTGAAGGCTCTTCAATCCTTTTTGGGATTTTGCGGATATTACCGGCGTTTCATCGCCAATTATGCAGCCATTGTCAGCCCATTGTCGGAGCTCACAAAAGGCTACGCTCCAACCCAACGGGGCAAGAAGCCTGAGAAAGACTTCGCCAGCAGGAAGCTAAAGACATCTGAGAGGAACTACCCCGTTCAGCTGGAGTTTCTGGCGCTTAAATGGGCTGTTGTGGATAAATTCCATGATTATGTGTATGGGCTCAGATTCACCATACGTACAGACAATAATCCGCTGACGTACGTGCTATCGACCGCAAAGCTCAGTGCTGTGGGGCACAGATGGCTCTCTGCCTTATCCACCTATGACTTCGATGTCCAGTACCGACCAGGCAGACACAACATAGACGCTGACCTGCTCTCAAGGAATATGCCTGATGAGAGTTCAGAGGAATGGACGACCATACCACAGTCTGGTGTGAGATCCATCTGCAAACGAATCTGCATCACTGGTTCTGCGGGAAGTCCACCGAGGTATGTAGATCAGTTAGGAGCTTCTCCAGATTGTGTGCCTGATATTTATGCATTCCCGACTCACCTGGAGTTAAAATCATTGGGGCAGATGTCAAAACAGGAGCTGATTGAAGCTCAGGAGGATGATGCAGCCATCCGATCTGCTATACAAGCTGTTACAAATGGCAGATGGCCGGAAGAGAATGGATCCTGTTCGGAGCGTTCTCATCTAAAAAAAGAGATGGGGAAACTGATGATGAAAGATGGGTTACTCCATCGCTTAAGCAAGTGGCCCTCCGGAGAAGAAGTCACTCAACTTGTCTTGCCAAGCGAGTTCAGAGAAGTGGTGCTGAAGGCCACCCATCTTGGACACCTTGGTATTGAAAGAACTACAGACTTGTTGAAGAGCAGGTTCTTTTGGCCGAAACTGGCATGTGATGTTGAGCAGTACATAAAGAACTGTGGAGAGTGTGTCACTCGAAAGACCCCCTGTCAGAGGGTAGCACCTTTACATCACATTTCAAGCAATGGACCGATGGATCTGGTATGCATCGATTTTCTGTCCATAGAGCCAGATTCTGCAGGTATCAGCAATGTGTTAGTGGTCATGGATCATTTCACCCGTTATGCTCAGGCATTCCCATCCAGAGACCAGAAAGCGCACACGGTTCTGCATTATGGCCTGCCAGCAAAAATCCACTCAGATCAGGGAAGAGACTTTGAGAGTCAATTAATCAAAGAACTCTTGAAGATGATGGGGATCCGGAAATCACGCACCACTCCCTACCACCCGCAGGGAGATCCACAACCCGAACGCTTCAACAGAACTCTTCTGTCCATGCTGGGAACCCTGGGCTATGAAAGGAAACGGCAGTGGAGTAAACATGTTGGCTACTTGGTTCACGCCTATAACAGTACCAAATCTGATGCTACAGGGTACTCACCCTATTTCTTAATGTTTGGCAGAGAAGCAAGGCTTCCAATAGATTTGTGCTTTGGAACCTCTCCTGATGGCAAAGCTGACGGTTGCCATTTGCGCTATGTAGCCAAGCTAAAAGACGACTTACAAAGAGCTTACAAGCTTGCCTCTGAAGCGGCCTACAAGACACATCAGAGGAACAAGAGGTCCTATGATAAAAGAGTGGGATTCCAGACACTGGATATTGGCGACAGAGTGTTGCTAAGGAATTAAGGATTGAAAGGAAAACATAAGTTGGAGAGTCGTTGGAGTCCTATCCCTTATGTGGTCCTGGGAAAGATGCCCAACCTTCCAGTGTACAAAGTGAAACCGGAGAATGGAGGAGGAGGAGTCAAAACTCTCCATCGTGATCATCTTCTGCCGATTGGACAGTTAGTGAGAATGCCAACAGTGGATACTGAGGACAAGTCACAAGACAGGACAAGAACAAGAGCTGAGACACAAAAGAGATCAAAGAAAGTCTTACCTAAAGTAGGATGGAGATAATCCCGCACAATTTCTCCATGAGTTCCAGAGAAAGTGGAAAGAAGAGACAGGAAGTGAATGGAACACAAATGAGGCATCGAAAGCCCTCTTCAAACTGTATGTGAAGAACGCCATACCAAAAGAAGTACGCGATAAACTAAACAATGTGGTTGGTTTGATGAAAATGGACTGGCCAGTATTCTCAGAACACATCATACATTATGTGGATGCATGCAAAATGTTGGCAGGAAAACTAAAACCGCTTCAGATTGGAGAGCTGACTAAAAACATGAAGAAAGATAAAGAAAAGACCAAGCACCAGGCTTCAGTGATGACTACAGCTCCAGAGAATAAGCCAGAGCCTACACCTGAGGCATACATCGGACCAACAATAACACAAGCACCAATGTTAACAACAACAACGGCTACACCACAGGCCCAACAGCCACAAGCTATCCAGCACATGGATATGCACCCGCCCCAACACCGATGCAACAAGGCCCACCGATACATGTGTACCTAGGCCAAGGAGGAAATAACGGCTACCCACCACAAAGTAGAGGAAGAATGAATCAAAATGGAGGACCATTTCAAAGAGGAAGATGGAGACAAATGCAATATCAACGTCAGCCATCTCCGTATGGCCCACCAATGCAACAAAACGCACAGCAACAACAGAATTGCTGCTGGGGTTGTGCCAGGACACATGCAAAGAAGCTGCCCAACTAATCCATGGGCAGAAGGCCAAAACGCTGGTCCTTGGATGGGACCAGCAGCACAATGGCAATAGGGATGCCTTGAGAAACGTGAAGGGGAAGTAATAACACCTGTCCTAACCAAGCAGCCACGCACTGAACCCACCATAGAAGTAACGATACAGAACCATCAGCATCAGTTTATGGTGGATACAGGAGCAACATACTCCTGCATTGGAAAAGAAGGAGCTGGACTTCCCCTATCATCATCAAAAATTCAGACCGTCAGTTTCTCTGGGAAAACTCAAATAATACCAATGACAGAACCAGTTCCAATAAAGATTGCAGGAAAAACAATTTATGCACCATTACTCTACTCAATAGATACGCCCATCAATCTATTAGGAAGAAACATTCTGTGTGCATTAAAAGCAAAAATAATGTGTACTCCAGATGGACTTTATTTTGATCTACTGGAAGAAAACCTACAAAGCATAATGACACCAGTGGTAATGGCACCAGTGGTGGAACAAGATGATGACTAGGGGTGTAATGGTACACAAAAATCTCGGTTCGGTACGTACCTCGGTTTTGAGGTCACGGTTCGGTTCATTTTCGGTACAGTAAGAAAACAAAATGCAAAATATAAATGTGCTAGTTGTTTATTACTTTTGTGCTTTTAACAGTAGGAACATGCACTGGAGCTAGAATGCTGCTCAAAAATATAAATACAAGTATTTAAAATATTTATTTAAAAAATAAAAATAACAGACTGTTTCTTTAAAAAAAAAAAAATTCTCCATCTGATGTGCAAAATTGAACAGTTGCAACACTAAATAGTTTCAAGTTGTTGCTCAGATTAAATAACATGACTAAGGCTCAGACTGTTTTTTTAAAAACAAATCTTTTCTCCATCTGATGTGCAAAATTGAACAGGGCAGGGAGAGGCTGTTTAAATGCGGTGGGGAGCTGTGTTTGCACTAATGTTACGCTCGTCTTTCTCCCCGTTGTAGCGATGTTCACGTGGGGGTGGTGCCGTTTCAAATGCGTCAACAGGTTTGACGTGTTGCCAGAAACATACCCGACCTCACATGAACAATGTCGGCAAACCGCTTTGCCGAAGTGTTCCCAAACGGGAGACCTTAATGTCGCGGGAGGGTCCTCCAACTCTGGCGTGTTGCCAACGCTAGCGGCATTAGCCATGACGTCCGCTACTACTGCTGTTTATTTTGTCGCGGTGTGCGCAACTGCGCATGTGCGGCTGCAGCACGCTCCACACATACGGTCCTCTACTTAATATGTCCGTATGGAAACTCGTTCGGTACGCCTCCGTTCCGAACCGAGCACCCCGTACCGAAACGGTTCAATACAAATACATGTACCGTTACACCCCTAATGATGACATAAAAGAAGCCCAAGTATATTGGATAAAGTTAACTTCACCAAACTCCTTCCTACACCAAGAGTGGGAAATATGGAAGCTGTTCATAACACACTACTATGAAATGGCTAATGAACAAAAACTCCCTTTTCATTGTACCATGTTGTACGATGTAGACAAAAGTCAAGAAGATTATGATGCCTGTTGGAATGAATTGATTAATAACTCCCCTACAGCCATACAATATGATGACAACATACTAGGACCTCAAGGAGCTGCAGCAGCAGTCACACTGTCAAAAGACATAAAAGAATGGTTCCAGGTTCCTAACTCATCACCACATGTGACACTACTAATAGCGGACGGATATGAATCACATGATCTAGGACCAATGATTAAAGAAGCACAACAAATCAAGGAATGGATCCCCACAGACAATCAGTACATACATGTATCTCCAGACAGACGTTTCTGTAGAATATCATACAAACAAGCAGATGAAGCAACAGCAGAAAAAGTGTTGCTGCCCACAGAAGCAAGAACACAAATGCTATTAACCAAAGAACATGAAGACCTGCTATTACAAGTCCCACCACAAGTATGGTCAAAACATAAAACTGATGTAGGGTTAGTAAAATCAGCAACCCTAAGGCGATTCCAGGTGAAAACAGACATACGTTTGCCATACCAAAGACAATATCCACTCAGAAAAGAAGCTATTGACAGAATAAAACCAATTATGGAAGGATTGTTAGAAGCAGGAGTTCTAGTGAAAACTAATAGCCCATGTAACACACCTATTTTTCCAATTAGGAAAATAAATTCTAAAGACTACAGGCTAGTGCATGATCTAAGAGCAATAAATGCCGTAGTGACAGAAGAAACACCAGTTGTGCCTGATCCACATACTTTATTGTCCAACATCCCTCCAGGGACAAAATGGTATACGGTGATAGATTTATGTTCAGCATTTTTTAGTGACCAGTTCATCCAGATTCACAATATTTGTTTGCATTCACCTATCAGAATCAACAGTACACCTATCACAGGTTACCAAAAGGGTTCGTGCACTCAGCATCTATTTTTAACAAAGTTCTAGCTGAAGACCTCCAAAATTTGAAATGTTCAGTCCACGACATTAATGTATGTTGATGATATTCTCATATGCTCAAACAGCAAAGAGCAGTGTGAAAAATACTCACTAATTGTCCTTGCAGCGCTGGCAGATGGTGATCACAAGGTCAGCAAAAGTAAACTACAGTTCTGCCAACAGACAGTAGAATACTTGGGCCGACAACTAAGTGTAAATAAAAGACAAATTGCACCCTCACAAATTGAGGCTGTGACGAAAGAACCAAAGCCGCAAATGGTAGGGCAAATGTTATCTTTTCTAGGAATGGCTGGTTACAGCAGGTCCTGGATATGTGACTATGCAATCAAGACAGCTCCATTAAGAGCGTTGATTCACGCTGCCGGCCAGACAGACAGGTCGGCTCATCTGAATTGGACAGCGGAAGCTGAAAAAGCGTTCTCCCTCATTAAAACAGATATGCAAACCGCTCCTGCCCTGGCCACTCCAGACTATAGTCAACGATTTAATCTATGCAACAGAGCAACAGGGCTATGCATGTGCTGTGTTAATGCAGGAGTCTCCTACAGGCAAACAGCCTCTGGCTCATTACAGCACGAGATTGGACATCATTGAGGAAGGCCTGCCACCTTGCTACCAAGGATTGGCTGCTGCTGCCTTTGCTCAACAAAAAAGCATCAATCCTGACAATGGGACATCCTGTCACCCTGTATACATCACACCAGCTACATGCCATGATAATTAGCCCGTGGTTTGTATTAACTCAAGCCAGAAGAACTGGTTGTGAAGTTCTTCTATCAGGATCAGAATTAACGATACAACCTTGCAATACTATAAACCCAGCAACAAGAATGATATTGCCAACTGAGGGCACCCCTCACGACTGCCTTAAAGAAACAGATAGTTTCATGAAAGTATGCGACAAACTGCATAATCAACCAATTCCATCAGAATTGACTCTATTTGTAGATGGATCCTGTGTACGTGCCGATACAGGCAATCTAGCTGCAGGGCAACTATTTATTGTAACTGCTCTTCTTGGCCAAGATTAAAGTCCGACGTTGACTTTACTTCTATGTCTCTGATCTCCTCCTTGGGTGAATTTGTCCGTTCACGAACGAACTGTTTTAACATTTTGGCGCCCAACATGGGGCCCAATATCTGTTCTCCTATCAGAGAAAGGTTTTGCTAAGTCAGAAAAAAGAGATTCCTCGAAGTTACTGTGTTTGGGACCAGTAAAGAGACGTCTTTGGAAGGACAAGAACTACTTTGATCCCCCAGGCTGCCTGAGTTAACAAAAACTCGAGGGAACTGACGGCAATTGGCCACATGCCTACATTGTCCGAAATATAATGTGCGAAAAATGTTTACTCATCCCTTGGCACACATCCCAGTGCCAGAAGGTCCAAAATCATGGCTGACAGCAATGGCAGGCTCACCTGGGTGGATGCTATGCCATTAGCATTGATGGCTATGCGATAGCTAACAGACAGACAACAAACTAACAGACTAACTCACCTAACCCCACATGAAATGCTCACTGGCCGACAAATGCCGTTACCACAGTGTAGGGGTCACCTAGAAGGGCTGTCACTCCTACAACTTGAACGAGAATTCTGTGATTATTTGAAAAGTTTAACTCAAATCCACAGACTTGTCTTCCAACAGGTGAAAGAGGCCAACGGCAAAGACGATAGCAGAATCCCGTTGGATGCTCGCCAGACCCAAGTGGGGGACCAGATGTTCACATGAGTATTTAGACGTCATTGGCACAAGCCCCGTAGAGAAGGGCCATTTAAGGTGGTACTCACTACACCCACCGCCTTAAAAGTTGAAGGTAAGAGCTTTTGGTACCATCCTAACCACTGCACCCATCACCAACCTCCTAACCCGCCTGGCCGCCTGCCAGAGCGTGCTGAAGGGGATGCGGAAGGCACCCCCTGCTCTACTCCACCTGCTGATGGGGATGCAGAAAGCCGCCGCGCAGCGGTCCATCCAGTTCACTTCAAGGTGAAAGACGGTCAGTCCGCCTACAGGCTTGGCGTGCAACTTCTTGTCATAAAGGTACTGACAGCAGCAATGGGCCGGCCACAGAAGATGACTCTGTCAGTACGGCCGATAAGGACACCCCAGAGAGTGTCCAAACAGGGCCATCGGGTGTACGAGACACCGATTGCCCGCCCACAATTACCCTCAGATCAGACCCGGAATAGTTTGTTTGCTTTCTTTCTTTTTGTGCTAACCCTTTCAGGTTTCGCAAGGGGGGAGGATGTCCTAATGACCTCTCCATCCCTAGCAGCCGCTAATAATATCCCACATGCTAAGTCTGCATTGGCTATCATCACATTAGCTACTAACAAAAACCTATTAACAAAAGGAAAAGTGCAAAACTACCTGTATGTAAAAACTGACACCTATGATTATGTACTAACCATTGACATCACAACAGCCAACGCTCCAAGCAAACACAGGGTGGGACTACCCCGCACCACTGAATGCCAAAAAAAAGGAACGGTGACAATGCAGGTAACATGCACCAACACTTTGTGTCAAGAAATAGACACAAAACAGACAATGACAATAGTAGAGGCCAATAAATGGATTCGGCTGATGAGTAAACGAGAAAAACGAGATTTGACCAAACTAACAACTTCACAATGGGACTCCAACATGTTTCAACAGTGGATAACATACTCAGCTAAAGCAATGTATAAAGCACAGAAGAAAGTGCGACAGGAGTGTATTGCCTGTTATAATGCTAAACAAATTCCACAGCTCATGCCACTGCCTGGAAGTAGCATAGGCAGCTGTCCAGATATAGCTGAGTGTTTTGCCTTCTGTGCAATGTTCATGGCAGGACACTTAAATGGATGGAGTGAAGACTCAAGGATAAGCCCATATAGACTCAAAAACGGAATCACAATGAAGTAATAACAGCATTACCACCTGTTGTACGCAAACCAAATGATTTGATTTTCCTTTTTGTGTAGCACGAGGGGAAGAGTTGGAGTACCTTACCAAAACAGACCCCAATCATGACGGACGTGGCGGGACTGGGAGAATGCAGACAAGAGACCTGGTATTCTACCACCAGAATGGTTGGGAGTCGCTTTCCACGTGTGCATGACCAGGGAGGACAGCCAATCTTCATCACCAGGAGCAAGAGCGTTCTCAGCAGAAGCAAGAGCAAGTCCACAAACACCAGGACATCCGCCAGTGGACAATATGTGCTGCCCATCAGTCCGTCCAGGGAGGAGTGTTTAACAATATACTTATAGTCATGTATATTCACAGTCATGTGATAAAATGGTTATCTGAGTAATAATATGTCATATTGTGTTGTACTAATAATCACTTGAGTGTTAACAAGTGCACATATTAATGTTTATGTAGTCACAGAGAGATGTTGTGTTAGATGTAGTTACTCACTATGGTTTGCTTCACATTATGCTAACAAACAATGTTTAATAATATATTTAATCATTGTTACACTCGCAGTAGGGTGCATCAAATTTGAATGGGAAATTTTAATTTCAAAATATCAATTTGGAGGAAATCCATTGAGATTTAGGGGTGCCACCAAACACAAACTTTTGTGAAATTTCGAAAAATGGGCAATAAGTCTAATTGCCAAGAGTTGACCCGGAAATGTTGAGTACAGTGAACTTTTATACAATATCATGTTCTATAGGGTTATCAAAGTCAAATTAGTTTGTTTGCCCTTTGGGCAAGCTGGGCATTTCTCAGAATTCAACTTTCAAGATTCTCCATTAATTTGTCCTATAGACAAAATGAATGGAGGTCAATGGAATTATGGTTAAACACAAGGGCAATAAGTAGCAATGTTGCCTCACAGCGAGAGGGTCCCAGGTTCTATTCCCAAGTCTCTTACTTAACAGGGAAAAGCATCAGATTATGGGTGGGGAAAGTGTGACAGTCCTTGTTTTTTTGTGAAAATTAGATCATAATTTGTAGAAAGGATGAGACTGACAACCTGACATGGGCGTGGAAATCCTGGGTCCAACAGCATATAAACCAAGGGCACAGAGCTCTTTGCTGCCGGGGTAATCCTCGACATTTGGATCCTGTATTGGCTAATAAACATCTTTTTTTTATTATTAAAGACTGGTTGGAATTCTTTTCATCTGGGACTGCAATTGTGAGTCTATCTGTTAGATAGTTAGTTTTTCTGAAATGGACCAAGAAATAATGTAGTTGAAGGTTTTTCGCTACAACAAATTGCATGACAAAACACAGTGGAACCACATGGGGAACTCTTCTATGTTCCATTCTCGCTGACTTACAGAAATTAAAGGTTGCCATCTTCCTGATTATCTTTGGTCTGTGCCTGGTGAATAAGGAGCACTGTGCTGCTGCCTTCTTATCACATTGTTTTTATAGGTATTGTGCGGGGGAACTCCCTGAGCCGTCCTGCAGGAGCACCAGCAAAAAGAAAACTAAAACGTCATGTGTACTACTTTACTCAGATGAGGACCTAACACTTGTTCTATTTTAAGCTCTTACTTTATCGGCAATGATAGGTTGTGGTTCCTTTGTTTCCTTCTTTTGACAAATGTACTTATTGTAAGTCGCTTTGGACAAAAGCGTCTGCTAAATGACCTAAATGTAAATGTAAATGTGTAATTTCCTCTTTCTCTTTGACGCTCTTCCAGCATTGTTTGTTTCTTATTTTGAGAGAAAGCAACTACGGGAAAAAAGTCCCCCACAGAATCTGTCTTCATCATGTCCCACGTCTGTCCACCCCACAGAGTCTGTATTTACTATGTCCCACGTCTGTCCACCCCACAGAGTCTGTCTTCATTATGTCCCACGTCTGTCCACCCCACAGTCTGTCTTCACTATGTCCCACGTCTGTCCACCCCACAGTCTGTCTTCACTATGTCCCACGTCTGTCCACCCCACAGAATCTGTCTTCATTATGTCCCACGTCTGTCCACCCGACAGTCTGTCTTCACTATGTCCCACGTCTGTCCACCCCACAGAGTCTGTCTTCACCATGTGGACGTTGGCTTTATGCTCTGTTTTCCCGTATAGTCAGGGGAGCAAAAGAGCAATCCCAACATGTTCTAAAGTGAAGTGCAACTCGTTGCTCAAGTGTTGCATAGTTATTTTTCCATTTTTATTCTGAGGGACAATCTTTGAATTTATGTATCTCATATAGGCAAATGCTCAACTTCTCATCAAGTCTATCGTTCAATCAGAACCGAACAGAACCGCCAGCTACTGGTCTTGTGGTGAGATTGTTTTGCCAACTTCCATTTCTAAGATGAGAATTAACATTTAAAGGGGCCCTATTATGACAAATCGACTTTTCCATGGTTTTCAAACCTAAAATTGGTTCCTGGGGTGTCACACACAAACACACAAAGGGGCATCATGGGAAAGCGACGACATGACATGACACTTCCTCCCTGTGATGTGTACAGTTTTTTGTTTCCACAATCCACATGGAAACGACAGGAAACACGGTGGCTGTGTCCGGAATCACTCACTATAATTATATATATATATATATATATATATATATATATATATATATATATATATATATATATATATAAACATATATATAAACAACGACTAACAGCTCTGCCCACCCGGTTGAAGAGATACACCAAGGAGGGAGAGGCCAGGAGAATAAACAAGCTGTTCTCCACTGAACCAGCCAAGGTGTGCTCTCAGTGGCAGGGAAACAACAACCAATCAGACCCACCAAGAGCTGAGGTGGAAAAATACTGGAAAGACATATGGGAAAAAGAGGCATCACACAACACCAATGCCCAATGGTTAGTGGACCTAAGAGCTGACCACAGCAACCTCCCAGAACAAGAACCAGTAACCATCTCAATGGCAGACATCAAAGAAAGAGTGTCAAAAATGAAGAGCTGGACAGCACCAGGCCCCGATATGATCCATGCGTAATGGCTGAAGAAGCTAACTGCACTTCATGAACGCCTAGCAGCACAGATGAACCAGCTGCTGAGGGATGGGACCCACCCACAGTGGCTAACCCAGGGCGGGACAGTCCTAATCCTGAAAGACCCCCAGAAGGGACCCGTCCCATCCAACTACCGGCCAATTACCTGTCTCTGCACAACATGGAAGGCCCTGTCAGGCATCATTGCGGCAAAGATGAGTAAGCATATGGCTCAATACATGAGCAAGGCACAGAAAGGAATTGGCAGTAACACCAGAGGAGCCAAGCACCAGCTACTGGTTGATAGAACAGTCGCCCGAGACTGTAAGAAGAGACAAACCAACCTGTGCACTGCCTGGATAGACTACAAGAAAGCCTACGACTCAATGCCGCACACGTGGATACTGGAATGCCTGGAACTGTATAAGCTCAACAGGAACCTAAGGGCCTTCATCCAGAACTCGATGGAAATGTGGAAGACAACCCTAGAGGCCAATTCAAAGCCGATTGCCCAAGTCAACATCAAGTGCGGCATATACCAGGGAGATGCACTGCTGTTCTGCATAGGCCTGAACCCCCTCAGTCAGATCATCACGAAGAGTGGCTACGGGTACCGATTCCGTAGTGGGGCAACAATCAGCCACCTGCTCTACATGGATGACATCAAGCTGTACGCCAGGAGCGGGCAAGAAACTCACTGATCCACACCACCAGGATCTACAGCGATGACATAGGGATGTCATTCGGATTGGACAAGTGTGGCCGGATGGTCTCAAAGAGAGGCAAGATGATCAGGACTGAGGGGATTGACCTACCAGAGGGCAACATAGGTGATATCCAAGACAGCTACAAGTACCTTGGCATCCCACAGGCTAATGGAAACCATGAAGAGGCCACAAGGAAATCAACCTCAGCCAAATACCTCCAGAGAGTAAGGCAGGTCCTGAAAAGTCAGCTGAATGGTAAGAACAAGGTCCGAGCCATCAACATGTACGCACTACCAGTCATCAGATATCCCGCTGGTATCATAAGCTGGCCAAAGGAGGAGATAGAAGCCACAGATATCAGGACTAGAAAGCTCCTCACCATGCACGGAGGGTTCCACCCCAAGTCCAGCACCCTGAGGCTATACACTATGCTGAAAGAGGGAGGCCGAGGGCTAGTGAGCATCAAGGCCACGGTCCAGGATGAAACATCGAAAAAATGGCCCCGAAGGATGAACTGCTAAGTGAATGTCTCAGGCAGCAGAACCCTGATGAGAGTGCGGAGGAGGAGCAGACAACCTGGAGTGACAAGCCCCTACATGGCATGTACCACCGTCAGATAGAGGAAGTGGCTGATATCAAGAAATCCTACCAGTGGCTGGAAAATGCAGGACTGACAGACAGCACAGAGGCACTAATCATGGCAGCACAAGAACAGGCCATAAGCACAAGATCCATAGAGGCCAGGATCTACCAGAGCAGATCAGACCCAAGATGCAGACTGTGCAAAGAAGCCCCTGAGACAGTCCAGCAGATAGTAGCAGGGTGTAAGATGCTAGCTGGATCAGCGTACATGGAGAGGCACAACCAAGTGGCTGGGATAGTACACAGGAACATCTGCAACCAGTATGGAATAGAAGTACCCAAATCCCAATGGGCCATACAACAGAAGGTGACTGAGAACAACAGGGCCAAGGTTCTGTGGGACTTCAGCTTCCAGACTGACAGCTGCTGGCTAACCAACCGGACATAGTGGTGGTGGACAAAGAGCAGAAGACAGTGGTGGTGATAGATGTGGCGATCCCAACTGACGCCAACATCAGGAAGAAGGAACACGAGAAAATTGAGAAGAACCAAGGGTTGAAAGAGCAGCTGGAACAGATGTGGAAGGTCAAGGCTAGCGTGGTCCCCGTGGTAGTGGGGGCACTCGGGGGAGTAACCCCCAAACTGGGAGAGTGGCTCCAACAGATCCCAGGAACAACATCTGAAGCCTCAGTCCAGAAGAGTGCAGTCCTAGGAACAGCCAAGATACTGCGCAGAACCCTAAACTCCCAGGCCTCTGGTAGAGGACCCGAGCTTGAGGATGACACAGATACCACCCCACCAGGGGTGAGAAGGAGATTTTTATATATATATATACCGTATATATATATATATATATATATATATATATTATCGCTGTCAATATTAACGCGTTCATCTTTGCGTTAATTATGAAATATTTAACGCGTTAATTTTTTTTAAAGAAATTAACGCAGCTGTGTTTTGTTTACTTCCCGTGGCGGCTGTAGTAAGACCTATGACGACGTGTGCCGCAAAGCCATTCGTTTTTAACGGAGTTCAGTGTAAGATTTTGGCTGAGGTTGCAGCGTCAGTGGGAAGGGGGGGGGGAGCAGTTTTTTGTAATTATCCCGGTAATTAGTCTGCGTGAGAAACACTAGATGTGGCGTGTGCTGGTCTGTCTCAGTAACCGGCTGAATGTAAAGGAGGACTAAGCTGACTTGTTCTATGGAGTGAAAAGGATTTATCATTCTGACTTCACAGCAGAATATTTCCTTTTTCTTTTTTCCATATTTGCATGTTCTATTGTGGACCTTTTTGAAATGTTCTGATAGTGTATATAAGAAATATGCCTTTTTCAAGCTGACAGTTAATTTTGATGGCCTTGATGGTTTCTTTGGAAATCTGTAGTTCACATGAGAGAATCTGTGCTTAAAGTTTCCAGGTGAAATTAATTAATCCATAACATTTGTTTGGCGCTATAAGACAAGAAATTTCCTAATTATTCCAACTTTATGGACAATCCTATATTGACACACACCCCCACACACACACACACACACACAGACACAGTTAGTTTGCCATGCTTTAATATTTAGTGATAAATATTATACCCATATAGTGGACTTAAAGCATCACTTAATTCATCTTGAAAAGTAACAAGGTCACTAACTGAGCATCGTATACCATCATACATTGCACTGAAGGAAAGACAACAGACGGATGTGAGTACAGCGAGAGAGAGAAAAGTATTACGTGATCACAGCACTGTATCATAATAAAGATGATCACAAAATATTTTTAATTCATCTATACATTGGCGAAAAAATGCTAATTGCCTCCACATTGATAACAGGATATATATATATATATATATATATATATATATATTAGGGCTGTCAAAAGATTGATTTTTTTAATCGCGATTAATCGCATTTTGTCCATAGTTAACTCGCGATTAATCGCAAATTAATCGCATTTTTTTTAGCACATTTTTTTTTTCTTCTAAATGTACTTTAATGAATTTTTTTCATATTCTTAATACTTTTAACAACATAAGGGCAAATATACTTGATTTATGAAAATGTTTATTTAACACTTCAAATATCCCCTTACCAAAACATGGGATCAAAACAGGGTTATAAGAATATATCACAAACAATTAAAGTGAACATGTCACAGGAGATAGTGTAACAGGAGATAAGTACAGTTAGGATATAAGTGCATTGGCTTGCAAGTGATATCTCAGACTGGACGTACTTCTATGGTAGCTCATTTCATACCCACAGTACGCGCAGATGACTTTGGTCTTATCGACTGAACCATCCGGCAGTCTTTTGAAGGTGAATTTGCCGTTCACAAATCGATTTTAAACGCGTGTGGACGCGCCGCTTCCCAGTATTGCACGCTTGGTGGGCTGCCACTAGAGGATGATTGACAGGCGCTCTCCTTCAAACAACATATTTTTGCGAGCGTTCGCGAGCGTTCCCGAGGCGGCGAGTCGAGCCGGCGCCTCTGATTAGCATAAAGTAGATTCGACTTATACTTGAGGAGCGGCCAACTCGCGCGCCGTCTCTCGACATTCGCCGCAACGCTACCAGAATACAATGAATGGGACGCGGGGAAACACCGCTGCCTGTGGACGCGCACCTTCCCTCTGGATCAAGACTACAGGTGCCACCGACGGCCATAAATCATACAATGCGCGTTTTTTTTTTTTTTTAATACCGAGCGTTAATCGCGCGTTAAAAAAATTAACGCCGTTAAGAGGATGTTGCGTTAACGCGTTATTAACGCGTTAACTTTGACAGCCCTAATATATATATATATAAAACTTAATTTACTTCATCCGGCACGTTTTAATTTTGCTACAGTGGTGTTGGAAACTTTCTTAAGTGATGAGCTCACTATATTGTTCCTATAGTTGTCTAGAAATCCCTACTTAGTGAGTCGGAAGTATCGTGAGTGACGCAACCTTTAATAAAATTTGGACTGAAATGTCCCATCAGGATCAAATTAAACTTTATTTCAACAATGTATTACATCAATAACTACAAATCATTTATTATCCTATTTACAGTTGTTGGGGATGTAGTAGGAGCAGATTTGGTTATCAACAGCTAATTATTAATTAATCAATCAATATGATTAATAATTATATTTAATATATTATTATGATATAATCATGAATATATGGGGCACCACCCTGGGATCAGGGAAAAGATAACCTAAAACTGTATTCAGTCTCAATATAAAGGTTTTACACTCACATGCCAATCATCGTGATCATTGGCATGGAAGTATAAAAACAATCGAACAATTAAAAAGGCGTGAAATTCGAGAACTAGCCTTCACAACCTGCTGTTATCCAGTGACATATACACAACAAGCACAAGAGACCGCTAGTTATAATATAATAAGATTGATTAAAATCAGTAATAATGATCACAATCAATAACACTGCAATTAACAAAGCCTTATTACCTAATTACCTAACACACAAAGCTAAGCTAAACAAGGGAAGAGACACACGTGGAGTGTGTGTGTGTGTGTGTGTGTGTGGAGAGAGAGAGAGAGAGATGGCCGGGCGCGACCACCAGGTGGAGCTATTCCTCACAGTGTTCAGGGGCGGAACCGCTGACGTCAGATAGAATAGAGAGAGAGTGAGAGATGGCCGGGTACAGCCACCAGATGGAGCTATTTCCCACAGCGTGCAGGGGCTGAGCCACTGAGGTCTGATAGAATAGCGAGAGAGGGAGAGAGAGAGGGGGAGATGGCCGGTACAGCCACCAGATGGAGCTACTTCCTCAGTGTCCGGAGACGGAAACAGCTGGCGGAGGATACATGTGGGGGCGGTGCATGTGTGCATGTGTGTGTTAGTGGGACACAAACAAAGAGAGGGAGAGAATGCACACGCAATATTCGAAGGCTCAGGAGGCGTGTTACTATCACACGGGAGCTCGTGAATGAACTGGCGTTCGTTCAGCGGGACCCCGGTCCTTTAACTGATAGCGCTTACTGAGCTTGCGAATATGGCTGAGGTTAGTCAAAACACCGTTACAGAAATCAACCCAGTGGCGTGGGTACACAATCAGCATTCGAATACAACAATACAGAAAGCCACGGACTCGGCGGTCCGTGATCAAAACTTAAAACACGTTAACAAGAATTACAAGCATGTCCTACACTATCGAATCTCTGCTTCTGCCCAGACAAATAGCCTCTTACTTTGTGTCGATGTGAGGTTTTCCGTCCCGTGCGGTGATGGCGTCTCCTGACGCCGGCGAAGGACGGTGGTTCGCGAGTCCTCGTTCGGCGACGGAGGATGCGACAAGCCGGCTGAATCCAGACGAGGGCGGGGCGTAGAAGTTATCCTCCTCGCGGATCAACTTAGTTGAAGAAAACAGTTAGTGTTTTCTCCCTTCTGCAGGCAACAATAAAATCACGGGGCTCGGCGATTTAGTCAGCTGACTTCAGACAAGAACGGGTCGCAGAAGTTATCCGTCTTGCTGGCAGCTGGGACGAAGAAAGTGTTTTTCTTCCTTCCGTGGGTAAACAGGAGAGTCCCGTGGTCGCGGCGGTCTCCTCAGGATCCAAAATGAAAAAAAAAGGAAAAATGAAGCGAGTAGAGAAAAAGAGAGGGAAAACAGTCTGTTGCTCGTCCAGCATGTTTGGGGGAAAGACTGCGGCCTAGGACAAAGGAAAAGGCTGCAGACGTAAAAGTTCACCTCCTGTTGTAACGCGTGTCACGGTGGAGAGAGGAAGTTCTTAAGGCGGCGCCGGGTTATACACCTCACGGCTGCTCCAGGGGCCCCCCCCTGGGGTACCTGCGGTTGTCAGCCAATAGGGCACCAGTTGTGTGACGTTGCACTTCGCACCTCGGTGAGAAGTGAAACTAAAATGGCGGTTGTAGTTTTTAATCCCCTTTGTCCCTTTGTTCTGACCGCATGTGAAGGCTTTTGTAGGCCGCATTGTGTAGTCCTAATGGTGAGGTCCCAACACAGTATATATTTATATATTAACTGAACAACACAGGACTTTCACCTGTGAGACCGGTGTTGGACACCGCGTGTCCCAAAGTGAAGCGTGACGCTGGTGGCGGCACGCCTAAACCATATCACAAGGTTCTGTTGCCTAAAGCTCATGTCGTTGTTTTAGTTTAAACAAACAAACAAACAAAACAAACAAACAAAAAAAAAGACTACCGAGAAGTGAACTGAATGGAGAACTGGAAACTACAGACCTGTCTGTCTCTACATGTCAGCCCTGTGATAGACTGGTTACCTGTCTGTCTCTACATGTCAGCCCTGTGATAGACTGGTTACCTGTCTGTCTCTACATGTCAGCCCTGTGATAGACTGGTTACCTGTCCAGGTGTACCAGCTGGGATCGGTTCCAGGCCCCCTGCGACCCTAAATACAGGATAAGCGTTTGATAATGAATGGATGGATTGACAGTTAAAATCACCGTAGTAAACACCAAAGAGTGACTTCTATATATTTTATTAAAACTCAACAAGAATAATATTCACAAAACAAAAAGTAATCACTCTTTATGAGTGACATTAAACAAGGGCAGTAGAAGACATATGTACAACCAGGAAGCTTCGAGTGCCTGAAGATAATGAGGTCAGACTGTAAACACGTCTTCATTGATTCATAAAGAATACAAAGAGAACATTCCTGCAGTTCACAACAATGTAATGATGATAGCACTACGGCACCCAGAGAGCATTGCTGTTAGAGTCCTCCAATCAGAAAGCAACAGAATCTGTCTACATGAAGAAAAGAGGTGTAGGCTACCTCCATCTGGTGGCCAAACTGTCACTTCTTCTTCTGTGGTGTTTCAGCTCTGCAGCTCCAGTCACAGTAGTAGTATTAGTCGTGTTAGTAGTTCTGACAGCAGGGAGTCTTGTATTTGTACTACCCGTAGCAGTACATGGAGGTATTTGACTACACAGACTTTCTTTCACAAACTGTGATTTTTTTTTGCCAAATATCAAAACATCAAGTGTATCATGGCAGTATCAGGAGTACTAACAGGTATATACTACTGGTAGACAGCAAGGGGGAGAAGTAGCTATACTACTGTGTAGTAGTAGCATTAATATTTAGTGGGTACACTAACTGACTTTTATATCAAAATATAATTGTTTAACTGGAAAAAATATGTGGGGAATGTATTAAGTATGGTATTTGTATTATTAAAGATAACAGTCATATTACTCTTACAACAGTAGTATAAGAAGCAGGTTTACTACTACTGCTGTTGAGTGTTGATCATATTTTTTGTAGCATTTATTGTACTACTGAGTGTTGGTAATCAGATTATTTGGATTTGATTTATTTTACTAGTCAGTGCTTTTTTTAAATCTCATGTTTTATTTAATTGATTTTACTTTCCATTTTTTTTCTGTCATCAGATTATTTATCATTATGTCAACTACAGTTTTGATAGTTTTCATCTGCTACATCTCAGAGGGAGGTACTTTGTACTACCAGGTATTTTGAAATGTGGAGTTTCACATTCACACCTGGACATGCATATTTTGACTATGGTTACTCATTACATACGTTTTACTGTTCTCAGTGCAGGGATTTGGATAGAGCAGTAAACGTATTTTTGGTATTGATGCATTGCTTCTTGTGAATTGTGAAAGGATGTGGCAGTAATGGTTGTAGTAGTAGTAGTAGTAGTAGTAGTAGTAGTAGTAGAAGAAGTAGTAGTTGCAGTTGTACAGTGTACTCAAACCAGCAGTGACTCACCACTCAGAGGCATCCCGTAACATATTTGTGTTGCAACAAGTCTATCAGTAGTATTAGAAGCAGTAGTATTTACAGCAGCGGTAGTATCAGTAGTATCAGACTTGAGGTCTATAACTGCTTCATACAGACTCGACAGCGGCTGATCAGACGGCCTGGGAACTCTCCCGGATCAGTCTGAGGCTTCGGTTTACTGCAGGACAAGGAAACAAAAAAAAAGGAATCAGCCAATCAGGCTGACACACACACACACACACACACACACACACACACACACACACACACACACACACACACACACACACACACACACACACACACACACACACACACACACACACACCTGAACATGTCGTGCGGGTTGAGAGCAGCCAGCCAGTAGCTGTAGGAGTCGGTGTAGTAGTTGCAGGTGCCTCTGCCGTGACACTCGATGAAGGGAATCTTCCTGAAGTTCTCCAGACAGGATCCGGGAGAGGCCAGAGGCTGACCCGACCCCTCCGCCCCCACGCCTGTTTCCTACAGACCAGAAGCATCAGCAACAGGGGTCAAGAGTCAAAGCAACTGTGGGTTTGTGTTTCTTATATTTCTGAGATCTCAGCTATTTTTTTGACATGAGAGGTTTGCTTATAAAGGATTGGTGGCCATGTTGGCTTCTAATGCACTGAATTGTTTCATTTCTGATGAGCGTTCAGTTTTCATGCTCCATATATCTGGAACAAACTCCCACTTCTTTTAAAACTAAGTTGAAGACTTTTATGACATGATTTCTTACATTGTACTTTATCCATTCATTGCATGTTATATTACATTACATATTTTATTGTCTTATCTGTCATATTCTATTTGATTCTATTGTCTCTTGGCCTTTTCATGTTTATTGTTATTTTTTATTGTTTCTTTTGCACTTTTTCTTTTTAATGTTTCTGAGTAAAGCACTTTGAATCCCTGTGCTAAAAATGTGCTATAAAAAACCCGGCTTGCCATTTGGTTAACTGATTAAACTGGTTCTAACAGACATATTTAACATGCATATTCAAAATGAAATGTTAAAACTCACTGTTTTACTTCAAACAGTGAGTGAGCTCACCATCACAAAGGAGTATCCCAACCAGAGAGGGTCCCAGCCTGACGGACACTCAGGAACTGTACTGGTCTGACTGTGGATGGCGATCACGTTGGCTCTGGCCTCACACACACTACACCTTCAGCACAGGAAACACACACATGTTCATGAGCACATGTTGTTTGTTGTTTTGGTACAACACAGTCTCACTGCAGTTCCTGACACAAAATGGAATCTATTGGTTTCATGCTGAGTGAGATGAATTGTCCATTTTTTCCGCGTCGATCGGCACAACTTATTTTTCTGCCAGTCAGGATGATAAACCAAAGTTAGTTTTAGTAAAAATACACAGTGTTAAAGAGACAGTGTGTAGGAATTACTCCCATCTAGTGGTGAAATTGTATTTTGCATTCAAACGAATAGTGCTCTCTAGCGCGTCGCTTTGTTGCAACTACGGTAGCTGTTATGTACCAAGAAGCTATGACATCCAAAACCACTTCACCAGTAAGTAATTACTCCTGGAGCAAGATAGTGATTTATGTTGCCATGTTGATATTGGTTTAGTTTTGGTAGCCTTCCATTAGTAGCCTATAGCATCGACTAACAACTAAACACACAACAAACACAAACAAATGTAACTAAAGCGCTTATATTGCTCTACAACACTGACTTTTAAAGGTAAGAGGTCGTCCACCACGGGCGAATAACAAAGCTCGGTAAAGTCGCTCTCTGGGAGCTCCAGGGGGAACAGCGGGACGTGGGTGCGCCAGTATCCGAGATCTGTGCTCCACAGGCGAAAAAAAAAGTCAGTCAAAGTCACTGTCCACTCCAGGGGGGAGAGTCGGTCCTGCGCACGCACCCTATGTGTCTGGAAGCGTCTCTCGCTGATGTGATTCACACTGGCTCTGAACGAAATCGCGTTCAAAGGTGTTTTGTCCCTCTCCGGCGGTTATAGTCTTGTGGCAGAATGACATGGAAGCCTGCTTAGGACTTTCCCGTCCAATGTAAATACAAATAAGAAATACTTTGCTTACGAGGATAAATCATATTATTTGCAGAGGTAATTATACACTTATGAGGACCTATTTATGAATGAAGATATTGATGTTAGCTAATAAATTACTTAAAATGTTACACACTGTCCCTTTAAGTTTAGTCAACAAACTATTAGATTTAGGCAACAAAACTTATTAAGGTTGAGGACATCTTTCATAAAAACGTCACTTTTGCACAAAACTTTGGGACACAAATCCTGTGTTGTTGTGCGTCCATCAATCAATCTACCGCTTTATCCTATATACAGGGTCCAGGGGGGGGCTGTGAGGTGCGACAGTGCTACCCACTACACCACCGTGCAGCCTGATGTTGTGTGTTTAATTTGTAAAACAATGTAATTTGTGTGTGTGTGTGTGTGTGTGTGAATGTGTGTGTGTGTGTGATTGTGCGTGTGTGTGTGTGTGTGTGAGTGTGCATGTGTGTGTGCGTGAGTGTGTGTGTGTGTGCATGTATGTGCATGTTTGTGTGTGTGTGTGCATGTGTGTGTGTGTGTGTGTGATTGTGCGTGTGTGTGTGTGTGTCGAAGTCATTTCGAAGAAATGCACTAAATACAGTATATCACATGTGGCCTGACCGACCTCAATAAATGGACCTTTGAGTCATTGAAAAACATCTTTGTGGCCCTTGAGGATTTGTATTTGAGTACCCCTGGCCTAGTCCGAGAGAAGCGTGTGCCCGAGGTGACGGTGAACAGTTGATACTCTGCCCCATCGTGTGAGTAACAATCTCAGGACGTAAATGAAGTGGCGTGCATGTATTGGGTGTAAAAGTGCAGTGACTGCCATCTTGTTTCCCTCACAGCTTCCGAGTCTGCGCCCGGCAGAGGACAGTGTGCAAGTGGAAGACCAGCGGTGGTCGTGGAGGATCGGTGTTGCCAAGCTACCACAATTACGGACCCCTTCCCCCCACACCCCCTTTTATAATTTCTGTGAATAAATATTGTTTTAAATGCCCTTTACAGTCTCCAAGCACTTTCTTGCTTTTAAACAGCTCCTCGCTCTTACAGAGCTTGCTTTAATTGAAAACACATTTTAAATTACACACATAACTTTTGCTAGCTGGGGTCTATATAGACATGTTATACAATTGTATTATTAGATTTAGGCTAATTAAAAAACACAGACACAAAGTTAGTAGCCTAGTACATGTTTGAGCGTAAATATTGTTAATATTAATAAATTGCAACACATTTGTATCAACAGATTTTCCCTCAGTTTTTATTTTGATAAAAATTCATAAATGTTTTATTAAAACTCAAAGACAGCGTGTCAAGACTTTACTTTTAATTCTTAACAGAATGATAGAACACCTTTTGCCAACACAAGAGACCTATGAGATAATTCTACTACAGACAGGAGATGTCTCAATTTCAATGTAGTTTTTTTTCTGGAGGACAGTGTACAGTATTCAACATTCCCTTCTGAAGAGGAAGGGATGTGGCTGTACACAATATCAGCCGGGGCTGATTTACATTGGCAGTCCCCCTGCCAGATGTAATTTGGCTCTCAGTGATCAACCATGGTTGACACTGACTTGTGTATAGGATTGGAATTTACCATTAAATTAGATGAGGCATCAAATGACATTTACAATGCACAGTTTGGTATGTCCTGCACGGTAGTACAAATAAACATTGTATTGTCATGCCGATTAAAACAATAAATATTATTATTATTAAGTGATGTGCTTATGGTGTGTATGGCTGCTTATGTATACAAGTAATGATAGTGGTGCTGCAATATGATAATTAAGGAATCAGGATTCCCACACTTTGCTTGAAATCATTTTCCAGGACTTTTCATGGACATTTTCAGCTGCTACAGTCGGACAGACATGTTATTATTGGAGAAGTGTTCTTTTCGACAGTTGTCCCTTATTTTGGACATGATTGTTTCTGCGTTTACTCCTCACTCTCATTCTCTCACCCCCAGAAGTCTGATTTAAAGATGTGCAGTCTATGGTTCTCACCAGTGTTGGGAGTAACGCGTTACAAAAGTAATGCATTACTGTAATGCATTACGTTTTGCTGTAACGCGGTAATGTAAGGCATTACAAAAAAAAAAAACTGGTAATATTTTACTCGGTACAAATCTCAGTAACGCGCGTTACAATGCATTTTAAACCCAAAATCAATTGACTCTACATTCGCGATCGCGAGATGGGCATACGTATGAAGGTATTATTGGTGCAAAAGGTTTGAGCACCTGTAACAGTGGAATTTGTAGTTGTGACAGTGATTGTGTATGTGTATCAGTAAATTTGAAGTCACAGACTCTATGAGTTGTGTACTTGTAGATTTTTTTTCTCTCCACAAATACAACACAACACTTACACATTCACAAATTCTTAATTACAGGTGCACAAATCCTATTTTACAAGTCACAGATTAAAAAACTGACACGCTCACATTTTTGCTCCTATTGTTATAGTATATTTGGTGCAAAACATATTTGTGTACCTGTATCAGACAATGTGAAGTTGTGGACAAAATTTGAATGCGTGCAAATCTGAATGTGAACTTGTGCAATAAATGTTCAATGTATGTAAAATAATTTCCCACGGAAATATTTGTGTTCTTTTAAAACACAAACACAAATCGAGAAGTACAACTGCGCAAATCTTCCCCACGAGTCACAGATTCTGTTTCCTTCACCTACAAATCACAAATCCCACCTCCACTGAGATATGTGGAGCAAAACGATCTGTGCATTCAGCCTATGGTGCAAAAGGCGGGTGCTGATCTGAGAGCGACTGATCCCACAGCCAATCAGAGGAGAGGGTGGATTCAGCACATGCTAAACTAACAGCAGCAGAGACAGCGATATAGGCAACTTTCAAGGGCCGCGTTTCCCAGATTCGATCGTTCTTAAGGACTTAAGAAGGCTCTTAAGAAGAGTTCGGCTAAGAAGGAGCGCTAAGATACGGGTGTTTCCCAGACGCGTTCTTAACTGCCTTCTTAAGGCAGGAACACACCGGCCCAACCGTTGGACGTCTGAAGCGTTTGGAGAGGCTCGGACGAGGTTGGGAACACATATGTTTGGTGTGTACAGCTGCGTCGGAAGCTTTCGGAGCCGCGCGGACGCTGTCTGATCAGACTGAGCATACAAAGTCTGAGGAGGTGGGCTGTTGGACGTCTGAGCCATTGGATACTCTGATTGGCGGTGTGCTAGCCAATCAGAGTATCCAATGGCAGTGTGTGGGCGGGGCGGAAGTGACGATGGTAAACAACAAACCACATAAACAGAGATGGCGCAGAGTACAGATTTTACTTCGTCGTTGCATCGCACTTTTGGTTATTTCTGCACATTTATCGAAGCAATGGCTACGTGGAGCGAAGAGACGGAAGAGCAGCTGATTGTGCATTGTTTTTATCTGCACTCCGTTCCGTCATTTCCTGTTTTCCTGTTTTGGAGTACTGGCACGAGACTAGCGCCACCCGCTGTTAAGGAGGCTTATTGCATCTCGCGCAAGCGCAGAACGTACACGCTGCTGTGGTGTTGGAAGCACGTCGAAGCGGTGTGTACAACGCAACTTTTCTGCCGAACGGGTCAGACGAGAGGCAACAGAGTGGGCGGAGAGTGGTCGGATAAGGCAGTTGGACGTCTGGGTGGTGTGTGGGGGCCTTTAGGAGAACCTTAAGATTAAGCCAAAGAAGCTTCTTAAGAAGCTCTTAGTGGGAGCTGTCCACCGCGGTGGTGCTGAAACTGAATCAATCGACGCTAGGCTAATCCATCACCCACCTCTTTATCAGCGCATAAGTCACACACAGCGCCCCGTGGTCCCCCCGACACAGGTGCAATTGGGCTACACATGTATCGGGTGCGGGTGGGTGTGTGTGTGTGTGTGTGTGTGGGGGGGGGGGGTTGTATGTGTGCCAACAGGTGTATCCAAGTAGTAATCAAGCCTAGCGCATATATACCCCCGTGGATATAGGCACACACATGTGAGAATGGTAGAAAGCAGCAGCAAGCGAACCAAGCGGGCACCGGCGTTCACCGCGGAGGAGATGGGCGTGTTAGTGGACGAGGAGAATCGGTGTCACAGCTGCCACACTCCGTGACACCGATGCCTTGCTGAGGCCGGTGCCATCCCCCACCACCTCCAGGAAGCTCCCCACTGCGTAAAAACGCAGCGCAGCCAGGAGCTGCACCTCAGGGCTGAGGGCAAAGTTGCAGCGCGTTGCTCTCTGGATGTGTGGAGACACCAGAGTGATCAGCCGTTGGATCTCCGCACGGGGCAGCCGGTACTTTGTCTGGACAGCCCGGTCTGACAGCACGTCCAGTGGGGAGAAGTGCTGACGCACGTAAGCATTTATATAAACTGTCTGGCTTCGCGCACGGCGACGCTGTTGGTTCGCAGCGAGAATGTGCTGTATTGCAGCCATGGTTTCTCACACGCGCGGACTTTGGCAACGCCTTTATATAGAGTAGCAGGTGGAGCCTCTCTGGATGAGGTTCAGCTGAGTTCAATTACATCTGTTTCCTTGATATCTGTGAAATGCCACAGGGTTGTTGTGTTTTTATGTGTAGTACTATAAACTCATATATGAAGATGTGTGTGGAAAACTTAAACGTGTAATTCAATGAAAATGTTTTTGTTTGTTTGTTTTTTAGCGCATTACAACATTGAGCATTGTTTGTTTATTATTTCGAAAAGGGGAGAATATAAATTTCCCTGACGCGGCTTGATCACTGAGCATTTCGTCGCTAAGAAGCTGTTAAGAGTGGGTCAGCTCGATCTTACGTTTCCTTCTTAGTGAAAGATCTTCTTAGGCTAAGAGCGACTCTGGGAAACACATCCTTCTTTCACAGCGTTCTTAAGAGCGCTCCAAAGACGATCTTAGCACTTAAGAGCTTCTTAACGAATCTGGGAAAAGCGGCCAAGGTAGGTTGTATCTTTAACCACATTAATAAATAAACCCCGACGCGAAGCTGAGAAATTTAGCGTCCTGTCACTTTTCTTCTGTTTTGGTAACCATCCTCCCGGCCGTGTGCATTTGTTTTCAATGAATATACGTATGTGTGTGTATTGTTGTAGTCTTATCTGTCATAAACTGTAAGTGAGGAGAGCTGTGACCCCGGGTCAGATCGGCTCATGCAGGTTTCGTTTTCAGAAAACAGACGTGGAAGGAAGAGAGTCAGATTCATATAACTTATATGCTCTTTTACAAGATGATTCTTTCTAGGTTTAAAACATGGATCTATAAAAAAGACTAGTTAATATCTATGGTTGAAAGATCTCAACATAGTAAAGTAAATTACTCCTATTCTCCTCTGCCTTCTAGGAAAATGAAAACAAATGAAAACAAATGCACACAGCCGGGAGGATGGTTACCAAAACAGAGGAAAAGTGACAGGACGCTAAATTTCTCAGCTTCGCGTCTGGGTTTATTTATTAATGTGGTTAAAGATACAACCTACCTTGAAAGTTGCTTATATCGCTGTCTCTGCTGCTGTTAGTTTAGCATGTGCTGAATCCCCCCTCTCCTCTGATTGGCTGTGGGGGAAAAAGCCCCTCTCCTCTGATTGGCTGTGGGATCAGTCGCTCTCAGATCAGCACCCGCCTTTTGCACCATAGACTGAATGCACAGATCGTTTTGCTCCACATATCTCAGTGGAGGTGGGATTTGTGATTTGTAGGTGAAGGAAACAGAATCTGTGACTCGTGGGGAAGATTTGCGCAGTTGTACTTCTCGATTTGTGTGTTGGTTTTAAAAGAACACAAATATTTCCGTGGGAAATTATTTTACATACATTGAACATTTATTGCACAAGTTCACATTCAGATTTGCACACATTAAAATTTTGTCCACAACTTCACATTGTCTGATACAGGTACACAAATATGTTTTGCACCAAATATACTATAACAATAGGAGCAAAAATGTGAGCGTGTCAGTTTTTTAATCTGTGACTTGTAAAATAGGATTTGTGCACCTGTAATTAAGAATTTGTGAATGTGTAAGTGTTGTGTTGTATTTGTGGAGAGAAAAAAAATCTACAAGTACACAACTCATAGAGTCTGTGACTTCAAATGTACTGATACACATGCACAATCACTGTCACAACTACAAATTCCACTGTTACAGGTGCTCAAACCTTTTGCACCAATAATACCTTCATACATTCGCTCCACTTTTGGAAAATTGTGAAAGCCGGTCCGTGTAACTCTACACTATATTAATTAAGCGCTGTTGTTAGCAGGCTCCATGAGCTGGACACCGACTCACGGAGCGGCTCCCGGTCGGTCAGAGCGCAGCCGACCCGGCACACCGAGGATCAACAGCTGAGGGGCGGCGGCGAAAAGGCGGAGCCTCCGATTCTCCCCGTCGGTTTTGAACCGCTTTTATGTCCGCCTCATAACGCTTTTGGTGTGTGTTTAAAACAGTAGGTTTATTTCAAAACGCGAGCGTCAGACGCTGTCAGAGCGTTAATGAACAGTGTTTTAGAGCTCCCCTAAATGTCTCAGGTAGGCTTTCAGGTAATTTCGCAGCATAACACAGCGCCTTCAAGGTCATTAAAAAAGACGTACGGCAAATCCGGAATTAAAAATGGCCCTGTTATTTCATCCCCGAATCCCATTCATGAACACAATAATATCAGTTAACGAGTCGTTTTCCGTTTCTCGTTTTCCGTTTTTTAAACGAATAACGGGAACGAAGTAACTTGCCCAACACTGGTTCTCACTCATCTAATAATCTCTTATTTATCTCGACACTGAAGACAGCAAAACTGCCATGTCACGTCATCCACCTATGTCTGTATCTCGCATTGGATCGATTGCACCATCTACTGGAGGAAAATGGAACACAGAACAACTACATTACACGCTCATGTTACACGGAGTCTGCGCACCGTGCAGATCAACTTCCGGCCACGCAGCATCAGAATCTGCGACCGCACGTGTGTGTGAACGCATAACAACATTTGTCAAACAGTGAGAGACAGACGTGCGCACGCTGCTTCATATGTACGCAGCTTCTTGTTACGCGTGACAGAGTTTGCGCACGTCGTTTCAGTGTACGTGTGAGCGCCTGACAAAAATGTTCAATTATCTTCATGCGAGCGTTAATGCGTGCATTCGCTAAAAAACGCATGAATGTTACACGTAGTTACTCCACGTAATGTGATCACCGGCATGCAGCAGTCATCACGCGTGAACGTGCGCGTGAACGCGTGACTATTATAAGTCAATGAGGAAACTACATTACACGTCAGGCGCTGTCTGCTGCACAGGCGTCCAAAGCACGCGGGTGTGACGCGTTCAGTTGATAGGTGCGCAAGTAATATGACACGATCCTGACGCCATAGTGTGTGTGTGTGTGTGTGTGTGTGTGTGTGTGTGTGCGTGTGTGTGCATGTGTGTGTGTGTGAGTGTGTGTGCATGTGTGTTTGTGTGTGCATGTGTGTGTGTGTGTGTGTGTGTCTGTGTGTGTGTGTGTGTTACCGGCTGATGTATTTCTTCAGTGTCTCTCCAGAGATGAGCGGCATGTTGCCTGGTGGGAGTTCATCAGTGGACAGCCAATAGGAGTAGTCATTGCGTGATGCGTAGCGACAGGTGTTCTCAGTGTTACAGAACAGGAAGGGCATGGTGGTAAAACGAGGTAAACAACTACCTAATGTACCTGGAGAGAGACAGAGAAGGACAAACAGATGTTTTTTTTTGGTTTTATTTTAATGACAGAAGGTGTTTTTTAAAGTCAAAGAAGGATCAACAGCTGAATTTCAGGAACGGCTGAGCTACGTCATCTAATCCTTTTGAGGGATCCTTCAAATTCTATCAAGAACTGAGTCCTTCATTCAGAGGATTTTGAAGGATGCATGTGTGTATCATCTACGTTCCTAAAACACCCACAATTCCATGTATACTATATTGCCAAAAGTATTCACTCACCCATCCAAATAATATAAATCAGGTGTTCCAATCACTTCCATGGCCACAGGTGTATAAAAGCAAGCATCTAGGCATGCAGACTGTTTCTACAAACGTGTGAAAGAATGGGTCGCTCTCAGGAGCTCAGTGAATTATAGCGTGGTCCTGTGATAGGATGCCACCTGTGCAACAAGTCCAGTCGTGAAATGTCCTCCCTCCTAAATATTCCACAGTCAACTGTCAGTGGGATTATAACAAAGTGGAAGTGATTGGGAACGACAGCAACTCAGCCAAGAAGTGGTAGGCCACGTAAAATGATGGAGCGGGGTCAGCGGATGCTGAGGCACACAGTGCACAGAGGTCACCAACTTTCTGCAGAGTCAATCACTACAGACCTCCAAACTTCATGTGGCCTCCAGATTAGCTCAAGAACAGCATAGAGAGCTTCATGGAATGGGTTTCCATGATGATCAGCTGCATCCAAGCCATACATCAGCAAGTGCAATGCAAAGCATGGGATGCAGTGGTGTAAAGCACGCCGCCACTGGACTCTAGAGCAGTGGAGACGTTCTCTGGAGGGACCAATCACACTTCTCCATCTGGTAATCTGATGGACAAGTCTGGGTTTGGTGGTTGCCAGGAGAACGGTACTTGTCTGACTAAAGTTTAGTGGATGGGGATTATGGTGTGGGGTTGTTTTTCAGGAGCTGGGCTTGGCCCCTCAGTTCCAGTGAAAGGAACTCTGAATGCTTCAGCATACCAAGAGATGTTGGACAATTCCATGCTCCCAACTTTGTGAACATCATATTGAACCCTATGGATTAAGAATGGGATGTCTCTTACTGTAAATTCACAGGCGAGTCAAGGCAGGTGAGCGACCTGTCCCCCAATTTCACTTTAGTAGTCCACAAGATATGTTTTTAAATACATTTGAGGCTAGGAATTGTCAATCCAGTTGCTGAATCTTTACTAATATTTGATCTCCAAGGCCTAATTTAAAAGGTCTTAGGGACTTTCGGAGCACTGAGGTCAACAAGAGAGAGACAGCAAGAACAGCATATTACCACATCTAAATCACTGCAATAAGACTTTATTTTGACCAAGCCAGATTGTTGGAAGTGGAAAGACTAGACTAACTAAGATGGTTTTATGAGTAATTACGTTTTGTCAAATTTGACTGGAGTTCAATAGGTTGGGTTGAGGAGAAAACAGCTTTCTTTTCACATCTAACTTGAAGAATTAAGAGTTTATTTTGACCAAACCAGAGTTGGTGATTGTTGGAAAAGGGGGACAAGCTATTTTGTTTCTGTCAAGTTTGTTTGTTGGTGAAGTGAAATTTCTGTATTTGTTATCATCTTGGTTTTTGTTTCTTTATTTACCTCTTTTATTTTGTAGTTTCTGTCTGTTGTGTCCTGTCGTGCTGCACTTACTGTTGTTTCAGTTTCCCTCCATTTTTTCTGTGTATCAGCTGTAACAGCCCTTTGGGCTAGTTAGTTCTATATAATGTTCATGTTTGTGTTTCCCTTTTTTTTTGTTTCCTATTTTCTTGATTACCTGCCTTTGTTTTTTAACTGTTTGCCATAAGTTCATCATTTAACCTTTTGTTCAAGTGACCTCCTGAGTGACAGTAGTTTTTCAATGGAGTCTTTGCTGAGAGCATGTTAATTGTATGTTTTCTACATGTATGGATTCAATTGCAAAAAATCCTGCTCATTTGATTTATTTATTTATTTTTATTTTGTTGTTAATATTTTTTAATGTGTGTCTATTGTTTTGAGGAATGCCAAATCAATATCGACTAGAAATGATAACATACTGAATGATTGTAAATAAAGTAAAACAAAAAAATAGGAATTAGAGAAACACCCAGAGTGACATGTTTTTTTGTGACGTGTGGTCCTACTTTATAAGAAAAGTGCATAAAGAATCTGAACATGGCTGATGAGTCTGAATCGTGATTCTGTTAGTACCTCAGTGCAGCACTAAGGTTCAAATACTTAGTTACCCAGGTCTTGTCCGTGAGCTCGGTTGTTTCCATTGATGAAAAGCAGCGAGTATCCGCTGTACATTTGAGTGGATCCTGCAGGGCATTCTGGGATAAAGAGTTGCTGGCTGTGTCTGGTGAACATGAAGCCGTCGTTCTCTGGTGCGTCCCTGCAGGGACCTGATCGACCTTGAATACCTTTAGCACCAACCGAACCTCGTGGACCTTCCAAACCTGTCAACACAGAGTTAGTTTTGGATTTTGGGTAAAAGGTGTCCATTAGAATGAAGCAGGTAGTCAGATTGAGGAGCTTTGCAGTCTTTAATGGTGCAAAGCAACAACCAACACCACTATCCATTTTATGAATTTGGATCATTTGAGAGAACTAAATAGTTTGCAGTAAATTAAAGATAAAGAAAAAAAATATCTTAATCTAAACTCCCTTTTAGTTTACAGTTCACAATGGCAGTTGTTCTGTTTAAAAGCTGACAGAAGATTGACTTCACACCTTTCAATCCACGGAATCCTCGGTCTCCCTGCTCCCCTCTCAAACCTGGACGACCACTTAGTCCTCTTATACCAGCCACCCCTTTGCTGCCTTTAGAACCTGCAGCCACAAAACAAAGCTAAAACTCCATTTATACTTTTTGGAACTAAAAATGTATTAATGTCACTCACACCTGAAGAATCAGACTGAAATAATATGCCAGACTCACCTGGACCTCCAGGTGACCCTTGGGCCCCTGTGGGTCCTTTTTGTCCTTTGTGTCCCAGGTCTCCAGCTGAGCCTCTGTCTCCTGGAACCAGCTCCACCTCCCTGGATTTGTCCATGCCCCTCTGGCCTGCAGGGGGCAGTATTTAGTACTTCATAAGATACTTGTACCAACATACATGGACACTATTGTATTAGTAGTTAGTAGTACTGAGCTGTACTCAGGTGAATGGTTACCTCTCCTCCCAGGTGGTCCTGGAGCACCTGTTGATCCCTCGTTACCTTGTGGTCCGGGGTCCCCCTTTATACCTAGAACACATATGGCCATTAAGAGTCACCAACTAAGCCCCTCCCACCCCTTAAGGTGTTTCCCAAGGGACCTTGTTTTGAAAGAAAAATATGTATGGTAGTCAATAGTAACACACATGATGTTTGTCAATTTAAAAGATACGTTTGCACTTCAAAAAGGTTTCCTCTATAAACCAAAATTTTATATATTTCTTTTCACCTTCTAGAGGCATTTTTTTTAATTTCCAGGTGCTTCAACCAAATCTCTGGGGATTAGTTATTCTTTAAACTATCAAATAAAACCTGAATATTTGTCAGCAGTCGTACTGGCCAGTAGGCTATACTGATTATCTGACTGGAGGTCTTACCAGCTGGTCCTGTGATGCCAGTGTCTCCCATCACACCTTTGTTTCCACGTGGGCCTGCTGGTCTATCTTCACCCTGTCAACAACAAGAAGTGTATTTAATGCATCACATGAGTTTTAAGTGAGGATTTAATCAAAAATCTGATCCTTTGATTCTGTATGTTACTTGATGCTTTGAATCTTCTAGCCAAAGATTATTAACTAGATGCTTCCTGTCTAAGATTGATGCTTTAATGCCAAGTTCACAACAAACATGAAGCAAATTTTACTAGCATGAATGTGACCAGGGGGCTCATTTGAATTTATTTGCATTCACTCACGCTAGACCCAGAGATGCTCACCCAGTTGTATTCACTGTATCTAGCAAGATGCACATCAACAAAAGTCCGAAGTAATGCTTTGTTAGGTCTGTCCACAAAACGACAAGCAAACAACTTTTAAAATACTTGTAGTTTGGATTGATCATTGCTAGGCTATGCTAACATTGTAACTTCTCCATCAACACTCAAAATAAAGTTATTCTGACATGGATCGGTCCAACGTCTGTACACACACATTTATACATGGGGAATCTCAACTCTGATAGGCTTTCATGACAAAGCGTCACAAATTTCTTGAGTTGAAATATTTCAATGTCAAGTTGTGTCATTTGTACTGCCAAGCCTGAATTTGCATCTATCTTTGCATTTATTTTTTTTATGCAATTGCACCATGCAAAAAGTTTGCTTCAAGTTTAGTGTCAAAGCAGCCTAAGGTAAACTGGATACTGCATTGCACAGCTTTTTGGCCGCTAAACCTGCACAAATAAGACAAAAAGAAACACATTCTTGAAGCACTGCAGAGTGAAATGCACCTTTAACTGAACAGCCAAACAACATCTTAGTGCTCCTGTGATAATTAAATTAGCTTATATGCAGACATTTGACAAAATTTGACAAAAACAGTCCAATCAGTGATCTATTAGTGTCTTTTTGAGAGTTGGTGGGGACTGAAGCACATTTACAAGTGATGCACAACTCATGTTTCTATCAGCAGCTCAATCAAATATATGTAGATTCAGATGCATTTCTGTGGTACATTATAGAACATTATAACTATAGAATGCACTGACTGGTCTGCCTTGAGGTCCAGGGTCCCCAGAGTAACCAGGTGGCCCACGGTCACCCACTGCTCCTTTAAATCCCTTCTCTCCTTTAAAACCAGGACCTGGAGGACCAGGAGGGCCCCGAAAGCCTGGCACACCTACAGTTAGAGAGACATGATTATTTTCACAAATCAGAAATAGTTTACCTGCCTTTGCATATAGATGGTATCAATTTATGATTGTCGGATTTATGTTGGCTCGGCTGAGTCCAGGACGAAGAGGCAACGTTAAAATGCAGACCTACTAAACCTCAGAGTCTACATTCACTCACAGAGCTCTAGCCCGAGTTTGTGGAATGTGTTGAGGAAGACTCTGAAGAGAGGCTTGACTGGACACCATATATGTATTTCAAAGATTTTGTGACTGAGGAAATGCTACAGGAAATTGCAGAAGAAACAAACTTGTACAGTGTGCAGAAAAATGGAAAGTCAGTGAACATAAATGCCCAAGAAATTGAGCAAATTCTGGGTATGTACATGCACACGGGGTTAGTACAGATGCCCAACGTACGAGCTTACTGGGAGATGGAGACAAGGTACCCCCCAGTGTGTGATGTGATGTCACGGGGTCGATTCCTGAATTTGCTGACGCTGATTCACTTTCAGGACAACCTCAATGTGTCTGATGTGAGAAAGGATGGCCTTCATCATTTCCCAACATGTAAAACCCGACAGAGATGCAAGCACTGCGTAGGCCACTTTGTCCATGTGTGCTGTGAGAAATGCAGAGTGCATCTTTGTCTGAACAGAAACTGTTTTCAAGTCTACCATCACTCTAAATAAAAAGGTTGCAATGAGTAAAAATAACTGAAATGTCTACCAGACTTCTACCCTGCCAGTTCCATTGCTGCATTGTTTTTGTTGGATTTGTTTGTGTATTTTTTGTTCAAGAAAAAAAAGAATCTTTGAGCATTGTGACCTGCTGTATCAAATATGATACAAATTAAATCTCCTATATGGAAATTGCTATTTGAATTTTTTGTTTGTTTGTTCAGAAGGACCAATAAAGGCTCCAGTTTTAAAGAATTGGAATTTCGTGTCAATTATTTAATGGTTTGGGCTTTACAGGGTTAAAGCAAACAAAAGATTGTACTTCTTCCAAAGATACTTTTCTTTGTTGCAGTAATGTCATTTTTCAAAATGATTATGAAATAATCATAATTATCTGAAAGGGGAGACATAAACTTTCCACCAGTACAACATACATTTTTTTTTTATTTCTTTTTACACAATATGCATTTTTTTTTCGTAATTTTCATCAGTGTCAGCTGATTTATGCAACTGCAGGTGATCTTGGTGATGAGGAAGCGAATATAGGCCCCACGTAGGAGGCTGTCGGGAGGAGGACCAACACAAGAAGAGACCCGAGTGTTATGTGTATGTCTGTGTGTGCAAAGTTGGAAAATAAAAGGAACGTAAGAACGGACCGGTCTCTTGTCCCTAAAGAGCTGTAAGAACCCCGGGTGGCAACGATCCATGCCACAAGAAGTTTTGAGGGTATTTGGTCACAAACAAAGTTCTGATACACTCTGCAGTGCATTGAGACTAACCATCAGTGACATGACATGGACATACTCGAGTTTCAACATCCAGGTGACCTTGTCTTATGCCGATCCAGAGCCATGTCTATGGGTACTCTGACAGTGTCCAAGCAACGTTAGGTTTAGTCATCTAAACCTCTTAGTTAGGTTGAGAAAAAACATCATTTCACATCAACACTGACTACTGACAGTAGGCCCTCGTCAGGCCTGAGAGATGTTCGTGTCATGAAACTAGAGCTGCCTGCTAACGTCCACACTTACCTGCTGCTACTCATATGAAAGGAAAATGCTACCTTGTCGGGAGAAGGTGCTGAACCTCCACCAACAGTCAAACAAAGAACAGATTAAAATATTGACTCTGGAAGAAAAGTCAGAGCATCACCAAAGGCATTGAACTTCATCCTGAGGGAACATGAATGATGAACCACATTTCATCACAATCCATCAAATAGTTGACATTGTTAAGCCTTCAAGGAAATGTAAATTCCAAAGCTACCAAATAGACCTCATGGTGAGATCATTCTGTCAGTGAACTCATCACAGTGTTCTGTCACCTTTAGTTCCTTGTCCTCCAGGGTAACCTTTTTCTCCTTTGATTCCTTCAGTGCAGATTCCCTCCCTGCCAAGACAACCAGCAGGACCAGGAGGACCGGGAGGACCAGGACAACCTGGGTTTCCCCCAGGACCATGGGAACCAGGTGGACCACAGACACCAGGAGGGCCCTTCTCCCCAGCACACCCTGGGGAGAGCAGATGAGGTAGACAGTGTTTCATTTCCTCTTCTTTAGTTGTGCCTGAAGTTTATAATCACACCTGAGGACTCACCAGGTGGACCTGTCTTCCCCTCTGGGCCTTGGGGCCCGATTCCAGGAGCTGGGGAAGAAAAATTATTCAATAAACGATCCAGATCACCACTGGGCTGGCTTTTGAGCAGGATTTGAAATCTATTTCCAATCAGAATAAAAGTGGTAGCAAATCATAGCCGAGTCATATTCAGGTTCATCCAGTCTCCTACCTCCCATTTCTCCTTTCTCTCCAGGAGGTCCAGGTATCCCGTCCTGTCCCTGGTTTCCTCTGGGACCAGCTGGACCAGGATCTCCAGGACCCCCCTTGTTACCTGAAAATAAGGATATAATTAATCCACTGAAAGTACAGTTTGAGCTGTCACTGGAGACATCCTTCAAGATCAGTGGCAGTAGTACTGTAGTACTAATACTGCTACCCTTAATACTACTCTAACTCTGGTATATATACCTGTGAGGCCGGTGGGTCCTGGAGGGCCATTTTTCCCTGGAGGACCATCACAACCCTTTTCACCAGGAGTCCCCGGAGGACCTGATACAAACAAGCAGATAGACAAAGAGACAGACAAACAGGAGGCTTAAGGAGTTAAAAGAGGCTTTTATGGCTTGTGGAAGGTGTTTTTGCTCTGTCTGAAAATAACTTTATAGGGTGTTTGATGATTATTGGCAATTGGCTGAGTACAAAGCAATTTTTGTCATTATATTTTCCTAATTTAATGGTCTGCCTGGGCGGCACAGTGGTGTAGTGGTTAGAACTATCACCTCACAGCATTTGAGAGGGCAGGTGCCCGGGTTCAAAGACTGTGTGGAGTTGCATCTTCTCTCTGTGTCACTGGGTTGCGCGGCTTCCTCCAGCACATACAGGTTAGGTTAATTGATGACTCTAATTTGTTTGCAGTGTTGTCTGTCTCTTTATATCAGCCCTTTGATTGCCCATTATCAGCTGTCCAGTATATCGTCCATCAATGGAATTATTAATATTGCCCAACCCCACAGCTTTACTGTTCTGGTTCACTATCAGCACTCTCAAAAAAGGAAAGAGAAAAAGATTAATCATACCCAGAGATGGACAGAGTACTCGACCCCAGTACTTGAGTAAGAGTACAAATACTACTGGTCAAAATTTACTCCGTTACAAGTAAAAGTAGCTCAGTCGACATGGTACTCGAGTAAGAGTAAAAAAGTACTTGCTTTTAAAGGTACTTAAGTATCCAAAAGTACATGCTTTTAAATTTACTTTAAGTAAAAGTAAGAGTAAGAGTACATTTCAAATAAAATTATTGGGAACACAGGACTACAGCAGATGTTGCAGATGCAGATGTTTATTAACAATCATTGAAATTGTAACCAAATGAAACTGCACCGTCCAACTAACTCTCTATCATTGGGAACTGGAACCCCCTCAAAGACCAATGTTGTCCCCACACCACTGGTTGAGAATCACCCAGGGATTACGTATTTCCGCTTTTACGTAGATCCCAGTGGAGAGCGTGCACTGTGATAGGTTTCCTTCTCTGACAAACACAGCTTGTGTCCAATAGTTCTTAAAAAAAGAAAGAAGAAAAAAAAAAAAAAAAAGACCAGACCTGAAAGTAACAAGTACTTTTCAGCCTTTCTAGAAATTAACTTGAGTAAAAGTATTTGTCTTGGAAATGTATTCAAGTAAGAGTAATAAGTACCAAAGAAATCTTATACTCAAGTAAAGTACAAATCCTCTGGATATGTACTTAAGTACAGTACTTAAGTAAATTTACTCCGTTACTGTCCACCACTGTTCATACCTCTGCATCCAGGGGGTCCAGAAAGTCCTTCAGGGCCACAGGGGCCACAGTTTCCTGGAGGACCAATGTTTCCAATGTCCCCTGGTTGCCCATTCTGACCAGATAATCCTGGAAATCCAGGATTCCCCTAAGAGGAGGACACAGAAGGAGAAGACACTTTATTGTAGTTTCAAGTTTAATTTTGTCTTTTAAATCTATAACAGAAGATATTGCCAAGTCATAAATAATCATAAATAATTGTACAAAAAGTGTTTTTTCATAGATCATAGACCGGCAACATAAAGCAGAACATCATCTGCATACAAGTGTTGGGACCTCAGGGTTTGTGTCTATGAAACAATTCATGGATGCAGATTGAATTGTTTCTGAAGATTCAGATTGGAGAGTGGAAACACAGCCAAGCACCTCCACAGGGGTCTTTCCCCCTCCCTCATCTCCAGATTCCATTCTGATTGGTCAACTGCAGTGGAAGTTGGCTTCCTACCAAGTAGACCAAGTTGGGATCTCTCCTACTCCTGCGACCTCGACCTGAACAGAGGTCTCCTTTCTTTCTCCTGCGACCTCAACCTGACCAGAGGTCTCCTCTCTTTCTCCTGCGACTTGACCTGACCAGAGGTCTCATCTCTCTTCCTCCTGCGACCTCGACCTGAACAGACGTCTCCTCTCTTTCTCCTGCGACCTCAACCTGAACAGAGGTCTCCTCTCTTTCTCCTGCGACCTCAACCTGAACAGAGGTCTCCTCTTTTGTGTTGTAGTGATTTTCTGTTTGATGTATTGTTGAGTCAAGTGTGTAACCTTAGTTCAGTTGTTAGTGATCCAGAACAGACAGTTTGCATGCTCACTAATTCAACTTTCCTACTGGCACTAAATATATTACACTAATTACACATATAAACATGTTCTCCAGGCAGGGCCACACGGCCTCCCACAAAGAACTCCCCCACTCCACATGGCTGACTGGTCGACACCCACAGCCGCCATCTTGGAGCACACACATACACACACACACACACACACACACACACACACACACACACACACACACACACACACACACACACACACACACACACACACACACACACACCTCACATGTGTGTGGCTCTCACGTCTAACTTCTACTAATTATCTTAATTCTTTAATGATTATCCCTGATAATAGATATATACACATGCTTGTAGCGTTATTTGCGTGGGTGATACCTTCTCTCCTGGAATCCCTTTAGATCCTGGCCCAGGTGGACTTGGCTCTCCCTTAGCACCTTTAAGTCCTCCTGGTCCTGGTGTTCCAACTGGGCCAGGTTCCCCACAAGGCCCTACACAACCTTTATCACCTTTGATCCCTTGAAAGATAACACCAAAAGATCATAGAAAAGTAGAGACATGGATCAGTCCAGAGAGTGCAAATTTGTAAATGTCTAGGTACACTTCCAGAGAATTATTGTGGATGTTTAGGAAGTATGCAGTCTGTCTTCAGATGAATACCATTTTTTTTCAGTTACAGTTTTACAGTAATAATGTTAAGATCAAGAACAATCCCTGCAAATAAAGATATAAAGATACAGAATATTTCTGTTAAGATAGAAAAGTCCTCAGATATTTAAAATGTTAGTGGTGAAACAGCTTGTGTTGAAGGTGGGACCTTACCTGGCCTCCCCATGTCTCCTTGGTTACCATTGAGTCCACACGGACCAGGAGGACCTGTCTCTCCAACTCTGCCAGTGTTTCCAGGAAGCCCTGACAGGCACATACATACATTCATCAACTGTCAAATTGTGATTTGACAGTCATGCACATCATTCAGAATTTCGACTTTTACCATCATGTAGAGTGACACTTCTAGGTTTCTAGTGCTGGTAGCTAATTAAGCTCTTGAGAAGCAAACAAACAGTATTTTCAGTCAGTTGTGTTCACCTTGCGGCCCGATATTTCCAGGTCTACCGATGCTGCCGTCATGGCCCTGTGGCCCCAGGAGGCCTATCTCTCCTTTAACACCAGTACACCCTATGGGCCCTGATGGTGAGACCGGAAGCAGACAGACAGGTAGAACAACACACATGGAGTAGGTTTTTTAGGAGGTGAAGCCCAAGAACTGCAAAATATTTACCCTTCATTTTTTTACAGATTAAACAAGAAAAATATAACCCTCTGAGCTAACTTGCTACTTGCTTGAGATTATTATGTAACAGATGCAGTCAAAATAACAGGGCCAAGAATAGAACCCTGAACACCAAGGACACAGTTTCTCACAGAAATACAACTTTCGTATAGAACTGAATGAAAAAGAATACCAGAGTCTCCAGGGTCTCCAGGATCTCCATACATCTCCACAGCTGTCTGGAATCCTTTTGGTCCAGTTTCCCCTCGGTCCCCTTGAGGCCCCGGAGGCCCCTGAGAACCCCTGACTCCATCGATACCCATCCGGCCTGCCAGACACACAGGTCATAGACAGTTGCAGTCAGACAGCAGTGATTGACTGACTGACTGACTGACTGACTGACTGACTGACTGACTGACTGACTGAATTTTGAAACCTTTTGTTCCTGGTTGTCCAGTCTCTCCTGGTTTCCCATCAACCCCTGGACACCCGAGAGCTCCTGGAGGACCCACGTCCCCTCTGATACCTAAAACACACATATGTGTGGATGTTACTATCCCTGGTAGGGCACTGAATTGATCCACCATACCTCGTAACTCTGTGGGTCAGAGTTCAGAAAGGAGCAGATGGAGCCATGCCTCCTTACCTGTGCTTCCTTGCTCCCCGTTGGTCCCTCTCAGGCCTTTCAGCCCCACTTCTCCTACTGACCCTGGAGTTCCATCAAAACCCGGGGCTCCGTTAGACCCCTGAAGCCCTGGGGCTCCCACACCTGGTCGCCCAGGTTCACCCTGCACACCCTTTGGGCCCCGAGTACCTGCAAGACAATATATTTGTTAGACTGAGAGACAGGTGAGTTTTTTCATTGTAGTTTTAGATTATTTTACCAATCTTACAACCTCTTTTAAGAAAAAAATTAAAGGAGACTTTACCTGGGAATCCGATTACGCCCATCTGTCCCTGCTCTCCTTCAGGCCCAGGAGCTGCAGGCAAACACATTCCAACAGAACCAACAGGACCTGGCACACCATCCAGACCACTACGACCTGTGGGAGATTTTCAGTTCACCTAAAGTGTTTTCACACCTAAAGTTCATAAGATCTTAAATGAGGTACCTTTGGGCCCGGGAGGTCCGTCTTGTCCTGGACGTCCAGGAGCTCCATCTGATCCTTGGGGTCCAGGGTTTCCTTGGGGTCCCACAGACCCATCTTCCCCCTGGGGACCTAACTGACCCTGCTGACCTGGGAAACCAATACCACTGTCCCCCTTTCACCACAGAGACAAAATGAACAAATTAACCACCACGGGATGAAAACAGCGATTAACATCATAAAAAAAGAAATATTCTTTTGTTATGCGCCACATTAATGTCATATGAATGTGAACACTATCAACAGGAGCCTTTCTTCCTGTCTGTACAAGTCCACAATACCTTGGGGCCTGGCATCCCTGGGGGGCCTGATGGTCCCGCCCGTCCCTTGATACCAAAACTTGGTAAACCTGGAGCTCCGGGTGGGCCCTTCAGTCCTGAGCCAGACAAAAACAATGTGTTACTATTATTTATCATCTTCTTTACACAATGAAATTACTTTTTGATGATAGACCCGACCTTTAACCCCTGGGAAGCCTAGAGGCCCCTGGACTGAAAATCCTTCATTTCCTCTTTCTCCTCTTGGGCCAACAGACCCTGGACCACCTGGAGGTCCTGTCACACCTGAGAGACAATAGGTGAACCAGAGGTTAAGTATTTGTTTTGCTTAAATCTGAATTCCTTAAATGATCTGATGTATTTCTAAACAATAAGAGTAAAAAATAAAGAGACACAAAGCATAGGTAGATGGACCTGTCTCACCTTCAGGTCCGGGGTTTCCCGATAAACCTTTCTCTCCTTTCTGTCCTTTATCTCCTGGAGAGGTTCTGATTTCACCTGGAGAACCTTTCTCACCTGAATGAACAAACAGACTAGGTGACTAGAGACCACAACCAGCCATCTTACCTCAGAGTTATTCTAGAAGCTGGCCAATTATTTATTCAATTTTTGTTCAATGAGCCACATAAACTACCTTTGTATAGTTTTAATTTGTGAAGTGATATCAGGGTACATTATAGTTTTATTTTTCTCATTGAAAACCCTTTGATTACCTTTGAAAGGTTTAACTTTATGACAGTCGAAGTTGTTGGCTCTGCCAGAATAAGCTGCATTTACTTTAGTATAAAAAACATTGTGAGGACATCAGTTCCTCGACAGCATGAGTTATACTTTGCATCCAACACAAAGTCAGAAATTATTCAGTTTCTGTCAAAATTAACATAACTTCTTCAAGTGTTCACAAAACTCATCTAACGTGACCCTTGTTTAATTGTAAACTGTTTGTTAAAGGTCAGGCATTTAAAAAAAAAATGTGGTGGTGATTGGATGAACTGATGCTATTGCAGCGCATAGAAATAAAGAGAAATGGAAGGGACATCCCCATTCATCTCAATGTAAAAGGATGATCAGAGCCGAGGCCATTTTTATGTGTACCGTTGCCATATCCACTGCTGTAGCAGATCACTTTTGTATAAAGTAAACCGACTCATGGCAAGTAGCACCATTACTGAGGTGAGGTAGTAATGACTATCAGTAGAGTAGTAATGTCACAAAGCATAAAAATGGTGAGTAAACGTTAACAACTTAATGCTTCATCCACACACTCGTATTACACCATAGGAAAGAACATTGATATTGTCAGATGAGCAACAACTTTGTTCAGCTCATTTGTTCAGCTCAACAAGTGTAACATGCTAATTCCACAGGTCAACAGGTAGCTAACTAGCAGACCGATCTAGCTTGCTTGCTAAATTTATCATATTTACATACACAGGAAGGATCTCACAAGGTGATAAAATATATTTATTCCTTCACGAATCATCACTCTGTGTGCTTGTGTCCAGTGACGAGTGACTTCCTGAGATGAATCTGGGTTTAACCACATTGAAACTCACCTGGTTTCCCAGGATCTCCTCTCTGTCCCAGGACTCCCACATTGCCTTTATGTCCTGGAGGTCCTGGATCCCCAATTCCAGGTGGCCCTGGAGGTCCCATCTGTCCCGTTAATCCTCTGGTACCAGTCTCTCCAAGTGGGCCCCTCTCACCTTTTTGTCCCAGAGGCCCCTGAGAGCAGCATTAAAGATGAACTTCATAAATATCACGTCTCTTATCAAACAAATGATCATCCCTTATCTCCGTACAGATGGATGGATGACTTGTTGGCATGGGAACACTCCCCCAAAGTCACCAGATGAAGCGTAAATATTTTAATTAGTACCAAAGTCAAAGAAACCTAATTTATGATAGTATCAGCCATAGGCGCCGATCCCGTGGGTGCTTCGGTGCTCGAGCACCCACTGACAACGTTGAGCACCCACTGGCCAATCGGGATGGCCGATGAACAAAAAAAACAAAAAAGTGAATAAATGAAACTTGTGGTGGAACTGTATCTTTAAAATGAACTGCCTTTACTTGAATCGTATTATCCAATTAAAATCATTAGGCCTACAGCTCTGTGCTTGTACACTATGGCGTAGTCACCTAACAGGTAACCAATCGGATGATTGGATTTGGCTGCGGCTAAACAACGTAGGCTACACACACACAGCAAAAATGTGAAGGTTCGTTGCTTATCGGCGGTTAAAAATGGACAAGTTTTTAATTAGAAAACTAAGTGGAACCACCACGTCTACAACCACCAATGCTCCCAGCAGCAGCAGCAGCAGCGGCGGCGGTAGCAGCAGCGACAGGGACAGCAGCAAGTGTCAGCAGGGACGAAAGTACCAGGCCAGCTGGAAAACAAAATTCCCGTGGATTACCTATGATGCATTAAATAACAAAGTGCTCTGTGAAGTGTGCTCTGCTGCCGACAAAATGCATGCCCCGCTACCATGTACAGGAGGACGTGAGATGGATTCTTACAAGGCTTTTGTGAAAGATGGCTTTTGCAGCTGGGGCAAGGCTATAGAAAGATTTCGCTGTCATGAGAAGTCAAATGTCCATCGAGCTGCTGCTAGCATCACAAGTGCTGCTAATGCCGGAGTTAATGTCGCAAATGCTCTCTCTGCCGCCAAGCAGAAGCAAATGGCTGAAGCACAAACTGCGTTGTTAAGTATTTTTTCTTCCGTCCAATATTTGGCATGTCAAGGACTAGCCCTTAGGGGTCATGTGGACTCAGAGTCAAACTTGAGACAGCTGCTCAACCTGCGTGCACAAGACATCCCAGAACTACAGTCCTGGCTCACTCGTAATGAGTCTAAGTGGCTTTCTCATGACATTCTCAATGAAATGACTGAACTATTTGCGCATGATGTTCTACGAACACTTATAGAGGAGATAAAGCGTGCAGAGTTTTTCTCCATCATCATGGATGAGACCGCAGACATCACAGTCAAGGAACAGGTGTCTGTGTGCTTCCGTGTTGTTACTGAATGTCTGGAAATAGAGGAACTTTTCATAGGATTTTACCAGACAGCTAGCACAACCGGGGATGCACTTTTCAACCTATTTAAGGATGTACTGCTGAGACTCTCCCTCCCTCTCAAAAACTGTAGAGGTCAGTGTTACGACGGCGCATCGAATATGTCAGGGATCCGAAATGGTCTGCAGGCACCCGTAAAAGAACTGGAGCCTCGAGCACTTTACGTCCACTGTATGGGACATGTGATGAACTTGGTGGTGCAGGATGTTGCCCATAACATTCCCGAGTGTTGGAACTTCATGTCACTCATTCGTGACCTCATAACGCTGATACGCAACTCCCCAAAACGACTGGCTTGGTTTCAGGATTTCCAAAGCACAGACGGGCCGTCTCTGCGCCCTCTGTGCCCGACGCGCTGGACAGTAAAAGCTGCTTCGCTGCAGTCAATTTCTTCAAATTACAGCGCACTACTGGAGTTTCTTGACAACCTGTCTTCAGAAGATAAAGGTGACGCAGGCGGCAAAGCAAATGGTTTACTTCAGCACCTGCAGAAGTTCAGTACATTTTTTTCACTGAAGCTGATGTTGATGTTTTTTATGCGCGCAGAGTCAGCCAATCGCGCACTGCAACACAGCCAACTGCATTCACAGAAAGCTCTCCAACTCATTGAAATGCTCCGACAGGACATCAAGCATCTTCGTGAAAACGGATATGAAGATTTTTGGCAAAACACAACTGCAGCTGCTGATATCCTTAACGTTGAAAGCCCAGCCCTGCCAAGGCCAAGAAAAACCCCACGTCGACTGGATGACGGAGGCGCACCATCACACAGTTTCCAGTCACCAGAGGCCATGTACAGACAGCAGTTTTACCAGGTAATGGACACTGCAACTTCATCTTTGGATTGCAGGTTCAGTCAAGCTGCATTCAAACACATGTGCAGTGTTGAGGATTTTGTGACGGGAAAAGGTGACTGTGGGAGCATCACAGAGTTTCATGGAGATGATCTGGATAAAGGCAGGCTGACACTTCACCGTGACATGTTCATTGACATAGCTAAACAGAGGGGTGTTTGCCTAAAAACATTTCGAGATGCTGTGGATTTCCTGAAAGGAGAGCATGGCGAGCCGCTGCGGACCCTGCTGCCAGAACTCACCAAACTGATCAGACTTGGACTCACTGTTCCTGTGACCTCTTGCACATCAGAGAGGTCTTTCTCAGGCCTGCGGAGACTTAAAACGTATCTACGCGCCACGATGGGACAAGGAAGACTCAATCACCTTGCGGTGTTGAACTGTCACAAAAACATTACAAGAAGCCGCAATCTGGATGCTATAGCGGATGAGTTTATCACGCGCACAGCTGCCAGGAGGAACACGTTCCTCCTTGGGAAATAGACAATAGCAGACAGTGGTGAGTAACTGACTCAAATATTTTCTTTGCTTTCCTTAACAGTAAGCTGGAGATTTCATGTGTCAAACTTGTGTTTTGCGAATCAATGTAATGAACTAAGCTTCATTGTTTCCTTGGTTGTACTGAAAAATACACACTGTGCTATTGTAAATGTGCCGAGCGTAAATTAATACTGCGTAATGAGTATTTGTTAATGTGGTCAATTTGTATGTAAATATTACATGATGAATACCAAGTTGTGTATTCTTTTTTTTTGCTTATGTGTTGCTATAGGTTACTTGTACAATTATACATGCAAGCAACATGGTGTTATGTTGTGAAAAAAAGTGTTGTGCAGTGTGCATAATACTGCTGCCTTCAGACTGTGTGGTGTCGTATTTAGTTGTGGTTATGCAGTAAAAGTCAGTTTGTGACAATCATTACCTTGGTGGTATTCATTTAATTTGAGCACCAAAAATAATAAAATATATAAATAAATAAATTGAGCACCCACGGGCAAAAACATAAATCGGCGCCTATGGTATCAGCAGTTTACCCCATTAGTCATCCCATTCTTTCGAATCTGAAAATATTGACCATTTATTTTTTTAATTGACTGAAATCCATAACTGGTCAATTATTTTACTAATTTCAGATACTGTCCATCTTGTGATTATTTAAGGCAAATTTGTTGATAAAGTGTTTTTGTTTTGTTATTTATAAATATATATAAATGTTATTATTTTCCTCTGTTATTTGTCTTTATAGTGTTCATCCTTATTATTTAACTATTTGTGTATGAATGTTCTTGAAGCTTATTGTACATGATCCTTGTGAAAATATTATTTTTTTCTGGCTCCATCTGATGGTTAACTCAATGAAGACACTCACCTTAAAACAGACATAAAAAAGTCTGTTATCCATATGAACAGTAAAACGAGGGTTTCCCAAAAAATACATAAATCTCTTCTTGAATTTCATTTCATTTTAAATATTTGCTGACTAAAATCTTCGTCCAATTAACTGCCTACTACTGCACTATGCAATATGTGATGTGGATTAACTCCTGAACTCTGATCACTGTGACTTCTACTGTCATGAATCACCTGATGGATTCCTGAATGTTGCCCTGAATGTAGCTTTCGATTGGACTGGTCTTCAGTGAGAAGTCTGAACAATCATTGGTGCTTTTTAGTTGTTTAAAATTACATGAATGTTTTGCACAGAGCTTCACACACACAAACCCCATTTAAATCCATTTTCCATGAAAAATCCTGTTTTCTTTGGGTTTTTTCAGGTCTAAGCAGTTACGGGTTTAACTGCCCATTAGAGCCTGGAAAAAAAGACTCCTAGAAGGTTCCTAACTGAAGAAGTGACCCGGAAGTAAACAAGTGGCCGCCATGATAAGAGCCGTTCGGATTCTCTAAATGCAAAGGAAAGGAGCTCCAATGCTTCCTTTCAGAGCTCCTTTAGCATAGGATGCAACGGACCTTCCTATACGAAAGGAAAGGAGATTACGCCGACCCACAATTCTTTGCGAGAGCTACATTTAAAGTGCCGCACACGTCGGCCATTCATGAAAATAAACGATATGTGCATTTACATATTTAACAATGACTTTCATGCAGACATATAGTAGTTGTTATTTTGTTGATAAATGTGTGTGGACAGTGATAATAATTCAATGATACTTTTATTTATTTCAATCATGTTACAAATGTTTGACAGAAACGAAACTAAAACCACAAATGAAATGTAAATACAGCAAACGGTCACACAGGAAGGAGGAGCTGCTGGAACTGAAGCCAGTCAGTGAATGAGCTGTTTATAAAACCAACATGGGGAGAAGTGGACGACGTTTTTTGTAGTCGTTTATTGTAGTTTCTCCAGCGCAGATGCACGTCAATCGCCGGTGCCGATCATCAGCTGTCAATCATCAGCGGCCGCGTTATAATGACGTAGCTTAGTGAAAGTCCGGTCGGATTCTCGCCTTTCCTTAAACCTGTGACGTTTTCCCCAGAGGTCAAGGAATAGGAGTTAGGACCTTATTTTTTGACTATTCGACTGCACCCATGGTCCGCGATGTGCTTGAGTAAATAAAGCCTATATTAAGGGTTTACGGTAATCCCATCTTGACAGGAAAGGAAGGTGAGGAGATAAGCGAGATACACCTGTGAGGTAGGGCAGGGGGCGGAGTCAACTAACAGAAGCAGTATGGAGGAGAACTAAGAGAGGATAGACGATCATGTTGAGTTTAATTCAGTTTTGGGGCATCTTTGCTCTAAAAATAAGACAATGTGTGTAAAAGTAAACAGAGCAGCACGTGATCTGACAACCAGCTGGATTTGGTAAACCTCCTTGGACAGCAAGGACTGCTTGATGTGTACGGGTCCCTGGAGATAGTGGGACAAAATGTTTGGCCTTCCTTGCTTTAAGGCAAGGTACACTGAACTGGACCTAAGTTAACTGGATTCATTTCCACCAGTCCGAGTCTGGAAAATGGATCTGATACTCACAGGGTTTCCTTTCTCTCCCAGGACTCCTTTTGCTCCTGTTAATCCTCGAGGTCCGTCTAGCCCCTCTAAACCTGGTGGTCCCACTTCACCCAGATCCCCATCCTCACCCTTCTGCCCAACCCGATGCATGATCCCAGGGTCACCAACGGGTCCTGGGGGGCCTGGGAGGCCAGGGATACCAAAGGGGCCCTAAATAGAGAACAACAGACAGATTGACTGTAATCAGGTATCTGAATGATTAAATTGACTATTCAATCAGAGAGCTATATGCAGTTCTGTCATTCAACTCAAAAGAGGGTGATAATTCATGTTTCAATATATGTGACTGTGTTGGAAGTCCTCCTACTCTTAAAGAAAAAAGGAAAACACACCAAATTAACACAAACAAAAAAGTGTATGAACAGAAGTGATGAATTATCTTAAACCAAACCCATCCTCATGGGATGATCACGCCATCTGTTTATTTTTATTTCTTCCTTCCTCTCACATTTTCTTTAATTTTCTCCTTTTCTTCTTTCATGTTTGCAATTTAATTGTTTTTATAAATAGACATGGTAGTATTGTTTGTTTATTCGTAACTATCTGAAAAGGAAGCTATTCAAGTTATTTTTAGGCTAATTTAGTTTAGTAACTCATTCTACCACAGAGGAAAAGCACAGGATAAAAATTAGTTCGAAGATTTCCTGCCTCAAAGCGATGGTGGGACTAGTTGTTGTTCCTTTACAGATCGTAGTTATCAAGAAGTCTGACCCACCTACTTCCCCTACTTAAATGGGTTCAGGTAGGTGGGCGGTCTGTAGGTGAGCATTGGTGAAGAACTAAATATGAGCCAAAAAGTGAAGAGATATGAAAAGTAGAGAGGGAAATGGATTGTTTTTGGCTGATTGAAGACCAGACGTACGACCACATTGTACCTGCCCATTTACACGTTATCGGGAACAAAGATGAGAGAGATGAGAGATGACTTTTGACCAAAGGTGTCAAAAGTACAGACGTTCTTCACTCAAGAATAGAGAGTAGAGATACTTGTGTTCTGGTTCAAGTAGAAGTACTGATTCAACTTCATTACTCAAGTAAAAGTGAAAACGTACAGGCTCTGAAATGTACTGAAGGAAAGTAAACTAAAAAGCATCCTGTTGAAGGACATTTCTACTGGCTGTTTTATTGCAAAGGTAACTCAGTCTCGCGTCATCTTAGTCAGAATTTTTCTTATTGATAATTCCCCTCAAATGCATTACAACTAAAGTAACAAAACTGTTTTCAAAATATAAGAACTAGAAAGAATATATTTTTGTTTTACAACTGTGACGGTTCCCTGTATATTGTGTCTTATAGTAGTTTGTTGTTCACTCTTAGGTTCTATGTTTATTGGTTATGGTTGGTTGGTTGTTTGCTTTGTCCCCTATTTCATCTGTTTTCTAATTGTTTCTAGGACTGGGGAGCAGTGACATCATTGATTGGCCTCAATTGGCGTGCACCTGGGCCCGGGTGCCAACGCCTTATAAGGGCCTGCTTCCCCAGTCCTTCGCTCTCTGTTCTTTTCATTTCCTATTCAGCTCCGCAGCCATGCACACCTTTCAACACTTCTGTTGAAACAACACACACACACACACACATAATCCACTCATGCATATACACTCTACACTACTGATTTACTGACTCCCACATCCCATATTTTGAATCATGATTTGAACACTTAAATTGATTTATTTAATAAACACTTATTTTGTTTGGAAAACTTGTCTCCCACCTTTTTTTGTTGTGTAGCCTGGCACCCCTAGGCCAGGTGCATAACAAAATGGGGGCTCGTCCGTAAGAAGTCATTTGTTTGTGCAGTGAGTTTGGCGCGTCAATTTACTCTCCCTCCTGCATTGGTTTGTGCCACACTGTGGTTTTGTGAATGGAGTGAGGTCATTTGGGAATCTTTTCGGGGGGTTCCTTCGTTCCATTATTTGGTCAACAGTCCGGTGAGTAGACAAAGCAATGGTACATGCTTGTTATTCGGACTTTGGGGAGATGCAGTTAATTGCTATGAGTTGAATTAATCTGTTTGGATTTGAGTTAATTTGGTTAGGTTTGGTTATTTCAGTTACAGTACAGTAGCTGTTTGGTTCATTTTGTGCTGTTGGGGAGTTGTTTATTCCTGGTAGTTGTGCAGCTAAGTTAAAATAAAAATTGCCTGGCTGGTTTCTAATTTTGTACTCTTATTGTTTAATACGAGTGTCCCTGGTAGGTGCACTTAGCTGCCTGGGTAAAAATAGCTTGCGGGTTTAGGCCGGGGGGTGGCTAGGTGCGTCAGGTGCGGCAGTAGCGAGAGGTTCGTATTGAATATCTCGACTCGGGGGCACGGCTAAGGGGGGCATGCGGGTCGCCAGCTACTGGTTGCCCTTCCTCTCCTTTGGTATGAGCTAGGCCTTTGCGGTGGCCTTCAGTGCATAGGAATCCACCGCAACCGGCACACGAAGAGGGTGGAGTTAGCTGGGGTTTATATAGGCTAGAGGGGCACTTGTATTGTGTTTTGCTTGTTTTCTTAATAATTTTTTTAATTTTTTTGCCAGCTAGGAGGCTCTTAAAGCGCACAATACCCAGGATGGTGACAGTAGATGAGGTTGTTCAGTCTCCCTCTGTGGAGCTCTTAAATCAATGCACCAAAGACCAATTGCTTAACATTGCAGATTGATTTGGATTTCAAATTGAACCGAGTGATAAAAGGTTAAAGGAGACATTGTTGGAAGTCTTGAAAAGAGAGCTTTTTGGTACAGGGGTTTCAACTGAGGAACGGGATAAGAAAGAGGAGGCGTCTCTTGCTTCCGCAGTAAGGGTCGCAACGGCGGTGCCTTCACCAGCAGCTATGTCAGGGTTGACGTTCGACCAACAAAAAGAATTAATCATTTTGCAAGCTAAATTACAAACTGATCAGGAAAAACTTAGGCTAGATAATGAGTATGCTATTGAAAAAATGAAACAGCAGACAGAACAGGCTAAGTTGCAGGTAGAGCAAAATAGATTGGACTTGATAGGAGATGGTAAGATTTCAGCGGCGGCACAAGTGTCTTCAGAACCTGCAGAACAGTCCGCAGGGGGGTTTGACATTAATGGCAATCTACGTCTGGTGCCCAAGTTTTCCGAACGTGATCCTGAGGCATTCTTTGCCATGTTCGAGAGGGTGGCAGAGGTACGTAAATGGCCTGACTCGGCGCGCACATTGATGCTGCAGTGCGTCTTAACAGGTAGGGCGCAAGAGGTTTTTTTGGCTATGAATGTGGCTGACAGTCAAAAGTATGCCCGTGTTAAGGCGGCGGTGCTGAAGTCATACGAGCTCGTTCCTGAGGCATATAGGCAGCGGTTTCGATTTTGGAAGAAACATGACAAACAAAGTCATTTGGAATTTGCACGTGATTTGACTACAAACTTTAACCGCTGGTGTAGCGCCTCGGAGGTGGAAGGTTTCGAAGGCTTACATGATTTGATGATTTTGGAGAAGTTCAAAAATTCTGTCCCTGCTCGTGTGGCAACTTATATCAGTGAGCAGAAAGCACGCAACGCAGCAGATGCAGCGGCGCTCGCTGATGACTTCGTCTTAACGCACCGTGGAGAGTTTAAAGCGGGCGGTGGCAATTATGTTGCTGCCAGTGAGTCGCATGGCCGATTTAACAAACCTCTTCCTGTCGTTTCCAAAGCTAACATCAACAGCAGTAGTGATGTGCGTGACCCGGGGAAGGTTTGCAATTACTGTCACAAACCAGGGCACTGGAAAAAAGATTGCTTCATGTTAAATTCTCCTGGGGCTAAAAATTTTAAGGCAGGTCATTGGCAACCAAAAGGGGCTGCTACGGCCGCTCCAGTTCGTCCGGTGTCCACTTGTGTTACACCTACTTTCGGTCCAAATAAGGATACATCGGTTGTAGCTCTGAGTTCTTACCGTCCATTTATCATGCAGGGGTCTGTGTCTTTGGTGCAGGGTGGGGAAGAAGTACCAGTAACTATTTTGAGGGACACTGGGGCTTTTGATTCATTCATTCAAGCTGGTGTTCTCCCTTTGACTAATGTTTCTGACACTGGTGACAAGGTTCCTATCCGGGGCATAGACATGAATATTTTGTTGGTTCCCTTGCATAATGTTCTCCTAAAATGTGAACTGTTCCAGGGAGAAGCAAAGCTTGCTGTGCGCCCAGCACTGCCTATTCCAGGTGTGACGCTGATCCTGGGCAATGATCTGGTGGGTGCTAAGGTTTGGGCTGGGGTCCCGCCGCCGCCGGCAGTGGTGACCTCTGTTCCCTTGGTAACGGGGGAAGCTGATGAATGTGAACGTGACTTCCCAGAGGTTTTTACAGCGTGTGCGGTGACCTGTGCAATGGCTAAGTTAAAAGAGAAATCTCATTCAAATGATTCAATTAAGACTAAAGTATCTGAAAAGTTTTCAATACCTCTTTCTGATTTTCCATTGTCCATAACTCGTTCAGATCTGGTTGAGGAACAGCAGGCTGATGCCTCTCTGAAGGAGATATTTCCATTGGTACGGCCAGAGGAGGAGCTGTTTGACAGTGCTTGTGGGTATTTTCTGAAGGACTCCTTGTTGGTGAGAAAATGGCTGCCACATGAAGGAAGGTTTGTGGGTGAACCAGTGTTCCAGGTTGTGTTGCCAGAGAAACTTCGCCAGTCAGTGTTAAAAGTAGCACATAATGAATCTGGACATGCTGGTGTGAGAAAAACTTACGATAGGCTACTTAGGCATTTTTTTTGGCCTCGTATGAAGAGAGATGTGTCAGCATTTATCAAAACTTGTCATACATGCCAGTTAACTGACAAGCCTAATCAGAAGTTGAAACCAGCACCATTGTATCCCATTCCGGCCATTAGCCAGCCGTTTGAACATCTGATAATAGACTGTGTAGGTCCTCTACCACGCTCAAAATCTGGAGCAGTGTATTTGTTAACAGTAATGTGCCAGGCAACTCGCTATCCTGCTGCGTATCCTCTACGTACTATGACCACTAGGTCAGTTGTGCGTGCTCTTTCTCAATTTATTTCTATTTTTGGGATTCCTAAGGTCATTCAATCTGATAAGGGATCCAATTTCTGTTCTCATATGTTTTCCCAGTGTCTGAAGCAGTTGCGTGTGCGCCACAATCAAAGCTCTGCATACCATGCACAGAGTCAGGGGGCTTTGGAACGATTTCACCAAACGCTAAAGGCTATCTTGCGCGCCTACTGCACAGAGCTCGGAAAAGATTGGGAAGAGGGTCTGCCTTGGCTGATGCTTGCTGCTAGAGAGGTAACACAGGAGAGCACAAGGTTTAGTCCAAATGAGTTGGTTTTTGCTCATACAGTAAGAGGTCCTTTGGCGGCACTGTCGGGCGATTGGATAGAGGCACAGCCTCCAAAAAAGTTGATTGATTATGTTAATGGTTTCCGCCATCGGCTTTACACAGCTGGGTTGTTGGCTAAGGAAAAGTTAGCATCAGTCCAGGATAAGATGAAACAGTTGTATGACACTAAAGCAGAGCTCCGGTTGTTTAGCCCTGGAGACCAGGTGTTTGCTTTACTTCCTATTGTTACTTCACCCTTTCAGGCAAAATTCTCAGGTCCACATACTGTAGTAAAGCAGATCTCTGAGCAAAATTACATTATCTCAACACCTAAACGTAGGAAACCAACCCAACTTTGCCATGTGAACTTGCTTAAACCTTATTATTCATGCACTTCTGAAACACCTGTGTTGTGTGTGTGTGTGCAGCCAGAGGTTGGCTTGGCTCATGCAGTTTGCATGGCAGTTCCGGTCTTGTCTCCCAGTCAGGAGGTAGAAGAAGATGGGTTGGGTACACCAGATCCAGCATTGGTGCATGGTCGTCTAAAAAATTCAGAGGCGCTTGCATGCCTCGATACACTGTTGTCTCATTTACCTGCAACAGGCCGGAGGGAACTGGCGGCATTAATCCAGGAGTTTCCATGCTTATTTGGTGAATACACCGAGTTGTACTCATTTAATCGAACATGACATTGACATTGGTGATGCGAAACCAATAAAACAGAGGTTTTACAGGGTAAATGCAGATAAACGTAATTATTTGGAAGCCGAGGTTGATTACATGTTAACAAATGGCATTGCAGAGCGCATCCAGTTGGGCTTCACCTTGTATTTTGGTTCCCAAGCCAGACGGAACGTTCCGTTTTTGTTCTGATTTTCGTAAAGTGAATAATGTCACTAAACCCGACTCTTTTCCACTTCCCAGAATGGAAGATTGTATTGATCAGGTGGGCTCTGCAAAGTTCGTGAGTAAATTTGATCTATTGAAGGGATACTGGCAGGTACCTCTGTCAGCACGAGCACATGAGATTGCCGCTTTCATAACACCTACTGGTCTTTATTCTTACAAGGTCATGCCGTTCGGACTTCGCAATGCACCTGCTACATTTCAGCGGCTGATGAATCAAGTGATTTGGGATATGCCGGGGTGTGCAGTGTATTTGGACGATGTTGTAATTTATTCAGACAACTGGGAGAGTCACTTGGAACGCATTCAGGAACTGTTCAATCGCTTGAGGGAGGCTAGGCTCACAGTCAATCTTGCGAAGTGTGAGTTTGCAAGGGCGACTGTGACCTACCTCGGTCGAGTGGTTGGGCAGGGCCAAGTGTGTCCTGTGGGTGCCAAAGTTCAGGCAGTGGCGCAATATCCAGTTCCAACGACAAAGAAAGAGCTCATGCGTTACCTTGGTCTGATAGGTTACTATCGTAGTTTCTGTAGGAATTTTGCGACAGTTGTGGCACCTCTCACTAACCTGCTGAAGGCTAAGGAACAGTTTCTCTGTGTCACCAGCTTGCCAAGAAGCATTTGAGCAGGCTAAAAAGCTCTTGTGTACTGCTCCGGTTCTTGCGGCTCCCCGCTTAAACAGACCGTTCAAAGTCTACACTGATGCTAGTCATGTGGGGGCGGGGGCCGTACTAATGCAAGAGGACAACCTGGGCATAGATAAACCTGTTAGCTTCTATTCCAAGAAATTCAACTCTTACCAGCTAAATTACTCGGTCATTGAAAAGGAAGCATTGGCTTTGATTTTAGCTTTACAACATTTTGATGTTTATGTGGGCGGTAGTACCCCCCTGGTTATTTATACAGACCATAACCCTCTGACTTTCTTACATTCTTTGCAGTGTCCAAACCAGAGATTGATAAGATGGTCACTGTTCCTGCAATCCTATACCCTGGACATTCGTCATGTTAAAGGGACGGAGAACGTGGTGGCCGATGCGCTGTCACGGGCTCCTCATGACTGAGGTCCGGTCTCCGTTGGTCCTTTTTACCTCTGTCGGTCTTACACCCCTTAAAGTGCTTCCTTGGATCCGGGTGCTGGGGTAGAGGCCTGTGACAGTGGGCAGGCGGCCATTGGAGTAGAGGTTTGGTATGGTAGAGAGTAGGTAGTATATTTATCTAATGTAAAATGGGTTGCCGGTGATCCCTTTGGGACCCCGTCTTTATGGGGGGGGATGTGATGGTTCCCTGTATATTGTGTCTTATAGTAGTTTGCTGTTCACTCTTAGGTTCTATGTTTATTGGTTATGGTTGGTTGGTTGGTTGTTTGCTTTGTCCCCTATTTAATCTGTTTTCTAATTGTTTCTAGGACTGGGGAGCAGTGACATCATTGATTGGCCTCAATTGGCGTGCACCTGGGCCCGGGTGCCAACGCCTTATAAGGGCCTGCTTCCCCAGTCCTTCGCTCTCTGTTCTTTTCATTTCCTATTCAGCTCCGCAGCCATGCACACCTTTCAACACTTCTGTTGAAACAACACACACACACATAATCCACTCATGCATATACACTCTACACTACTGATTTACTGACTCCCACATCCCATATTTTGAATCATGATTTGAACACTTAAATTGATTTATTTAATAAACACTTATTTTGTTTGGAAAACTTGTCTCCCACCTTTTTGTTGTTGTGTAGCCTGGCACCCCTAGGCCAGGTGCATAACACAACATATTGAGTAAAAATAAAAAGTTGTACTTAGCTAAAGTAGATACCTGAAAATTTGACTTAAGAACAGTAACTAATTGTACTTTGTTACTTCCCACCTCTGGAGATGACCAGTGTCTATACAGCACCATACAACTATATATCATGATTATCTGAGTTCATGAAATAGTCACAACATTGAAATCTCCTGGTTCGTGTAAATAGACATTTTTTGTGTCTCAGTATCTCAGTTGTAGCATGTATCTCAGTTCCGTGTTTTTTTTCTTCTGTCAGTCTACAGGTACTACATTACACTACAACATCGTTAGGTTTAGGCAACAAAACCTTGTATTAAGGTTTTTGAAAAAATATCATGGTTGGATTTAACAATATCAATGTACAAGTGCAACACCAATCTTCTATGCAATATGAACATTTCATATTTCCTTTGTCATATGTGCAATAGCGTGACCCCAACCACTCACAACCACCAAAGTAAAGAGTATAGTGACTGAATCAAGCCCTCAAAATCTACTGTGACAGAGGAGTTTATGGAGGGGATCAGTGAGCTCACCTGTGGACCAGGTTGTCCTCCAATACCTAAGAACCCTTGGTGACCTTTAGGTCCTGGAAATCCGACGGATCCTGAAAATAGAATAAGATCACAGAGACAGACAGGTGAGTTTTATCTCCTTGCCATCTTAACAGTGAATCTGATGCTTGGTGAGACCCTGATGTCTGCTGGTTGATTCACTTGTTTATTATTCTGTAATAATTATAATTGATCATTGTGTCCTCTTTATGATACAACTTTTAAAAGGTTTACTGTGGTACATAATAGTGCTGATTTCTAGTTGTCAATCACAGGGTCCATCGCTCAAATTATCAGAGTAAAAGACCACAGAGTCAGGTGTAGTTCTTACCTGTCACCCCCTGTTCACCTGGCTCTCCTGGTTTACCTGGAGGTCCTGGGGGGCCAGAAATAAGCGGGCAGACCGTGCACAGCTCCCCCTTCTCACCTGCCAGGCAACACTCAATCAATTATTCAAAACACTTAAGATCAGAATTCTGATTTTATTTTGTTTCTTAAAAACCACATTCTACACTTCCATTGGAAATCTGCAGTTTAAACCTTGAGTGAAAATCCCCTCCAGGTCTACAGAAACATGACATCACAGCAGGAGTCATCCACTCACCCCTCTGTCCTTCCTCCCCTCTGTGTCCAGGAAACCCCACTAAGCCTTTTAGTCCTTTAGCTCCGGGACGACCAACGTCTCCCGGCAGAAAATCTGACAATAAGAACATGAAATGAACATTAACATTAAATCAGACAGATATTGAGTTATGGTTAAGGTGCATTTGTATTCTTTTGATAGGCTATCACTTCCCCCTGCTTCCAGTCTTTGTGCTAGGCTAGGCTAACCATGTGACCTCATTTGACTCGTTCCTGAGACTTAACGAAGAACTGCGAGAGTTTAAAATGAATTATAAACAAGTTTTACAATGCAACAAGGTATTATATTGCAAGATAAGATATTTTGGTGTAAGACATATAAGTAATGAGTTGTCAATGAACATTTCCCTTACATGTACAGGATGAATATATATATATATATATATATATATATATATATATATATATATATATATATATATAAATATATATATATATATATATATAAATATATATATATATATATATATATATATATATATATATATATATATATAAATATATATATATAGGACCAGATATGTCAGATTGATTAATTCATTAATGTAACCTCATTATTTTAATAGCAATCATAACATTTCCTTTAAACATATTGCAAAATAATTTTTATTCTAACATAATTACTCAATTTATATGTTGCGTGATTTCGTTTAGGGTTTATTCAAAAGATCAGAGGCTCCAGGATGCTTCCCTGAGGGACCCAGAATTTAGTGAAGACAGAGAATAAGAGGTTACTAAAACAAGGGAAGCTTCCAGTTTCTATTCGGCACTTATATTCTATTTCATTTTGATTTTGTATTCATTCTTCTTATTGTTAGAATTTTTTGTCAATCCATTCTTTGCTATTTCTCGGAAATATTTTACATATGCTTGTTTCCAATATTTTGAGGAACTTCACTTTCTACAGCTTTCTGGTGGTACTGGCCTATTTGATCACACCAAATGTCAGATTTATGAAAAATTGAGTCACTTCTGCATCACATATACTGTATGCCTCAGAACTGTAATTAACATAAAGACTAACTATAAAACAGAACATGTGTCAAAGATTTTGAGGGTAAATGTGTTTGGAGTGAAGACTTGAGACGTGTAGAAACGTCCAGGTTCTTCCAGGACCTGGACCACATCCCTCCATCACCTGGTATTCCTGGTTCTCCTAGTTCTCCTTCAGCTCCACGACCTCCTGGGATTCCAGTCTGTCCAGTCGGCCCAATGATGAGGGCCCCCGGCTCTCCTGGTTCCCCTTTGGGTCCAGATGAGCCAGGTGGCCCCTGGGGGCCCGGTGGACCAGTGGGAGCCACACCTTTAGGACAGAAAAACAGCCTTCAGTATAGCATATTACCAAGTATATGTAATTAATAAAACGATCACAAAGTCAACATTACTTTGACTATCTGGGTTCCGTTTCACAACGCAGGTTTAGTGAAAACCTTGAGTTAGTTAACCCCGAGATGAGGGAAACTCTGGTTTTTCGGTTTCACAAAGCCAGTTCAGCATAACTCTGAGTCAGTTACCCGGGTAACATACTCCGTGAACCTAACCTGCTCGCTAGCAGGTTTTCTTCAACAAACCGTGAGTTTCTCCCTACATGTCTCCGCCTTTTTCTGGAATCTGAACCAACTCTGAAAAAATGTGCCGTCCTTTCATCGTCAACCTAATCGATATGGAAATAAAAGTGATTCTAGCAGCTTTACTTCGGGAGAGAATTTTGATTACCTTTCCTACCAATCACATTAGATATTATCTAAACAATATTCTCCGACATTTTCAACATTTCATATCGCGGACATAATCCGCAACCAGATTCTTTGCAGAGCTAGCGTTTTTGCGAATGGGAGATTTAGGAAATGTTTAAGTACATTTCTGTATTGAAATACCTGCTTATATTTACTGTTTAATATGTGAAATATGATTAAAATCATATGCCTTAGTCAACGTATTTTTGCAATATTCTTATGCTTAATTTTCAACTGAAGACACTTTCTTTCTATGCCTGGGGGGATGACACCCAATGAAAGAATGTATTCATTGCACTACTTCGTGAACTACGGGAGTTGAACCCCTGTCGCCTGCACCGTGGGCCGCATTGCTAACCATCACATCATAGTGTCGCTCTGCAAGGCGTAAACAAATAAAGACTTATTACCTTTACATCATAGACTGTTTCTTTCAGTTATACACATTAGATCGGGCAGTAATTGTCTGCCACGCCAAATATCGCTACTTTGATGCAGTTACGTTGCTCCGCTTTCTCAGGATGCGCTCATTTTCGACATAAACACTCAGTAATATCTAATAACGCTCTCCCGGTTGCCATGGTGAATGGTAGTATCGGAGCTCCATTGATGATGGCTTTGTAGAGTCGGCAGGCATGCGTGTAACCCAGAGTTTACATACTCAGAGTTGACTGAACTAATTCAAAACCGCTGTTCTGAAACCGAAAACTCAGAGTTGCCCATCTCAGAGTTGGTCAACTCAGAGTTCAGGGTTAGGTTCAGAGTTTGTTGAACCTGCTTTGTGAAACGGGCCCCTGATTATTAACTTATCAACAACAGTAACTTGGAGAGTTTGAGTAGGTGGAGCATACCTTGCTCACCCTGCAGTCCAGGGAAACCAATGAGTCCTAAAAGACAGCAGAGGAGAACATTACCTTAAATCAAATGATGTGATCACATGACCCATCAGATCACATGACTGCTAGGTTTCAGACTGTGGATCAGATTGTCTTGCAGCTAATTTAATACAATCCGTAACACTGATATTTGTTTTGTCAAATTTTATTCAAAATGGTCTTACAGACAAGATTGTTTTTCAGTTACACAATTCAACTAATGTTTATATGGATGGATTCAAGTGTAGTGGACAATCCAGGACAACACATTCATTTCATTTGTTTATTCTGGAACCCTTCTGAATAATCATCTCTGTCATTTATTTATTTTGCATCCTTGTGTCTGCACTGTTGAGGATAAAATGAATAAATAACAGGAAAAAGTACTCAGCAAAACAAACCTTCTTTGTGATGTTCTGAACTGAACTTCAGGAGCATCATGCTTTGTAATCTATCAATAATATGCAAATCTAATCTTTATGTTTTATGTGTTGTTTTTTTTTACAGATGATTTGATGGAAACAAAAGCAAAGAAAAACTGCAGTAAAACAGAGATAAAACATGACCATCAAAAAATAGAGTTTGAAATTATAAAATAATAAAGAACCTTCTTTTCTATTCTATTCTACCTTGTTCTCCTTGGAGTCCTGGGGGTCCATGTGGCCCAGGGACACCAAGCTGGCCCTTCAGGAATCTGTGTTTAAAAACGATCTGATAAAAACACAAAAACACATATTTTACATCAAGACTATCCGCCATCATCATCATCATCATCATCATCATTGCCCCTCCCCTAATTTCCCCTTTTGTACCCTAGTTAACACCTAGTGTGGGTGCAGGTGTGTGTGTGTGTGTGTGTGTGTGTGTGTGTGTGTGTGTGTGTGTGTGTGCCAACAGGTGTATCAAAGTAGTAATCAAGCCCATTAGCGCATATAGACCCCCGTGGATATAGGCATACATATGTGAGAATGGAATAAGGGTGCCATCCACCACACCAATCACCAAGGGGATCTCAGCCACTGTGGACCTGGCGGACCTCGTCCCGTGTGGTGGGCATCTTTATGTGGGTCCGGGCATGGCGCAAGAGAATCGGTGTCACAGCTGCCACACTCCGTGACACCGATGCCTTGCTGAGGCTGTTGCCGTCCCCCACCACCTCCAGGAAGCTCCCCACTGCGTAAAAACGCAGCGCAGCCAGGAGCTGCATCTCCGGGCTGAGGGCAAAATTGCAGCGGGTTGCTCTCTGGATGTGTGGAGACACCAGAGTGATCAGCCGTTGGATCTCCGCACGGGGCAGCCGGTACTTTGCCTGGACAGCCCGGTCTGACAGCACGTCCCATGGGGAGAAATGCTGACGCACGTATGCATTTATGTAAACCGTCTGGCTGCCTTCCTTCTTTCACAGCATTCTTTAAGAGCGCTCCTAAGAAGACCTTAGCATTTAAGAGCTTCTTAACGAATCTGGGAAACGCGGCCATTGTCGGTGCTCGGGCCCTAATAATTCACCTTCCATGTAAACCACAGCATTATCAACATGGAGTAGCATTGTGGAGTAGAGTGGAGTAGCTTCCTTTTGACTCACATCACTTCCAGGTGGAAAGGTTTCCCGTGAATTTTAAAACATTAAAGACTTTTGTTGAACCGCTTAACAATATTTCACCACACAAGTGAACTGTGAGCTGCTGTTTTACCTGTGTTGGGACCTCACCGTTAGGACTACACAATTTGGCCTACAAAAGCCTACACATGCAGTCAGGACAAAGGAACAAAGGAGATAAAAAACTACAACCACCATTTTAGTGTCACCTAAAATGGCAACGTCACACAACTGGTGCCCTATTGGCTGACAACCTCAGGTAACCCCAGGGGGTCCCCTGAAGCAACCGTAAGCTATATATTCTGGCGCCGCCTGAGGAACTCTCTCTCTCCACCATGACTCACGTTACAATGGGAGGTGAACATTACGCCTGCAGCGTTTCCTTTGTCCTAGGCCGCAGTCTTTCCCCCAAACTTGCTGGACGAGCAACAGACTGTTTTACCCCTCTTTTCCTCTACTCGTTTTATTTTTCTTTTTGTTTATCATTTTGGATCCTGAGGAGATCGCCGCGACAGCGCGACTCTCCTGTTCACCCACGGAAGGAAGAAAAACACTTTCTTCGTCCCAGCTGCCAGCAGAACGGATAACTCGACCCGTCTTTGTCTGAAATCAACTGACTAAATCGCCGAGCCCCGCGATTGTTTATCGTTGCCTGCAGAAGGAAGAAATACTAACGGTTTTCTTCAACTAATTGGATCCGGCGCTGAACGAGCACCCGCGAACTACCGTCCATTGCCGGCGTCAAGAAACGCCATCACCGCACGGGACAGAAACCTCACATCGATGCATCTCACATCGACAAAAGTAAGAGGCTATTTGTCTGGGCAGAAGCAGAGATTCGATAGTGTAGGACATGCTTGTAATTCTTTGTTAATTGCAGTGCTCACGAGACGAGACGAGACACGATATTGGGTTCACGAGAACGAGACGAGACGATATTTTAAGAAAACTACAATGACAAAATATATGACTGGACTGACAGACTTTAATTTAACAGAGTTGCACATGCATTTTGAAATATTTTATTATAACTCTTTACATGCATGATGTAAGCATGATCTTTAAATAAACTTCTTCTTTCACAAATTTAAACTGAAACAAAAATTTATAAAAGTTAAAATAAAATAAATAAAATAAAATATTTATTTTTCCCAAGTGTAAATATGTGCAAAACCAAATCAAAGTTCTACTTTGTCAATACAGAGTGCAAATAGTGCAAACGGAGCCTGACCAAGTATGTCATGAACAACATGCTGCAACTACAGCATCTTCAGCATCTCTGACATTGCAGCTGTCAAGTGTATCAATGCTTCGGGAGTTTTGTCTTAACTCTGGGCTGGTGAGAGCTGCTGCTATGGCAGCTTGCTGCTCAAGGTAACGAGCCAGCATATCCAATGTGCCCATGATTAACTTGTGTGATGGCAATTGTAGCCGTTTCTGCTTGGACATTTTCACCGCGGTACCGAAGCCAGCTTGGGTTGCAAGATTTATAGTGTGCGCAAAACGGCCACGTCCATATTACGTGCATTGTCGGTAACAATAAGCGATGCCGTGGTTGGGTTTTTTAAGCTCCCAGTCAGTAACAGCTGTCTGTAAAACCTCAGCTATGTATAGCTCACAAATCTCGCGAGACGGATTTTTAACGCGACGAGAAATATCGTCGACTTTAATCTCGCGAGATCTCATGGTACGCCAGCTGTTCCCGGCGGACGCTAAGGACATAGCTACATCCGGTGGCTGCACTCGGCCATCTCTCCCCCTCTCGCTCTCTCTCTCGCTACTCCATCTGACGTCAGTGGCTCCGCCCCTGAACGCTGTGAGGAATAGCTCCATCTGGTGGTCGCGCCCGGCCATATCTCTCTCTCTCTCTCTCTCTCTCTCTCTCTCTCTCTCTCTCGATCCTTTCGGACGTTGGTGGCTCCGCCCCTGAACGCTGTGAGGAATAGCTCCATCTGGTGGCCGCACCCGGCCATCTCTCCCTCTCTCTCTCGCTCTCTCTCTCTACACACACGCACACGCACACACACGCACGTACACACACACACACACACACTCCACGTGTGTCTCTCCTTCTGTTTAGCTTAGTTTTGTGTGTGGTATAATAAGGCTTTGTTAATTGCAGTGTTATTGATTGTGATCATTATTACTGATTTTAATAAATCTTATTATATTATAACTAGTGGTCTCTTGTGCTTGTTGTGTATATGTCACTGGATAACAGCGGGTTGTGAAGGCTAGTGCTCGAATTTCACGCCTTTTTAATTGTTAGATTGTTCTTATACTTCTATGCCAATGATCACGATGATTGGCATGTGAGTATAAAACCTTTTATATTGAGACTGAATACAGTTTTAGGTATCTTTTCCCTGATCCCAGGGTGGTGCCCCGTTTATTCATGATTATATTATGATAATATATTAAATATAATTATTAATATCGATAATCATATTGACATTAATAATTAACTGTTGATAACCAAATCAAGCTCCTGCTACATCCCAAACACCTGTAAGAAACCTGCAGCTAAAAAGTTTTAATAGTCAGATGATACAACACTTGAGTGGTAGAGTTCTTTAATTCTTTGTGTTCAGCTGCAGTCTGAATAACTTATGCCATGTTCACAACAAACACAAAGCAGTAAGGGCTTTCCTCCATTTAGACACCAACAAATTTTCAACATTTTGTCCAAAATAACCACTATTGCTGCTTTGTAGCCTACATGTTGTGGAAGTTCCAGATCCTGTATAAATCCATAACCTCACCCAGAGGTGGTCGGTGAATTTCATCACGTTGTATTCACTGTATCAATCAAAACAGATGTTGAACATTTACCACAGCGGTATAGACCCCAAATAAACGTTTTTGTTGGGATTTAATTGCAATAAATAGATAAAAAGGATGCTGCAGTAACCACATGATTACAGTGGTTTGGTCAAAAGGTCTATCGACAAAACAACAAGCAAACAACTTTTAAAACGTTTATTTTCCGAATTAATTAGCTATGCTAACTTTGTAGCTGCTCCATCAACACTTAAAGCTGTAGCCTACGATTTGAAAGGTTTGAAAAAAGCATTCCCCCCCACACACACACCCCTCCACTCTGTGCTCCTCTGAGCTTGTATCGTTCTCCCCTCGCAGCCGCCCACCTCCCTCTGATTTTACAAAAATAGTTCACCGAAATGTGTTTCTGAAAACATTTTAGGCGAGACATAAGCTATGCAGTTGCCGAATCTGTCTTTATTTTAGAACGACAACGGTCAGTTTGAAAGATTTTCGAGAGCTTGGGTGCGGCGGCGCCATCTCTCGAAACTCGCCGCTCCGCGACAGCATTACACAGCTTCTTACATAGACAATGAATGGGAACATTCCCTCTGGGTATGAACTCAGACAGGACGCCGTTTAGTTTCCCGGTGTGTCCAGGACTTCCACAACAGGTACAAAGCAGTGATAGTGTTTATTACGGCCATGAATGATGACACATTATCGGTGTAAATGCAGCGGGTGCCAGTCGGATTTCTCTCTCACCCCGACTGCAGTACGTTCCCGATCCCAAACTGCTCAGCGTTCGCTTGCCACAATTCCCACCTGCTGACGCCGCAGCCTCAGCCAGATTCTCACTCTGAACTCACGTGAGAGACCTAATCCATACCTGAACTGCTCAGGGCAACAAGCGTCTTGTCCGCTCGTAGTTTCAAACGTGGAAGTGAGTCGATACGAGACGTGAGCAGGAGCAGGAGAGTGAGCGAGGATTGGATCGGAACATTTAGCCAATAGTAGCCATGCGGACCAGATGGCTTATGGACTTATGGAAACAGTCAACAATAGTCCCTGTTGCAAAGAACAGCCACCCCAAGTCTCTAAATAATTACAGACCCATAGCCCTGACGTCACTTGTGATGAAGTCCTTTGAAAAGCTGATCAAAAGAGAACTGTCATTTAGGACGAACAGCTTCCTCGACCCACTACGGTTTGCATACAGACCCAACAGAGGGGTCCAGGATGCAACTCTTACAATACTGAACCTCATCCTCAACATCTTGAGGGCAACAAAAATCATGCCAGACTACTGTTTGTGGACTTCTCGTCAACTTTTAACACCATTCAGCCCCTCCTATTGGCTGAGAAGCTCCTGCATCAGTTCCAATTGGAGGGTAACATTGTGGGCTGGATATTAGACTTCCTCACAAATAGATCCCAGCGAGTAAATGGTCATCTTTCTGACAAAACGGCCCTCACATCTACGCCCGCGGGCCGTTTTGCACAAGTTTCGCATTCATTCCATTTAATCGTATATTATTTCGAATGTGTCTGCGTCATATTATACATCATTTGAAAGCTGCGAGTCTTGTGAATCAAATGAAACAAGCCGTTTTAGGCTCACGGAAACGCATCAAAAGCAAACACAGCGTGCACGCAAAAAAAAAAAAAAAAAAAGCCAGAACGCCTGAACGCCTGAAGGACAACACTCAAACACGATTCATATTACGTGAATTTCCATAAGTTCACGTCAGAGACAACTGACCAGTAAGACTCGGTTGCGTGAAAGTTTAACTTCCGTACGGGGCAGTCTCAGCCCAAGAAGATAAAATGTATCCAGCACCCGGAAACGAGGTTCGTTCCGACCGAGATCTTGCCATTCCGAGCCCAGGCCCGCCATACTTTACTGCGGCCTGGACAAATTCTATATTCATGAACTGAGGATTTCTTCGGTTTATCCTTGGGCTTCCAACAAAAGAACCGGGGGCTAATAGTACCATCAAACACAGCCCATAGAAAACAAGAGCAGTAGCAAAAGCAGAGACAGAGATCCTCTGCCAGATCAAACAACTCCGGCACCACTTCTCGTCATCTCTACAATCCGCCGTTTTTTCCAACAACCATAGCAACTAGTTTCAGCTTGGGCTCCTGGCACTGGGACGCCAGCGCCTCCCCCCCCCCCCCTGCCCCACCGCCTTCCAACAACAACAGCAGCCCGTTCACCCGGGGCTCCTGGCACCGGGATGCCAGCGCCCCCCGCCGTTTTTCCAACAACCACAGCAACTCGTTTCACCCGGGGCTCCTGGCACTGGGCCGCCAGCGCCCCCCGCCGCTTTTCAATAACCACGCAGCTCGCTTCAGCCCGGGCTCCTGGCACCAAGATGCCAGTGCCGGGATGCAGGGATCTACTATATCCCAGCTTTCCCCGTTCCCACAAGCCTACGTAGGCAGCCAATCGACGGTAACTACATCGCTGTCGCACTCCCTATCTCGCCTTCCCTCTATCAACCACCCGCAGACAGATTTATTGAAGGATACGAGGGTGCCCCCACTCTAAAGTGAGAGCACCCACACGTTCCAGAGAGCTTACTCCTACAGAGTTCACTTGCGCCTTCTCCCTTTACAGAGACACTCTCTGTTCCAAACTCCCCACGCAACGCAATGAACTGGACGATTACTTGTCCACCATTCTTAATCTGGCCCTCCGCTTTGGCAGCATGGTTTCTATCAATACCACACACACTTCGCCTCCGAAGTTGCAGCCCGCCTCTCACAGTTTAACGAGGCCACCTACTGGGGCGCTCTCGACAACGAGATTTACTGCCGCATCTTCGCTGCCCGTGTAGCCCTCACATGCTCCCTTCGCGGTGCCCAGCCTCCTCTCGCTAAAGAAGTTAAGGAAGGCCCCATGTCTTCCATCCTCCATTTCCTAACTCCGCATCAGCATCGGTATCGCATCAGTATTGCAACCAGGAAATACTCCGGCGAGAAACGCACCATTATCAATCTTTTAGCACCCCATGGCAGTACCATTCCCAGCACCAATAGCTTGATCCCGAGCGAAGAATTTTCTCTCCACTACGCCACCATCAACCTTGCCATTGCCTTAATAAAACCACTGGTAAAGGGTCGCGGCTCTCAAAAAACCAACATCACTACGCCACCATCAACCATGCCATCGCCCTTATTAAACTCGCCGGCAAAGGGTCGCGAACGGAACGGAATCACTTTCTTCTACGACGACCAACGGACTCACCCACATGACATCCATCTGTACATTGATGCTTCTCCTTCAGTCGTTTTTGGGGGCTTCTACAACGGAAGATGGTTCGAAGCAGTACGGCCCCCAGAGCTTGCAAATGAATGCCAGGTCGCTTCCCCGTGCTCTTGAGATCTACCCTATATTAGTCGCCACCATCTTGCGGGGACACAAATGGTCCCGCAAGTCCATCCACATATACTCGGATAACCTTGCAGTCGTCGACATAATTAACAAGGACGCTCCAACTCCCCATCCATCATGCAATTCATACAGAGCCCCATCCGGCACTCCGTTACACATCAATATGTTCTCCGCGCAGCTCACGTTCCCAGTCAAACAAACACTATCGCTGACTCTCTTTCCTGCTTCCTATTGCAGAAGTTCCGAAGCTTGGCACCTCACGCCAATACCTTCCAAAGCCATTCCTCCATATCACCCTCAACCCCCTCATCCTACTTGACAACTCGGAAAAGCTTCCACCTCTTCCACGACCAATACAACGCAACCTTTCCGTTGTTCGATCTTATCACCTTGACTCTTTCATCACTTACGCCCATTCCATCAGGGCAATCCAAACACACACCATCACAGCGTACCTTAGCGGTACCAGCTTCTTCTCCAAGCTAATAACCAGCAGTTCGGGCCTGGCCACCAGCCATCCCCAGATAACTTCCCTCATTAAAGGACTCCCACGCCAAGAGCCAGCCACAAACCCTCGTCATCTTCCTCTTACTGTCGACTTATTGTCGACAGTCCACCTGCCTCCGCACGATCCGTTCCAGGTACGGCACTCCTCAAGTCGCCCAACCTCGGAAGCCATGTTCTTGCTCGCCTCGTTGTTTTCCTCAGATGCTCCGCATTCACCTCCTCAACCATTCGCTTCGACTCAAGCCGTCATGCTGGCATTTTCGACTCGTCTCGCTTTTCAGACGACCTCATGGTGCTCCACTTACAGCTAACCATAACCAATCAATTCGGTCCACCCACGCCCGTCTTCTTCTTCAAGGTCCAATCACCAATGAATCCCTTCGAAAACCTCGCAAACTTTCGCAATTCCGCAAATGTCAGTGCACAACATGACAGATCCCTTCTTCATTTCCGAGTCCGGCAAAGTGGCTACACGATTCTAGTCCCAAGTGGCTACACGATTCTAGTCCCACCATCACTTTCGTCTCATGCTCTCATTGTCTGGTATTTGGCCTGACAACTACTCCGGGCACTTCTTCAGAATCGGAGCGGCCACTTCGGCCTCCCGTAGTGGCATCCCAGAACACTTCATACGTCCCGTGGGCCGCCGGTCCTCCCAAACGTACAACCGCTACATCTGTTCAGATCTCAAAGATCTCAAATCCTTTCAATCTCTTCTTAAGTAATTGGAGGTTTTTGGGGGTCCGTCGCTGCCCGGGAGCGGCGGCGGATTCTCTACAAGAATCCCCACAACGCACTCAAACGCTCAAGAACCAAGATCTTCGACACTTCATTCTCTTTGTCAATAATAATAAATCCTTAAATGGATCTCATTGAGGGTGTGGTCCTTGCTAGTGAATTGAAGCCTAATTGGCGGAATTTCAGATGCAGGTCCACACCTTAACAGCGCCAACTTCCGCATCTCTATAAATAGCCACCTGACCCTCTCCTCCGCTTCGCTCTCGTATTCTGCGCCCCTCCCCCCCACCCCATTTCTCTTCCCATTTCTTCTTTCTATCCTCTCCTTCGTAGGTCCACGAGGGGGTCCGTCGCTGCAGTGGCGGCGGATTCTCTACAAGAATCCCCACAACGCACTCAAACGCTCAAGAACCATGATCTTCGACACATTCTCTTTGTCAATAATAATAAATCCTTAAACGCATCTCGTTGACGGTGTGGTCCTTGCTAGTGAATCTGCTGGTATGGGTCTATCACTGTTAAAAAACTCCCTTTCCCAGATAATTAAGGTAAGCAGCCATATCACAGGCTCTAAGCAGAAAGGCCTGGAGGAACTCTATCAAAAGCAGATGCTAAAAAGGGTTGAATCTATCATTTCAAATAGTTCTCATCCCTAACAGGCTGAATTTCAGATGTTGCCACCCGAATCACGCTTCAAACTCCCACAACTCAAGACCAACAGATATAAATACTCTTTTGTTCCCACAGCCTTCTAAATTCCATAAAAAACCATAGATAACATAGACAACACCCCTCCCCCCCCAACTCACACTCTGGATATGCTGAGCCTCTGCCCTTATGTATATATATGTATGTATACATTTGTATGTGTATGTATGTGAATACGTGTATGTGTACGTATATATATGATGTATGTTTTATTATTTTACATATATTTATATTGACTACTATTTATGACTATATAGTGTTATTGTGATTGTGTGTGATTGTGTGTGACTTGGATCGGTTTTACTATCTATTGGAAAACAAATTGCCCCATTGCGGGACAATAAATTATTTTGAATTGAATTGAATTGGCTACTATTGGCTAAAGTTCGGCTCAAGTGAAAAATCGTAGACTAGAGCTTTAAATAAATGTCATCGATCTGAGCTATTATCGTAAGTCTCTGACTGACCATAGACAAAGTCAATAGCCTATTTGTTTCCTCCATTTCTGATTCAGCAATACCTGGACGTCAGTGATGACAGGAGGAGAATCTCAATGCTGATAGAATTTCACGACACAGCATCACACAAATTACTCGCTTGAGTTGAAATATTTCAATGTGTGTGAATATGCCACCTCATGCCCTCTGATGTTAATTTGTATTGACTTTGTATGTATACTTATTTTGGTAGAACTGGCCATCCTTCCTATCAATATTTGACTGAAAATAAAACTTCAGACTCACCTCTCCTGGAACACCTGGAAAACCACGATCACCTTTCTCTCCCTACAAACACACACAGACACACCATAAACACTCTGACTAAGTACTGAGTGTAATACTGTACCTGTACCTCATACAGTACTCACCGTGGCTCCTTCAATACCTGGAGGACCGAGGTATCCACGATCCCCTGGGTCTCCCTGCAGACACGCAGCAAGTTTATTTCAGAATCAGTGATCAGTCTTTACAGTCCGTATAGTACAAAACCCTATCTTGTTGTGAGTTTGATTGTTGTGTGATAATCAAACGCACTGACACAACAATACCGTTTTTCATTTTGTATCATATATGGTTGTTTTTCTTTCTTGCTTTCTTGTAACAAAGCACCTTACCTGTTCTCCTAGCTCTCCATGGGCTCCATCCTTTCCCGGTTTACCCTGGAACACAAACACCACGCAAATGTTTGACCAGAATTCTAATGAGGGTCAAGTAAGAAGCACACAATTCAACAAATAACCATAAGCATAGTATATTCATGTATTAATGAATAAACATGAGTACAATTCTCGGGTTAAAAATTGTAAAAGGGCCTCTCTCTCTTACTAGTGTGCCTGGATCACCTCGGCTGCCCTTTCCTCCTTTAGCCTCTGGTTTCCCTGGCACACCCTGGAGGAGTAAACAAACATACACATCAGTGTAGTCATCTGATAATAACAAATCAATTAAAACATGTTTTTTCTTTGAGTTTGTGATTCTGTCATACAGACTGTGAGACAACTCTGACTTACAAGAAGTCCATGACAACCTTTCCCTCCAACTTCACCGGGTTTTCCCTGAAATATAACAACAAAATATCAGTGAAGATGTGGAGATGGAAAGACGGACAGACAGACAGACAGACAGACCTTCAGTTCTTTGGATCCTTCAGCATACAATTTAATTCCTTTCTGTCCAGGAATCCCTGATGGGCCACGATCACCCTGACAACCAAACACAGATGATGATGATGATGACGATGATGATGAGGGTAGACATGGTTAGGTTATAAATGTTTGATTGTCTGCCGTATGTGACATTACGATAACAGTGTGACTATATGAATCCATAACCTAGGAATAAGAATAAGCATTAGGGTGCAATCCAGACCAGTAATCTCACCTTCTGTCCGCGGGGACCTGGTATCACTGGACTGGGACCCTCCTGACCCTGAAAACAAAACACAGCATTACCAGGACCGAATGATGACAAAAATAAATATAAATAAATATTTGTGGACATTAATTGTGATTATTGACTGATATTTTATAATTGCTTCCTTATCATGTGTGACAGTGATATTAACTTCTACGAACAAGATGTTAACTTATTAGTTCAGCCTGTTAAGGTTCATTTATTGTCTTCTATGGGAGACAGTTGTCTCGGACACATGAAAGTTGCTCCATCAAGACCAGACATCACGATAAAACACACTAACCTTCTCTCCTGGTAACCCTGGCATCCCTGGACTTCCCTAAATAAAAAAACAAACAAACAAAAAACAGAATGCTGTCAGCAGGTGCAGCCTTTGATAATAAACATTTAAAGTTTAAGGTCTGAAGCGTACAGAACGTCCAATGGGTCCTGGTGCTCCTGTCTGGCCTGGTTCACCTGGATCTCCTCTCAACCCCTGCAACACAAGCAGCCAATAAGCGCACACTCTCCACAAGCCAGCCTAAAGTTAATAACAAAAGTCAGGTACATAAATGACAATCACTTGTTGGCACTATGGCAGCCTGCTATGTTCATACTGGACTGATTTACATTTGAAGAATCTGTATAAAAGTAGTCTAAAAACCATCAATCCTGGTTGATGTGAAAAGCATGCTGGGATACTACAAGTCAGCTACTAAAATATCGTGAGGAACAACACTTGAGTCATTTGCTAAATGTGGGGAGTGACTGACGGCGTATCACAAGAACACAGGAACTGAATAAGCACGTTTGTTTAGTCTGAATATGAATATGACAACATTTGTGACAGGAACTGACATTTTCTCCTTCTCGTCCTGGAGGACCTGTTGCTCCTTTAATATCCTGAGTGATGGGAAAGACGAATGTGTGTCCCTGGAACCAGAAACAGAGCAATAAAACAGGGGTTGTTTGAGCTGTAGGATGACAGTTGAGTTGAAGAAATGTTGAAGCAATGTTGTTCTAGAGGCCCCTGTTGCACTGGTGGATTATCTTACTCATGTCACCCCTTATAAATGTTCTATGACATAACTAACAGTGTCAAATATTCTAGAACAATAGAACACAAAAACTGAAGAAAAAAAACATGTTTGAAAAATCCTTCCTTGAGAGGTTTCATCATGATAGTATGTTCAAGTCTTACCTTTGCACCTCGCTGTCCTGGTTGACCCTGAAAAACATTAGCATAGTAAGCTTTAGTTTCACAGAGCTAATTATCATGCTTAGCTTCAGCCTGCTTTTGCAGTAAACAGGAAGTATTCACACCATGCAATCACTTTTGTGCAGGACTTACTTGAAGTCCGAAAGGTCCTGGAACCCCAGCGAACCCTGGGTAACCAATATCCCCCTGGAAGACATACAACCATTAACCACATCAATCAGTGTTTATGTGGGTGGGCTCAGGTTATTCTGGTTCAGCTAGGTCCTCTGAAGAGTCAGGAGGTTTTTCACCCTCTGACGATGACCTCAATAATTATTCAATTGTTAAACTGAATGGAACTTTGTCGTAGTAATGTACTTCGAGGTACCTCAGGGGGCAATTCTAGGTCAGATTCCAATCTCCCTTTATATGCCTCTAATTAGTCACATCATTAGAAGAGAGAATATGTATTTGCAGATGATACACTAGTGTACCTACTTGTCCACCTGATTTGATAGTAACAATCTACACACCAGAGCGATGGGGAGATTAAAAGGTAGTGGGCCTCATCTCTACCTTTGTTCCATTGCATCCTGGGAGTCCTGGTCGGCCAATGGGTCCTTCACGTCCGGGCAGTCCCTGGAAAAACAAGCATAACAGTGTTTTCAAGTTCAACAAATCACACAAAAAATAATCTCCTCCAACCCCAACCGCTGAGGGAAACACCTGTCTCCTTAGCTACTTAATGATCCACTATGTTCACAAACTTGTGTCTCAGCCTGTCTGGAGCTGAACACAGTACCTGAGCAGGTAGAGAACAAAGTACCTGAGCAGTTAGTAAACAGAGTAGTGAACACAGTACCTGAGCAGGTAGTAAACAAAGTAGTGAACAGAGTACCGGAGCATGTAGTAAATAGAGTACCTGAGCAGGTAGTGAACAGAGTACCTAAGCAGGTAGTGAACAGAGTACCTGAGCGGGTAATGAACAGAGTACCCAAGCAGGTAGAGAACAAAGTACCCGAGCAGGTAGTAAACAGAGTATCTGAGCAGGTAGTGAACAGATTACCTGGGCAGGTAGTGAACAGAGTACCTGAGCAGGTAGAGAACAGAGTACCTGAGCAGGTAGTGAACAGATTACCTGGGCAGGTAGTGAACAGAGTACCTGAGCAGGTAGAGAACAGAGTACCTGAGCAGGTAGAGAACAGAGTACCTGTGCAGGTAGTGAACAGAGTACCTGAGCAGGTAGTGAACAGAGTACCTGTGCAGGTAAGGAACAGATTACCTGAGCAGGTACAGAACAGAGCACCTGTGCAGATAGTGAACAGAGTACCTGAGCAGGTAGTGAACAGAGTACCTGAGCAGGTAGAGAACAGAGTACCTGTGCAGGTTGTCAGAGTACCTGACAACCTGCACAGGTACCTGAGCAGGTAGAGAACAGAGTACCTGTGCAGGTTGTCAGAGTACCTGAGCAGGAAATGAACAGTGTACCTGAGCAAGTAGTAAACTTTTATACTTTTTATAGTTTTTTTCTCTGAACATGATGCTGATAAAAAAATGAATGTGTGAATTGTGCAGTTCAATAAAGCATGCTCATCCATCCATCCATCGTCTACCGCTTTGTCCTGTATTCAGGGTCGCGGGGAGGCTGGAGCCGATCCCAGCTTAAGGCATGTTCATAGTGTTAATAATTGTCGATATACTTTGATTTCTCTCTGTTCTCTGTATGCATTCTTTATGTTCTCTGAATGTATTCTGTATGTTATATAATGGTTCTTACCGGCAGTCCTGGAGGTCCTGGGAAACCTGGTTTTCCTGGAAGACCCTGGAGAAGAGAGACAAATCCTCAAATGACAGTTCCTTCACTGATTGTCTCTGCCAGGTACTCACTCATGTAGTCGGTCTATGTGTGTCCATGATTGAGTCTGGGAATGAGTGAGTGTGTATCTCATCCTGCTGTAGCAAACTGCATGGTGTTTTGCATGTCCAATTCTGGCTTCATGCTCACGGACCTGTCAATCCACCCATACAGGCCTCTAATAACACAGCTGAGTGCCTCAGCCACTACTCTGCACCCAAAGTGGGGGAAAACTGTTTTTTATGTCTTTGGCTAACATCTAATAGCTTTTGTATTTTGTTTTTTGGTAAGATTGCATGATGTCTCTTATACAATGATTTTCGAGACAAGTGTGTTTTTATGACATTTGACAGTACATTAGTGTCCAGATGGGGGGGTTAGTATTCACTAAATTAGACAATGCAGCAGTGGTCGTTTCAGACACGCTTGGTGGAGATCTGCACTCTACTGAATGTGAGGCAATTCCGGTACCTTGGTCATCTTATCAGCAATAGCCTACTGGGATGTCATCAAAGTTCCTACACCACCGAATTGCGTCAGCGTACTAAAAATGGAACGAACTGAAGCATGGGCTGACCGACCGAGAAATCTCAACACTCGCATGAGAATCCTAACCACATGTGTGCGGTCCCGGCTACTGTATGGTGTACAATCATGGGAACTATCAAGCAGTGAACTCCAAAAGCTGAATACTGTTCAGATGATAGCTGGCGGTTAAGCACGCAAGAATGTCCTGCCCCTAAACCAACGTAAAAAGGGGATTGAACCTGCAACCCCTAGTCGATGGTGATGTGGATTGGGTCTTTAAGATCTCGAACAGTAAACTGTACAAACTGACCAAATCGCAACCCATTGAAGTATATTGCAACATACAGTTTCTAAAGTACATAGCACACGTGTGTAGAATGCCAAATGATGCCATACAGAAAATAGTACTATGTGACAAGAGAAGATCATGGAGGAAGGTGGAACAGGCCCTAAAAACAATGATGAGGAAGAAAGACTTTGAGCAGATGTTGGAGATGTGGTTTCTGCCATGCTCTAAGCAGCTGCGCCCCAAGGCCAATCACGTGCCATGTGGGAAACTCTGATGATGATGATGACCATGACCATTCTAGTTTCATCTTTATTCAGTCAGGTATTATAGCTAAAACAATGCTCAATTAAGAGAAAATCCATAGTTTAAGACTTAAAGAGAATAAAAGAGTTGGTTCAATGAGAGGATGTTCATCATCAGTCGTTCCTACCCGAGAGCCTTTCAGTCCTGAACTTCCAGCTGTTCCCTGCTCACCCTGAGGACATAAAAACAAGAAGAGCGATCATATCCAATAATTCTGCAGCGATCATGACATTTTTTTTAAATTATAATTCGACTCAGCTGGTGCGTCACTATGAGTTTTATAAATGTCTTAGTAAACAGGACTTGACAACGTCATCGCCATGTCTCAATTCCTGGCTCACAAATGAAGAATTCAGAAATTAAGTAGAGATGTTCCAATAAAATTTACAATTTCTTATCGATACCGATTTTGACACCAAAACTTGCGTATCGGTGTGTTAAAAAACATGTCACTGTTTTACTAGTGGGACGTTCCAGTGGAGATTAATGTCAAATTGCTAACATTTTGCTAGCACCTGCCTGCCCAACAGAGATGAGATGGAAGCGAGAGGCTCATTTGTCAACTCCTTTCATCATCGATCTTGGACACAGCCTTTTTTTCCAGCGCTGATAATGAAAAGCGCTAATCAGTAAAGTATTGTGCTTCTTTCCCATATTTGTTGGGAGTCACACATGTGCTGTAGCGATCAGACAGCAAGTAACACGTGACAAATTATATGATACTCGCTAAAAGATTATTTTTAAACTGTTTAAACAAGTGAAATAACATTGATAATAATAATAATAATCTCTCAGCATTATTATTATGAATAATATCAGATGCTTTTACCTTTTCTCCAGATGAGCCCTGGTGACCCTCATTTCCAGGGTAACCAATCACCCCAGGAAGTCCATCGTATCCGAGGTAACCAGATTCACCCTGCAGAGGACAAAAACAAAGGTAGATCTCATGTAGAACAGATCCTGGGTCAGTTCATCAACCATGTGAACTTTCTGAGGATTTAGGGTCAGTTCAACATCAAGTTTAAAAACTAAATTAATTCAACACATAACTCAGATACAGAACAGATCCTGCACTGTAAAACATCGCTGAAATCTACAGTTACTGTATTATACACAATTCATTACTATATATGTTTTTTTACAGTACAGTGCTGCATAATTTACAATAGAAATCAGTTCACGTGACAAAATTACAGTAGTCAAAGCAATACTGTGGAAAATCACAGTAATTAAAACATTAATGTAGAAGAAATACAGTCGGGAGTGTAGAACCATAAATAGTAAAGCAGACCACTGTATTTTTCAAAAGCCAATAGGTTAACACTGTTTACTGTTTTGTTGTCGTTAATGTGTAATATTTATTATGTTTTATATTTAAAATATTTATATTGTTTGCTTCGATTATTTGTAAAGGTTTTTCTTTGACGATGTAGTCTTATTATTTGTTTTCTGTATGGAAGATTTTTATTTTGTCAGTCAAGTTTTCATCTTTCATGTTCCTATTCAGCAAATAACTATATAATAACAATAAACAATTGTGTTTGTCACGCCGGTGAGGTTTGTCTCGTCTTGGTTTTTGTCTTGTCATTTCTTGTATTATTTTGGAAGTAACTCCCCTCTCGTTTCAGGTCACTTGCCCTTCCTCATGTGTTTCCTGGTCTGATGTCATCCCTGATCCCTGATTGTTGTCACCTGTTGCTCGTTATCCCTCTGTATATTTAAGTCTGCGTCTCCCCTTGTCTGTTGCCTGTTCGTTTCGTCTCTCATTACGTCAGGACCCTCCAACCACAGACCATAGCCTAGCTAAGCCAAGTGGGTATTTTTGTAGTTTTTGTTTGTAGCTCATAGCCTGTTTTCCCTCCCTGTGGAGCGGTCTTTTGTTGTTGTTTTTTATTTAGAAATAAAACCTGTTTTTACTGCCTCCCTCCTTGCCAAAGCCTGACAGAACGAACTGGCCAGTATGGACTCAGCAGGGGTCAGGCAGTATTTGGAACTCCTCCAGGCCCGAGAAGTCCGTCTTTCCTGCCTGGAAGGGTCCCGGACAGCAATGGTGTCTCAACTCCACCTTTCAGCGCAACTCCAGCGCTAACCGGAACACCTCGCTCCACCTACCACAGCAGCTCCATCAGCCACAGCCATGCTACCAGACCATGCCTCAGCCACAGCCATGCTACCAGACCATGTCTCAGACACGGCCATGCTACCAGCCCATGCCTCAGCTCGATCCCCAGTCCACGAGGAGGTCTGTCCGTCACCAGCCAGACGGAGGTCAGTCCGTCTCCAGCCCAGGCAGAGGATCGTCCGTCACCAGTCCAGACGGGGGACCGTCCAACTCCTGCCCGGCCACCCGAGCGTCCCCGTCCGCTTGGTCGCCCTTCTGCCTGGCCTCCCAAGCCACCCCGTACGCTTGGTCGCCCTCCTGCCCGGCCACCCGAGCAGCCCCGCCCGTCGGGTCGTCCCCCTGCCCGACCTCCTGAGCGGTCCCGCCCGATTGGTCTCCCTCATGCCAGGGTTTGCCCTCATGTCCGGCCTCCCGAGCCCCTCCTCCAGGCCCTGCTGCCCGCCCTCCCGGACCATATCATGGACTGTTGAGACGTCTGGGATTCGTCCCTTAAGGGGGGGGGGGGGGGGGGGGGGGTACTGTCACTCCGGTGAGGTTTGTGTTGTCTTGGTTTTGTCTTGTCATTTCCTGTTTTATTTTGGAAGTAACTCCCTTCTCATTTCAGGTCACTTGCCCTTCCTCATGTGTTTCCTGGTCTGATGTCATCCCTGATCCCTGATTGTTGTCACACCTGTTGCTCATTATCCCTCTGTGTATTTAAGTCTGCGTCTCCCCTTGTCTTGTGCCAGTTCATTTCGTCTCTCGTCATGTCAGGACCCTCCAACCACAGACCATAGCCTAGCTAAGCCAAGTGGGTATTTTTGTAGTTTTTGTTTGTAGCTCATAGTCCACTTTCCCTCCCTGTGGAGCGGTCTTTTGTTTGTTCTTTTTAATTTAGAAATAAAACCTGTTTTTACTGCCTCTGCCCTGCATCTGAGTCCTCCCTCTTTGCCAAGCCTGAAGGGTTATTGACAATTTCCTTGTTTCTGTATTGAACTAATTGAGAAATGTATTAATTTTATTAATGATTATGATAATTACAATTACAATCTCACACCTGTGATATACTGGTTACCTGTCTGTCTCTACATGTCAGCCCTGTGACTCCAGCCCCTCCCCGGTTGATGATGGGATGATGATCACAATAATACTATATATATATATATATATATATATATATATATATATATATATATATATATATATATATATATATATATATATATATATTTCAGAAGGGGCGGGTGCGGTGCGATTTGGGTGGCTGTCCTGGGCAGGTGTCCCGGCGACCCAATCCCCGGACGGTGACACTAGCCATGGGGACATGGAATGTCACCTCACTGGGGGGGAAAGAGCCTGAGCTAGTGCGGGAGGTAGAGCGCTACCGGCTAGAGGTAGTCGGGCTCACCTCCACGCACAGTCTGGGCTCTGGAACCCAACTCCTTGAGAGAGGCTGGACTCTCTTCTACTCTGGAGTTGCCCGCTGTGAGAAGCGCCGAGCTGGTGTGGGCTTGCTTATAGCCCCCCATGTCAGCCGCCATGTGTTGGAGTTTTCCCCAGTGAACGAGAGGGTCGTTTCCCTGTGCCTTCGGGTCGGGGATAAGTCTCTCACTGTTGTTTCGGCCTACGGGCCTAACGGCAGTGCAGAGTACCCGGCCTTCTTGGAGTCCCTGGGAGGGGTACTGGAGAGTGCTCCAACCGGGGACTCCATTGTTCTACTGGGGGACTTCAACGCTCACGTGGGTAACGACAGTGTTACCTGGAGGGGCGTGATTGGGAGGAACGGCCTCCCCGATCTGAACCCGCGTGGTGTTCTGTTATTGGACTTCTGTGCTAGTCACGGTTTGTCCATAACGAACACCATGTTCAAGCATAAGGGTGTCCATCAGTGCACGTGGCACCAGGACACCCTAGGCCGGAGGTCAATGATCGACTTCGTGGTTGTGTCATCTGACCTCCGGCCGTATGTCTTGGACACTCGGGTGAAGAGAGGGGCTACGCTGTCAACTGATCACCACCTGGTGGTGAGTTGGATCCGCTGGCAGGGGAGGAAGCTGGACAGACTTGGCAGACCCAAACGTGTTGTGAGGGTCTGCTGGGAACGTCTGGTGGAACCCTCTGTCGGGGAGGTCTTCAACTCCCACCTCCGGGAGAGCTTTGACCGGATCCCGAGGGAGGCTGGGGACGTTGAGTCTGAATGGACCTTGTTCTCCGCTTCCATTGTGGACGCGGCTGTTCGAAGCTGTGGCCGTAAGGTCTCCGGTGCCTGTCGTGGTGGCAATCACCGAACCCGGTGGTGGACACCGGAAGTAAGGGATGCTGTCAAGCTGAAGAAGGAGTCCTACCAAACCTGGTTGGCTCAGGGGACTCCTGAGGCAGCTGACAGGTACTGGCAGGCCAAGCGTGCTGCAGCGCGGGCGGTCGTTGAAGCAAAGGTTTGGGTCTGGGAAGAGTTCGGGGAGGCCATGGAGGAGGACTATCGGTCGGCCTCGAGGAGATTCTGGCAAACCATCCAGCGCCTTAGGAAGGGGAAGCAGCCCTCCACCAACACTGTTTACGGTGGAGGTGGGGAGCTGTTGACTTCGACTGGGGATATCGTCGGGCGGTGGAAGGAATACTTCGAGGATCTCCTCAATCCCACTGACACGTCTTCCATTGAGGAAGCAGAGGCTGGAGACTCGGAGGTTCATCCACCCATTACCCGGGCTGAAGTCACCGAGGTAGTTAAGAAGCTCCCCGGTGGCAAGGCACCTCAAGTCTCTGGATGTTGTGGGGCTGTCTTGGTTGACACATCTCTGCAACATTGCGTGGCAGTCGGGGACAGTGCCTCTGGACTGGCAGACCGGGGTGGTGGTCCCTCTATTCGAAAAGGGGGACCGGAGGGTGTGTTCCAACTATCGGGGGATCACATGTTGTGGAAAAATGAATCTGCCCAATAAAGATCAACAACCAGGATCAGCTTTTTCTCCGAGGTTTATTCCACTAAGTATTCTCATCTGCAGAGGAGGTTCACCCCTGCCTTCTGATGCAAAGGTTCAGAATCAGCAGGAATGACCCTGAGTCCAACAACAGTCTCCCTTTTAAGGAGGAGGAACCAAAGGACGGATCATGTCCTATCTTACAAAGACAAGATGTACAGGCAAGGTCAAGATTTACAGAACACAGGCGTCATAGTCCTGAAATTATCTTATGTCAATGTGGCACTCATGTTCATATCATCTACAAACAGGCATTCATTTTCGTCATAGCATAACAGTCAGATGAGGAGATGCGGATCGAGTCAGCCTGACAAATATTCTGATTATAAAGTACAAACATCCAAAATTCCCATTACAGTCTTCTCAGCCTCCCCGGGAAAGTCTATTCCAGGGTACTGGAGAGGAGAATTTGGCCGATAGTCGAACCTTGGATTCAGGAGGAACAATGCGGTTTTCGTCCTGGCCGTGGAACACTGGACCAGCTCTGAACCCTCCGCAGGGTGCTCGAGGGTTCATGGGAGTTTGCCCAACCAGTCCACATGTGTTTTGTGGACCTGGAGAAGGCATTCGACCGTGTCCCTCGTGGCATTCTGTGGGAGGTACTTCGGGAGTACGGGGTCGGGGGCCCTCTGCTAAGGGCTGTTCGGTCCCTGTACGACCGGAGCAGGAGCTTGGTTCGCATTGCCGGCAGTAAATCAGACCTGTTCCAGGTGCATGTTGGAGGCAGGGCTGCCCTTTGTCACCGGTTCTGTTCATTAATTTTATGGACAGGTTTTCTAGGTGCAGCCATGGGCCGGAGGGGATCTGGTTCGGGAGCCACTGGATTTCATCCCTGCTCTTTGCGGACGATGTGGTCTTGTTGGCTCCTTCGAGCCAGGACCTCCAGCATGTCCTGGGGCGGTTTGCAGCCGAGTGTGAAGCAGCCGGGATGAGGATTAGCACCTCCAAATCTGAGGCCATGGTTCTCGACCTGAAAAAGGTGGCTTGCTCCCTCCAGTTCGGGGGGGAATTCCTGCCTCAAGTGGAGGAGTTTAAGTATCTTGGGGTCTTATTCACGAGTGAGGGAAGGATGGAGCGTGAGATTGACAGGCGGATCGGTGCAGCGGCCGCAGTAACGCGGTCGTTGTATCGGTCCGTCGTGGTGAAGAGAGTGCTGAGCCGAAAGGCGAAGCTCTCCATTTACCGGTCAATCTACGTTCCTACCCTCACCTATGGTAATGAACTTTGGGTCGTGACTGAAAGAATAAGATCCCGGATACAAGCGGCCGAAATGAGCTTCCTCCGCAGGGTGGCGGGGCGCTGCCTTAGGGATAGGGTGAGGAGCTCCGTCACACAGGAGGAGCTCGGAGTAGAGGCGCTGCTCCTCCACATCGAGAGGAGCCAGTTGAGGTGGCTCGGGCATCTGTATCGGATGCCCCCTGGACGCCTCCCTCGGGAGGTGTTCCAGGCATGCCCCACCGGGAGGAGACCCCAAGGAAGACCCAGGACACGCTGGAGTGACTATGTATATATATATATATATATATATATATATATATGACTGTAAAAATCAGTTCACCTGCTGCCACACAGAGCCAGTAGACTCAGGTGAGTTAGGGTGTACATATATCCTGGCTGTGGTCCAGGTGCATTCACGTACCTGAGCAAGCGCTCTAGAGAGACGTTTCATGTTCAGCAGAGAGGAACCAGCCTTTATTCTCCTGCTGAATACACCTGAGATCATAGAGTTCATAACTGGGTGGTCTCAGGTACCAACACACCTGAGACACAAAGAGACTCCAATGAGGCTCACATACATATATACATATATATATATATATATATATATATATATATATAGAGAGAGATAGTCTTTGTGTATGTGTGTGTGTATTCATTTCTGCTTTTAATATAATAATCATACATTATTGTTACTATTATAGAATCCAATGTTGTGAAATAATGTTAATTAATTAACAAATTAATAAATACAATCTATTTTAACCTACATTAATTTTGTGATCATGATCTTGTTCTGAAGGAACAGTTTTACTATATTTAAATTCGTTATCAGACTTCAGCACTTTTCCATTAGACCCTAACCACCAAGTTGAAATGTAAATTAATTATAAACTCACTTGTATTTATTATAGTATAGATTTTGACAATAAGAACAATGATTTGTCATATTTCAGAAATTAAATACTGACTAAAAGGAGTTAACAATTAATAGATGTCTGCAGTGACAGCAGGTCAACACTGGAGGGAAGCAGAGGGTCAGTGAGGTGAAGAGGATGATGATGGATGGATGATGGATGGATGGATGGATGCATCGATGGATGCATGGATGGATGGATCTCACCTTTTGACCTTTGACTCCGTCACAGTGACAGAGAGACTTCCCGCTGCAGTGACACACCTGCAGGCACAGAAGATAAGAAAATATAAATTAGTTTATGTACAATATATTTATTTATATAATATATTTGAGGTACTCATTCTAGACCAGATCAGAGTCAGTCCATGTCCAGACTGTATTTTTAATAAAATAGAAGGTTAAGATTCTGATAATATCTTAAAATATTTTAATATTTTTTTTATTTTAGATCCAACTTAATTTTAGTTTGTACAGATTAAAGCATTGAATTGTTCAGTCTACAATAGTAGAAAGTTAAATAGTAATCAAGGTTACATAATGCAATTTATTTTACTAAACATGGGTGTAGTGAGTAAACTCTACTCAAATTAGTTCACTTAAATTATAAATTATATTATAAATATAATTGACGCAGATGTATTTATAAATATCTGGATTTAGATACATTTAATCTGTGCAGCCATTAAAAAAAGTACATTTAAAAAAATAATTTCAGTAAAGTAGAAGAACTTTCTAAGCACAAAAAGAACATTTCATCCTACATCTACAGTATTTGAGTAAATGTACTGATGAATGTCCACCATTGTTTGTCTAGATTGCTAATTACACATCTGAGTGTATGAAATGACCTGTGGAGTTCCCCAAGGCTCCATTCTCAGGTCTCTTCTGTTTCCACTATCACAGATTGGACAGCAATGCATCATATTCTAGAAGATCATCATGTGTCCTGTAAGAACCAGATAGTAGGGGAGCTTTCTCAACACAAAGGAACACCTAATCCTTCAGTTTATCACAAACATCAACATGTTTGGACATACCTGGTCCTGGACAGGTGCAATATTTACCTCTGAGAAGGGAATAGTATACGTGCAGGTACTCCGCTACAAGTAAATATATCTTGTAGCGGACGCTTGGCGTCAACAAATAAGGCGGAGAGATTCATGACGGGTGCTTAAATTTTATTGTTGCTGTTACACCGTGAAAACTACGGAAAAGAAATACAGAAAGAAAAATAAAAGATACATTCATTGAAAAACATTTATTTCAAACTCGGGAATAAAATAAAAGCCCAAATACGAGTTAAACATACCTCGTTCCACTAAACCAAGGGAGCTAATATCATTGTTTTGAAGGTGCCTTCTGGAGAACCATATTCCCCCTAATGACAACAAACAAACTTAGAACAGATCGTAGCAACCGGAACAACATAAAGATGATAGTGATTACATTAAAATAGAGCAAGCTTACTTCGGTATCAAAGAAACACCTCGGCAGCACAGACGCCACGCCAACCCAGCGGGAACAAAGGAGATGGTGACGGGGGCGCACACAGGTGAGGAGACGCACAGGTGAGCTTACAGGGTTCATAGTCTCCTCCCTTTTATAACCTACCACCCTCGCCAAGATTGGCCACTAGATGGCAAGACAAAGCCATCCATTGGCTCAAACAGACAGCACACAAAAAAGGAGAACGAGGTGACGGCCCAAATTAATCTACTGTTCTTTACACTCCCACCAATCATGTTATGATGAATTTATTACCAGAAGAATCATACATGATTTTAAAAACAAGTAGTAGTAAAGTAAAAGTAACACAATTTAAAGCTCAGGTTTATGACTTCTGACATTCTTGTATTAAACCACAAATGTTAACATGTTGGCATAATAATAGCAAACACCAAGTCACTCATTCTCTAAAAGGAGCACCAGCCTCTGAATGGCTCTTTCAATAATTGAAAGTTTCCCTGATGATTCCCGATCTCCCACTTGCACTTTGACCTTACGAACTAGGTTGTCATTTCCTTGAATGGGTTCAACAACCCGTCCCAACTGCCATTGGTTTCTGGGGAGAAAGTCATCCTTGATGATGACAACATCATTAACTTTGAGGTTGCGCCGAGGGACATGCCACTTCTGCCGTGTAGAAATATTCAAGAGGTATTCCTTCTTCCAACGACTCCAAAACTGTTCAATCAAATATTGCACTCGTCGCCACCGCTTCGTGGCATACATGTCTTCCCTTACAAATTTCCCAGGAGGTGGGAGAGCAACTTTGGTCTTCATCAGAATAAGATGGTTGGGCGTCAAGGGCTCTAGTGATGTGGGATCATTGATTCCATCTGTGTTCAGTGGGCGGCTGTTAACAATGGCCATAGCTTGATAGAACAACGTTCGGAGTGAAGCATCATCTAGTCTACCAGGACAGAGAGAAAGAGTGGCCCTAAACACATTTCTCACAGTCCGAATTTGGCGTTCCCAAACACCACCGGCATGACTCGCTGCGGGAGCGTTAAAGATGAACTCACATTGTTTATCAGCCAGGTAAACCTCGAGTTGAGTGATGTCACACTGCTTGAGTGCCTCTCTGAGCTTATTCCTAGCTCCCACAAAATTTGTTCCATGGTCACAATGGAGTTGACGTACCGCTCCTCTGAGGCTAATGAAAAAACTTAAAGCATTGATAAATGTGTCTGTTGACAGATCCTCCAACATTTCAATGTGAACAGCTCGGGAAGAGAGGCAAGTTAGGATCAATCCATACCTCTTACATTCCTTACGTACTCTCTTGATGATGAATGGGCCAAACACATCCATACCACAGTGTGTGAATGGTGCTGATACCTCAACTCGTTCCCTTGGAAGCTCAGCCATACGTTGCTCCTCTACTGGGCGTCGGAGTTTCCTACACCTCACACAGTTGTATATCAGCTTGGCAAGAGATTAACTCCCACCAATAAGCCAAAACCCATTAGCTCTAAGCTCCATTTGAGTTTGACTTCGACCTTGATGACAAATTCTGTCATGGTAATGAGACAGAATGAGCTTGGTAATATGAGAGTTTTTTGGAAGGATGACTGGGTGTTTTAGTTCTTGACTAAGAGATGATTGCTTTAGCCTCCCACCAATTCGAAGTAAGCCCTTATCCACAATAGGATCAAGGCGGAAAAGAGGACTGGAACAAGGTAGACTACCTCCTCTCACAAGTGTTTTTATCTCTTGGGGAAATGCTTCCTGCTGAGCGAGTTTAATGACCACCTCAGCTGCTCTCTCTCGTTCTTCAACAGTCACATGATTATCTTGACGTCCTTGCTTGGATGCTAGCCTCTTAATTCTTGCAACAACCTTGAGAAGCCTTATCCAAGATGAAAATCGGTTCAAACTGCTGAGCATGTTGTTCAAGTCACTGGTGGTGGTAGTGGCTACATTCACTTGAACTACTCTAACTTCAGGGTCACCCACCAGCAGTTCAGTAGAGAAGTTAGGTCTAGGTTTCACTTCTTGCTCCCACAGGAATTTGGGTCCTGACATCCAGCTTGTTGAGATGCCAGAGACATGAAGGCCTCTAGAGGCATGGTCGGCTGGATTTTCTAATGTATCAACATAATGCCACTGACCAGGATCTGTTTTTTCCTTTATCACTTCAAGGCGATTTGCGACAAACATATGACACCTTCTTGAGTCATTATGGATGTATGCCAGCACAACTTGAGAGTCTGTCCAAAAGAACTCCTCATCGATTTTCATCTCCAGTTCAGTTTTCAACATGGCACTTGTTCTGGCAGAGACCACAGCAGCAGAAAGTTCCAATCTTGGAATGCTCATGATTTTTGTAGGCGCTACTCTTGCCTTGGTCATCACAAGGCTACAGTAGATTTCATTTCTGTCGTTGATGTACCGTACATAGGAACATGCACCATAACCAACATTACTGGCATCTGAGAAGTGATGCAGTTCTATCCTCATGATGTCACCAAAGTTGTGTGGGTGATAGCATCTGGGTATCGTGACTTCTCTCAGTTTCTGGAGACCAGCCTTCAACTCCTCCCACCGTGAGTATACATCCTCAGGAAGGTGCTCATCCCATCCCTTACCCATGCGACACAATTCTTGTAAAATGCACTTTCCACGTAAGGCGAAAGGGGAGACAAAGCCCAGTGGGTCATACAAAGAGGCAACAACTGAAAGAATACCACGGCGAGTAGCAGGTTGATCCTTTAAGTTGACATTGAAACTGAAGGTGTCATGTTCTATTGACCACTGAATGCCAAGCGCACAACCTACTGATGTCGCATCTAGACCAAGATCATGGGAATTAGCAGTTGTCGCCCTTTCTGAGGAATCAACACAGCTCAGAACTTCTTGCCTGTTTGAGTTAAACTTATGCAAACGCAAACCTCCCTTTTTGCACAACCTCTGAGCTTCCACAATCAAGTCCTTGGCTTCTTTGATTGAAGGAACACTGGTCAGGCCGTCATCTACATAAAAGTTCTTCTCAACAAAGGCTGAGGCTGAAGAATGTGCAGATTTATGTTGCTGTGCTAAATACTTAAGGCCGAAGTTGGCACAACCAGGGGACGAGGCAGCGCCAAAGAGGTGAACTGCCATTTGATATTCCTGGGGTTCCGTATCCAAATCTCTCCCCCCCCCCCCCCCCCCCCCCCCCAGAGAAACCTCAGATACTTTCTAAGCACAAAAAGAACATTTCATCCTACATCTACAGTATTTGAGTAAATGTACTGATGAATGTCCACCATTGTTTGTCAAGATTGCTAATTACACATCTGAGTGTATGAAATGACCTGTGGAGTTCCCCAAGGCTCCATTCTCAGGTCTCTTCTGTTTCCACTATCACAGATTGGACAGCAATGCATCATATTCTAGAAGATCATCATGTGTCCTGTAAGAACCAGATAGTAGGGGAGCTTTCTCAACACATAAAGGAACACCTAATCCTTCAGTTTATCACAAACATCAACATGTTTGGACATACCTGGTCCTGGACAGGTGCAATATTTACCTCTGAGAAGGGAATAGTATACGTGCAGTACTTAAGTAAATATATCTTGTAGCGGACCCTTGGCGTCAACAAATAAGGCAGAGAGATTCATGACGGGTGCTTAAATTGTATTGTTGCTGTTACACCGTGAAAACTACAGAAAAGAAATACAGAAAGAAAAATAAAAGATACATTCATTGAAAAATAGGGATGTCCGATAATATCGGCTGTCCGATAATATCGGCCGATATTAGCCTATTTTTGTAATATCTGTTCATATCGTTATCGGTTTGTCCACCGATAATGAAAACCGATTATATAATGCCTGGGTTGTGCTGCTGCCTGCTGCTGCCGCTGCTGCTGCTTGTTGGGTCCTGACATTTACCGGCGCGCAATTGATGACATCATCAAACCGCACCACCAAAAAAACAACAGAAGAGTGTGGCTAGTGTAGCTAACAGGTTGCTCGCTCGTTGTTACACAAAATGTCTGCGGTCTGGAGTTTTTTTAACGTTTCCCTGCTAATGCCCGTGTAGCACGCAAGTACCTCACTGCACCCTGCACCAGTATAGACAGTGAACGGCTGTTCAGTGCTGTCTCGCATGTCATCAACGAGAAGAGGAATCGTATACATTGCGACAATGCTGAGATGCTTATTTTCATTCAGAAAAATCTCCCTCTTAAACAGTAGTACGAGGATGAGAATTAGAGCACTTTAAGTCGTTGCACTCTAATTTATGTTTGCTTCTTTGAACTGAAGCTGTTTTTTTTTTGTGCCTTTTTTATTTGCACATTTTTTGTTACTCATGTGAAAGAGAGGGCAGAAAGAAACGGTTTATATTTTTAATGATTGTTTTAGCCAAGTTATGGACAGTTACATATGGCCCATCAATCTTTCAGCATCTTTCTCTGGACAAAAGGAGAACTTTGTTTACTACTCTGGAAGGTTTGAACTGAACTGTGTGCCTTTCTTGTTTTTATTGCACACCACATTAATATTGCAGGTTTTGTTTTTGCTCATGTTTAACAGGGCTGATTGAGCCCAGTTTATATTTTCAATTGACAATTACTGTATTAGCCCAAGTAATGGGCTAAGGACTGAGTCTGTCTCTAGGCTATGTCTTTGCACTTTTATTGCCTTTGTGTGCACTTTACCTCATTCCAAAAGTGTTGTTTGTTGTACCTCATAGAAATGAGCAGTTTTCAGTAGGCTGTCCTACACTACACATGTTTACACATGTTGACAAAATGTTAATAAATATGGAACTTTTCCATAAGTTGAAGTAGTGTCCTTATTTTTTTTATAGACAATGTATGACAGGAGATAATGTGATGGGACCTAAAATTTTCTGGGGGGAAAAAACGCCTGCATATGTATATCGGTATACCATATCGGTTGATATCGGAATCGGAAATTAAGAATTTAGAGAATATCGGATATCGGCAAAAAGTCAACATCGGATATCCCTATTGAAAAACATTTATTTCAAACTCGGGAATAAAATAAAAGCCCAAATACGAGTTAAACATACCTCGTTCCACTAAACCAAGAGAGCTAATATCATTGTTTTGAAGGTGCCTTCTGGAGAACCATATTCCCCCAAATGACAAACAAACAAACTTAGAACAGATCGTAGCAACCGGAACAACATAAAGATGATAGTGATTACATTAAAATAGAGCAAGCTTACTTCGGTATCAAAGAAACACCTCGGCAGCACAGACGCCACGCCAACCCAGCGGGAACAAAGGAGATGGTGACGGGGGCGCACACAGGTGAGGAGACGCACAGGTGAGCTTACAGGGTTCATAGTCTCCTCCCTTTTATAACCTACCACCCTCGCCAAGATTGGCCACTAGATGGCAATACAAAGCCATCCATTGGCTCAAACAGACAGCACACAAAAAAGGAGAACGAGGTGACAGCCCAAATTAATCTACTGTTCTTTACATATCTATTCACTTTCCCCTGTGGTTAACCTCAGAGTTTGCGTTTAAAGAGTACTCTACTAGTATCACTTACAATATAACATATTTCAATACAGTATTAGTTTATGGAACCTTCATGATCGATTCTGCGGGTTTAAACCTCCATGCTTCCTACAGGTGTAACAGTTTGGTCCTGACTGAAATTAGTCTCAGGTTTAGACTGAAGATGATGAACATGTTTCTTCATGAACTCTTTATCTGTCAGACATGTTTGTGAGGTTTTAACCCAAACAGCTTCATGTATCCTGCAGGTGTAACAGTTCTCTTCGTGTGATAAACTGGAGCAGACAGACAGGCAGACAGACAGGCAGCCCGATTAACGTCTGATGTCCTCTTATCTTCATTCCTGTCTCACACCGATGCCTCAACACGTCCTGTAGCATTGAAACGTGGGTCTTTACTGTGAGGGTTCAGGTGTCTCACACAGACTGCATAAGACTCTGAAGTACATATCAGATTTCAGTTTGACCAAACCTCACTGTGGAGGTGAACATCCAAAATTCTAATAAGTTGTTAGACAACGTCTTTTCTCTTCGGGTGTCAGGTATCATTCAAACCAGTGGCGCAAAAAGTGGGTATTGACTATATGCGGTGCATAGGGCCGCCGCACCAGGGGGGCGCCAAAGCAATGGTTAAAAAAAAAAGAAAAAAGAAAAATGTATTTTCTATATGTAGCTGCTTGTGCGCTTCTAACATTTTAGAGGACTAACAGGCTAGAGTAGGCGCCCTATTTCATAAGATTCCACCATAGAATGTAGACATAGAAGAGGGAGCGAGGCGCCGTGAGCACTACTGAGGTACGAGTAGTGAGTTGTCTATGGAAAAAGATGGATAAAGCAAAAAAGCTGTTGGGGGCTAAAAACAGAAAAAGAAAGAGGGAAAAGGAGATGGTATGTCAAGGGATGTAACAGCAGTTGAATAAGTGGATGGTGAAAGGCAACAGGTAAGTTTTAAAGTGAGACGTGTCTACTTGCTTGGAGGATTTGAAATAATGTTAGACTAGCGTTTGCTAACATAGGAATGTAACAGGCAAATAGGAGATTACGGCTACTTTAAAGTCCAAGTCGGCAAGTTCGGCGGATTGAGGGGACTCTGTCAGATTTTGAATGTTTACAACTCTCACGCTCCTACCCCACGACCACCGACCTCCTTCCCCTCGACTTCGTGCCCTTTGAAATCCCTTAGATCACCCCACCTTTGAAACGTGGGTCCGATGTTGACTCTGGTTTTATCACGGGCACCGTCACAATCTTTCTTTTTTTCCTTCTTTTCCACCGGTGTTTTCTTTTCCTTGGTTGTTTTGGACCTCCTCGTTTCGTTTTTTAACCGATGGAATTGGAAGTTTGTTGCTACTTCCCTCCGCCTCCCCCCTGTGATAGTGGTACGACCCGAGGGGGGAGGGGCTCTGTGTGTGCACGAACACAGCCTTGCATGCTGGTTGAACAGGATGATCCGGGCTCTGTTGATTTTTGCAAAACAACAGGCTTTATTGATTGATTTATGTTGTTCTATCGGAGCGTAGTGTCGGCTTCAGTGATCAAAAAATGTTGCCAACTGGGACATTAATGCAATAATGCTGATCTGAAAACTGGAAAATACAAGGTAGCATTTACAATAAATGACAAGAATCTGGAAAGTATAACTAATGCAATGAGTCTGGTTTACCATGGAATCATACATAGATTTGCTCCCGTTTACTTGGAGGCTTGTAAATTCATGTTAACAGACTACCTTACTTACTTACCTAGTGTTTGCTAACATTGAGTCTGGGAAGCTAAAGTGGGGGTTATGGCTAGCTTAATGCAAACTAATATTGCTGATAGCTACATTTGGTTAACCCCTATGGTACCAATGCCATGCATGACACATCTCAATTGTTTTAAGGTAACACAACAACTGGTAAATATAAGGCAATGAATTACAGCTGGAAAACAATGGTTACCATGGCATGGAATTACAGATTTTGTGCTACCATTAGCTGTTCTCAGTTTTTTAGCAATCATGTTATCTGTGCTGTCATACATACATATTTTAGGTGACATGGAAGCTGTTATTACCCCCCTGACACTTGCTAGTTGCGCCCCTGATACAAACACTTGAAATAATTGTTACAGAAATACTTATTTCCTTCCAAATGCATTTTTTTACTTGAAGCTTTCCATTTTATTCAACTTTATAACAACCAAATAGAAATATAATGTCTCTCCATGTTTGAGCGACAGGTAAAAAACTAAACACACAATACTATTAATGCATAAGTAATAATCTAATAATACAATATATAGTAGTAGTAGTACACTTACAGCAGTATGTGTAGCCTATGTTTAGTTTTAATACTTTATGTACAGTTTGCTTCTAAAATCCAGACAAATCCTGAATACATAGTTAAGGGTTTCATTTTTTTTATTTAATTTGTTTTCTGATCAACTGAGTGTCTCTGATTAAAATAATCAAACTTAATGGGACTATTTCTCGAATTGAACATGTTAAACGTGGAAATGACTTGATGCTTGTAGTGAAAATGATTTTAAAGTTTCCTGTCACTGTGGAGCTGCTTTGAGTCAGAGAGAATTTTCTTTTCACTGCAGCTCAGCGGATCAGATTGTGTGTGTGTGTGTGTGTGTGTGTGTGTGTGTGTGTGTGTGTGTGTGTGTGTGTGTGTGTGTGTGCATGTGTGTGTGTGTATGTGTGAGTGTGTCAGTAATAACAGCAGATCAGAACAAAAGGCTGAAACAGAAAACAGACAATCTAAAACAACAGAGAAGAGACAGACACTGTCTGACTGACTGCACAGAGACAGACAGACAGTTTTATTTCCTGTCAGACATTCTTTATGCATTCTTTGATTTCTGCAACATCGTCGACAGTCCAAGTCCATAGAAACTGAATGTCCAATAACAGCAGCTGGAACATTTCACCACAAAAAACATGTATTTCTGATTTTAAATCCAATTTTGACCTGATGGTGACAGTATATGAGAAGTCCAACGATAGCAAAGTTCCTATGGTTTATCCTGAGAGGCTCATGAATGATGTTGTAATTCTTGTTGCAACCTTGTCTACTATAAAAGTTCCCTAAACTCGACCTCCTCCCTACATGGACTTCAACATGCTTTTTTAGACAAACTAATTTGTGATACGTTAAGAGCAAAAGTGTCCTTGCAAACCTAATTTTCAATGCTGTTTAGTTGTGTGGGAACATCATTTTTTAAGGCAGGAACACACCGGCCCAACCGTTGGACGTCTGAAGCGTTTGGAGAGGCTCGGACGAGGTCGGGAACACATATGTTTGGTGTGTACAGCTGCGTCGGAAGCTTTCGGAGCCGCGCGGACGTTGTTTGATCAGACTGAGCATGCGAAGTCTGAGGAGGTGGGCTGTTGGATGTCTGAGCCATTGGATACTCTGATTGGCGGTGTGCTAGCGAATCAGAGTATCCAATGGCGGTGTGTTGGCGGGGCGGAAGTGACGATGGTAAACTCCGTATTACTCGTTCCCTACTGAGACGACGTCTTCGTAAAATAATGAGCCCGAGAGCACACAACGCGAGTGTCACCCTAGCCAGAGTCATCTTTCCAGAAATGTCAAGTATTTAGTCCACAAAGGTCTTCTCAAGTCGAACGAATACTGAACCAAGACTGTGTGTGCATTGTTTTTATCTGCACTCCGTTCCGTCATTTCCTGTTTTGGAGTACTGGCACGAGACTAGCGCCACCCGCTGTTAAGGAGGCTTATTGCATCTCGCGCAAGCGCAGAACGTACACGCTGCTGTGGTGTCGGAAGCACGTCGAAGCGGTGTGTACAACGCAACTTTTCTGCCGAACGGGTCAGACGAGAGGCAACAGAGTGGGCGGAGAGTGGTCGGATAAGGCAGTTGGACGTCTGGGCGGTGTGTGGGGGCCTTTAGGAGACCAGGCTAGTTGTAGAAAAGTTTCAGTCGGGATCAAAGTAGCGACTGACTGATGTAAAGATACGCTGGACAATAAAGACCACCTATAAACTGCCACATCATCATGACAGGTGGGCTTAAGGTTTGAAGGTTTTGCTTCAACTTCATGATGAAGTAAATCTTGATTACAATAATGACACAGTCAGTGTTTTCATTGGTTCCCTAGTCTCTCTTTCCCTGTGCGGTCCTGGCGTCCACAGGCACGAGAAGATGAAGGCTCAATTTACGTCACAAAGGAAGCACTTCAGTTAGTCATCGGTAACTGTCAGTTCTCAATCTGTTCTCTACTATCTACAACTGACAGCCCAGTCTCATGGCGGGTCATGAAATAGTCATGAAATGTAATCTATCCATTTTGATTGTGTTGCTCAGCACATGTCCATACAACATTTCCCAAAGTGTTTTGGTTTCATTGTTTAAACCTAATTAAGTGATTTTTCATTTTGTACCGTGATGTCGTCCTGACTAAAAAAACGTGGTACAGGCACGAACGATGCTTCCAACTGAAACACATTAGTTTGAAAGTTGAGCTGATCGACACGAAAAATCTATGTCCATGTACATAAATCAGTAGATTTCAATATTGTGACTTTATTTTACAAACGGCCGTGATACTGTTGTGATACTAACTGTGTAGAAGAGAGAATGGTGAGGCGGTAACTGCATCCCAACAGGTACATTTACATTTACATTTAGGGCATTAAGCAGACGCTTTTGCCCAAAGCGACTTACAATAAGTACATTTGCCAAAAGAAAGAAACCACAACATATCATTGCCGATAAAGTAAGAGCTAAAAAATAGAAAGAAGTGTTAGGTCCTTATCTGAGTAAAGTAGTAGCTGTTCAGCAAACATACCTTAAGTACAACAGTGCTATGATCAAAGTGCTATAGGTAAGAACATAGAAGTGTTGGGGGGGGGGGGGGGGGGGGGGGGGGGTGGAGTCGAGGTGAAATCTCAAAAGGTAGGTCTTGAGCCTTTTTTGGAAGATGGCAAGTGACTCTGCTGTCCTGACATTGGTAGCGAATTCGTTCCACCACTGAGGTGCCAGAACAGAGAGGAGTCTGGACTTTGCTGAGCGACATTTGTTTGATTTCAGCGATGGTGGTACCAGACGGCCAGCTGAAGCAGAGGAGTGAAGTGCTCGCTTCGGGCGAGTGGTTTCACCAGTGTTTGAAGGTAGACGGGTGCCGTTCCATTGATGGCCTTGAATGCCAGTGCCATCGTCTTGAATTGGATGCCTGCTGCAACAGGGAGCCAGTGGAGGTCACGGAGGAGGGGGGTCACATGGGAGAATTTGGGTAGATTGAAGACAAGGCTTGCTGCAGTGCTCTGGATACGCTGCAATGGTTTAGTCGCCAAGGCCAGGAGAGAGTTGCAGTAGTCCAAGGCGGGAGATGACCAGTGCTTTGGACCAGGAGTTGCGTTGCATCCTTTGTGAGGAAAGTCCGAATCCTGTGGATATTGTAGAGGGCAAATCTGCCGGATCGGGCCACAGCAGTGATGTTAGGGGTGCAGGATAGTTGGTCGTCAAAGATTACACCCAGGTTCCTTGCAGTTGATGAAGGCAATACTGTGATGCCCTCGACAGTGACCGACATGGTCCATGCGAGGGCAGTCTTTCCCTTTTCCCAGTTTGGTTTTATTCAGGTTAAGCTTGAGGTGATGTGCAGTTGTCCAGACAGAGATGTCTGCCAGACAGTCCAAGATGCGAGTTGCAATGTGAGTGTCAGAGGTTGGGGGAAAAGAGGAACAGCTGGGTGTCATCTGCGTAGCAATGGTAGGAGAATCCATGTGATGTGATTACAGAGCCTAGTGATCCGATGTAGAGTGAGAACAGAAGCGGTCCTAATACTGAGCCTTTAGGGACACCCGTGTCCAGAGAACAGGGTTTGGACATAGAGCCATTCCATGTGACCTGAAAGGTGCGATTTGTCAGGTATGAAAGTGAACCAGGTTAGAGCAGAGTCAGTTATGCCAAGTTCAGCCAGGTTGGAGAGGAGGATTTGGTGGTTGACTGTGTCGAATGCAGCAGATAGGTCGAGGAGAATGAGAACGGAGGAGTGGGATGAGGCTCTGGCGTCTTGCAGGGACTTAGTCACTGTGAGGAAGGCCGTCTCAGTGGAGTGAGCAGTCTGAAGCCTGATTGAGTTGCAGTGTTGACCAAGTACATGTGTAAATGAGACAAAAGTAAGAAAAACTTGAACTAGTTTAGACAAAGCACATGTTTATGGCAGCACGGCTTCTCGTCTTGGATGAATCCCTTCCTTTCTTCCCTAAGCAGCAAAATGCCACTGCCTTTATAGGGCTCTCAATTTACCCTGGGGGTGCCCAGCTATCCCAGAGGTGGGACTCGAAACATTATTCACCTTCATCTCCACAAAGCTGGGGCCCATTTCAGAAAGCTGGCTCAACCAACTCTGAACCTAACCCTAAACTCTGAACCTAACCCTGAACTCTGAACCTAACCCTGGACTTTGAACCTAACCCTGAACTCTGAACCTAACCCTGGGGGCCTGTACTACGAAGCAGGATTTGTGCTTAGCGAGGTTACTTAAGCGTTAACTCTGGGTTTTCCGTCCTACGACGCTGGTTCACTTCTACCGGGGTAGATCGCAATAGTAACTTACGCTGTGGAGCTAACCTGCTCCGGAGCAGGTTATATTCCTGATAAGAGATCAATGTGGAGAAACACACCGCCGACTGACCAATCAGCTGTCCTTGGTGCGCGGATATAAAAAAAAGAAGCTCGGTGGATCGTGAGAGGGTCTCTTAGGAGAACTATAGTGTTCAGAGACGGCAAAACCCTTTTGTCTGTGTCTGACGATGTTTTATATGAGAGATACAGATTCTTATCGGAGGGAAAGACTTTTCTGTGTCTGCGTACAGCCTACTGACCACTTTGAATTATGTTTTTATATTTATTTGATGTGCTCCCAAGTCCGTTTTACACCGCCGGGATTGCAGCTGAAAGAATGAGGCTGACATTGTCATAAACCACGTTATAAGAATACATCCAAGCACAAATTCATTATTTTAAAGTTATGAGTTTGGCCTTTTATTGCTGAAGGACATCATAAGAGTTAAGGGACTAAAGAAAGAGTGACGACATGATTTAAAAGACGGCCGCAGGGCGGATTCTAACCGAGATCCGCTGCAGGGAGCCTCAGGACATGGGGCGGTAACTCTACCACTAAGCTATCAGTGAAGTTAAAGTGATCATGTAATCGCTCACATCTAGTAGTGTACTTATGATGGGGCAGTCATATTATACTACTAATACTATTAATACGACACAGTCGGTGAGTTTTTGCCAGCTGTCCTTCCTGCATTTGGCAGATGAAACTGTTGCCTTTTGCCTGCATTATATGTTTAACTTCTTCTTATTTCTGTAAGATTATGGTTCGCTCCTCGTACGTGAAATACGCCGCTCCGCTGCCGTAGACTGATCCATGTATGTGATTGGTCAAATGCTGCAAACGCCGCCTCTTTCATGTGCACGCGCTCATAGCTGGACAGGTAAACCCTGGGTTGAGTTAACGAGTTGATAACCAGCTTCGTATGACCGCTTATCTCCGATTGCTTTGTTAGGGTTACTTAAGCTGGATCTCTGAAAGATACCCTGGGTATGTTGAACTCGCTTCATAGTACAGGCCCCTGGACTCATCAAATTAACAGCAAACAACAAACTGTGTTTTCGGTTCCAGAACAGCAGTTCTGAATTAGTTCAATCAACTCTGAGTATGTAAACTCTGAGTTACGCGGGTGCCTGCCGACTCTACAAAGCCATCATCAATGGAGCTCGATACTACGATTCACCATGGCAACCGGGAGAGAGTTATTAGATATTACTGAGTGTTTATGTAAAAAAAGAGCTCATCCTTAGAAAGCGGACCAACGTAACTGCATCAAAGTAGAGATAGTTGGCATGGCAAACATTTACGGCCTGACTTAACGAGTATAACTGAATGAAACAATCGATTGATCTAAAAGGTGATAAGTCTTTATTTTCAGGTTCATAGAATGACACTGTGGTGTAATGGTTAGCAATGCTACTTACGGTACAGGTGACAGTGGTTCAACTAGCAGCAAAACCATAACTAAGCAGGTCGAGACCTCAACAAGAGGTCAGCAGCAGGAAATCCTCATGATCAGAACTCTCCAGGACCATAGATCAACATGTCCAGCCAGAACTCAGCTAGACCAAAACAGCAGGTAACCCAGCAGGGGCCTGTACTACGAAGCAGGATTTGGGCTTAGCGAGGTAACTTAAGCGTTAACTCTGGGTTTTCCGTCCTACGGCGCTGGTTCACTTCTTACTGGGGTAGATCGCCATGGTAACTTACGCTGTGGAGCTAACCTGCTCCGGAGCAGGTTATGTTCCTGATAAGAGATCAACGTGGAGAAACACACCGCCAACTGACCAATCAGCTGTCTTGGTGCGCGGATAAAAAAAAAAAAGAATCTCGGTGGATCGTGAGAGGGTCTCGTAGGAGAACTATAGAGTGTACAGAGACCGGCAAAACCCTTTTTCTGTCCCTGACAATGTTTTTTATGAGAGATACAGATTCTCATTGGAGGGAAAGATTTTTCTTTGTCAGCGTACAGCCTACTTACCACTTTGAATTATGTTTTTATATTTACTTGATTTGCTCCCAAGTCCGTTTTACACCTCCGGGATTGCAGCTGAAAGAATGAGGCTGATATTGTCATAAACCACGTTATAAGAATAGATCCAAGCAACACATTCATTATTTTAAAGTTATGTGTTCGGCCTTTTATTGCGGAACTCATAAGAGTTAAAGGGACTAAAGAAAGAGTGACGACATGATTTAAAAGAGGACCGCAGGGCGGATTCGAACCGGGGCCGTTGCAGGAAGCCTCTTAACATGGGGCGGTAACTCTACCAATAAGCGCTCAGCAAGGTTACTGTTGTCATCAAATCAGTCAGATCTACTAGTGTCCTTATGATGGGGCAGTCATATTATACTACTACTAATACTATTAATACGACTTCCGCATTCACACAGTCGGCGAGTTTTTGCCAGCTGTCCTTCCTGCATTTGGCAGATGAAACTGTTGCCTTTTGCCTGCATTATATGTTTAACATCTTCGTATTTCTGTAAGATTATGGTTCGCTCCTCGTACGTGAAATACGCCGCTCCGCTGCCGTAGACTGATCCATGTTTGTGATTGGTCAAATGCTGCAAACGCCGCCTCTTTCATGTGCACGCGCTCATAGCTGGACAGGTAAACCCTGGGTTGAGTTAACGAGTTGATAACCAGCTTCGTGTGACCGCTTATCTCCGATTGCCTTTGTTAGGGTTAGTTAAGCTGGATCTCTGAAAGATACCCTGGGTATGTTGAACTTGCTTCGTAGTACAGGCCCCTGGTCATAATCTGAGTCCATTATGCAGGATATAAAGATTCTCACTGGTTAATAGAATCCATTTTATGAGGTTCAAAAATTAAAAATAATAATAATAATAATAATAATAATAATAATAATAATAATAATAATACAAATAATAATAACAAAGAATACTTCCCTTAAGTCATGAATAGTACATATAGTGAATAGTGTCAGTGAAAATATCTTTACTGAATATCTTTATTGAATCTTTACCACAGGTATGGACTAGAGTCACATGACTTGGACTCGAGTCACATGATCTGGACTTGAGTCACATGTTATAACAAATAAATACACATTTTAAAAGTGTTCATGGTTTTTGTGAAATTCATTTAATTAAATACTATTATTCATAATAATAATAATAATAATAATAATAATAATAATAATAATAATAACAATAATAATAATAATAATAATTTTATCTTGTAGTATTAATATTAATAATAAAATGGCAATAAATTAAGTGAAAAGTGCGGGACCCAAAATTTAGGCCACTTGAACTAAGACTTGCGTGCCTTGAGACTTGTCAAAAAAATGACATACAGTTTGTGTAATAAACTTGTATTGACCAGTGTGTGTGTGTGTGTGTGTGTGTGTGTGTGTGTGTTTGAGGGGGGGGGGGGGGGGGGGGGGGGGTCACTCACCCTCTCGCTGTTTCCCATAGCGGCGGTGCAGCAGAGCATCAGAACCAGCAGCGGGACGATCCTCCGCCTGTGGTCGCCCAGAGGCTCCATCCAGATGGACTCACGGCTGCAGAGTCACTGAGCGCACTTACTGACTGCAGGCCGGACTCGGGCCCTTCTTGCAAGTTCGGCTCAGTTCGGCTCTGTTGAGTCCAGAGGGGGGTCCGTGCTGCTGATCCTGTCGGGCCACGGGACCTGCTGCGGAATGGACAGAGAAAGTCCACTGACAGAGGAATCAAAGTAGCAACAGTCAGCACCAGACTTCTGACTTGCCTCTTCAAAATAAAAGCACGTAGCCTACTCGTACTCATGACTTATTTATTGACTTCATATCACAAGTCCAAGTTTGAACTACTTCTTCTTTACATGAATGTCTATATATTTTAGACGGATGTTTTTACTTTATACTACTTGTAACTCTATTCATATAGAATATTTTAAAACAGTTTACTAAGTGCTTTGACAGACACATACACAAACATATGATCCCTTATGAAAAACAATGCCTTGTTGGTGTTTGCAGTCTTGAGTTCAGGAACTGATGACAATCGTAAGGTGTTGGGCTACTTATCTAAAGGAAAATTCCATATTTCCATATATTGATGCAGAAGAAAAATAAGATGTGCACATATTATTAGTGTCAAGTTAATATAGTAAAATGAGAGTGTAGTTAATCAGCTTCATTGTTTTTCAATTCTGCTGACACAAGCATCATTGTGTGTGAACTTCTCAGAAACGTCTCACAAAAATGGGATAAACACTTTTTATCTATCAAGACGTCTGTAAACTCAGGGAAATCTGCAGGATCCAAACCAGCCAAGCTTTCAGTTTCTCTGCACCTTTCCAAGGTAAATAACCTTAATTTTTTTTCTCACACTTTTGTCCTTTTGACTGTTTTTTTGTGTGTGTTTTGTTTTGCTTTTTGTTTTAGTTCATTTTTTATTTTTGTCACTTATATTAGTATGGTCTCTTTACCTGTTCACCATACATACAATAAAATAAAATAAAATGAAATTATATATATAAAAATATATATATATATATAAATTAAAATTAAATAAATATATATAAATATATATATATATATATATATCTTACACAACAGCCATTATGTGGATATAAATGTCATAATTAATGATCACCCTTTATCTTTAATACTAGTTGTATTAGTATTAGTTCTTTTTTCATTAATGTTATTTGATAAGTTAATATTTTATATATCAGTCTTTTCTGTCTCATATTTGTCTCTTTGTATTTCATCCTTATCGTTGAGATTCGTTTTCCTGGTCATAGAAATAAACCAGCGCATTTATTTTGGAGCGCGCGGCCCGCGGACCGGAAGTGTGTATGTGCGCTGCATCAGGTGTTTGCGGCTGCTTGACAGGTGTTCAGTCGTGTGTGCGCCGCGCAGCGCTGCGGCTTCAGTTTAGCGGATAAAGTTGAGAGTTTTCTGTCTGTGCGTCTCTGACATGAAAAGCGCGTGAAGTTCCAGACTGAGCGCGAGACCTTCAGGTAAGAGACTCACCTGTTTGTTATCCCGCTGCAGCTGCTGCTCATTAACACTAATCAGCTGTTAATTAGGTGTCTATTAAGCTGCTGACGTCAATTCACGTTAATGATGAAGCTGAAGAGGAGGAGACAAGTAATGGAGTGCTTTTACTCAACTACTGCACGGCAGTTCTTCACAATGCAGAGGTGATACTCTGTAAAACTACAAATTAACAGAAAAGTCCTGATAACTTTATTGATTGTTGCGTTCACGTGTTCACTGAGTCGTGAAATGGGATTAAAAACCTTAATGTTTACTGATCCACAGTGTATAAATACTACAAATAGAAAATATCAAAGTAGGCTATGTTGTGCATCTATATATGAATAATCTTACTTTTGTCGTTAGTGAAACATAAGATTTAATGTGGTTTAAAATGAAACACATTGTCAGATAAATGAATGTGGTAAAACATGAACTGTAGAAGTATAAAGTAGCGGAAAATACTCTAGTAGAGTACAAATACTTCACTGCAGTAACTGACCTCATTTACATTCTTGATCTGTCTCTGGTGATCAGATATCTGGTCTGAGAACAGCAAGTGTAAACCAACAATGGAGGTTTGACATGTCGAAAAAAACATCTGGAATCTTTGCTGCAGACACAGAGGAACTAAGACAAGAGGACACATCTGTCTCCATATACAAGTCTCTCTCTCTACCTGTCTTTCTCGCTCTACATGTGAGTTTCTCTACTTGTCTGTCTGTCTCTGTCTGTCTCCCGCCTATCTGTCTCTTTCTGTATGCCTGTTTATCTCTACCAGTCTGTCTCTTTAACTGTATGTCTCTCTGTCTGTCTCACACCTGTCTTTCTCTCTCTACATGTGAGTCTCTACCTGTCTGTCTCTCCGCCTGCTGTCTCTTTCTGTATGACTGTTTCTCTCTACCTGTCTGTCTCTCTACCTGTGTCTCTACCTGGGCCTAACTGTCTGTCTCTCTACCTGTGTCTCTACCTTTCTGTCTCTCTGTACCTGTCTGTCTCTACCTATTTGACTCCATACCTGTATCTCAACCCCTCTGTCTCTCTCTACCTGTCTGTCTTTCTGCACCTGTCTGTCTCTCTGTCTGTGTCTCAACCTGTCTGTCTCACTATTTTATTTTATGATCTTAAATAAAATAGATGAAAAACATTATTATTAATAATAATAATAATAATAATAATAATAATAATAATAATAATAATTACTCTTGAAACCTGCAAGCAGGACTGTAATGAACTCAGGTTGTGTCTTTGTGTCTCTGCAGGACAACTACCAGTGTCAGAGCGTCCTCGTTGGTTGAGAGACGTCTGGAGGCGGAGTCAGAGTGACAGGGCCGTGTTGTGGGCGGGACTTCCTCTGAGAAGAGGACAAGATGCTGCTGACTTCCTGCTCCGCCCCCTGCAGCTCTGCCTGGCTCTGGTAAACAACAAAACCAAGTATCGTTGTCATTAGTCATATCGACCTGTTCATTGAATCTGACGTGTCTGGTCCTCGTACAGGTGTCTCCTGATGATGTGGACGGCTCTTCCTCAAACTCTCGGGGTGAGTTTATCTCTTATCTGGACTTTTATTTTGAAAGGTGAGGAGCTTTCTCTCTTCCTGCGAATGGCTTCATCAGGCTGATGCAGCTCAGGTGTGTTGATCCACAAATTCCAGAACGGAACCACAAATGACGAAATGAGGCACATTTTTTTCTTACAGTTTTAGCTCCATCCGAAGTCCAGTAAGAAAACAAACATTTTAAAGGTGATTTGCTTCTAGTCTTGCAGACAGCCCTATCTGACCTTTGCACTTTTTACAAATGGTTGTCATTATGTAGATATTTCAGCATCCTTTTTTATCCATTTATTGCAATTAAATCACAACAATAATATTTATTTTGGGATCATGCCGCTGTAGTAAACCAGCTGAATAAAGCTCAATGAAATTCACCAAGCACCTCTGGGTGAGGACACCGTTTGGGCCTTCACAACGTGTACAAAGCAGCAATAGTGGTAATTTCAGCCATAACAGATGAATGTAGACACTGTTGGTGTCTACATGGAGGTAATCCCCCTCCTCTCCAGTGTCTAGCCTGGGTGACACTTAGAAACACAAATGATCCCACGTATAAATACAACTGATTCTGGTCAAACCTGCGCGAGTAATGCAAGGTGAAAATTATATTTGCGTTTGGTGTGCACGTACCTTTATTCAAATGGATCTGACCCAGAGCTGGCCCTGGTTTGGGTTGGTTTGAGTGCTGAAATTTGTAAATGCTGGTGGGGTTTTCTACTTGTGTTTACTTTTAGTCAGACTCAGAGACAAGTTTTTGGAATTATTCAAGTAAAGATCCTGTTTATTTGGAGTATATTTACGAGGGTTCACCATGAAGCTACAATGGAGCTGGAGTGAACAGTTAGAACAACCCATCGTGTCACAATGGCTACATTTGTTTCTTGGAAATATAAATGGTTGAATTTTACCAAAGGTTTTTGAGGAAGTATTTTTCTGAAGATCCACACAGACCCTGGTAGCTACACAGGGTTCAGGAGTTCCGTTGACTCAGGTGGGTCGGACCAGCAGGTGGATACACAGTATCTCCTGAGTTGCGCATCCCTCAGGGATCACACCTTGGTCCTCAACTTCATTATTGATTTAATTATTGAAATACAAGAAATCAATATGAAGAAACTCAAATGACTGAGGACTGATGCAAGACTGATGGAAGACTCATCAAGGACTGATGGAGATCTGATGAAGGACTGATGCAGGAATAATGCAGGACTGATGGAAGACTGGAGGGCTGATGAAGGACTGGTGGAGGACTGACTTTGGCAATAGCTACATTTGTTTATTGGACATATAGATGGTTGAAATCTACCAAAGGTTTTTGAGGAAGTATTTTTCTGAAGAACCATACAGACACTGGTAGCTACACAGGGTTCAGGAGTTGGGTTGACTCAGTGGATCTGAGGGATCACACCTCAGTCCTCAAGTTGATTATTGATTTAATTATTGAAACACAAGAGATCAATATAAATAAACTCAGATGATGCAGGACTGATGGAAGACTGATGCAAGGCTGATGAAGGACTGATGGAGGATTGATGGGGGACTGATAGAGGAGTGATGGAGGACTGATGGAGGGCTGATGGAAGACTGATGCAGGGCTGGTGGAGGACTGATGGAAGACTGATGCAGGGCTGGTGGAGGACTGATGGAGGATTGATGGGGGACTGATGCAGGACTGATACAAGAATGATGGGGGACTGATAGAGGAGTGATGGAGGACTGATGGAGGGCTGATGGAAGACTGATGCAGGACTGGTGGAGGACTGATGGAAGACTGATGGAGGGCTGATGAAGGACTGGTGGAGGATTGGGAGGATTGATAGGGGACTGATGCAGGACTGATGCAAGAATGATGGGTGACTGATAGAGGAGTGATTGAGGACTGATGGAAGACTGATGCAGGGCTGGTGGAGGACTGATGGAGGGCTGATGAAGGACTGGTGGAGGACTGATGGATGACTGATGCAAGAATGATGGAGGGCTGATGGAGGACTGATGGGAGACTGATGGAGGACTGCTTGAAGACTGATGGAGGACTGATGGAAGACTGATGGGAGGCTTATGGAGGGCTGATAGAGAACTGATGGAAGACTGATGGAAGACTGATGGAGGGCTGATGGAGGGCTGATGGAAGACTGATGGAAGACTGATGGAGGGCTGATGGAGGACTGATGGAAGACTGATGGGAGACTGATGGAGGACTGATGGAAGTCTGATGCAGGACCTTTCTTGATGAACACAGAGAGAGAGAGGAACCTGCGAGGAATAGAAACCTTTCATGTCAGTCTCTCCTGTTGAGGTCATCAAGTGCATTCTGTCTGTGAACAGCAGCATCGCCGACGAATCAGCTGCTCTGCTGTCTTCACAGCCAATCCGCATGTTGTTTTGAGATGGAGGGATGATAGAGAATGGATGCATGATAGTGGAAGCGCAGGTAGATTGAAGATGGAGGCTGGAGGACTGATGGAGGACTGATGGAGGTTAGTGTGAGCACAGACAGGGACGGAACAGTCGTGACAGTGAATGGAGCAATGATGGAGGATAAATGGAGGACTGATGGAGAGAGGATGGTGCAGACATTCAGGACAAAGTCGTGACAGCAGATAGAGTGATAGCCACATTCCTGCTGCTGATAGCCACGCCTGACTGATAACCTGGTTTATACAACGCTGCAGGAATGTGGCTGCTACACAAACACTGCTGCATGCTGGGTAACTCACCGTCTGGGGGCCCACAGAGAAAAGAAAACACACCCACACTGTGTATCAACAGTGACACTCAGAGTGGGTCATGTGAAGGGGGACAGTCAGTGTCAAGTCCTGTTGAACAGTGGATCCCTACCTGTTGTGTCTGACGTACCTCAACAGCACCATCCCATGAACTCAAGTACCCCTTCATTCACAAACATACATGTGTTTTTTTTATAGCGCTTACGTACATTAACATAATGCATGTGTTTTATTATAGAGCGTACATTTATTATACAATATACCTTAACATAATACATGTGTTTTATTATAAAATGTACCAGGGGCTGTAGTGATAAAATCAGAGGTGGGTAAACTATGTATTCTGTGATCAGATGGACCACGATGCAGTTAGGCAGACCTGGATATACCGCGTGGTGTAGGCCTATCTATTGTACCATACCGGACCGGTGTCATCAGTGTCAAAATTGTTAGTTATGGTTATGATGATATTGTGGGCATTGTTGAATGTTGATTTTGTGAAAAGAAATGGGAGAGTACCTGCAGGCTATTACCCAATGTTTCTATCCTATGCACGTGTGCTATGTGTGACCACTAAGGCTCTTTCATGCTCTACGTTAGATACGCATACGGATACGGAGGGAGCCTTCTGTCCGTTCTGTGCAAGCTTGCGGATACGTACCGATACGGACCAAACATTGCAGTATCAAAGGAAATCGCGGGGGCAGTGTCGGGCATTGTACACAAAAAAGTGCCGTGAATAGCATACACAAATCGCCAGTTTTGAGTATATAGAGAGTATGAAAAATGTTTGCTGAATTTTTATAAATGCTTCTATTAACAGGTCAACAAGTGATGACAAGTGTTGACCTGATAATACAAGCATTTATAAAAATTCAGCGAAAAATTTTCATACTCTCGCATGAAACTCACGTGACGGCAACAGCTTGGTAAACACGGAAGTGGCGTCGACGTAGCTGTAGCGTTAGCAGCAGAGGATAGAAGCTATCAGGCAAGTGTTCTTTTAAATAAACTCCTGGTGTACTTACAAACGTTCAAATGCCTCTTTTTTTGAGTACAGACCCTATGTGTACTACTGCAGAAGTTTGGTTACATTCCATGCATTCTTAGGGGGGTAATTTACGAGATATACTGAATGTACCATTGCGCTCGTACTAAGCCAATCGGCTGATAGCCCTCTCTTGACCAATGTTGACCATCGCTAAAAACGCTTCTGAGGGCGTATTTGGCTGGATGTCATGGTGGAAATAACCTAGGGTGAATTTACTCCGAATCATCACTTTAATGTGAGGAGCCACCCGGTGAAGCAAGTCATCGAAAGCCCCAACGGACATCCTGAAATACTGAAAATGACGTTCGTCGTCAATTTCTCTCATCGGTAAAACCAATGACTGGAATTCTCCGTCCACACTGTATTCAGTGCTCTCACAGACCACCGCCGTCTACAACGCTGCCTGCCATTTTGCCTCCTTCTCAATAGATGCAGGATTGTTATCTCCTCCATTGTCGCCATGTTTGTTGTTGTGATAAACTTCCTTTTTTTTTCAAACTTTATTGGAGTAACTTTTTAATGTGAACAACGCCCTCTAGAGGATGTTTTGCTCAACGTCCATTCCAACGTAGAGGACGCATGAAAGCATCAGGGCAGTGACGTTTAGAACGTTGATAACGCAAGTCATCACTGAGTGCTCTCTCATGCCTTCAGTCACTACATCCAATTCTGTTATTAACCCCTCACCTCTGTGCTCCTCCGAGCTCTATCGTTCTCCCCTTGCAGCCTCCCACCTCCCTCTTATTTTACGAAAATAGTTCAGCGAAATGTGTTTCTGAAAACATTTTAGGTGAGAAATAAGCTATGCAGTTGCTGAATCTGTCTTTATTTTAGATCGACAATGGTCAGTTTAAAAGATTTTCGAGAGCTTGCGGGCGGCGGCGGCGTCTCTCGAAACTCGCCGTGACGCGACAGCATTGCACGGCTTCTTACATAGACAATGAATGGGAACATTCCCTCCGGGTATGAACTCAGGCAGGACGCCGTTTAGTTTCCCGGTGTGTCCGGGACTTCCACAACATGTACAAAGCAGTAATAGTGTTTATTACGGCCATGAATGATGACACATTATCGGTGTCAATGCAGCGGATGCCGGTCGGACCGCATGGCTACTATTGGCTAAATTTTGGCTCAATTGAAAAATCGTAGACTACAGCCTTAAGTGTTTATTTAATCAAAATAAAACAGCACAAACATATCAGCAGGCCTACATAAAAAGATCAACCAACTGTGTCCCGATACAGAAAACAAAAAAGTCAGAGCAGGTCTGTTTAGAAACACAAAACACACTAAATCAATGGCACCTCTCTGGGAACCACCATGTAATTACATTACAGAAACATGCTAAACTTTAGGCTTTCCTCCTTTCTTTCCTCCTCTTCTCTCTGTTTCTCTACATCTGTCACTTCATCCTCTGTTCCTCCTCTCTCCTTTTCTCCACTGTCTGGTGCGCCTATTTCTTTATTTCCTCTTACTATCCTCCTCTCTCTTTCTCCTCCCTCTCTCTGACCTCCTGTCCCTCCTCTCTCATCTCATCTGCCTGTCTCACCCTTGCCTGTCTCATCATTGCCTGTCTCACCCCTGCCTGTCTCATCAAGCGTGGATGAACTAATTTACAGGTGCGTAAACAACACAATACTCAGATGTGCGTAAACACTATTTCCAAAATTCCAGAGGTGCGTAAACGGCGTTTACATGAATTTAGCCTCCACTACAACTCTGAATGTAGCCTAACATAATACATGTTTTATTATACATGATATATTAACATAATACATGTTTTATTATACTATATATCTTAACATAATACATCTGTTTTATGATATAATGTACATTAACATAATACATGTGTTTTATTATATAATGTACCCTAACATAATACATGTGTTTAATTATACAGCATACATTAACACAAGTATGTGTTGGATTATACAGCATAGATTAAAAAAACATACATTTGTTTTATTACACAGCATACATTAACAAAAATACATTTATTTTTTTATACAGCATATTTACAAACATACATGTGTTTTATTATACAGCGTTTGACAAACAAACATGTGTTGTATTATACAGAGTACATTAAAATGAGACATGTTTTTTTTATACAGCATACTGTAATATAATACAGATGTTTTATACAACATACATACATACATGTGTTTTATTATACAGTGGACGTGAAAAAGTGTTTTGGCTCCGCTGCAGCAATGGGAGTTTTATTGTGGAACTGATTTTAAAGGCCTGGTGGTTTGATTTGTATCTTATGAACAGGAGCTGCTTCACATCTGTCCTCATTCAGACTGTTCAAAGAGTGTGTGGGTCAGAAGAAATGGATGCATGATTGTCACTGACATTATCTGATAAGCGCACACACACACACACACACACACACACACACACACACACATGCACAGTCAGCTGTCTGCTTCCTGAGAATCCCAGAGATGCTTGTCTCTCTCTCTCTACGTGTTTACATTCCTCACTGTCTGAACACCATAAAATACGAAACATACTCTGCTGGAGAAAGTACACCTGAAAACACAAAGCTCACTCTGTTTACGTAAATACAACCCAAAACACAAACATTGTTGCAGTCTCAACATCCATCCTTTCATATATTTACATACATTTAGGGCATTAGCAGACCAGCACTTTTGTACAAAGCAATCAGTACATTTGTCAGAAGGCAGCAAAACAACATTATATCGCTGTCGGTACAGTAAGCATGGGTGCAGATCTTGGGGGGAAAGGGTGAAAATGTCCCCATTTCTGAAAAACATGAATTGTCACCCCTAATAAAAATAACCTAAATTATTCCAAATTTAACAAATGTATTTTTCAGACTTCACATTCTTCACATCTAAAAAAGAAATGATTGCAATGGTGGAACAAATAATGTTTGACAAATGTGACCCGCCACGGCAAAACCAGCAACAAGTCGGGTGGGACGAATTCGCGAAAATGATGAAATAAGCTTTTTTTTTTCAAAATTAGTGATTTTTGTTTTTTTGCAGAATATGCAAGTTAAGATCATGGAGAAGCCACTCCATGTTTCAGATAACAGTATTGGTTGCCGTAAAAGTATACATTTTGTATTTGTAGTTTCGGAAAAAATCTGCCGTTGCCTATGTCATTGCTGGGGCTTGCACGGCGAAGCAGTTCATTTCCATACTGATCACCGTTGGCCATTCACGCGCTGTTGTTATTTTTTTTGGCCAATCACGTTAGAAGCGAAACAAATGGCTACTTATACAGTGCCCGTCCCTCAGCCGATCAGCTGGAGCGGAAGATATCAGATGCTATATCTTACGGGATAAAGACAGAAATGGAGGAAATCCGTAACTTTGACTGCAAATGCTACGGAAGAAGAAAGGAGAACTCTCTCCATGGAAGACGTAAGGCATACGGGTGGATTCTTTCGAAAGCTGCAGACAAAAAGAAAGTCTGCCCGGACCTCTTATTTCATCTGAGCCAACGAAGTTTGCAGGAATACTTTTTCAGGAATACTTTTCAGTTTCTTAGGGGGTGAGTTTCTGTTAACATCCAAGTTAAGCTAGCTCAGTACTGTTGTTTAAAAATCGTATGCACATCGAAACTAAGCTGTAATGGAAGGTTTTTAGCTCGTAATGTGGGCATCTGATTTAACATTAATGTGCTAAGGGGCCTGTTGGCATTGCTTGAATTGACTGCAATGGTAATAGTTTAGCAACTAGCCTACCTGAGGACAATAGACTAGTTGCTAAATCATTAGCACTAGCTACTTAGACGGTGCCTGCAGGCTAACGGATAGCAGATATCACTGAGTGAGATCTGTAGGGGGGGGGGGGCTTATCTGAATGAGATGCAAATGAGCACCATTGTGTTTCCTTGCTCGCCAGGTGAGGTGAGGTGAGATTTGCAAATCTTTCAGGCCAGTTTTCTCAGTGAACGGTTTTCAGAGAAGCATAGATTCAAATCAGATTTCCATGTGTTAGACATCATTAGAAAGCTTGGAAACTACACTTTCCCAACTACACAGAATCCGTGAATAACTCAAAATGCCCCGAGGCCGACTGTTCCTGGTTTTGCAGTGGCTGGTCACAAATATATTTCTGACTCCACATTCCATCTCTCGTCTCCTCCACTACAATGCAAATTAATGGGTAGTTTCTTGCACAGATGCTGACGACATCAGCAGTGATTAATGGTTGCATGGTATGAGTTGCATGCAGGCAAAAAAACAACAACTTTTGTGTCCCCCTCAATCCTGACATTGGATCTGCATCCCTAACAGTAAGGATGTCAATAGAACAAGTTTCAAACCCTCCAATTGCTTGGTTAACCCATTGATGGTATTCAACAAAGATAGCTAGGGTAAGATGCTCCACAATGCTTAGTACTATTTTTAAGCGCCAGGACGTACGAACATACAAGTTAGTGCAGAAGTTGTTGTTTTTCTGTGTTTTTTTGGGGTGTTAGAGGAGTAGAGGCAGTGGGGGGGTAAAGGAGGAAGGCTATGCTGAGTCTGTAACGGGTGCAAGAGCGGACCCAAATGCAGCACACATAGGCAGGCAGACAGTCGGTAATGACTTTTATTGCACACTTTGAAACAGGACACAAATGACACCGTAGACAGGTCTTTCTTCCGGGAATGATGCCACCAGCCCACGAGGAACACGCTGCTGGAGACGACTGGAGACAATATGCCAGGCAGTGGTGTGAGGCCCAGGCAGCCCGCCAACACACGGGAAGAGTCTCTTGCCTGTACGTAGTACCGCAGGTGCGGTTGGAGAGCCGAGTGGCCGGCGGAGAATTCCGTAACCGAGAGGATCGTGGAACTAGGTCCGGTGCAGAACCACATAGACAGAAGACAGACGAGGAGCAGAATCCATAGTCGGGGTCGGAAGGCTGGGTCGAACACTGGAATTCGTTGGAGACGTCGACCTCCATCCTGCTCTCCTGGGCTCCCGGGTGCTTGTTTCCCTCGTCCAAGGAGGGATCCTCGGAACTGGCGCCATTCTCCTCAGAATCGTTGCTGGACGGGTCAGGAAGGGGGGGTGGCCGAGGAGGCAGCTGGTCCTGGTGGGCTGGTCTGGCTGTTCTTGATGGAACTTTTTGATAAGGGCCTGATCCAGCACATCCCTCGCTGGGACCAGGGGCTGTAATCCTCCCAGTCCACCAGGTATTTTATCCCTCTGCCGGCAGGACCCCTGTCGATGAGGCGAGGTGGGGAGGAGGAGGCGTGGCAGGAACCAGGGCACTCTCTCAAACCGGCTTGACCTTTGAAACATGAAAGGTGGGATGAACACGCATGGACCAGGGGAGCTTGAGCCACAAACAGACAATTGGGAGGACAGGCACTGGGACCGGGTTGGTCCTGGACAGCGGCCCTAACTCTCTCTTCGTGGTGGAAGGATAGTATCCGGGCCAGCAGAGTCCTCCTCCTCTTCCTGGAACTGCCAGGACAGGCCGTCGGGCTTGACGTTGCGGGACCCCGGTCGATACAAGAGAGTAAATTTAAATCGGGTATGAACAACCACCAGCGAGCATGCCGGGAGTTCAGACGTCTGGTGGACTGGATGTATTCCAGGTTTTTGTGGTCCGTCCAAACCAGAAACAGCAGCTTTGTCCCTTCAAGCCAGTGTCGCCATTCCTCCAAAGCCAGCTTGACGGCGAGGAGCTCTCTGTTTCCAATGTCATAATTCCTCTCGGCCGGGGTCAACGGCCTGGAAAAAAAGGTGCAGGGATGCAGCTTCTTTTTTTTTGTGTATTTTTTTTATTGTTTTTTCAACAGAAAATAAGATACATATTAACAAAAGTTGGTGGTGCTAAACAGAACAGTACATGTTTTTTGACAGAGTTTTTTTGACATGAGACAAACATTTGTAGAAAATAAGTGGCACAGCAACAGAATAGCACTAATTCAGTCTTTAGACATTAAATCGAGAAAAGGTTGCCATATTTTAAAAAAGATATCCTCTTTACCAGATATAATGTACCTGATTTTCTCCAAGTGTAATACATTACTAAGTTCTCTCAACCACATATCAAACGTAGGAACCCTTTCAGATTTCCAAAACTGTAAAATTAGCTTTCTGGCTAACAATGTTGAAAGGGAAATAGCCTTAGCTTCAGAACTTCTTTTCACACTATCTGGATTGGCCACCCCAAACAACACGGTGAATGGGTCTGGGTTACATGGATGATTAAAGGCCTTAGTGAAAAACTCAAACAAGCCATCCCAGAGTGATTGTAGCTTATGACATGACAAGAATAAGTGGGATAGTGTCCCTTCTTCACTTCGACACTTAATATATTGGGATGACACATCCGGAAATATTTTCTGCAATCTGGAGGGAGAATAGTGTAGTCTATGTACTACCTTGAATTGTATCAAATTATGTCTTGCATCCCCAAGCCTCTTTAAAGGAGTCTGACAATGTATTATTCACATTCTGTATTATTCCATAAAGTTTATATATTGCACCTCTCGTATATGGTTTGATTTGAAAAAAACTGTCTAATGCTACGTGCTGAGGTTTAAGTTCGTATTGTGGAACGTGAGTTCTCACGAAATGTCTCAACTGTAGGTAACGGAAGAAATCGGAAGCTGGAAGCTGGAATGCACGCTGTAACTGTTGAAAGGAAGCCAAGTGGCCCTCAATATAAACATTTCTCAATGTGATAATACCTTTCTCTCTCCAATTTGAGAACACTGCATCATCCAGTGCAGGCTCAAATGCATGGTTACAGCAAATAGGAGAATCCAAATAAACTTTGGGTGTTTTCAGAGTTGTTATTACCTGCTTCCATATCTTTAAAGAATTATAAATTATCGGGTTATCATTATACAAGAGCTTCTTAATCTTTACTGGGCTATTAATGAGTGCTGATAAAGAGGATCGCTGACAGGAGAGGTGCTCAATTTGTAACCATGCAGGCATCTCCTCCAGATTATTGCCTGGTAAACACGAGAAGATATTTAAATGTGCAGCCAAATAATAGGATTTAAATTGAGGCAGGCCAAAACCTCCCTCGGACCGACTTTTCATAAGATGTTTCTTCGAGATCCTAGGTAATTTGCCGGACCAAATAAAAGATGATATAATTGAATCCAGCTTTCTGAAGTGATTTTGAGGGATGCATACTGGAATAGATTGAAAAACATAAAGGAACCGTGGCAAGATCACCATTTTGATGGCATTAATATGCCCTACCATTGAAATAGGTAAAGTGTTCCAGAACTGTATATTCCTCTCCAGCTGATCAATTTTCTCATCCCAGTTATGTCGTAGTAGCTGACTCAGCTTTCTTGTGACTATAATACCCACACTTTTGAACTTATCTGATACAATTCTAAATGGAGTCGTCTTGAGGAATGACATATCTACTAAATTTGACAACGGCATTAGCTCACTTTTCCCCCAATTTATCTTATATCCCAAAAATGAGCCAAATTTATTTATTTACTGCAGCAGTGGAGATATAGAAGCTTTGGGGGATGAAATAAATAATATAACGTCATCAGCGTAGGCCGAGATCTTATGTTGAGTTCCTGTTCCTGATGTGTTATAGGGTGTATTTCAGGACTAGAGCGAATATAGGAGGCTAAAGGTTCCAGAGTAAGAGCAAAGATGAATGGAGACAGAGGATCCCCTTGGCGTGTCCCTCTGTATAGTCGGAAAGGCGCAGATTTATTTAGGTCTGTGACTACAGAGGCCATAGGTTCCTTGTATAATATCTTGATCCAATTAATGAAAGAGTTGCCAAATCCAAATTTTACCAATACAGACAGCATATATGGCCATTCTACCTGGTCAAAAGCCTTTTCGGCGTCAAGGGATATTATAACCGCATCTTCCGTGTTATGAAGAGGACTATATAATATGTTGAAAAGTCTTCTCATGTTAAAGTAAATATGCCGATTAGGGATAAACCCTGACTGATCCGGGTGAATGATTCTTGAAATATGTCTGTTAAGACGGTTAGCTAGAATTTTGCTTAAAAGTTTAGTTTCCGATGGGAGAATTGACACGGGTCTATATGAGGAGACGTTCGTGGGATCCCGGTCCTTTTTCAGCAGTAGAGAAATATTACCCTGATGTGTTAGTCAAGGAGCCCACTTCCCTAGAGCGATTAAACATACGCAGGATTAAAGGTGCCAGCAGTGAACTGTATGCCTTATAAAATTCTGCCCCAAACCCGTCAGGCCCGGGAGCCTTATTATTTAGGAACTGGACTATTGCTGTTTTAACTTCATCAAGAGTGATCTCAGCATCTAACTCTACTGCAGCATCTTGATCGAGTTTGGGTAGATCACACTTTTCCAGGAACTCATTAATCTCATCCTTACTAGTATTATCGTTTGAGCTATATAGATTAAGATAAAAAATCTTCAAAGCATTTATTTATTCCCTGCTGATCTGTAACAGTCTGACCTCTCTTGTTCTTTATTTGGAGTATAGCCTTTGATGCCTGGGAATGTCTCAGTTGCCTTGCCAGCAACCTATGTGGCTTATCGCCTAACTCAAATAATTTCTGTCTTGAGCTAATCATTTGAGAACATACACGTTTAGAAAGTATGGTGTTGTACTCACACTTCAACTTGGAGATCTCACCCAAGGTGTCTTTTGTTGGAGAAGACTGGTAAGACTGTTCTAGCCGGCGTAATTCAGACTTCATGTCTTTCAAAGCTGCATTCAGCTTTTTACTCTTCCATGATGTATATGAAATAATATGTCCTCTCATGACTGCCTTTAAACTATCCCATAAGACTGAATCATCAACATCACCATTATCATTGGATTCACGAAATAATCGATGCGAGAATAAGATTTGTGCACTGGTGCGCTAGTGGGAAACAACAACCTCCTTATAGCCACAATGTTTAGGTTTTTGAGGACTGTATTTAAACACTTTCCTGATTTTGATTGTTTTTTTTTGTCTAATCTTACATCGAGAACACAATTCATATCCCCCCCGACAATGACATTTGTTTGGTCTATATTTGGGATAAAGTTGAATACTTCTCTAAAGAATTCTGGGCAGTCAAAGTTTGGACCATATATATTCACAAAAGTCACTGGAGTGGAACACAGGCAGCCAGACAGTCTTATTCTGAATGAACGGTATGTTCTTCCTAAACAAAATGGCCACTCCTCTGGCCTTAGCTCCAAAGTTAGCCTGATACATCTGGCCCAGCCAGTTTGCACGTAGCACCAACGTTTGGCATGAGTCTCTTGTAATAAAACAACATCAGGGTTTAATGATTTAAGATGAGTAAGAACCTTAGCCCTCTTCACTGGATTACCCGGGCCTTTTACATTCCAGCTTTATATCTTCACTGTGCCGTCATGTGACTTACTGCTGATATTATGTGCCATTCATAACCACAACAACTTGCTTTCTCTCTATCAACATCCCAACATAAGGTGTACATTATACCACCAACGTAAGACATGAACAGTTTGAATGCCCTGAACAATTTGCCCCCCCATTCCTTAACACTTGACAGGCTTCCCCAACTGAAACCCGATTCAAACTTCTCTGATGTCCAGTGGTGCGTAGGCATCGTTCCTTTCCCTCCCAGGCTCCGCTCGAAAGATTATTGAAGTACATGTTCATCCCTTATCGGTGACCGTTGATTTAAGACGAGGAGGCGGACAACTTATCACGGAGAAACTGTTCTGCTTCATTCGGGTTGTTGAAGATCCTGGTAACACCATCCAGTGTCACACGAAATCTAGCGGGGTGAAGAAAGCCGTAGCGGAGGCCGGCTGCCCTGCACATCTTGTGGACTTCATCAAACACTCGCTGGCCAAGAACCTCCGCCGTCAGATCCGGAAAGATAAAGAGCTTCGTCCCATTGTATTGTAGCAGAGATTTCTGAGCAGCGAGTTTGAGGATGATCTCCCGGGTCTGGTAGTAGTGGAGTCTGACTATGAGCGGCCGTGGGCGAGCTCCGTCCGCCGGCTTCGGACCCAGGGAGCGGTGTGCATGGTCCACGACCACCGTCGGATTTGAGAAGTGTTCAGCCCCAAGCAGAGCTGGAATCAGCTTGGTGACAAACTCCACTGGTTTGCCCTTCTCTGCTCCTTCAGGAATGCCGATGATTCTGACATTCTGGCGTCTTGACCGGGATTCAAGGTCCGCTAGTTTCTTATGTTGTTCATTCAATCCATCTTGCAGGTTTTTGCACAAAGTCTCCAAGCTTGCCATCGTGTTCATTCACGGCCTCCTCCATGTCGCGTACCTTCCCTGTCACAGTAGCCAGAGTAGTTTGCAAAGCGCCCATGGTGTCTGAGATGGCCGTGAATTTGGTTGTCACATTTTTGCTCAAAGAGACAATGGCTTTCATGAGGTCTGCTGTGGATGGATGAGACTCTGGGCACGAGGAAGCTGCGCCTAGGCTAGCCTCATGTAGCTCGGTGGCTAATTCTCCGACCGTCTCGCCCGTTTCACCGAGTTAATCGGTAGTTTTGTAATTTTTTTCCCCTCCTTTGTTGTTCCTTGTTTTCGTCATCTTTTAATGCTGAACTTTAGCAAGTTTTAAAGAGATATCACAGCGGGAAATTTATGTTTAAATAAAAGTCGAGCAGAGCCACCTCGGAACAAAGCAACTCCATAGCTCGCTGGTCACGCCCCTCGGATGCAGCTTCTGGTCGGTAGTGGACCTCTGAGATAATACACCCCCGACTCCCACATCAGAGGCATCCACCTCGACCACGAACTGCCATTCCGGGTCTGGCATGACCCAAATGGGGGCCAAGGTGAACCATGTCTTTAGGGCCTGGAAGGTGTCCTGGGCAGCCGGCGTCCACCGGAAGAGCACTTTCTAGGATGTGAGGGCTGAGAGGGGGGATGCCACCATGCTATAACTGCGGATGAACCTCCGGTAGAAATTGGAAAACCCCAGGAATCATTGAAGCTCCTTGCGGGAGTCCAGAACGGGCCAGGCAGTGAAGGCAAAGACTTTGGCGGTGTCCATCTGCACAGTCCCCCTCCCAACGATGTACCCCAGAAAAGAGACAGATGGGGCGTGGAACTTGCATTTCTCCGCCTTGACCTATGGGGAGTTGGCCAGGAGGCGCTACAGAACCACCTGGACCTGATGGACATGTTCGTCTCTGGACCGGGAGAAAATCAGGATGTCATGGAGGTAGATGAACACAAGCTTGTTTAGGCAGGGCTGTGCCGGGTTTAAGGTCGATGCCGCAGTCGTAAGGTCTATGCAGGGGAAGGGATGTAGCCTTGGCCTTGCTGAACACTTCCCGGAAATCCAAGTATTCCATAGGGACCCCCAAGATGTCGGATGTGGTGCTGTAGAAGGTGGTCGGCTCGGGTGCAGTGACTTGCTTGACTTGTTGAGCAAAGAGGGCAGGTCGTGGGAAACCAACTTGTCTTTGATGTAGTCCGCTAGACCTATGAGGAAAACCTCGACTTGAACTGGCTGATTCCTCTCACTCAGCCGAGCCTGGATGCGGAAGTCGATAGTGTAGTCGACCACCGAGCGGGACCCCTGGCTGATCCCCAGGAGACCACCAGAAGCATCAGGACCCCACGATGCCACTCTAGACACCCTGCAAAGTTCAGCGGAGCAAGTCTGGAAGGATGAGCAGGCTGCGTCGTTCCCACTCGGCCGTTCCCCACAGCCAAGCACGCCCCGTCAGGTGGTTGATGGTGAATGCCACCCGGGCTTCCTCGGAGGTGAAGGTGTATTGAATCAGCGCTGTCATCGCAGGAGGAGGAGACGGCCAACTGCATGTAATACAGGATACAACAAATACTCTCCATTAGATCACTGCAGAACACAGTGGGAATAACTAAACATTCTCCTTATTTACTGTGCATATGTCATCAACACACAAACATACAGCCATTAAGCCATCGTATACTTGTTACACTTTATCCTCGTTTTTAAACCACCAGAGCGCTATAATGAGTTCCACGCTCGTGCACGCTCAGTCGTGGAGCGTGGAGAGCGCAACTTTACCGAACTTCAGGAGGCAGACTCCACCACCTGGCAAAGGTGGTAGAGTCCCCAGCATGATGAGCCCGAGCCACGGCCCCCTGCCCGACTGGAGGGGTATCAACAGGGCGCAAGAATCCGTGAGGATGTCATGCTGCGTTTGTAAGATAAGGAAGACAACAATGTTCATTTTTAACGTATTGTTTTATCAATATGGCAATTTCTTGCAACACAGTGCGCGTTTGCTATAGCTCATCTGCAACGTTATTGATGGCGGTGATTGTGTCTCGCTGAAGTTGCAGGACGGCATCAGTGTGCACCTGACCGCTAGATGTGCCATGCGCCCGGGGTGCACTGCTGCTTTGCGCCGGACCCAGACGCTGTGCCGAGGGCCCGGCACCGTCACCCTCCTCTATGCCCAACGCTCTTCTCCTTTTCTGAAAAGTTACGTTTCTTCGATTTTTTTTCCTGTGGGTGTGTACAGGGCGGGATTCAGGTACGCACACTTGTAGGTGATCTGTGATTTATAAAGGGAACATTGCGTACAGCTTGGATGTGCACAGTTTGATAAATCTGGCGCACGCAAACTTTGGCTTTTTGTCACACTTTTTTGTCACACTTTTAGTAAGGATCCTACGCACAGTTTTATAAATGAGGCCCCAGGTTTGTTATCCAGGCCCCATACTCCCACACTACCAGCCACAAGATGGTCTGTTATGAGCATCCTCCAAGCCCAATAAACACATGTAGATTGGATGCATAAACTCCCATGATCCTTTCAGGATCCCTCAAAGAGTAATCAGCTGGAGCCTCATTTATAAAGCTTGCGTACGCACAAAACTGGGCATGAAACGTGCGTACGCCACTTTCCACGCAAGTGTTGTGATCTATAAAAGATTGTAGGAAGTAAACGTGAGAAGAACTATTAAAGTTTTGATGACTCACACACATTTAATTTCACTTCATATCATATGTTTGATCCGTGTTATCATGATGAACTCCAGCAATGTTTTTGACGCTTTTACTGAGTGACATTTTTTTTCATAAACACCGCAGATACAATCCTACTTGTATCTTAAATCAAAATAATTTCGAAATATTGAATCAGCGCTGTCACCGCAGGAGGAGATGGCTGACTGCATGTAATATAGGATCGCAACAAATACCCTCCATTAGATCACTGCAGAACACATAGTAAATAGTAATATGGCACGTGATGCAATTTCTTGCATCACAGTGTGCGTTTGCTGTAGCTCATCTGCAACATTGTTGATGGCGGCAATTGTGTCTTGCTGAAGTTGCAGGACGGTATCAGTGAGCACCCGACCGCTTGATGTGCCGAGGGCCTGTCACCGTCACCCTCCTCACCGTCACCCTCCTCTACGCCCAATGCTGCAGACTCTGGAAGGACAGAAACTATTTAACATTTTGTTTTATCCATCCATCCATCCATTTTCTTCCGCTTTATCCGGGACCGGGTCGCGGGGGCAGCTGCCTGAGCAGGGACGCCCAGACTTCCCTCTCCCCGGACACTTCCCCCAGCTCCTCCGGGAGGACCCCAAGGCGTTCCCAGGCCAGCCGGGTGACATAGTCACTCCAGCGTGTCCTGGGTCTTCCTCGGGGTCTCCTCCCGGTGGGACATGCCTGGAACACCTCCCGAGGGAGGCGTCCAGGGGGCATCCGATACAGATGCCCGAGCCACCTCAACTGGCTCCTCTCGATGTGGAGGAGCAGCGCCTCTACTCCGAGCTCCTCCCGTGTGACGGAGCTCCTCACCCTATCTCTAAGGGAGCGCCCCGCCACCCTGCGGAGGAAGCTCATTTCGGCCGCTTGTATCCGGGATCTTATTCTTTCGGTCATGACCCAAAGTTCATGACCATAGGTGAGGGTTGGAACGTAGATTGACCAGTAAATTGAGAGCTTCGCCTTTCGGCTCAGCTCTCTCTTTACCACGACGGACCGATACAACGACCGCATTACTGCAGCCGCTGCACCGATCCGCCTGTCAATCTCACGTTCCATCCTTCCCTCACTCGTGAACAAGACCCCAAGATACTTAAACTCCTCCACTTGAGGCAGGAACTCCCCCCCGACCTGGAGGGAGCAAGCCACCTTTTTCCGGTCGAGAACCATGGCCTCAGATTTGGAGGTGCTAATCCTCATCCCGGCTGCTTCACACTCGGCTGCAAACCGCCCCAGGGCATGCTGGAGGTCCTGGCTCGAAGGAGCCAACAGGACCACATCGTCTGCAAAAAGCAGGGATGAAATCCAGTGGCTCCCGAACCAGATCCCCTCCGGCCCACGGCTGCGCCTAGAAATCCTGTCCATAAAAATAATGAACAGGACCGGTGACAAAGGGCAGCCCTGCCGGAGTCCAACATGCACCTGAAACAGGTCTGACTTACTGCCGGCAATGCGAACCAAGCTCCTGCTCCGGTCATACAGGGACCGAACAGCCCATAGCAGAGGGCCCCCGACCCCGTACTCCCGAAGTACCTCCCACAGAATGCCACGAGGAACACGGTCGAATGCCTTCTCCAAGTCCACAAAACACATGTGGACTGGTTGGGCAAACTCCCATGAACCCTCGAGCACCCTGCAGAGGGTATAGAGCTGGTCCAGTGTTCCACGGCCAGGACGAAAACCGCATTGTTCCTCCTGAATCTGAGGTTCAACTATCGGCCGAATTTTCCTCTCCAGTACCCTGGAATAGACTTTCCCGGGGAGGCTGAGAAGTGTGATCCCCCGATAGTTGGAACACACCCTCCGGTCCCCCTTTTTGAATAGAGGGACCACCACCCCGGTCTGCCAGTCCAGAGGCACTGTCCCCGACTGCCACGCGATGTTGCAGAGACGTGTCAGCCACGACAGCCCCACAGCATCCAGAGACTTGAGGTACTCAGGGCGGATCTCATCCACCCCCGGTGCCTTGCCACCGGGGAGCTTCTTAACTACCTCGGTGACTTCAGCCCGGGTAATGGGTGGATGAACCTCCGAGTCTCCAGCCTCTGCTTCCTCAATGGAAGACATGTCAGTGGGGTTGAGGAGATCCTCGAAGTATTCCTTCCACCGCCCGACGATATCCCCAGTCGAAGTCAGCAGCTCCCCACCTCCACCGTAAACAGTGTTGGTGGAGGGCTGCTTCCCCTTCCTGAGGCGCCGGATGGTTTGCCAGAATTTCCTCGAGGCCGACCGATAGTCCTCCTCCATGGCCTCCCCGAACTCTTCCCAGACCCGAACCTTTGCTTCAGCGACTACCCGCGCTGCAGCACGCTTGGCCTGCCGGTACCCGTCAGCTGCCTCGGGAGTCCCCCGAGCCAACCAGGTTCGGTAGGACTCCTTCTTCAGCTTGACAGCATCCCTTACTTCCGGTGTCCACCACCGGGTTCGGGGATTGCCACCACGACAGGCACCGGAGACCTTACGGCCACAGCTTCGAACAGCCGCGTCCACAATGGAAGCAGAGAACAAGGTCCATTCGGACTCAATGTCCCCAGCCTCCCTCGGGATCTGGTCAAAGCTCTCCCGGAGGTGGGAGTTGAAGACCTCCCTGACAGGGGGTTCCACCAGATGTTCCCAGCAGACCCTCACAACACGTTTAGGTCTGCCAAGTCTGTCCAGCTTCCTCCCCTGCCAGCGGATCCAACTCACCACCAGGTGGTGATCAGTTGACAGCTCAGCCCCTCTCTTCACCCGAGTGTCCAAGACATACGGCCGGAGGTCAGATGACACAACCATAAAGTCGATCATTGACCTCCGGCCTAGGGTGTCCTGGTGCCACGTGCACTGATGGACACCCTTATGCTTGAACATGGTGTTCGTTATGGACAAACTGTGACTAGCACAGAAGTCCAATAACAGAACCCCACTCGGGTTCTGATCGGGGAGGCCGTTCCTCCCAATCACGCCCCTCCAGGTAACACTGTCATTGCCCACGTGAGCGTTGAAGTCCCCCAGTAAAACAATGGAGTCCCCGGTTGGAGCACTCTCAAGTACCCCTCCCAAGGACTCCAAGAAGGCCGGGTACTCTACACTGCCGTTTGGCCCGTAGGCCGAAAAAACAGTGAGAGACCTATCCCCGACCCGAAGGCGCAGGGAGACGACCCTCTCGTTCACTGGGGAAAACTCCAACACATGGCGGCTGAGCTGGGGGGCTATAAGCAAGCCCACACCAGCTCGGCGCCTTTCACCGCGGGCAACTCCAGAGTAGAAGAGAGTCCAGCCTCTCTCAAGGAGTTGGGTTCCAGAGCCCAGACTGTGCGTGGAGGTGAGCCCAACTACCTGTAGCCGGTAGCGCTCTACCTCCCGCACTAGCTCAGGCTCTTTCCCCCCCAGTGAGGTGACATTCCATGTCCCCATGGCTAGAGTCACCGTCCGGGGATTGGGTCGCCGGGGCACCCGCCCAGGACAGCCACCCAAATCCCACCGCACCGGCCCCTTATGGACCCTCCTGCGGGTGGTGGGCCTACAGGAGGGCGGGCCCACGTCGCTCCTTCGGGCTGCGCCCGGCCGGGTCCCGTGGGCACAGACCCGGCCACCAGACGCTCGCCTGCGAGCCCCAACCCCTGGCCTGGCTCCAGGGTGGGGCCCCGGTGACGCCAATCCGGGCGACGTACACTTCCTTTTATGTTTTTTCTTCATAAGGGGGTTTCTGAACCGCTCTTAGTCTGACCTGTCACCTAGGACCTGTTTGCCTTGGGAGACCCTACCAGGGGCATTAAGCCCCGGACAACATAGCTCCTAGGATCATTCAGGTGCTCAAACCACTCCACCACGGTAAGGTGTCGGTTCAAGGAGGAGCATTTTGTTTTATATAAAAGTTTAAAATCTGTTTACCCCAGTCGCATCTGTGTCTCATCCTTTCCAGACACTAGCCCCATCAAAGTCACATCAAAGTCAAACTTCCTCAAATACTCAAGCAATACATTAAATCCATGTTGGTAAAGAAGCAGAAAGATGTAATTTACCTTGAGATCACCGTCCAATCCTTCCCACTGATGCCGTTGACTGCAGCAGCGATGTGTTGCCACTCGCACTGCTTCTTTTTATTTGTGATCCCGCTTTTGTGGCTACTAAATAAAATTATTTTTCTCCTCCCCAACAAGTGTCTCTATCTCCGTTTCTGAAAAATTATGTTTCTTTGCTTTTTTCTGACCTGTCACCGTGATTCAGCGCACGAAAACAATTGAATGCCGGCTCATTAATATGGTAAAAAGTGGGCGTGTACAGGGCGGGATTCAGGTACACACACTTGTAGGTGATCTGTGATTTATAAAGGGAACATTGCGTACAGCTTGCGTGCGCACAGTTTTATAAATCTGAATTTTTTTGGTGCATGCAAACTTTGGCTTTTGGCCATACGCACACTTTTAGTAAGGATCCTACACACTGTTTTATAAATGAGGCCCCAGGTCCTCTGTTCCAGGACCAGGGCTGCCTGTATATCTCCCAACACCTGTCTTTTACCTCTGAAGTTCAATGGTCCAAACAACCTGAAATGTTGGCTTGAAGGCACCTTCACAGTTGTTGTCCCACACTAGCATACATACATGTGATTAGTATACATTGGATGTAAAAAAAAAAAGTGTTTTGGCTCAGGAGCAGCAAACGGTGTTTTTTTGTGGAACTGAGTTTAGAGCTCTGATAATTTGATTTATATCCTATGAACAAGAGTTAAATCACATCTGTCCTCATTCAGACTGTTCAAGATTGTTTTTGTCCACCAACAACCCTCTGGCCACAACTGAGTAACCACCTCCATACTTTTAAACTTGGATCACTTGTGCCCCCTTGAAGGCAGAAATAGTGCTTAATGACTGGGAACTCAAGGATCCAAGGATCTTTAATTTTAGTAAACACAGGGTTACACAACAAAATGCAGTTGTAGCCAAGCTCACCAAAGAGCTCAGCTAATCTGGTCGAAGTACCTGTAGATCCATAAAGTTTATGGAATCACTTGTAGTTGGGACCATCTTGAATTTGGGTGACTAAGCCACGAGCTGAACCACAATGACGACTTGTTTGGGGTATCCTTGCCTTGAAAACAAAATACTCCTGCTCTCCTTAAGTGTCTGATGTTTATCTGCAGTACAAACCTGATTGCTTGATTGGATTATTATTAGCAAGTGTCATGATGTGGTCATACTGATGTAATCATGATGTCATACTGATGTGTGCAATGGGACAATAAAGATGTGAACTGATAAGATATGTTGATGAAGTATTTTTTTGGATGGTGTCATACTGATCTCATAGTGATGCATGTAATCTCTCTTCATTTCAAGGGCGACCAGACAGAGCCATGCGCCGGTCGGGACTGCTCCACCTGTCAATGTTTCCCAGCCAAAGGAGCAAGGGTGAGACTCTGCCCACTCACACACAGCAGCCAATCAATACCCAGCTGCAGGATGACATTTCCACAGCTGCAGACAGCTTCTCTTAACAGACCAGTGACACCTTTGTTGTTGGCTCATAAACCACAGACACAGACATAAACTCTCACAAACTCTCTGTAATAATGAGGTGCTGGATAGAGGAGGGTAGGCAAGGAATGTGTTGGTGTTAAATTAGCAGCTGTTTATCTTAAACTGAGTCAGCAGATCACACACACACACACACACACACACGCAAACACACACACAACAGCAGTGAGAAGTCACTGTTTAACCTCTCCCTCCCTAAACTTAGTTGTCCAGTTGTCATGGTATCAGTATTACTATTCACTAAAAAGTCATATCAAAAAGGATTGGCTGACTTTGGCTATCCCAGATAAACTGTTCCCGGTGTGGTGAAACTAGCCCACCATAGATGATCTGTCAGAATCAAAAGTCCAGGGTTTCACGTTCAATTGTTTTATTTATTCTTGACAGTTGATTAATTGATTGACAAGCTGTCACTTGAACTACATGTGTGGTGTACCAGCTTATGGGTCTGTGTGGCATATTGCTGGACTCGCCAAGACAGTGTATCCATTTGCCATAGTCTATGTACCTGCTGATAGAGGTCCTCTGGTGGGGGCAGGGTGGCTATTTAATACCACTGCTGCTCCCAGAAGTGCTGCCCTAGGCCATGTGCTGGGCCCTGTAGTGTCCAGCCAAGGCAGGTCCTGATAGCTGCTGGCGGAGTGGGGATGGTCTGAGCCAATGAGTAGGACAGGGCAGACTCCTTTTAAGGACAGTAGTGGCAAATCTTACAGGTGCCTGTATCTTTGCTGGAGGGTCTCCATCGTCTGTGTGTGCTCAGCCAAGCCCAGTTGCTTGGCTGTGAAGGCTCCTTTAATATGAAACACTCTCTATGGTTCAGTTGCTGAGGCGATTGTGAAGGAGACCATACTAGGGATGCAAATTATCGAGTAATTCATTAATCGATAGTTGTTTCATCTTATCGATCGATGATCGATTAATTTATAAGCGGCAATTCTTCTGAGAAGCTGAATTTCCCTCTGAATAGGTTCCATCTACTGTATACTTAACATAAAATGCTAACTTCCTTATGATATAAAGAAAAATGCAAATCATATTTTGAATAATTTCATTTTAATGCATCAATTTGGGGAATTTCCATCCATCCATCCATTGTCTACCGCTTATAATTTGGGGAATTTTGAGAACCAAAATATCGTATGACATATCGTTTCCTGACCAATTTCTTACAAACTGCTGGTTCTGATCCAAATGTTGACATACTAAATGGGGTTGAGGAGTTTAAGCATTCAAGAAAAGATAAAAACAAAAATGACTAAAACACAGTGCTGAGCCTTTAAACTATTAGTTTATCATGACTATTATTAATAATAATATAAGTGGGTGAATATTCCTCAGCCTTCCTTGGTGTTTTGGTTTTGACTGAAGCCTCGTTCACATACGTCGCCACTCGCCCATCTCTGAGCGACAACTGTCAATGAATGTGAATGTGTTCTAGCGGGATGTGGCCAGGACAGGCGATGCGATGTGGGCGGGTACTGAGAGAAAATAATGTAACTTTCTGCGATGCGGGGGAAGCGAGTACCAAGCGAGTACCAATCACAATGTAAAATAGAGATGATTGACAGTTGAAGTCAACAGAGAGTTCCACAGAGATTTGCGGCTTGAACTAGCCGTTGGTGGCAGTTATTTATTTATTTATTTTTGCCAGCGAGTAGAATTCAGCGAGAAAGCGAGTAACGGGCGAGTAGCGACGTATGTGAACTGGGCTATACGCGCCGTCAAACTGGCCAGCTGCCAGCGGGGGGGGGGGGGGGGCGGTAATCGATAATCGATTAATTGTTTGCATCCCTAGACCATACCCACTTGTAGGACTTGAGGTTCTTGCCTTATTGTTCTGATTGGAAGATATTCAGGCTCACCTTGTAGGCCCAGAAGCTGGATGGAGGAGAATGGTGCGTTCAGAGCCATCATCTATGATGGGAAATGTCTCTAGGGCCCTATAGTTCCATTCCTCAGTATCACTTTGCAGACCTTCCGCAACAATTTATGGCCCATTCGAGGCCTATCAATATACAAGATGTCCTTTTTTATGTTGAGTACAGAGGTCTTTGAAGTGATCATCTTTAACATCTGGTATTTGGATTCCCCCTTTTCTGTCTTCTCTTGGGCCTTATCGCTTAGGTCATGTAGGAGAAGCAGGTGCCATTCAGGTTATATTCTGCAGTTCTGTGACCCCTCCCACAGCGCCAGCATCTGTTGTTAGTTTTAAACCAAGTTTGTTTCTGGGTTGGGTTGAGCAGGTTGAAGTTAGAGTAGTTGTTCAATGAATGTGTTATCAAAGAAATGGCAGTATTTCTTTACCATCTGTGTGGAGTCTGGAGCTTGATCCAGTTCACTGGATGAGGCGTTCTCTGTGTTTAGCAGGACTGTGTGTGGAGGGCTTAGTGGTCGGTATACAGTTCTTCTGCTGCTCCTTCACTTTTGCCACTCTAGGCTCTTGCCAGACAGCATTTCCCCATTGTTGCTTTAACACTTTGCTGCTGTCCATTCAGTCCACACTAGTAGCAGCTGCAGCTTTCACACCTACAGTATATTCTCAAAAACATGAGGAAAAACTTGCTGCTTAAATGGTCTTTTTTTAAATGAGGAATTATAAAAAGAAAGACAGGAGAGTAAGCCTTAAGGTGCTCATGTTTTTCAATTTTAATAATTTTCCTTTTTCAAATAAATTCCATTTCAGTACATACTAAAAAGGATTACTGGAATCTTGGAAAAATATGCCAGGCAGGTTCAACAAACAAGTTACATGATATAAGTGACCACCTACCTATCTTTGCTATCTATGACTGCAAATTCACTGTGGGACAGACACCGAACAAAAACATATACTTAAGGGTCAGAACTGAAGAAGGAATGAATACACTGAAAAATGAACTACTGATACAAAACTGGAAAAATGTTTACAATGAAACAGATGTGAATGATGCATATGATTCCTTTTTGCAAATATTTAAAACACTGTACGACAGACACTGTCCTGTGAAAAAGAGACACCCAAATCGGAATAAGGAGCAGAAACCATGGCTCACAAAAACATTGATAAACGCCTGCAGAAAAAAAAAATACTAGACAGTTCATTAAATCAAGGACGGCCCAGTCAGAAGTGAGATACAAACGGTATAGAAACAAGTTAAACACTATCCTAAATGAACGCAAGAAAGAATATTACAGCAATTTACTAGCAGAAAACATGAAGTATACAAAAAAAATTATGGGATATTCTAAACAACGTGACTAATAATAATAAAAGTAAAAAACCAAACTACCCTCCCTACTTCAAGTATAACAACATGCAGGAAGATAACCCGGAGGTCATAACAAATAGATTCAACCAATTTTTTGTAAACATCGGGCCAGAGCTAGCGAATGACATTCCTGACTCACCCCTGCACTGGGGTCACTTTGATAAGGATGGAGACAGAAATCCCAGCTCAATGTTTCTCACACCAGTGAAGGACACAGAGATTAGACACCTGGTCAACAAATCCGTAGCCGAAACTTCTACTGATGCTGACGACCTGGACATGAGGCTAATTAAGAAAGTATTAGATGGAATCATTTCACCCCTGACATACATTTTCAATCTGTCATTTCAAACCGGGACGTTTCCCACCAAAATGAAAGTTGCCAAGGTTGTGCCACTGTTTTGACACACACGAGTTTACCAACTACAGACCAATTTCAATACTACCACAACTGTCAAAAATCCAAGAGAAGCTATTCAACAATAGGCTTGACAACTTCATAAACAAACATAAATTGTTTTATGACAGCCAATACGGCTTCTGAAGGAACCATTCGACTGCCCTAGCTTTAACTGAGTCATTACAAATCATTACTGACGCCATTGACCAAAAACATTATTCCATAGGAATTTTCATAGACCTGAAAAAAGCATTTGACACCCTTAACCATGATATTTTAATAGCTAAACTGGAGAGATATGGCCTTAGAGGTGTAGCACTGCAGTGGGTCAAGAGCTATCTATACAATAGATCCCAATATGTCAAAATAAATGATAGCACATCGACTAGCTTGGACATAGTCTGTGGGGTCCCACAGGGGTCAGTTCTGGGTCCAAAGCTGTTTATACTATACATAAATGATATATACAAAGTGTCAAATATGACTTGAACCAACTTGTGGAAACAGTAAATCAGGAAATGGCCAAACTTCAAGTGTGGTTTAATATAAATAAATTATCACTAAATCTTGGGAAAACTAAAAACATGCTTTATGGGAAAAGAGGCTGCAACAACAGTCCCAACATTCAAGTAAACAGAGTTAATATTGAGAGGGTCCGTGAGAATAAGGTTCTGGGAGTGATTATCGTTGACATGTTAAGTTGGAAGCCACACATAAGACAATTAAAAAGGAAGTTGGCCAGGAGTGTGTCCATACTTTGGAAAGTACAAAAAATACTAAATCAAAAAGCACTTCATCTGTTATACTGCGCACTAGTCTCTCCGCACCTGCAATACTGTGCAGAGGTGTGGGGGCACACATATAAAGGCTCCACACAGCCCTTGTTAATTCTCCAAAAAAGAGCCTTGAGAATCTTACACTATGCCAACTACAGGGCACACACCAATCACTTATTTATCGAATCAAGAATACTCAAACTATATGACTTAATAAACTATCGCACAGTACAAATGATGTACAAGGCTGCTAGCAAAAGCCTCCCTCACAACCTGCAAATACTCTTCCTAGAAAGAGAGGAGAGACACAATCTTAGAGGGAACATGATTTTCAGGCAAAGGAAGGTACGAACTACGTTAAAATGCTTTTCCTTATCGGTCACAGGTGTTAGACAATGGAATGTGTTAGAAGAAGAAGTAAAAAAAAATCAGCAACACTAAGTGTCTTCAAGAAAAAGTATGTAAATTCAACCGTTGACCGGTACAGATTATTGCATGAGAGTTGAAAAAGGTCTGAGGCACGAATCAGCAGACATGGTGTTGTGTCGGGATGGGAGCATAACTAATGAACATTCTGTACTCAAACAATAAGTTGAACCTGAGAAGCTTGTATGGTACGATGTCAGTTGTACGTAGCAGGGAGTACAGCTCTCTGTACCACCTACTGCTGTAACATGTTATGTCAAATGTCACAAGTAAAAGAAAATGTTATGTCAAATGGAAAATGCTAAAGATAAGATAATATTATGATGACGATTTTATCCTGTGGGTAATGGGGGCGGGACTAGATAAGCCTTGGCTTCTCCCGCTTTCCCTTTCGGCCATGTGTATTGTATTATTTGAACAAAGATGTGTGATGATGATGATTTAACTGACATGCCCGAAATAAATAAATAAATACATGAATAGTAAAACCCTCAAGACCATTCTAATAACCAGTGTTTGGAATAACGCCGTTTAAAATAACGGCGTTAGGTAACGCCGTTATTTTTTCAGTAACGGGGTAATCTAACTAATTACTGTTCCCGACGTTACAACGCCGTTATCGTTACTGAACGTTAAATGCGGTGCGTTACTATGAATTGAATTTGTCGGTTAAAAAAAAAGTCAGGATCGTGTTCTGCTTGCGCGCCGCTCGTGCCTGGTCTCGGCAGCCTGTTGTCCATGGAGAAACGTGCAAACTTGCCGCGAGCTGAAGCCGGAGTTTGGGCTGCTGCTGGTCTGAGCGGCGTGCGAGGGCCACGCGGGCCCCGGTGTCCCGCCGTTCTGGTGTTGGACGGGAATCCGGTATAGCTGTGGAGCGCGGATGGTGAAGACGGTGGTGATGATGATGATGATGAACGGCGCAGCGGCTCGAGGCACCGGGGTCATTATGTCTACTGCTGTGCGCTCTGACCCTGTTTTGTGATATATGACAGACACAGCGTCTCCCACTGTATAATTTCTCCTCAAGTTTTAATTATTCCCGCATGCGAGGTGCGGAGAATGTGATCTCAATTATTATACACAAGACAACACGCTACGCGACTATAGGAGTAGACTACAAGACTACAGTTTGCCATCTCATTACAAGAAAAATCCAAATTCTTTGACATTTTTACAGTAACGCAAATAGTTACTTTCCCTGGTAACTAGTTACTTTTATTATAAAGTAATTCAGTTACTAACTCAGTTACTTTTTGGAACAAGTAGTGGGTAACTATAACTAATTACTTTTTTAAAGTAACGTTCCCAACACTGCTAATAACACAAACTGAGGTAGGAACCAGGCTGAGGTAGGATATTAAGGGTGCTTCAGTTCAATGTGCCGTTTCAGGTTTGCTGTTGATGTGAATGAAGTGCGGATTATACAGAACTTTTTTTTACGCAAAGTTTGCACAGAAATATAAGATTTTCCCCATCCTCGCCGATCTTGTCATAAAACTCGTTTGAATACGATGCCTCCATGGTACTTTTCCCTACACGTTGCTGTAGCCTCCATGCTGTTTTTTGTTTTGATGACGTATGCGGCGGTGCGACACTGGCAGCTGGTGTTGCCAGATTGGGTGTTTTTTTGCTACATATTACCTACCTATTTACGGTGTATTAGCCTGGTCTTTGCCTGGAAGGCTCTATACAGATCTTAAAAGTTAAACGGAGAGAGCGTACCATTCACAGACACCAGAATAAACATGTTCATCAGGCAGAAATACAGTACAGTTCACGTTCGCCCTCTGACCGTGCCGTCTGCCACTGGGTCAGTGGTCTACAGGGGGAGGTGCGCTGGTTTGCTGTAGGTTCTGTATGGTGGCTCCTAGCTGCTCTATCTGCTCAAGCAACTGGTCCATCTCGAACACACTCTTGCGGTTGAGCTGCTCCAATCTGAACTCGCTCAGCTTACTCCGCAAATGAAGTGCCTCGTTTTGCAGTTTTAACTCCTCCATCACTGTGAGCAGACCCTCTTGCTCAGCTCTCAGCAAGTTCTCTCTGTCCAAATCCTCCCGAGAGATTGTCCAGTGATGCTTAACCAGCCACGGTGCATCCTGGTCATCCTCCTGGCTGAATGGTGGAGACGCTGAGTCACATGCTGTCCAATCTTCTTCATTCTTCTCACTCTGTAGACATGATGGATGTGTGTCCACAGTCATAGTGTGGTCCAAATGTTTCTGTCCACAGTCATAGTGTGGTCCAAATGTTTCTGTCCACAGTCATAGTGTGGTCCAGATGTTTCTGTTCACAGTCACAGTGGGGTCCAGATGTTTCTGTCCACAGTCATTGTGGGCTCCAGATGTTTCTGTCTACAGTCACTGTGCAATCCACGTGTTTCTATCCATAGTCACACTGTGGTCCAGATGTTTCTGTACACAGTCACAGTGAGGTCTAGATGTTTCTGTCCACAGTCAGAGTGCGGCCCAGATATGTCCATCAAAAGTCAAATTATGGTCTAGATGTGTGGGTCAACAATCATAGCGTGGTCCAGATTGGTCTGTCCACAGTCACATTGGAATCCACATGGTTCTGTCCATAGTCATAGTGTGGTCCAGATGTTCTTGTCCACAAATGGGGTCCACGTGTCTCTGCCCATAGTAGTGCAGTTCAGATGTGTATATCCACAGTCATTGTGTGGTTGAGGTGTTTCTGTCCACAATCACAGTGTGGCCCAGATGTTTCTGGCCTCATTAGTTGGGTCCATATTTACTTTTGTCTATCACAGTGGGGTCTACTGTTTTCTGTCCACAGTCACAGTGTGGTCCAGATGTTTCTGTCCACAGTCACAGAGGGGTCCAGGGGCCTCATTTATAAAGCTTGCATACGTACAAAATGGGGCTGGAAACGTGCGTAGGCCACTTTCCACGCAAATGTTGTCATCTATAAAAACCAAACTTGACAGGAAAGTGTGCGTACCCGTAAGCAAACTCTGAGGCATTCGTACCGGTACGCACATTCTGGAGACTGGAAGGGAATCAGCAGTAAACGTGAGAAGAACTATATATTTTTGATGACTCGCACACATTTAATTACACTCCATATCATACGTTAGATCTGCGTTATCATAATGAACTCCAGCAATGTTTTTGACGCTTTTAATGAGTGATAGTTTTTTTCATATTAACACCTTCTTTTAAAATCTGACTTGTATCTTAAATCAAAATAATTTTGAAATATTGAATCAGCGATGTCACCGCAGGAGGAGGAGACGGCCCAAATGCATGTAATACAGTATACGATAAATACCTTCCATTTTATCACTGTAGAACACAGCGGGAATAACTAAATATTCTCCTTATTTATGTGCATATATCATCAACGCACATACAGCCATTAAGCCATCGTATAATTGTTACACTTATCCTCGTTTTTAAACCACCAGAGCGCAGAGGAAATGCGCTATAATGAGTGGCACGCTCGTGCGCGCTCAGTCGTGGAGCGTGGAAAGCGCAAATTTATCGATGACCCCGAGCCACGTCCCCCTGCCTGACTGGAGGGGTATCAACAGGGCGCAAGAATCCGTGAGGATGTTATGCGTTTGTATTATAAGGAAGACAACAATCAATGTTCATTGTAAACGTATTATATTACGTATTATATTACGTATTATATTACGTATTATCACAGTGCGCGTTTGCCGTAGCTCATCTGCAACGTTGTTGATGGCGGCAATTGTGTCTCGCTGAAGTTTCAGGACGGCATCAGTGAGCACCCGAACGCTTGATGTGCCATGCGTCCGGGTGCTGCTGCTTTGCGCCGGACCCGGACGCTGTGCCGAGGGCCCGTCACCGTCACCATCCTCACATCACCCTCCTCTACGCCACACGCTGCAGACTCTGGAAGGAAAAAAACTATTTAACGTTTTGTTTTATATACAATAAAAGTTTAAAATCTGTTCACCCTCTCTATACTCTAGCAATACATTAAATCCATGTTAGGAGCGGAAAGATGTAATTTACCTTCAGATCACCGTCCGCTTCGTCCCACTGTCGCCGTTGACTGCAGCAGCAATGTGTTGCCACTCGCACTTCGTCTTTTTATTCGTGATCCCGCTGCTGTGGCCACTAAATTAAATTATTGTCTGGGCCTCCACCTCCCCAACAAGTGTCTCTTTCTCCGTTTCTGAAAAGTTACGTTTCTTCGCTATTTTTCTGACCTGTGATTCACCACACGGAAACGATTGCATGCTGGCTCATTAACATAGTAAAATGTGGGCGTGTACAGGGCGGGATTCAGGTACGCACACTTGTAGGTGACCCTGTGATTTATAAAGGGAACATTGCGTACAGCTTGCGCACAGTTTTATAAATCAGATTTTTTTTTGGCGCACGCAAACTTTGGCTTTTGGGTGTACGGACACTTTTAGTAAGGATCCTACGCACAGTTTTATAAATGAGGCCCCAGATGTTTCTGTCTACAGTCACAGAGGGGTCCAGATGTTTCTGTCCGCAGTTACAGTGTGGTCCAGATGTGTCTGTCCACAGTCGCAGTGTGGTCCAGATGTTTCTGTCCACAGTCACAGTGTAGTCCAGATGTTTTTTTGTCCATAGTCACAGTGTGGTCCACAACTGTCATAGTGCGGGGTAGATGTGTCTGTTCACAGTCAGTGTGGTCCAGATATTTTTGTCCACATTGTGGTATCGATGTTTCTGCTTGTGTTTGTATGTGTATGTTTGGAGTAAACAACAACATTTCACTGCAGGCTGTTCAGACCAAAAACATCAACTGACCTCCCATCTGTGCGATTGATGTCTAAGTGTGTGTGTGTGTGTGTGTGTGTGTGTGTGTGTGTGTGTGTGTGTTTGTACAGCTGGGGCAGCAGACAGGCAGAGAGGATTGTGGGAAGGCGTCTTTCTCAGTGATTTCACAGCTCAGTGGCTTCAGAGAAAGAAAGACAGAGAGCGGACTAACAGAGATCACAGCTGTCACATCTCATCACACACACACACACACACACACACACACACACACACACACACACACACACACACACTTCACATCAGTGATTCACACTCTCAACTTAGTTCAACTGAAAAATTAGCAGGTCCCTAATCATGTCTTTATCACAGTGCCATTCAAAATCACAGTTTAAATATAAAATAAATTGATTATAGCATACTATTGTGTTGTTGGAAGCAGTTATGAGGACATGTTTAAATGTTTATTAATGTATACATTTTCCTATGAAGCATCTTTAAGGGTGCACTCCCACTACACCAATCGTACTGTGCCTCGGCACGATTGAGCCTAAAGTCCAGATTGTTTGGCCAGTGTTTCAGTCATGTTCTCTGTGTTGTTCTCTATTGTGATGACTTTGAGATGGCAGTTCTTGAAAACAACATCAAGCCATATGTGTGTGGTATTATGACGTGATGACGTATGTACAACAGGCAATCAGGCAGAAGCAAGACATGGGAGAAGATTCACTCACCCACCCAACTCACCCGGTTCCTTAAACTGACCCGGATGAGTCGAGTCTGCTTTCTCCACTTACCCGGGTCACTTGCTGCTAAAGCCAGTCAAAATATACTAATTCAAAGGTTGATTGCGTCACTCAACCCTCAACTAACCCTTACTCTAACCTAACACCCTCCCCTCAACTAACCCTTACTCTAACCTAACACCCTCCCCTCAACTAACCCTAACTCTAACCCCTCGTCACAAGTTGAGCACCGGCCCCTCTGGCCAGTTTTGCATGCATGGCGAAATGCCCAGAGCGGGAAACTCCGGGGGTTGGTCAGCGACTCAACTTGTTGAGATCACAGACTGCTCTGTGATGTCACGTAATTTTTTCATCAGATGTTCCTCACCATCTGACAGTAACTACTTAAATATACAACATGACTTTAAATATTCCAGCTTATTCCACTGATCCATGTCTGGCTGAAGGTGAGCTAATCAAGAAATCATTAGCGATACTCAGCCCTAGTCAACCAAATGAATGTTATACAGCTTATATAACTCATTGCCAGAAATATTACATTGGTAAGACATTGGCGCTATAGGCTAGAGAAGAAGACGTTGAGGTTGCAAACCAGAAACAAAACACATTAGCTTGGACATCCAATCCATCTGCGAGAGAAAATTTATTTTGTGTATAATGTGCATCTCCCTGTGTAATCTGATGTCTGTTGATTTAAAGGAACATTACATCTTATTTAACATCCTGACTGTCTGAGCTGGGGCCCGTTTGTTAACCCTGAAAAGAGGGATACTCTGAGTTTTCCGTTCCAGAAAGAGAGGTAACTCAACCTTTAGGTCAGTTACCATAATAACTGACTCTGTGAAGCTAACCTGCTCTGGCAGGTTTGCGAACGGGAGTTTTCTGAAAAAGGACATTTCTGTGTTGAAATAGCCTTATATTGACTGTTTAAAATGTCATCATATGTAAATCATATGTCTAGGTCTATGTATTTGTGCAATAATCTTATGCTTAATTTTTAGATGAAGACACTTTTTGTGCCTGTGGGATTAAACCTATATGAAAATGACTATTTGTTCATTGTGCTACTTTGTGAACTACAGGAGTCAAACCCCTGTTGCCTGCACCATAGGCAGCGTTGCTAACGGTTACACCACAGAGTCACTCCACGAAGTTGAACATGAAGCGTTATCATCTTTAGATCAATCGACTGTTTCATTCAGTTATACACATTAAAGGGGCCATATTATGAAAAACAGGCTGTTCAGATTCAGCTCCTTTAGTTACGTAACAATCGGACCCACAGCACGCACGGAGAGTGTGGACCAACATCACGGACAGACAGCGTGGGAGAGCCAGCCGACAGACCCATAGCGTGCACACGGAGAGCGCGCACGGAGAGCGCGCCCGGTCGGACGGAGCCCGGGGGCGTGTGTCCGACAGAGCACCGTGCACGGTGGTCCGGGTCTGGTCTCTTGCGTTTCATTTTTACGGCTACGGTCCGTGTTGGCTTCTATATGTGTGCTAACCACTTCACATCGGGCTGCTTCAGTAACGAGGGTCAGTACAAAGCTGGCTTTGCCTCGACACTGACCCTCGTAAATGGATCTGTCCCCACAATACGGGACCAGCAACTTCACCTGAGACACATAAGCGAGCCATAGTAATACATCCACGTAAACATTGCTGCAATGCACCGCGTAGCGCAAGCAGCGTCCTCTCCGTCTCTCTCCAAGTAGGCGATGACAGACGGAGCTCATTAGCATTTAAAGGTGCAGACACAGAAGCAGCATGTTCTCAGTAGAGCTCAATGGGGAAACTTATAGACAGCTGAAATTCAGGACCACAGATGGGTTTGGGGCAATGCAAATCGAAAACAGTGTTGTTGGACCTCTGGCAGCTGTGTGAAATTGATGAAAACAGTATAATATTGGAACTTTAAGTCAGGCCGTAAATGTCTGCCATGCCAACTTATCTCTACTTTGATGCAGTTACGTTGCTCTGCTGAGGATGAGCTTGTTTTCTACGTAAACATTCAGTAATATCTAATAACTCTCTCCCGGTTGCTATGGTGAATCGTAGTATCAGAGATCCATTAATGATGGCTTTGTAGAGTCGGCAGGCATGCGTGTAACTCAGAGTTTACATACTCAGAGTTGATTGAACTCATTCAGAACTGCTGTTCTGGAACCGAAAAGAGTTGCCCATCTCAGAGTTCTTCAACTCAGAGTTCAGGGTTAGGTTCAGAGTTGGTTGAGCCTGCTTTCTGGAACGGGCCCCTGCTGTTCAAACACACTCCTTTCCTGTGTGTGTGTGTGTGTGTGTGTGTGTGTCTGGCGTGTGTGTTTGTGTGTCTGTGTGTGGGTATATAAGTTGCTGTTGTTGTTGTTGTTGTTATGTCACACTGCCCTCCTGTGGTGAATTAACAACATTACATTCATACTAAACGATTCGGTTATAGGGGATGCATTGCAATCACTATTAGATATCTCATCCCATTCCTCAAGACCGGTCCATGTATTGAAATCGTTCCTGTTAATGTTAAACCCTAAAAAAAATAAAAAAAAATGAAGACATTTTTAGTTAATTTGAGAGCTGCTGTTCAGGAAGAAACTGATCTACTAAGGCAGTAATACAGTATGTAATCCACATAGATTTTACATTTAGAATCATATAGAACATTTTTCGGTGGGCATTTCACCAGTACAAAAGAAAATCTTGATTCTTGTTAGTTGTTATGGTGACAACACATGTCAGGGGTTCCATAAACTGTTGTGAAAGCTCCCCAGGAAGAGAGTGGACGCAGCTCTGGAGACGGATATGAGCCTTGAATCCTCCTCAGCACTTTCACCACCTTCTGGAGTTCCTCAGGATTCTATTTAGGCCAATCATTTTGATCATTTCTATGTTTATTTTAGGGTCCATTATCAGAAATATTGACAGAGTTTTTGCTGTATATTGATTGTACAGTAATGTGCTTTATAGATACATTTGGATTGATGATTTATGGAGTTATAGAATTTGAACATAACTGGAGATGAGCATGTGAAGTTTGTGTCTAGACAGATTTGAGACATATTTTATCATGTTCTATCACTTTTTTTTATTATCTTGGACTGTTCGGTTCTGTTCATTTCTATCATGTTTGAACAGGTTCCTCCGGGTTTTATGGGCTCTGTCAGGTTCTCTCTCGTTCTAACTAGCAGCTGGAGAATTTTTCTTCTGTGGGGCCGAACAATTTAGTGAAAATAATGCAGGAACAGAAAAGAAAGGCAGGAAAGAAAATGTGCTTCAGCAGAGCCACAAGCTAATTTAATGCTATGTCTACATTCTGAAAATCAGTTGAGCCTCTGAGACAATGGCTCCCATTGGTCAATTTCTATGCAGGCCTACGGCTGATAGACTGTATGGATTTTTTTAAATTCCAGACCATAGATTTAACATCACACTACCATTGACGATGACGTGTTACACGTCATGGCCTCTCTGGTTCCACATAGCCGGGATGCTTTTGTCAAAGGAGACAAGGTTGCGGCTAGGGATGCAAACAATTAATCGATTATCGATTAATTGACGATAAGAAATTACTCGATTAAAATAAATTAATTGCGTTTTGAACCCGTAATTCCCCGCCAGTCCACGTGAGGGCACGCTTGACACCAGACGTACTTGACGCACATGCGCGAACACAAGCGAAGCAGGGCTCTGACGACAACAACAAGACAAAACGAGAAGCGGGATGCCGACAGCAGTGTTTCCCACACATTGACGAGACTATGGCGCACCGCCGTAGTCTAATTTCGGCCGCCATAGTCTCAATGTTCGCCCAAAATGTTTCACCAAGGCAAATGGACTTAACTAGCGGCTCTAATGATAGGCCTAAACAGGAGGGCAGCAGCGCGTATTATAAGGGGAAATCCTCGCGGCTGGTTTGGCTCATCAACGTTCCGTTTTCCCCCGTCGCCATGGCAAGGCGTCCCCCGCGCCGACCCCCCCTCAGCTGGCGAGTTTGACGGCACGTATAGCCCCGTTCATATACGTCGCTACTCCGTCACCCCTCGCTTTCTCGCTGAATTCTACTCGCTGGCAAAAAAAATTCACTGCCGCCGACGGCTAGTTCAAGCAGCAACTCTGTGGAACCGTCTGTTGACGTAAACTGTCAATCATCTCTATTCTACATTCCGATTGGTACTCGCTTCACTCGCATCGCAGAAAGTTAAACTGATTTTTATCTCCGTCCCCGCCCACATCACATCGCCTGTCCTGGACACATTCCGCTAGAACACATTCACATTCATTGACAGCTGTCGCTTATGGCAAGCCATTTTAACATTTAATAGCTAGACTGAATATGTATTGCAGATATCTGTAATTCAATTCTTCCTAGTCATAAAGAACATTTCAGATATCCACAATGGCATTCTTCCTAGGACAAATGACGTCACTTTTGCCATTCATGTGTATTGGGCTTTCAATTTCAGATATCCACAATTACATTCTAGATATCTAGAATGAACATTCTGGATATCTGCAATTTAATTCTTACTAGGAGAAACTCCCATTTCAGATATCTTCAATCCAATTGTTACTAGTCATCGTTTTCATTTCATCCATCCATCCATCCATCCATTTTCTTCCGCTTATCCGGTACCGGGTCGCGGGGGCAGCTGCCTGAGCAGGGACGCCCAGACTTCCCTCTCCCCGGACACTTCCCCTAGCTCCTCCGGGAGGACCCCAAGGCGTTCCCAGGCCAGCCGGGTGACATAGTCACTCCAGCGTGTCCTGGGTCTTCCTCGGGGTCTCCTCCCGGTGGGGCATGCCTGGAACACCTCCCGAGGGAGGCGTCCAGGGGGCATCCGATACAGATGCCCGAGCCACCTCAACTGGCTCCTCTCGATGTGGAGGAGCAGCGGCTCTACTCCGAGCTCCCCCCGTGTGACGGAGCTCCTCACCCTATCTCTAAGGGAGCGCCCCGCCACCCTGCGGAGGAAGCTCATTTCGGCCGCTTGTATCCGGGATCTTATTCTTTCGGTCATGACCCAAAGTTCATGACCATAGGTGAGGGTAGGAACGTAGATTGACCGGTAAACCGAGAGCTTCGCCTTTCGGCTTAGCTCTCTCTTTACCACGACGGACCGATACAGCGACCGCATTACTGCAGCCGCTGCACCGATCCGCCTGTCAATCTCGCGTTCAATCCTTCCCTCACTCGTGAACAAGACCCCAAGATACTTAAACTCCTCCACTTGAGGCAGGAACTCCCCCCCGACCTGGAGGGAGCAAGCCACCTTTTTCCGGTCGAGAACCATGGCCTCAGATTTGGAGGTGCTAATCCTCATCCCGGCTGCTTCACACTCGGCTGCAAACCGCCCCAGGACATGCTGGAGGTCCTGGCTCGAAGGAGCCAACAAGACCACATCGTCCGCAAAAAGCAGGGATGAAATCCAGTGGCTCCCGAACCAGATCCCCTCCGGCCCACGGCTGCGCCTAGAAATCCTGTCCATAAAAATAATGAACAGGACCGGTGACAAAGGGCAGCCCTGCCGGAGTCCAACATGCACCTGGAACAGGTCTGACTTACTGCCGGCAATGCGAACCAAGCTCCTACTCCGGTCATACAGGGACCGAACAGCCCTTAGCAGAGGGCCCCCGACCCCGTACTCCCGAAGTACCTCCCACAGAATGCCACGAGGGACACGGTCGAATGCCTTCTCCAAGTCCACAAAACACATGTGGACTGGTTGGGCAAACTCCCATGAACCCTCGAGCAGCCTGCGGAGGGTATAGAGCTGGTCCAGTGTTCCACGGCCAGGACGAAAACCGCATTGTTCCTCCTGAATCCGAGGTTCGACTATCGGCCTAATTCTCCTCTCCAGCACCCTGGAATAGACTTTCCCGGGGAGGCTGAGAAGTGTGATCCCCCGATAGTTGGAACACACCCTCCGGTCCCCCTTTTTGAATAGAGGGACCACCACCCCGGTCTGCCAGTCCAGAGGCACTGTCCCCGACTGCCACGCGATGTTGCAGAGACGTGTCAACCAAGACAGCCCCACAACATCCAGAGACTTGAGGTACTCAGGGTGGATCTCATCCACCCCCGGTGCCTTGCCACCGGGGAGCTTCTTAACTACCTCGGTGACTTCAGCCCGTGTGATGGGTGGATGAACCTCTGAGTCTCCAGCCTCTGCTTCCCCAATGGGAGACGTGTCAGTGGGGTTGAGGAGATCCTCGAAGTATTCCTTCCACCGCCCGACGATATCCCCAGTCGAAGTCAGCAGCTCCCCACCTCCACCGTAAACAGTGTTGGTGGAGGGCTGCTTCCCCTTCCTGAGGCGCCGGATGGTTTGCCAGAATTTCCTCGAGGCCGACCGATAGTCCTCCTCCATGGCCTCCCCGAACTCTTCCCAGACCCGAACTTTTGCTTCAGCGACCGCCCGTGCTGCAGCACGCTTGGCCTGCCGGTACCCGTCAGCTGCCTCGGGAGTCCCCCGAGCCAACCAGGTTCGGTAGGACTCCTTCTTCAGCTTGACAGCATCCCTTACTTCCGGTGTCCACCACCGGGTTCGGGGATTGCCACCACGACAGGCACCGGAGACCTTACGGCCACAGCTTCGAACAGCCGCGTCAACAATGGAAGCAGAGAACAAGGTCCATTCGGACTCAATGTCCCCAGCCTCCCTCGGGATCTGGTCATAGCTCTCCCGGAGGTGGGAGTTGAAGACCTCCCTGACAGAGGGTTCCACCAGACGTTCCCAGCAGACCCTCACAACGCGTTTAGGTCTGCCAAGTCTGTCCAGCTTCCTCCCCTGCCAGCGGATCCAACTCACCACCAGGTGGTGATCAGTTGACAGCTCAGCCCCTCTCTTCACCCGAGTGTCCAAAACATACGGCCGGAGGTCAGATGACACAACCACGAAGTCGATCATTGACCTCCGGCCTAGGGTGTCCTGGTGCCATGTGCACTGATGGACACCCTTATGTTTGAACATGGTGTTCGTTATGGACAAACCGTGACCAGCACAGAAGTCCAATAACAGAACCCCACTCGGGTTCTGATCGGGGAGGCCGTTCCTCCCAATCACGCCCCTCCAGGTAACACTGTCGTTGCCCACGTGAGCGTTGAAGTCCCCCAGTAAAACAATGGAGTCCCCGGTTGGAGCACTCTCAAGTACCCCTCCCAAGGACTCCAAGAAGGCCGGGTACTCTGCACTGCTGTTTGGCCCATAGGCCGAAACAACAGTGAGAGACCTATCCCCGACCCGAAGGCGCAGGGAAACGACCCTCTCGTTCACCGGGGAAAACTCCAACACATGGCGGCTGAGCTGGGGGGCTATGAGCAAGCCCACACCAGCTCGGCGCCTTTCACCGCGGGCAACTCCAGAGTAGAAGAGAGTCCAGCCTCTCTCAAGGAGTTGGGTTCCAGAGCCCAGACTGTGCGTGGAGGTGAGCCCGACTACCTGTAGCCGGTAGCGCTCTACCTCCCGCACTAGCTCAGGCTCTTTACCCCCCAGTGAGGTGACATTCCATGTCCCCATGGCTAGAGTCACCGTCCGGGGATTGGGTCGCCGGGGCACCCGCCCAGGACAGCCACCCAAATCCCACCGCACCGGCCCCTTCTGAACCCTCCTGCGGGTGGTGGGCCTACAGGAGGGCGGGCCCACGTCGCTCTTTCGGGCTGTGCCCGGCCGGGTCCCGTGGGCACAGACCCGGCCACCAGGCGCTCGCCTGCGAGCCCCAACCCCGGGCCTGGCTCCAGGGTGGGGCCCCGGTGACGCCAATCCGGGCGACGTGAACTTCCTCGATTTTAACTTCTTCATTAGGGGCTTTGGAACCGCTCTTAGTCTGACCTGTCACCTAGGACCTGTTTGCCTTGGGAGACCCTACCAGGGGCATTAAGCCCCGGACAACATAGCTCCTTGGATCATTCAGGTGCTCAAACCCCTCCACCACGGTAAGGTGTCGGTTCAAGGAGGGGGTTTTCATTTCAGATATCCGAAATGAAAAACTATTCCAGATATCCAGAATGTCATTTTGAATATCCAAAAATACATTGTGACTAGTACAAATGTCGTTATGGATATCCACAATTCATATTATGATAGTAGAAATGTAATTTCAGATATCTACAATTAGAATTGTGACTAGGAACAATACAATTGCAGATATCCACAAAATGTATTGTTGATATCTGTTGACAGGTAGACAGGACGCCATTAATTTTTTTTTAAATTATGACTAGTAACAATTGGATTGAAGATATCTGAAATGGGAGTTTTTCCTAGTAAGAATTCAATTGCAGATATCCAGAATGTTCATTCTAGATATCCAGAATGTAATTGTGGATATCTGAAATTGAAAGCCCAATACACATGAATGGCAAAAGTGACGTCATTTGTCCTAGGAAGAATGCCATTGTGGATATCTGAAATGACAATTGTGGATAGGAAGAATGTCATTGTGGATATCTGAAATGTTATTTTTGACTAGGAAGAATTGAATTACAGATATCTGCAATACATATCCAGTTTAGCTATTAAATGATAAAACGGCCACTTATACTTTTTAAGGATTTTTAGATATATTAAATTTAGTTTTGACTTGTACAATCAAAGTTGTAGATATCTTAAAATATCATTTTTACTAGTAAGAATGTATTGTGGATATTTTTAATTACCATTTCTCCTAGTCAAATTTACATTTTGACTAGGAGAAATGCTATTATTGATATCTAAAATATAATTACAGATAGCAGTGTGGTTCGATTAAATGTTAAAACGGCTTGCCATAGTCGCTCATGGTACAGACACACCAACTCCGGCAGCGACGGATATGGACGCAACGGACGGTCGAACGCACCGGCGAGTGGGCAGGTCTGTGTTCAAGTTGGATCAATTGGATAGACGTCCTGCGAAGTGGGCGGGACTTGAGTTTCGCTCTGCCGTTTCCAACATGGCGGCCGGGCCACAAACGATCTCATTTTACAGTAAAACTACACGCTAAAGCATGTTTCTGAAAACATTTGAGGCGGGAAATGTGTAGTGCAGTAACAGAATCTGGATTCCTATTTGATCAACACTGCCTAGTTTGATAGTTTGAATGAAGTTTCTGGAGCCGGCGGCATTGCGTTGGACGGACGTCATTTGCATAAAGTTCAATCCATCGAACTTTATGCAAATTCACGTACGGCGACAGGGCCGCCAATTCGACGTGCCGTATCCATCATGCGGAGCTCCTGCTCTACATAGACAATGGGTGCAGTCGAATAGTCAAAAAATAAGGTCCTAACCAGGGGCGTTGCTAGACATAAAGCTCTACTGGGGCACAGGCCCCCTATTTCATAAATCACAAAAAACATCCTTGAATTCCCGCTGCGTGTATGAAATGTGCTATACAATGTGCTATATAAACTTCCCTTGCTCAGCCCACTATTACTGCCACAGCCACACTGCTGCTGCTAAAACTGAAAGGTAAAAATGTAGAGATATTAATCTCTAATTCATATTTATTTCAACATACATAATGAACATGCTCAACATGTTTTTGATGATTTTGGAGTACCGTTCCCACATTTGTGAATGAAGAACATCAGACGTTTGGGGTTGGGGAAATCACTGTGACTGTAAATCTTACTTTAATGCTGAGCCATCACTTGGTTTACAAAGTACTATAAAGTAAATTGTATTAAAATGAAAAGATAATGCGGTAAACCGTCAACTATCTAACTCCTATGAAACAACACAGAGTGATCTGTGATTCAGAGCAGCAGGAATGAGGACTGGTGGTGATTATTGAGTGGTAATAGAAATGTGTAACACGTCGTTGTTTGAGTTACTTACTGGAACGACCGCAACACTGTCAGAAACTATGCGCACTGTGCCGCTTCACGCCGGCTACTGCGGGCATCGGGGCGAGCGGGGCAGGTCACGTGGGAGAGAGAAGTGGATCATACCATGACGTGATGGGGGGGTCTGTTGTATTTTTAAAGTAAACCATATCCTGTCTATGGTTTTTTGACCATGTTTAAGCTTGTCAAACACGGACTTGCGTTTAAAAAACAACATAACTGATATATTTTTTTGCATTTATCTATGCGTGCGCGCCGCGGTGCCCCAGCTACGACATGCACACTGCCGTGCACGGACGTAATGTGTGCGCCGGACCCGGACCACAAGGTGCGCGCCTCAGCGTGTATTTTGGATTAAACTGCGTTGGTTTGAGATTGTGGATGAGAAAGAAAATCCACTATTTTACCGTTATTATCAATATAAATTAATCCACTGCCAAATATAGTAGCTCGTTAAAACTCGAACGGGAGTTTTTACTGGGGCACTGCAGATCAATACTGGGGCACTTGCCCCAGTAAAAGAGGTCTAGCGACGCCGATGGTCCTAACTCCTATCCCTAACTCCTATTCCTTGACCTCTGGGGAAAACGTCACGGGGTTAAGGAAAGGCGATAGGAGAACTCAAAAGGACTTAGGAATAGTCGACCGCGGTGCTCAGAGAATCCGACCGGACTTTCACTAAGCTACGTCATTATAACGCGGCCGCTGATGATTGACAGCTGATGATCTGCACCGGCGATTGACGTGCGTCTGCGCTGGAGAAACTACAATAATGGACTACAAAAAACGCGTTGTCCACTTCTCCACATGTTGGTTTTATAAACAGCTGGTTCACTGACCGGCTTCAGGTCCAGCAGCTCCTGCATCATTATCAAAGTTCTTTATAAATTGCGTCATATTGAGGGTTCTTATTTCTGTGATTACACCGCAATGTATGTGTAAAAATTACTACAGTCTCTGATAAGAAGCTCCTGAATGTGTTATTTCTGTAGATGAGTGACCATTTTCCTTTCCACTTCTTTTTTAGACTTTCTCCATGACTCGCCTGTTATTTACGCCTATTCGCTGAGGTTCAACTTGTTATGCAGGTCGATGAACGAACTTTGCTCTCTGGTGCCACCAGGCGGGTGGTGGTGTAAACGACCAAAGGGAGACAGTAGGGTGCCGACAACCTGTGCCCTGTCTCCTATCTCTTGTATAGAGGATACAACTGCGCTTGTCAAAATGATAATGAAAGTTAATGGGGAAAGATCTTTGCAACCCAGACCGGAAATACAGCAACTAGCAATAACTGTAGACAATGTAGAACGTTTCAATCTGTATTTCTATTACATATTATAGTATTTAAGTTACTGTCTATAGTCTATTTTATTCACTTTGCTTGTTTGAAAAAAATATATGTAAAAGTAATTTCAATGAAGAGCTATTGATTCTTCTTCATGGGGGACAGTTGGGGCGGCACCCTAGCGCCCTCTATTGACCAGCCGCCACTGAGCATTAGTTATGTTTTGCAGGGTGATCCAGGTCCTATGGGGCAACAGGGCCCTCAAGGCCCCCCGGGCTTCCCAGGCCCTCAGGGACCCCCAGGACAGAAGGGACTAAGAGGAAACGAGGGGTCAACAGGAGCTGTAGGACTGAAAGGAGACTCGGTGAGTAAACCTGATTCTGTTTATTATTTACCTGTTTTATTCTGACCTAAGGCCAAGATGGCTGACATGCTGATGTTAACTGATGGTGTCTGTTTCTTACCCTGCCATGTAACCCTGTGACAGAGAACCAGAACTTTGGTGTCTTTTTTGTTGCAGGGAAATGTTGGCGTTCCTGGTTTTCCGGGTTTAGAAGGAGTCCCAGTAAGATACCCTTTCTCTCCACCTCTCAGCTGCCCTTGATTTGACTTAGTGAGGTCAAAGATCATACTGTGTTTGTGCGTTCAGGGACATCCGGGTCCTGCTGGGGGTCCTGGTTTTCCAGGCCTGGATGGATGTAATGGAACCAGAGGAGAGAGAGGAGAACCTGGACTTCCTGGAGGACAAGGACCTGATGGAGAACCGGTACATTTGTAATATTTTCTATCTGCCAGACTGGAGTGTATTATGAAATCACCATGGTAACTGTGTTTTATTCTGTAGGGTTTTGCAGGACTGAAGGGATTTCCAGGAGATCCATTGTTCTACGTCATACAGTTCCCTGGTATACCTGTAAGGAGTCCTGTACTGTACTATGCTGTAAATACACCTGTACAACACAAAACCAGTACATGTGGTACTCGACTCAAGCTGATTTAAGTAAAAAAAACTAGCACTTGTGACTCAACGTGTTAATTTTAACATATTTTTAACTGAAAATTTGACAGGAACACAATGAGTCATTGCAGAAATTGCAACAGTTGCAGATTATTTATTATCTAGACCCTAATAATCCCTCTCTTTTTAAAATATTTTAAAATTGTGTTTAATAAAAATGTTTTTGTTTATTTCTTTATTTTCTTTATTTATATTTTAGTTTAGTTTTTCTTTTTGGCCTGATGAAGGTATCTGCATGAATTCTAAAAAAAAATATGATGTATTTCTTTGATTTGTTTGATTTCCTGAGAAAATCTCCAGTAAAGAAAAAAAGTGCTTCCACTACTGGAAGAAGTACACAGATACTTAAGTAAATGTAGGAATACCACAGAATAAAATGCTCTATTACAAGATAAATTCCTGAATGTAAATGAAAAAATAAGCAGAGAATGATTATCATCAGTAAAAAGTAGGTATTAGAATCAAAAGTAAAAGTACAATTTATGTAGTGTATAAAGGCTCCTTTCTGTGAATATGACTTTGTTTTTCTTTTATCACAGATGAAATGAGTATTTTAATTTTATAGTCCATCAATGTGGAGCCAATGTTAGATACATTGTATAATTCTGCATAGATTAGTAGTATAGTACTGCATCATATAATAAGTGTCAGATAAATGTATTGCAGTAAGAAATCTGAGAATAAATGCAGTAGAGGTATAAATTAGCAGAAAATGGAAATACAAGTATGTCCGTATTATACTTAAATAGGAGAAGTACTACAAGTAGTATTTAAGTATTATGGGATGTTTTGACAGTTTTAACGTTTGTTTCTGTTTGACTTTTTCTGACATAGCATTTTGATATAAATGCTGCTATTGCGTGACAAAACGAAAGCCTAATGTTACTGTCTGCGTCATACAGGGAGAAGTAGCCCCCAGTGGACTTCCTGGCCGACAGGTCTGTACAACATGAACACACAAACGTAGATGCATAGAATATAGAAACATGCCAGCCATCACCAGTGCTACTTTTTTACTTCACAATGCTTTTTGACAGTAGAAGTTATTTTTTAGTTGATTTTACTCGGAAAACATATTAACGGATTTTAAACAATTATCCATTTGCTATTAATAAAAAAAAGGATAAAATCTGCTCATTAAGTAATTTTAGTCTTCAATTTGATGTAATCTGCCTGTGTCATGAGAACATAAAGTTGATTTAAATAAAAATAAAAATATCCTTGTTTCACTTGTTTTGAAATAGCATGCAAATCAATGCAAATAGGTGTGCATTAATTGATTAACAATTATACATAGAAGAAAATAAACACCATCATAATAACTATTTGTCTGTATAGTGAGTACTTTTACTTTTACTTATACTATTATTGTTTCTGTCTGAAGGGTGAACGGGGTCTCCCCGGTCCGATGGGAGATGTGGGTCCTGCAGGACCGGAGGGGACCAACGTGAGTCACAAAAACATACCTGATCAATATGACTACTAATTACTTTGTTAAGACAACTGTGATACAATTAATATATAAACCTTCAGTTAACTGTGTCCATATATGTACTCGTAGTAAGTACATGTACACATCTGCATGTCTCTACAGGGTCTCCCTGCTCTGCCTGGATTCAGGGGTCCACCTGTAAGTATGATCATATATCTGCTTATGTACTGTACTTAAATACAAATTTGATCTATAATCTGATACTCACAAATGTAGACTGTACTCTACATGTACACTACACTACTGAAGAATAAGATTATTGATTACAGATCATAATGTTTGTACCTGCTGATGATAGAGAAATGAGCATATCATAACAGTTGATGTTATAGTGATGTGTTTGTGTTTCAGGGAGAAAAAGGTCGATCTCTGCCAGGACAGAAAGGAGACGAGGTACAAATATTTAATTTTGTTCTGAACACTCGGTGAATTAACCTGATTCTGTTTGTTCTTTACCTGTTTTACTCTGATTAAGAATATTCATATTTTAGTCTGAACAACAACAGTTGGATGTCTGAGAGGATTTATCGTATTTGCTTAATAAGACCCCTTGTTAGTAGCAGTAGTACTATGCACTAGCAGTGGTAGTATTGTAGTACTGTGTAGTACTGTGCAGTATTGCAGTATTGTGCGTGGTCCACAGGGGGATCAGGGCCTCCAGGGGCCACCTGGGCCATTTGAATATGTCGACCCTCCAGAAGACCTGTTCATTAAAGGAGAACAGGTGGGTACAACTCCATGAGCCAATCAGATTACAGCTTTATCCTGTCCAGCTCTTTTCCACTGCTTTTCTACTGCAGGTCTACTTCAAATCTACTGTAGATCTACTCCAGTTCTACTTCAGATCTACTGTAGCTCCACTGTAGTTCTACTGCAGATCCACTGTAGATCTACTGTAGTTCTACTGTATGTTTTGTATTTGCACTGCAGATCTACTGTAGAGTCACTGTAGTTCTACAGTAGTTTTACTGTACTTCTACTTTTCATTGCAGTTCTATTGCAGATCTACTGCAGTTCTACTGCTGTTCTATTGCTGATCTACTGTAGAGCTACTGTAGTTCTATTAACTGCAGTTCTACTGCAGATCTACTGTAGTTAGATCTGCTGTTGTTCCACTGCAGATTTATTATAGTTCCACTGCAAATCTACTGTAGTTCTGCTGTAGTTCCACTGCAGTTTACTGTAAATCTCCTTGTGCTGCAATCCACAGCAGATCTAATTCTACTGAGGTTGAACTGCAGTTCGACTGTGGTTGTACTTCATGCACAAATACTGTACAAATACTTTGCTACTGTACCTAAGTAAAACTTTCAGGTATCTGTACTTGACCGGACTATGTATGTAAAATTGTACATTTTAAGACAAATATCTATACTACTTGCATTTCCAAAACAAGCTTGTTACTTAAAATTTAATTCAATTTAAGGGAATCTGTGTGGAGTTTGCATGTTCTTCCCGTGTAAGCGTGGGTTCTCTCCGGGTTCTCCGGCTTCCTCCCACAGTCCAAAGACATGCAAAATGGGGATAGGTTAATTGATGACTCTAAATTGCCCGTAGGTGTGAATGTGAGTGTGAATGGTTGTTTGTCTCTACATGTCAGCCCTGTGATAGACTGGCGACCTGTCCAGGGTGTACCCTGCCTTCGCCCAATGACAGCTGGGATCGGCTCCAGCCCCCCCGCAACCCTGAATACAGGATAAGCGGTAGACAATGGATGGATGGATGGATTATTATTATTATTATTATTATTAACATGAAGCAAGATTCAGTTAGTCTTGAACAAAAAACAGCCAGTTCAAATATAGGGAATGGGATACATTTTACTTTATATTTGAGTCCATTTCAGATCCTGTACTTTTGTATCAGTACTTCTACTTTTACCTTTTTTAACACAAATATCTTTACTTACTACTTGAGTATACAACGAATGTACTTTCGACACTTCTGCTTCTCCTGCATGTGTAATGTTTTTGTGTCCTAGTCCTGCTGTAATTCCACTTTATTTAGTCTATGGCTATGCTGCAATTCTGGTACTGTTGGTTCTAATGTTGAGTTCTGTTGGTTCATCAGGGTACTATTGGGCGTAAAGGTGTTTGTGGAGTTCAAGGACCGCCAGTAAGTTAAAATAGCTGATCAAACCTCTTTAACATTTGACTGAACGCAGGGTTCTATTTAACACGGGGTTCTACTGAACACAAGGTTTTATTGAACGCAGTGTTCTATTGAACACAGGGTTCTACTGAATACAGTGTTCTATTGAACAAAGGGTTCTACTGAACACACGGTTCTATTGAACACAAGGTTTTACTGAACACAGGGTTCTACTGAACATAGGGTTCTATTGAACACAGGGTTCTACTGAACACAGGGTTCTACTGAACACACTGTTCTACTGAACACAGGGTTCTACTGAACACAGGGTTCTATTGAACACAAATATCTCCTAAATGCTTGATTCCCCTGGACACAGGGTTCTCTTGTTTAAAGAACATGTCATCATCTGGTTGATAAAGTTCCTCAACATTTACATCATGCAGTTGGGAGTATTATTTATCACACATTGTTATTTTCTTAAGGTTAAAGAGATTGAAATTTAAGGGTATGATGTTTGCCATTTCAGGGATTGGATGCTCTGACTGGGATCAAAGGAGAGAAGGGGATTGTGGGATTCCCTGGTCCAAGGGTGAGTAACCACCTCACATTATTGATCAGTTTAGCTCAGTATTGCTACCACTTGTTGTGGTTATTCAATATAAACAAAGAAATGTAACTTGATCATCCTGATTAAAATGTTTTCATTAACTTTAATTTTCACATTACTTATGTAACATTAGCATCTGTGTTGACATACACACGTGTGATACATTTGTGTGTTTCAGGGATTTTCTGGTAACCCTGGTCGGCCTGGACAGAGAGGATCCAAGGTAAATTAAACACAAACACACTGCCATAATAATAATTAAACTATGACAAACTCTTTAATTCTAGACTGTCAAACATCCAAACTGTGATTTCCTTTGTTTCAATGTGTGTGTGTGTGTGTGTGTGTGTGTGTGTGTGTGTGTGTGTGTGTGTGTGTGTGTGTGTGTGTGTTTATTCAGGGAATTCTAGGAAGTACAGGTCTCCCTGGTCTGATTGGACGAGAAGGTCCTAGGGTCAGTCTTTTTGTCTGTTTGTCTGTAATGTAACACCAACATAACTATATGGACCAGTCAACATGAAGGTATACAGTAACAACAAATAACAACTGTAACATGTATTAACTCACCTGTAACACTGATATGGCACACAATACAACGAGACGTGCATGTGAAGGATTTCTTCTCCACCTACACAAATGAGTTCACAGGAGCTCATTATCCTGTAAACACCCGCTTGATGCTGAAGTTGAGACTGTGTAGATGGATATAAAACAGACTGATGTCTTAACTACTTTGATTAGCCAAACACAGGGTTCTACTGAACATTGGATTCTCCAGAACACAGTATTTTAATGATTTACCTGAACACAAGCTTCTACTGAACACCAGTTTGTCCTTGACAAAATGTTCTTCCGAAAAGAAGGTTCTTCTGAACACTGCATTTTCCTGTATACAGGGTTCTAATAAACCATACGTTCTTGTGAACAAAAGGTTCTTCTGAACACTGTGTTCTTCTGAACACAGCATTCTTCTGAACACAGTTTTTTCTAGTGTTTACTAGGTTCTCTTTCAACACTGGGTACCAATGAATACAGGGTTCTACTTAACACAAGGTTCTTACTGGTTTCTATTGATCACAAGGTTCTCCTGGACATGGGGTTCTACCTAACACAGGGTTCATTTGACCACAAGGCTCCTCTGAACAATGTTTCTCCTGAACACAGGTTTTAAACACTGTGTTCTTCTGAACAAGAAGCGTTCTATCTCAGTGCGAGGCCAAGCAATAGCGCTGAGCACAGCATTGTCCGAGGTGGTGGGGTTAGCTTGGTCAGTACTAGGTCCCCTAGCATGAGAGTTGTTAGGCATCTTAGGGCGCACTCACACCAGGGCCATTTGATCCGTACCATTTCTCAGCACAACTGCCCACCCACAGGGGGTCCCCAGCCGGCTTGCACTCACACTGATCCAGCCCAAACGGGCCTCGGCCAGATTGCCTGTTCATACATCATCACGTTGTAATACGACACACGCATGGCTTGATGTTGTTTTCAAGAAGCGCCGTCTCGAAGTCATTACAAGAGAGAACAACACAGAGCACATGACTGCAACTTTACTGACTAGTCCGTCTGCACATAATTTTGTAGTAAACGCTTGGCCAGAATCAGCCCATGTGAGCAAGCGATCCCGAGCGGACAGCGTGAGCAGGTAGCAGATTTTGGACGGAGACACACAGCGGCATTTTTATTATAAAGCGCACCATTCTTAAAGGAGAAATCCGGTCATTTTTTACCCCATTTCCGTTGTCCCCATGGGTCATCCCGACTTATTAGAAGCAAAAAACCCGACAAAAATTGACGTTGCCTAGCCCGAGATCTGTACCTGCCTGGCAGCCTTCCAGACTCGCTCCAATGCTAACCCATTGGGGCAACTTTTATCTGCTTTCCTGGGCCTCAGAAAACAATTCCAAGACCTATGCAACACAGGTTGGGTCCATACGAGACACCACGGCGCTAGTTTAGCTCAAATAGTGTGGCAAAACAACATAAATATGTGTGTTTTTGCATGGAGTTACTCACCTCAAATCACCCTGTAGACATTAGCAGCAATGAGGCCAGATGATCACGGTCAACATGTGGTTCTATCAGGTGCAATCTTGTAATTGTGATCTTCTTTCTAAAGGACAACCACTGTCTAAAGATAAGACCACATGGACAGTCTAACCGGTCAGCCAACACTCACCTTCTTCTTGTGAACAGCTAGGACACCTGTGTTATTTTTTATGTTTGAAAAATAATAAATGGGTGACGAGACTCTATTTACACTATTTGTGCAACTTGTAAAGAGATACATGTAATGGTTGGATTGTTTATGCTGTGAGTATCAGGAAAAGGCCTTGGACATTTTGAGGAATTTTATTCAAACAATTTTGAACAGGTTATGCTGAAGTTAAATGGCAAAGAAATAATAATAATAATATTAATACGTTTTATTTGTATAGCGCTTTTCAAAGATTCTCAAAGACACTTTACATATACAATAAAAATCAATATATGAAAACAAGTACAGTTAAAAACAGGCAGATTACAAGTGAGTGCATTAAAAACAACAACAAGCAGGCTATTTTTAAGAAATAAGTTACGTTAAAAAGATGTAATGTGAAGTTTAAAAACGGTTAAAAAGATGTAATGTGAAGTTATAAAACGGTTAAAAAGCAGGCACATTTAAAAACAAGTTTGTGAAGCAAAACAGATCAAATGAAATAGTGGATTATTGGGGGTTGAAGGCAATTCTGAAAAGGTGGGTTTTGATGAGTGATTTGAAGGTGGGCTGGTCAGTGCAGGCTCGGATGTGTGCGGGTAGTGAGTTCCAGAGGGAGGGGGCAGCAATTGAAAAGGCTCTGTCGCCCCAGGTACGGTGCTTGGTCCTGACAGGTGGGGAAATAAACAAATAAACATTGCTATTTCAAATAATGCTACACTCACTACTCCTAGGGATGAAACCTTTATATTGTCCTTGTGGATCTGGGTAGTGAGCACTTAATTTACAGCCACAGCAACTGGGTGTCATAACTGTGAGCCTGTCCCAGTGCTCCTTTCCCAGTGCTGCTGTCCCAGTGCTCCATGCTGCCACACAGTAAGTTGGCCTTGATGTTTGTGTCAGCCAGAGGTCCAACAGCTGATATGACTGCTCCAAGCCCATTCCTCAAATTCTGGCCTGTAAAGTAACAGACTTTTTTAGACGTTTTTATTGAACAGAGCTTTATTGTCCTCAACGACACCTTTTACCCACTGTACATGTCAGGCAGACATGTACAGCCAGAGAACCACTGACCCGCACACAGCCAGGGGGATTCTGCAGCTGTTGCAGACGATGGCTGAAAGGTGCTGACATTTTCAAATAAAACTGAAAACAAATTTTAGCTGTGTAGTATTGCTAACCATACCTATTACTATTTTAGCATTGTCTGATTTAGTGGTTAGCATCTCCAGCTGTTGCTAACAAGCCAGCAATAAGTTACATTTAGGTCATTTAGCAGACGCTTTTGTCCAAAGCTGATGCATCTGATCCCAGCTGCCATTGGGCAGGTACACCCTGGACAGGACGCCAGTCCATCGCAGGGCTGACATGTAGAGACAGACAACCATTCACACTCACATTCACACCTACACGCAATTTAGAGTCATCAATGAACCTATCCCCATCCTGCATGTCTTTGGACTGTGGGAGGAAGCCAGAGGACCCAGAGAGAACCCATGCTCACACAGGGAGAACATGCAAACTCCACACAGAGGAAAACCGGGAATCGAACCCGGGACCCTCTCGCTGTGAGGCGACAGTGCTACCCACTACACCACCGTGCAGCCCACCAGCAAAAACCAAAGCACCATTATTATTTGAATTATTGAACAGTTGGAGCTCCAAAATCTTCTGCTTAACCGGCACATCACACCAACGGAAGTCCTGCTCATATTACTGTATTGTTACTACTATTGCCATTACCTTCAAGTATTCAATTTCTAATGAAAAGTGTACTGTAACTTGTGATAGATTACCACTGACTGCTATTAGCACTAACTAACTAAATGCACAGCTTCAAATATTGAAATTTAAAAAATTAGACTGTACATTGAGGTCTGTCATAAGTAAATACATTTTGTATGCATAAATCCTGTGTTTTTGCCTTTGGTCAGTATATAAACTGCTCACCACATGCTAGTTCTCAATGAATAACATATTCCAGTTGGAAATCTTTATTCATTACAAAGTGCAATGTGTTGACAACAAAACATCATATGGATGATTAATGAAATCAAAATCGTCATCTTATGGAGGTCTCCATTCAGAATCATACTGAAAATCAGATCGCAGGCTGATCCAACTGTAGTGGAATTTTTCAAGACAAGTCAAAATGATCCTCAGTGTTGTGTGTGGCCTCCACGTGCCTGAATGCACTCCCACACAACGCCTGGGCATGCTCCTGATGAGACGACATATGGTCTCCTGAGGGATCTCCTCCCAGACCTGGACCAGAGCAGCAGTCAACTCCTGGACAGTCTGTGGTGCGACATGGCGTTGGTGGATGGAACGAGACATGATGTCCCAGCTGTGCTCAATAGGATTCAGGTCTGGGGAACGGCTAGGCCAGTCCATAACATCAATGCCTTCATCATGCAGGAACTGCTGACACACTCCAGCCACATGAGGCCTAGTATTAGGCGCGTTTCCAATCATGCATTAGCATGCATTTGCCTCGCAAAACAAGGCATTCTGGGATAAAAACGTCAGAAATGCTGGTGATAACTTCCCTTTGCGCCATGTCATATGGCTTTAAAAACGTGTGGGATCTCCAGTGTACCTCCCTCTGCATGCTTTTCTGTGCAGATGGTCTCAAATAAGTGCGGACATAAGACACTCCCCTCAACGTTGCCCTAGTTGGTTAGAATTACCACGTGGTATTTCCCACGTGAGAAAATTCCTCAGCCTCCATCAACAAGGGGAGTTCAAATGTCTCGGCTCGAATTCGTCAGCAACGAAGAAAGCCAGCGCCACTGGGTAGGCCATATTCTTTGTGCAAAGTCCTTGAAGTTTCCCCTGGCTCGACAGTTTTTGTTATGTATATAATTATTAATAAAGTTAAAAAAAAACAAAAGTCCGTGAAGTGCACCTGTGTCCGACTTGACGTGGTGGGAACTTGACGTGTTTATGACGAGTTCCGGCGGATCCTCTCAAGTCTCCTTCATGCATAGGCGCAAATGCATGCGATCCGAAACGCAGCCATCGTCATGCATTAGAAGGAACCTAGGACCCACTGCACCAGCATATGGTCTCACAATGGGTCCGAGGATCTCATCCCGGTACCTAATGGCAGTCAGGGTACCTCCGGCAAGCACATGGAGGGCTGTGCGACCTTCCAAAGAAATGCCTCCCCAGACCATCACTGACCCACCGTCAAACCAGTCATGCTGGAGGATGTTGCAGCAGCAGAACATTCTCCGTGGCGTTGCCAGACCCTGTCACATTGGTCACATGTGTTCAGGGTGAACCTACTCTCATCCATGAAGAGCACAGGGCGCCAATGGCGAATCTGCCAATCTCTAGCAAATGCCAATCGCATTGCATGGTGTTGGTTTGTAAGCACAGGCCCTATTTGTGGACGTCGGGCCCTCAAACCATCATCATGTAGTTGATTTTCGGACTGTTTGAGTTGAAACTTGAACATCAGTGGCCTGCTGGAGGTCATTTTGTAGGGCTCTGGCAGTGCTCCTCCTGTTCCTCCGTGCACAAAGGATCAGATATAGGTCCTGCTGTTGTCCTTCTTCGGCCCCCTCTTCTTCTCCTGGTGTACTGGCCTGTCTCCTGGAATCTCCTCCATGCTCTTGACACTGTGCTGGGGGACACAGCAAACCTTTTTGCCACAGTGCGCATTGATGTGCCATCCTGGATGAGTTGCACTAACTGGGCAACTTCTGTGGGTTGGAGAAACCGCTTCATGCTACCTCTAGTGGTGCAAACACTGGCAAAATTAAAAAAAAAAAAAAAAAGAACAGAGAAATGTGGTCACCACCTGCAGAACCATTCCTTTATAGGGATGTCTTGCTAATTGCTACTCGTCTCCACCTGTGGTCTGTTCCATTTGCACAATAGCAGGTGAAATTGATTCCCAATCGGTGCTGCTTCCTAATTGGACAGACGGATATCTCAGAACTTCCAGTTACATTATGTTGTTTTAGTGTTCCCTTTATTTTTTTGAGCAGTGTATATTAGCCAATCAAAGGAGTGGAGACATCACCTACATTCCATATTCATTTATGAACTCAGATGACCAGCGGGTGTTGAGCAGTTGCGAACGTGGAGGGAAGGTTGAGCTTGTTATAGCTCTGCCCATGTGACCTCATATCCACATGCTGGTTTTTGTGTGTGTTTTGAGACAATTCAAATGCTTACACTGACACCTGTTTTACTCTCTGCACTGATATTGATGGTTCATTAAAGTAGAGTACCAATGAGAGATGTGTATATAGTCTAAAATGAGCATGTCTGTTCCCAGGGCATGATGGGAGATCTAGGTCCTAAAGGTCTACCTCAGGATATAGACACCACACACACAGGTACAGATCAATACACAATGATTGACAAGCTGACTGTCTAATTATCACATCACAGTGGTCAGCTAAATGCCTTCTGTCTCCCAGGTGACATTGGAGATCCTGGGGCCTCCGGACCCATTGGCCCTCCAGGAGATATAGGGCTGATGGGAATGCATGGTCCCCCAGGAGCCCCTGGCACATCCACACCTGGTCAGCAACTGCAGTGCATCTACAGTTTAATGTATGTGTCAGGACGTTTGAAAATGAATGAAAGACCTCTCTTGTTCCCCTTAAGGTCTGGCAGGTGTTGTGGGTCAGAGTGGAGTTCCAGGATGCAAAGGGGACAAAGGAGATTCAGGCCAGGTGTATATAGATGGACCCACCCCTGGAGAACCTGGAAAACCAGGACGTCCTGGACCCAAAGGACTGAAAGGAGAGCAGGGGAGTCCAGGTACCATAGAACACTGCTTTTACGTATGATGTCACACCTGTGGTATATTATATATGTGCTCTCACACCTGTCTTTCAGACACACTTGGTGATATCATGATCTACAGTTATTGAGATCCAGTTCAGTGAAGCTATTTATAATAAATAAAAATAATTTCCTGTTGATATCCTGCTGATTTCCTGTTTTTCTTTCAAGGGAGTTACTGTCTTCCTGGGGCCCCAGGGAAGTCTGCAGATCCAGGTGATCCAGGGCCCCTGGGGGCCCAGGGATTCCTAGGTTTTAAAGGTCAGTGATTGATGCATTGATTGATTGTTTATTGATTGTTGGTTTCAGTTCATTCAGTTTGAAAAGATGTCAGAAAATCAACAAAAACATGTCAGAAAGTAGGAACTCCATATGTTATTGACTTCACATGTATCACTGTTTTAAACCTACGTGTGTGTTTTAGGTAGTCCTGGCGACTGTTCTTGTGGCACCCCGGTTGAAATGAGGGGGCCCCCTGGCAGTGTGGGTGACGCAGGATCTCCAGGGTTTCCAGGAGCTCCAGGGGCCCAGGGGCAGAGAGGAGAGAAAGGTTTTCCTGGAGACACAGGAGTGATTGGAGAACAAGTAAGTCACCAGACAACAAGGTCAGGGGTTATAGGTCAGCAGCCAGATGACGCACAGAACTAGGCGCTCACTGTTGGATTCTATAATTGATCTATTGTTTTGGTTGCAGGGCCTGGGTGGATTTCCAGGTGTCAAAGGGTTCAAAGGTCAGAAGGGAGATTTCACTGTGGTGGATTTTAAAGGTGAGATTAAACTTTAAACACTGCATGAAAAGTCGGATTTTCGTCCCTGTAAACGCCCGAAAATCTCCCTAATTTTCGGGAGTTAACGACAATTTACAGGCTGCGAACGCCGCGTTCGTCTGTGCCGAAAATTGTCGGAAACGAACCACAGCGAAGGCTCTAATTAGCATATGAATAGCAGCGAAACCCCGCCTGGCCAGAGATGGCTTGAATATCCTCAGTCAGGATTGGATGAAACCACTAGTTTTAAACAAGTATAATCGCTCGTGATTGGTTGGCAGATCTGGTCATTATAAATGTAAAGCCAACCCACGTTGGTAGATGTGTCACTATTGGTCAACCTGATGAGTCATTATAAATGTAAACCCCACCCCCGTTGGCAGATGTGTTACTATTGGTCACACTGGGTCTTTTAAACAAGAATAATCACTAGTGATTGGTTAGCAGATCTATCACTATATATATATATATATACATATATATATATATATATATACACACACATATATATATATATATACATATATACATATATATACATATATATACATATATATACATATACATATACATATATGTATATTTATACATATATATATACACATTTATTTTTATTTATTTATATATTTATAAATATAAATATGAATGAATTTATTGAGGAAAGGAAAAATTGCCAGGAGGAAGTATTCAAAGAAAGAGCTTTATTGACAACACAACACACAAATGAACTGGCGACATTCTGTCCGAATTTGGTCAATTTTACAGCCGCCTGCGGTGCGTGGCCCTGTACTTGGGAGTCTTCTCTAATCGCGACTGTAGAGTCGCACAGAGCTCGGTGAGCTCCTGGCTGTCGCACAATCCATCCAGACACCCCGCCAACGACGCCGTCCTCCTCATCAGACATCATGTCTGTGGTGGCGGACTTCCAACGGTCCACCTCATCGCCAGCAAGCACACTCCGTCTCGCTTCCAGCAGCTGTAAAACAATCAATAAAGACAATCAGTACTGCGCGATGCACTGCGCATGGACACAACACATCTATTAATGCACCTCAAAATAGGTTTAGGTAGGTTTGGTCACATTGACCAAAAACGGATCTAATAAGTCTTACCCTCTTTCTCCTGGAACGACTCCGAGCTGACGTCTTCACAGCTTCCGCCTGCGATGCGAGATCAGGCTGTGTGTGTCTGAAGCTCCTGCGTACCGTTTCATAGTATGTCTTACAGGCAGCTGGAAAACAATTAAATGAGTGGTATGAATAAGAAAACTTAAGTCACAGTAAAATTAAAACAAGGAAGAAGAAAACAGTAAAAGTTACTTACACACATGGCGTCACTATCAGCGTCATAGACTTGCGGACAAAGCTCCGAGCAAGTAAGCGGTCACAGCTTCGTTATGAGGCGAGGTTCGTCTGTGAAAACAAAATGAACAGTTAAGATATGTATCTACTGTTAACGCATCTATTTCCTTATACAGCAGAATGAAAGCATATTCTTTAAATCGTACCCTTGCTCCGGTTCGTAGCGCCTACAATTCGTCTCCGAGTTGTGAAGACGGCGTACTGCTTCCTGTAAAAGACCAACAACGTACACTTAACAAAGCAACTTAACGTTACACTGGTTCCTCTCTCTTGTTCTTTTACAAGGCTACTATGCTACTTTTAGCTTGGACTATTAGCTTTTAAGCTACTTTTAGCCTGGGCTTGCTTTGCTAATTTTAGCTTAGCTAGCAGTCACCGAACATATTCTTACCGCAATCATCCTGAGAGTCTCCAGCAGTCCTGGGACATCCTGAGAGTCTCCAGCAGTCCTGGATATAAGAATTATAACATTTAAACCACATTTTCTTAAGTGAAGCCTCTCAGAGCAGCATTCCTGCTGCCGGTGAACGTGAACGTCTCCGCCTCGTTCCCCCCACTGAATGAGGCGCCCGGTGTCTGCATCAGTCCCTTTAACGGACAACGGTGCACGGCGTTATTAATCACCGTTAGTAAATATATAACCACGGTTTAACATAAGCACTATTTTATTAGTTTACGTCGGTAAAAACGGCACATTTTCCGCTTCGCTTGCGCTCGCTAACCCCTAAATGGTAAATTAGCGTCAGTAGGCTAGCCGGCTGGAAGGACCTTCGATTCGTAACGTTAACGTACAATGCCAACAACAATAAAGTAACGTTCATTATCAATACGATTTAAAAGTCAGCTGGAAACGTAAAAGTCATGTTACAGTATACTTACATGTGTACGCGGTTTGTGCCGGGCTCCTCGCCAGAATCACCGCAGTCGTCCGCCATTATCCAAAACTTGTGAAGTCAGACGAGCCGCAATGCATTTTGGGAAGTTGAGTAGATTTAGCAAGGTCCGCTGTACTCAGAAATTCTTGCCAATGCAGTATACATCCGGGCATTTCTCGCGTGCACAAATTCACATACTATTGTATGTGAACGCACTACGTACTCAAATTTACGTCACAATTAAGTACGAGTAGGACGTTAGTATGGCATTTTAAGTTTGGAGCTTGCAGGGAACAGACACGTCATACCCAGCATCATTTCTGCCTGTTGAGCGCATTGCTGGGAGATGTGTGGTTAACACATCCACTGTGCATTTAAGCACAGAAAGGGTCACTGTAGTCATGCCACTATGCACAGTGGTTGAGCTCTAGGAGACTGTGATGTTGTTTGCATGAATGTACATTTTACCTTTGTGGCAAAGCCTGATTAAAAGTAATTGTTGAAGCAAATTGTTTTGTGTATCTTTGAATGAAGATGAAATTAAGTTATATCTTTGAATGAAGATGAAATGAAGTTAACACCTTTCAGAAAAATGTCACCTGGGGGAAAACTCCCCCTGCTACCCTGATTTGCATTTGTATAGCTCACAGCATTTTCATTTACATGTTAAAGCCTCCCCTAGGATTACGGGGAGGGGGGTCATGGGGGGACAACTGCCAAGCAAGGCCCACGTCAATTCCCGGCAATTTACGTCAGTTTTCGGTGTTTCCTGCAAATTGCCGTTTGCAGTCGTAAACCTGAACTTCCACGTCAATTTACAGGGCCGCTAACTGACGAAAATCCCACTTTTCATGCAGTGAAATCACCTATCTTATCTCTCCTAAACGCTACACACTCTCTACACAATTATACACAAGTGTTGATTACAACTCGGTCTCAGTTTTGAAGAAATGTATTTAATGTGCAACTTTAACCATGATGTCATGTTAGTGTATCAATGGTTGTGATTCAACTTTGTTTTCTCCAGGTGAGAAAGGAAATCAAGGCCAGCAGGGTCCTCAAGGCAAGCAAGGACTCACTGGGAGAAGAGGACTTGATGGGCCCTCGGGGGGCCCTGGAAACCCTGGCCTCCAGGTTATTCACACTCAAACTATCAGACTTTGAAAACCCTCAGGACAAACAGGACTCAAGGCAGACAAATCATCAGGCTGTACTGGTAACAGTGGAGCCTGTAGGCGCTGACAATACTCAACACTGTGACTGTTGACTGGATGATGATGTTGTGACTCTCCTCTTTAAATCACTTTTCTGTTTCTTTTCAGGGTAAAAGTTTCCCCAGTTTTCCTGGAGAGAGAGGCCTCACTGGACTCCCAGGGAAAAAGGGGTTATCAGGACCTTCAGGCCCCCAGGGGCGAGGTGTAATTGGAGCAGTAGGACAACGTGGGGATCCTGGGGACCCAGGACCTCTAGGACTCTCTGGTTCCCCAGGGCCAAAGGGAGTTAGAGGTAGAGATCAATCAAGTTTACTTGAAATTAAGACTGTATAAAATCTGCAGAAAACTCCAGCAATGCATGTTCTTTGCCCAGAACTTTATGATTCTTTCACTAGCAGTGTCACAATTCAGTGGCTGCATCTCCGGAGGTTGCCACAGTGGTTGGGACAAGACCAGTGCTAGTTCTAGTTTGTATGGTGCCCTGGGAGAACACCTACTGAAGTAAAATACAGAATCAAATAACTACCTATACAAATTAAATTATAACATACATTGATCAGCCATAACATTATGACCACTGATGGGTGAAGTGAATGACACTGATTATCACACTGAAACACTGAAAGGTTGGTCCATGTGGACCAATCCAACAGGCAAGCTAATGGAGCTCAAATTTCAGAAAAATTCATCCTGATGATAGAAAGGTGTCAGAACACACAGTGCATCGCAATTTGTTGCGTATGGGGCTGCATAGACGCAGACCAGTCAGGGTGCCCATGCTGATTCACTGCCAAAAGCACCAACGTTGGGCACATGAGCATCAGAACTGGACCACGGGGCAATGGAAGAAGGTGGCCTGGTCTGAAGAATCACATTTTCTTTTACATCAAGTGGATTGCCAGGAGCACAGGGCACCAGGATGCATTATGGGAAGAAGGCAAGCTGGTGGAGGTAGTGTGATGCTTTGGGCAATGTTCTGTCTTGGATGCTCGAGAGGAGGATGTGTTCTCGATCAGGGCCTCGGAGAGCCTGGCAATGGTTGAAGAGTGGAAGGGGGATCAGGGAGATGCAGAGTCGTATGGCTCTTACACCCAGAAGCACAGCTCACAGAGGGGCTCAGTTGCTAGCCAAACATCAGCGATGAAACCCGCGATGAAGATGGCACTGGCACACCTGGGCTTGGATGCACCACCAGTGCAGGTAAATAGGCAGAGCGCTTTTTTCAGGCAGGCCCCTTCTACAGAGTCTTTTAGCGTTTCTCCTTCTGCTCCCTTCATTGAGGAGTTACAGAGATGCTGGGCAGACCCCAGACATTTCTCCCATCTCCCCAGTGACGGCAGAACCCTAGCTAGTATGCAGGGTGCAGCTAGTCACTCACCACCCTTATCCTCTCACCTGATGAGGCCAGATGCACGCTGTCACCAGCCACAGTGTCGCCTGACCGATGAGCTCATTGGGAAGAGCTACGACTCAGCAGCCCGAGTGGCGCGCATAGGCAACTTCATGTTGCACCTCATACTGTCTCTATCATAGACCCTCCAGACCTCTGGAACAGACCAGTCGGCGGAAGTCCTGAGTGAGGCCTCACTCAAGGCATTTGCCTATATGACAAGAGAGCTAGGGAAACTTATGTCGTCCCTGACCCTGGCACAGCGACAGATATGGCTGGCTCAGTCAACACTGTCTAAGCCCTGCAGGAAGGCTCTTCGCTCCCTCACAGTGGTTCCGGGACAAGTCTTTGGGCCTGTCGCACAGCAAACACTGGAGCACAGCCTACAAGTAACAAGTACCAGGCAGCCGTTTGCTAGCTTGCGCCGCACATCCTTTCTGGAACAGGCCCACTACGGCGGGTAATGCTCCTCAGCCAACAACGTGGCCCTTCGCACAGGTGTCATCAAGACCAGAGCAGTTTCGCCAGCCAACTGACAAACGACCTTCTCGCAGAGAACCACGCACACCCGAGTATCGCCCCTTTTTGAGTCGGAGGGGGCGGGGAGGTAGGCAGTGACGTCTACAGTCCAGCGGTTGGACGCTTCACCAGAGAACAGCTCGATTATCGGGAAGCAACGATAACAGACCACTGAGTGGTGTCATCCCTGTCAAGGGGGTACACCATTCTATTCAAACGCCGACCGCTGAGATTTCAAGGGGTCAAGATGACCGTGATGAAGGATCAGGGCAAGGCTTTGGCTCCACGCCAATAGGTCCAGGCCCTCCTCAAAAAGGGGGCCATCGAGCAATTAGGGCCACCATTACAAGACAGTGGGTTCTATTCCACATATTTTTTAATTCCATGAAGGGGGGTGGACTTCGCCCCATACTGGATCTAAGGCCGTTGCACAGCCACCTAAAGGGATTCAAATTCCATATGCTTCACACAGCAGAGGTATTACAAAGCGTAAAGCAAGACACCTGTGTGAAAACTGCACCGTTTGTGTGGGGTGGATCAGGGAACATTTATTTATTTATTTATTTGTTTATTTCGGGCATGTCTGTTAAATCATCATCACACATCTTTGTTCACATAGTAAAATACACATGGCCGAAAGGGAAAGCGGGAGAAGCCAAGGCTTATCTGGTCCCGCCCCCATTACCCACAGGAGAAAATCGTCATCATAATCTTTTCTTATCATTGCATTTTTCACTTGACATAACTTTTCCTTTTTCTTGCGACATTTGACATAACATGTTACAGCAGTAGGTGGTACAGAGAGCTGAAGTCCAGTGCATACAGATTACGTGTGTCTGCACACGTGTCCATATTTATTCATCACGATTGAGCAGCAGTCTCATCATGTAACAAGGTCCGAAGGAAAAGAGAAAAAGAAAAAAAAGAAGAAAAATGAAAAAAAAGAAGAAAAATGAAAAAAAAGAAGAAAAAAAATAAATAAAAATAAAGATAAAAATAAAAGTCCAGTGTAGCTACTAGTTGTTGAGATGGTGTGGGAGCCCCCCCTTTTTATTTTTTTATTTTTTTATTTTTTATTTATTTATTTATTTTTTAATCCTCACTGTCCTCTGCAGCTCTCGCTGCCCTCGACTTAGCCATTTCCTCCCGGTTGTTGGCAACTTCAGCTCGCTTCCGTGAAGGGAACTCGCGAAGTGCGGAGAGGTCAGAGCGCATCCCGACCATGGCTGACCGATTGGTCACTATTTCTTCCCGGTTAGTGGCCACTTCAACTCGCACCATAGCCGTGGAATCGCGAACTGCAGAGATGTCAGAGTGCATCCCGACCACAGTTGACCGAGTGGTGGCGTTGTCCGCCCTCACACTGGTCAGCTCCGTGGCGATCTTTCTCAATTTCCGATGTAGCATGAAGATTCCACATCCCAAGGCGATCATTCCAGTTGTCATGAACGCGAACACGTACACGTCCTCGACGTCTTCCACATCCAGAGTGGCAAGGCAGATGACTCTCCACTTTCCCCAACCATCCATGATGTAGCCGGACATGAAGGTCCCATCCGGGCACGCAGGTTCACCAGAACCCGCACGCCGTGTTGAGAACACTCTGTCGATAGCATTCAGTGACCAGTTCAGTAACTCCATCGTGAATTGTAGGAGTAACAGTTGCGCTTGGTATTCATACCTCATTTATCTACACATTGTTGATAGTCCCTACCACGTACAACTGACATCATACCATACAGTTTCTTCGGTCCGACTTATTGTTTGGGTACAGAATGTTCATTTGTTATGCTCCCATCCCGTCACAACACATGTCTACTGATTCGTGTCTCAGACATTTATCAACTCTCATGCAATAGTCTATACCGGTCAACAGTTGTGTTACGAGCCCACATTGAACAACTAACATAATAACTCAAAGAAACGGATTTTCTGGAAAGAAGACGTTTTGGTTTATTTCTTTTCCACATATCGGTTTAGTTAACAGAAAAAGAGAGGGTTGCCACAAAAACAGAAAAGAAAGCAACCGCTCCCGCCATAAAGTAAAAGATCCAAGATCAACAATAATACATACGGGTTTGAACAACAGGGTTCTAGTGCAACAAAAGAAAAAGTGCGACCAGCCAGCGTCTGCCACGTCGAGCGTGTGAGAGAAAAAGAGAGACAGCCATCTTAGAAGTAGGCAGGCTTATATACTCGGGAGGGCTGGCCTTTTCAATTAGTCACTGCAAGGTAACGCCCAGTCTCCTCCTACCAGGAACAAGGAGGCAGGACCCGTAACACCCCCACCCTTAAAGAAATAAATTGGGGTTAGAATTTTTCAAATTTTCACAAAAAAACACATGTTACAGGTAATATTTACATCAGTGGATGAATGAGGAAAGAAAAGAAAAAAAAGAAAATCATCCAATTTATTTACACAAATTTTTCAATAGGCCTACAAGACCTATGCACGTGAAAGCGCATCTGCCACAACATTTTCGCGACCACGGATGTGTTGGATGTTAATATTGAAAGCTTGCAATATTAAGCACCAGCGCATTAGCCGTTGGTTGTGATTGCGCATCCGGTCCAGGAAAGTTAGCGGGTTGTGATCTGTATAAACAGTCACCGGATGCGCTGCACCACCAACGTAAACTCCAAAGTGCTGGAGCGCCAGCACGAGGGCAAGGGCCTCTTTTTCTATAGTGGAATAAGCGCGTTGATGGCAGTTAAACTTTCTAGAAAAAAAACAAACGGGATGTTCCAGTCCGTCATTACCACCCTGCATAAGTACTGCACCGGCTCCTAGATCACTTGCATCTACCGCAAGAACAAAAGTAAAGGGACAGTAAAGTTAGGAGCGGCGAGCACAGGGGCCGTTGTGAGCAACGCTTTGATTAAATTAAAAGCGACACGACTCTCCTCGGTCCATACAAAAGACCGTTTGGTGCTGAGGAGGTCAGTCAGAGGGGCGGCTACCACGGAGAAATTTTTGCAGAAGGACCTGTAATAGCCGACCATACCAAGGAAGCGTCTAAGTTCACGACGAGTTGTGGGGGCAGGATATTTAAGAATGGCCTCAACCTTCGAGTGCACCGGGCGCACTTCGCCGCCACCAACCACTTTGCCCAAATAAACAACTTTGGCTTGGCCAAACTCGCATTTTGCCAGATTTACTGTCAGACTTGCAGCGGACAATCTTTCAAACACGTCTCTCAGATGGCTAACGTGAGAACCCCAGGTGGCGCTGTACACCACCAAGTCGTCGAGGTACGCCTCACAGTTAGACAACCCAGCAAGAATGTGGTTGACCAACCGTTGAAACGTAGCAGGTGCATTCTTAAGACCAAACGCCATGACAGTGTATTGTAAAAAACTGTCTGGTGTAACGAACGCGGCTATTTCTTTACCACGCTCAGTCAGAGGAATTTGCCAATAACCTTTTAGAAGGTCAATCTTACTCACGTAAACAGCTGAGCCAAGGCGATCTACGCAATCGTCCATGCGTGGTAACGGAAAACTATCGGGCTTGGTCACAGCGTTGACTTTTCGAAAGTCTGTGCAAAATCTTGAAGTGCCGTCTGGCTTTGGCACGAGAAGGCAGGGCGAACTCCACGGGCTGAAACTCTGCTCAGCAATACCATGGTCTACCATGAACTTAACTTCTTTTTGAAGTTGGAGGCGTTTTAGTGGGTTGGCGCGGTAAGGGTGTTGTTTAATGGGTCTGCTTTCCCCAACATCAATATCGTGAGCAAGGACTGTGGTACGACCTGGAACATCCGAAAACAAATTAATATTAGAAGAGAAAAGAGAAATTAAATCTTCACGTTCTGAATTAGGTAAATGTGAAAAAAAATGGTTCAGATCCACGAGGATTTCAGAGTTCCTCAATCTGCCCTCGACGACCTCAGCGGCTGGACAGCGAACCCCCTCGTCGTCAATGTCATGCGGCGGAGCAGCAGGTCCACGCTGTCCACACGGGGGCGCTGAAGTAGAGGCGGCCGGCCGACAGGTAACAGGCAGAGCGGTGGCAATTTCAGCACTTGCCGTGCTGGACAGCGCCACTGCTGGATCGATCACACGCCTCATTGAAGCGGGCGAGCTTTTAATGCAGGCGGGAGGTTTAATGTCAGAGTGATCCCGCTCACAGTAGCGTTTAAGCATATTGATATGACATAAACGAGATCGCTTTCTCCGGTCAGGGGTAGCTATGACGTAGTTCACATCCCCGACACGTCTTTCTACAAGATAGGGACCGGTATAGCGTGGTTGAAGCGCGGAGCCGAGAATTGGAAGAAACACCATCACTTTATCACCAGGTTTAAATACCCGGCGGACAGCTTTTTGGTCGTAATGCTGTTTCATTCGTTTCTGAGTAACGCCAAGGTTTTCTTTAGCCAGCTCGCAAGCTCGATGGAGCCTTAAACGAAGTTTAGACACATAGTCAGACAGACTGCGGGGAGGAGGTGATGTGTTCGTGGTCAACATGGAGTCACTGAGCATTTTTAACGGGCCGCGTACCGTATGCCCGAAGACAAGCTCGGAGGGACTAAACCCCAAGGACTCCTGCACTACTTCACGCACAGCGAACAAGGCAAACGGAATACCTTCGTCCCAGTCACGCTCAAACTCGAGACAGAATGCGCGGAGCATTGATTTTAACGTTTGGTGGAAACGCTCGAGTGCGCCTTGTGTCTGGGGATGATAACAGCTGGACGTTGTGTGTTTAATGCCTAGCTGTTCCATAGCCTGTTTAAACACGTTGGACATAAAATTAGTGCCCTGATCTGTTTGCACTATTTTCGGGAGGCCAAAGAGAGAGAAAAACCCCACGAGAACCTTAATAACGGCAGCTGCGGTGATTCTTCGGAGCGGTATAGCCTCTGGGAAACGTGTCAGCTTGCACATAATTGTGAGCAGATACTCCTTTCCGGACTTAGTCCGCGGCAACGGACCCACACAGTCTAGGATGACCTGTTCAAACGGTTCCGACGTGACGGGTATCGGCTGTAGCGGAGCTGGAGGAATCAGCTGATTAGGCTTTCCCGTAACTTGGCATATGTGACATGTTTTGCAGTGTCTCGCAACGTCACTCTTGAGACCGGGCCAAAAGAAATAGCGCAAAATGCGATCGGATGTTTTATTGATAGCTAAATGACCCGCGAAATGGTGATCATGAGCAAGGCGTAAGATTTCATTTCGATACGGCATCGGAATGACAATCTGATTCAGCACACGCCACTCATCCGCAGCAGAAGCCACAAGCGGCCTCCACTTTCGCAACAAGACCCCCTCACGAATAAAATAACCATGAGGCACAGACTCAATGTCTTTCTCAGAGACAGCCTCCGCCAATAGTGTAGAGAGAGAGGGGTCGTTTTTTTGTTCGCACACAAGTTGTTCGCGACTGGGAGACAATTTAGAAACGCAAGGAACCGTAGATAGCGGGGCCGACTTCACAGACGTTTTACCACTAGCAGACGACATGGAATGAGCGATTAAAGTATCATAGAGATCAGAAAACTCATCACTGCGTTCACGAACAGGGGTCTCTTTGGCTATTTTCGCCATGGCGCGCGTAACAACAGTGGCGTGAAAAACCTCAGGGTATTTCACAGCCACATCGTCAGGACATTCACTTTTAGAAGCCGAAGTCACAACAGGATTATGGGTTACCACAGGGTTAGGAAATACCTTCCCACCTGCCAAATCATTCCCAAGCAAAAACGATACATTTGCAATAGGGAGAGTGGGACGTACGCCCACTTTTACAGTGCCCGTGACCAAGTCAGAAGAGAGTGAAATCTCATGTAGTGGCACATTCACAAATCCCATATCAAAACCCTGGACTAAGACACTCGCACCAACGTGGGACTTTTCACTGAAAGGCAGGACATTCTCCAAAATGAAACTCTGCGACGCAGCCGTGTCGCGAAGTATTTTAATAGGAATGCGTGCATTAGGCTCTTCGAGCAAAGTGACAAAACCGTCCATAATAAATGGTGCAAAAGCCTGACAAATACTCTCGTCTTTCCGAGACGTCAAAGGAAGTGTCGAAACACATAAACCCAAACCAGATTCAGTCCTGGATGAAGCCGTGGAGTTAGACTTGTTTTTCCGTTTTAGTGAAAAACAGTCGGGAATTAAATGGCCACGCTTTTTACAATATCCACAGACCGGGACATAATCTTTAGGGTTAGTCACTCCTTTATGCTCCGAAGTTGGAGTGCTTACTGCTACAGCAGGAGGAGAACCTCTTAAATTACAGTTGCGGTTGCGGTTCTGCTGAAAGTTCACATGACCAGAGCTCACGTCCCTATGCGCCAGCACGTAGTCGTCCGCCAGCACCGCTGCGCTAGACGCCGTTGTTGGGGTTGTAGCAGGGGCAGATTTGGTTATCAACAGTTAACTATCAATATCAATGTGATTATCGGTATTAATAATTATATTTAATCTATCATCATGATATAATCATGAATAAACGGGGCACCACCCTGGGATCAGGGAAAAGATAACCTAAAACTGTATTCAGTCTCAATATGGAGGTTTTATACTCACATGCATAGGAGTACAAAACCAATCGAACAATTAAAAAGGCGTGAAATTCAAGCACTAGCCTTCACAACCTGCTGTTATCCAGTGACATATACACAACAAGCACAAGAGACCGCTAGTTATAATATAATAAGATTTATTAAAATCAGTAATAATGATCACAATCAATAACACTGCAATTAACAAAGCCTTATTACCTAACTACCTAACACACAAAGGGAGAGACACACGTGGAGTGTGTGTGTGCGTATGTGTGTGCGTGCGTGCGTGTGCGTGCATGTGCGTGTGTGTGCGTGCGTGCGTGTCGCGAGAGAGAGAGAGAGAGAGAGAGAGAGAGAGAGGTGGCTATGGGCGGCCACCAGATGGAGCTATTCCTCGCAGCGTTCAGGGGCGGAGCCACTGAGGTTCGATGGGGTAGCGAGAGAGAGAGAGAGGTGGAGCTATTCCTCGCAGCGTTCAGGGGTGGAGCCACTGAGGTCTGACGGAGTAGCGAGAGAGAGAGAGAGAGAGATAGCCGTATGTAGCCACCAGATGTAGCTATGTCCCTAGCGGCCGCCGGGAACAGCTGGCTTAGGACACGTGTGTATGTGTGTGTGTGTTAGCGGGTCACAAACAAAGAGAGAGAGAATGCGCGAGCGATATTCGGAGGGACAGAAAACGTGCTGCTATCACACGGGCTCGCGTGAATGAACTGGAATTTATTCCGCGAGACCGGTCTTTTAACTGATAGTAGAGGTTTTCTGAGCTCGCGAATATGGCGGAGGTTAGTCGAAAACACTGTTACAGAAATCAACCCAGCTGTGTGGGTAACCAATCAACATTCACATACAGCAGCATATGAACAAACGGACTCGGCGATCCGCGATCAGAACTTAAAACACATTAACAAGAATTACAAGCATGTCCTACACTATCGAATCTCTGCTTCTGCCCAGACAAATAGCCTCTTACTTTTGTCGATGTGAGATGCGTCGATGTGAGGTTTCCGTCCCGTGCGTTGATGGCGTTTCTTTACGCCGGCAGCGGACGGTAGTTTGTGGGGCGCTGGTTCAGCGCCGGATCCAATTAGTTGAAGAAAACAGTTAGTATTTCTTCCTTCTGCAGGAACAATCGCGGGGCTCGGCGATGTAGTCAGCTGATTTCAGACAAAGACGGGTCGAGTTATCCGTTCTGCTGGCAGCTGGGACGAAGAAAGTTTCTTCTTACCGCGGGGAACGGGAGTGTCGCGCTGTCGCGGTGGTCTCCTCGGGATCCAAAATGATAAACAAAAGAAAAATAAAACGAGTAGAGAAAAAGAGGGATAAACAGTCTGTTGCTCGTCCAGCGAGTTTGGGGAAAAGACTGCGGCCTAGGACAAAGGAAAAACGCTGCAGACGTTATATTCACCTCCTGGTGTAACGTGAGTTACTTTGGAGAGAGAAAGTTTTTCTGATGGCCGCGGGATTTATAGCTTACGGCTGGACCGGGGGACCCCCTGGAGTCCCATGCAGTTCGCAGCCAATGGCGCGCCAGCGGTGTGACGTCAGATCCCGTGACCAGGTGGAGGTGACACTAAAATGGTGGTTGTAGTTTTTTTATCTCCTTTGTCCCATTGTCCTGGCCGCATGTGTAGGCTTCTGTAGGCCGCATTGTGTAGTCCTTCTAGTGAGGTCCCAACAGTCCCCCTTTTGGTCTGAAGGTTGAGGTGTGGGACGCAACCTTCGGAGCAACATAAGGGCCGAACCGTCCATGTATTCCTTGAAACACGTGGAAGTCCAAACAGTCTGTATATTCCATGGAAAAGAGGTTAAACAGTTAATTCAGGTTAAAGTCCATGACTTTGATGGAGGCATTGTCTGGGCAGAGATTGAGGCAAAGTCTGGGCAGAGATTGAGGCAAAGTCTGGGCAGAGACTTCTAACTATCTAACCTATATTAAACATCACTAAGGCACAATTTATACAAACATCAGCATTATCATTTCATTCAGGAAATTTCAAACAGGACCCATTCCTATTATGAAAAACAGAACGAAGACGGAAGGAAAGCGAGGAAAAGGAAAAGGGGTTAGTGGTTGCTAGGCTTACTCCGGGTGGAGGCTGGAGTGTAAGTCTGTGGGATGTGTGTGGTATCTCTCCAGAACCTAACATTTAGTATGGCTTTAGCCTATGCGTATCCTGTTTCCCTATGATAGATAGATTGAGGATGAATCTTATGCCCAGGTTCCTGGGGTCTACTGAGATCGGGATTGCATTGCCAAGACTATAAACCAAACGCATTTATGAAGGTTGCACCACAGTTGTAATAGCGGATTGGAGGATTTTCGTGACCAGGCATCTAAGGCATTTAAGGTGTTATTGAGCAGGCTGGAGTGTAAGTTGACAGTGGCTACGATTCCCTGAAGGGGTGTTGCCTAAGTTCTGCAGTTGTTGTCACTGTGAGAAGGGTTTGATGTTTAGGTGTTAGTGCATGCGGTTACCCTGCTGTGGCCATGGTGAGTCTTCTCCTGGGTGAGAGGGAGACTGCCTCCCCCTTTCGGGTGGGGCAACTGCGATCTCTAAGAGGTGTGACAGGTTTGTAGGGCTTGCTCTGATTCGCATGAACCCACTTGTGTGTGGCTGGGTGCCTTGGTTGTGAGACCCTGATGCGGTAAGCCACTGGTGATAGCTTACCGAAGATCTCGAAGGTTCGACTCCTCATGAGGATGTCGTCCACATAGATGAGGTTACCGCGTGCAGCCGCGTCACTCATCGCCTTGTGGAGGAAAATGTTGAACTCGGCGGGGGAGTTCAAATACCCAAAAGGGCAGCGATTCCAGGTATACTGGCGGTTCCCAAAGGAGAAGGCAAGCTTGTACTGGTCGGTTGGATCAACTTTCATTGTCCAGAAACCATTAGCGATGTCTACCGTTGAGAAGAAGCGGGCTCCCTTGACTTTAGCTAGCTCCTGATCCAGGTGAATCATGGGCCAGCGGGAGAGAGGAACCTGTTTGTTCAGTGGCCGGTAGTCGATGGTGAGACGCCATTTCCCAGTGGGTTTCAAGACCGGCCAGATTGGGGAATTATATGTTGAGTTGCACTCCCGGATGATTTGCTTCTCCAGCAATTTGTCCAGGATGTCTCGGATAGACTCGTATGCGGCTAACGGGATCCTGTACTGGCGTACGAAGGTCGGTGGCGCATTCGGATCAGTGGGGATGCGGACCGTGTGAAGTTGGGTCTCCCCACAATCCTGCGAGTCTCGGGAGAAGATCGGCTGGAAGTCGTGGACCAACTTCCATAGCGCGTCTCTCTGGTCCTCGGTAGCGAGGGCATCTGCTTTGGCAAGCTGTTGGGTTATCTCAGGCTCAAAGCCCGAATAGGCTTCCTCAGGTGGTTGGTGTGTCTCACCTGAGGTCGCTTCGGTCGATTGAGTCGTTAATGCGTAGACGACCAGATCACCCCCTTTCCCCAATGCTGTGCCACAAATGGCTTCACCGTGAAGGGTTTCACGACGGGCCATGGTGATCATTGCGGTTGGGAATGTGAAAAGGACATCGTCTAAGTTTTGGACCAGGATGTAGGTCGAACGATTGTTCAACTCAAGCAGGGGTGTGCCACAGACTGTAAGGTTAAGTTCCCAGAAATGGGGTAAGGCCTGGAAGAATGCTTGGGAGCCAGGCATCTTCTGTCCCTTAAGGATGGCGAGCCGGATGGGGACGCCTGCGGTCCTGGCAGGGACCATCATGTCAACTTCGCTGGCAACCTGACATGCCTCTGGGATGGTTTGGCCTGATGTCAGGTGTTCAAGTTCAATGGGCAGGGGCTCGCTCTTAGCGTTAGCCTGGGACCAAAGAATCTGATTGACCGTGTCCAGTTTGGTGCCAAGTCTGACCAGAGTCTCAGCACCTAAAAGGAATGGTGGATGTAGTTTGGGCACTACGCTTATGAAATGGTCAACCTGTTTCTTCCCAATACGGATCGAGAGGGCGCACACTCCCACCGCCTTAAGGTGAATCTGCGGTGATTCTGCGGAAAGGAGGTGGTGGTTGAGAGGCGCGAAAACTGGGAGAGGTTGATGCTGGCACAGATGGTGGTACAGATCTTGACTGACGGCTGTCTTCTCTGACCAAAGCCCCAGGATCGCTTCTGGGACATGGGTGTCATTGAGATGCACACCGCCAACCAGATGAGGGCTGTAAAGTGCTGGGTTTCGGTTCTCCAGCGGACACAGGAAGGATCCATGGTGTCGGAAAGCACTCAAGTCGCCGGCTTGGAGTTGTGGGCTCGCAAGCGGTGCGGTTCGAGCAGAGCCAGGATTAGGCTCTGGAAAAGGCATCCGCATTGGTCGAGGGTCTCTGGACTCTTGGATGACGGCGACTCGTTCGTCGGAAGCCATCAGGCCACCTGAGGGGTGGAGCGGTTTTGGCGTCTTGACCTGAGCCCAGATGCGCCCCTGATGGCAGTCGATAAGCATTGCCAGCCGGTCCAGGAGATCCTGACCAATGGGAAGTGGTTCGGTGTCAATGGCACAAATGTGGATGGGGTGCACAAGAGTGACTCCCTGAAACGTGAGGTCCACCCACGCACGTTCTGTGATGGGTGACCTGTCCTGCGTGTAGCTGGTGATGCTAACGTGGCAGGGCTCAATTTGAAGTGGTTTACCTAGGGAGAGCATGGTTCGGGTCACCTCCGCAAAGGTGCGTTGGCACATTAGACTGATCTCAGAGCCTGAGTCGAGTAGGGCGAGGATGTTGACACACCCCCCTACCACCACCGAGGTATAAATGCGTCTAGCGTGGCCTTTGCGAACAAGATCTCCTAGGAAAGTCAAGAAAGGGGGTTGCGACGGGTCGATGGCCTTGGTTGCCGAGTCTGATTTTGGTTCCCCCGCCCATCCTACCAAGCAAACCTTGGCGGTGGAAGTGGGACGGCCCGGCCTAGTCATGTAGGCGGAGGCTCCCTGTCCGGGTTCTTGCCGGGCTTTTGTGGGGAGCTTGGTGCCGGCTGTGACCATTGGGCCAGGTTGAGCCGCAACCCTATTGCTTTTGTCAGCTTGTCGACCAGGTCGTCCATATCCTTTTCTCTCATTCGGGAGTTTGTCGCCCAGGAATTATACTTACCCTCTTGTTTGCGTTCAAACTGGACCTTATTCCTGGGGTTATTTTCGTTCCTGGGTTCTGTGTGATTCCAGGGGCGTGCGTTCCGCCCACCCCCTTGGTTCTGTCGCCATTGTTGCTGGTTAGGTTCCCGGTGTGTCTGTTGTACTGGTCTAGTACTTACCCTTGGCTGAGGCACTTCATCTCCCTCCAGCCCTAGGCCTGTGTGTTCCGCGGTTTGGACCCCCAGGACTCTGGCGTCCTCCCCGGATGACCTTGCGGGTCGCACCCGGGTCTCCCATGACATCTGTGCGAAATTACGAACCTCTTGCATGGTGAGTCGGTATGTCCTGCAGTGCATGGTGACATCGTAGCGCACACTTTCGTGTAGGTTATGCAGGAAGAGGGCTTTGAAGGCAGGCTCTTCCTCCACTCCTGGGGAGTTACGGCCCTGAGCATAGGCGGCCCTGAAGCGCCTATAGTACTCCCTGGGTGGTTCCTGCTTCCTGTGTAGAACAGCGAGGGCGCCGAGCGTGGCGGAGGCGGGGTCCCTGTACCGGCTATACTCCTCCTTGAGTGCTTCACAAAGTCTGGAGTATCGGTCCCGGTTTCTGGGTGGGAGTGTTTCTATGAAACTGTGGACCTGTCTGGTACTGGTCTTCCAGATTAGCTTGAGCTTCTCGCGTGAGGAGGCATGGGGTAGGTCACGCAGACAGTGGTCCATCTCTTTGAGATAGCCATCAATATCCGACTCTTTGTGAGTCGGATCGAACCGTTCAATGTCTCTGGCGAGGGACTCTAACTGTCGGGTGCGCAGGCCATGGTTTGCGGCTGGATATGGGCCATCTGATTCACTCGACGACCCGTTATCACCACGGTAATAGTCTCGGACAGAGTGACCCCTCCCCCTTGGAGGTGGGGATGGAGTCCGAGGCATGCGTGACCCTCCTACCGAGTGTCGGTGGTGGGTACGTGGGAATCTGGAATCCCCCGTCGAGCTTCGAGCCACTGGGAAATGGCTCAGACTTCGGCGTGGGGACTCGTCCCGCTGGGAGTAGCTCCACTTGTGAGGTGGGGCTTCTCGTTCCAGTGGGTGGGTGGATGGTGGCGCCTGGTAGCGCCGACGTTCGGCCTCTTCCGACTGTAACAGTCTCTCCCTGCGCATGGGACGGTGTGCGTCCGTGGGGGGCGCGGTTTCAAGGTCCGACAGGTCAGGCATATCCGTGTCTTGGGGTGTACCTACCTGGGCAGCCTGAGTTTCCTCACGCTGGAGTTCTCTCTCCTCCTCCCTGCATGGCCTGCGGAGGGCTTCCTCCCTCTCCACCTTCAGTTCGGCCACTTCCTGTCGCAGGGAGGTGGTCGCATGACCCAGTCGATTGATTAACTCCTCATCCTCAGCTTTCTGCAGTTGTGCTCTGCGCTGAGACAGGAGGAAGATTCGACCCACCACGTCAGCGATTGTGCGTTGTGGTTTCCCTGCCGGGTGATTAACATAATCAACAAGCTCCTGCAGTTGATCATTGCATGCCACTACATCGTAGTGCTCCAGGTTTTCCCTGTCCTCAAGGGACAGGTGGATGAGACCAGCGACCGCATCCTGCAGGTCTGCGTCGACTGATACCTGGGGAGCCTCAGCTCCTTGTTCTTTCGGGCCGTAGTTGCTCATTTTACCTCTAGTAAAAGGCAGAACCCGGTGGCTTCACTTGTTTGGTTTTAACAGCGAAAAGAATGTATGTTGTTATGCTGATGTGGGTGCACAGGTGAGCGGCGTCGACCTGTGACTTACAATGAAAATGTTAATACACTTCTACAGTCTGTGGACTGGTAGTGAGGTGTCTCTAGCACCTCTGGTGAGTGATAACAGTGTTATAACGCGTCTTAGTTTCCCTAACCCTGTGTTTGTTAGTATTGTTGTTAAACAATAAATGGCTAATCACAACATGCATATGCAACCGTCAACTGTACTTGCTTGGCAAATAGTAATGGGGAACAAACAAATCGATCCTTGAAAATCAATTTCTAAACAATCATATTAACAATAATAATATTTACTATTATTATTATTATTATATACCTCTCAGGTTATTGTGCATAAATCTCTGGATAAAGCTGGTTTAAGAAGGCCTCACACGGGGCACCAATTATGTTGGGGTTGTAGCAGGGGCAGATTTGGTTATCAACAGTTAACTATCAATATCAATGTGATTATCGGTATTAATAATTATATTTAATCTATCATCATGATATAATCATGAATAAACGGGGCACCACCCTGGGATCAGGGAAAAGATAACCTAAAACTGTATTCAGTCTCAATATGGAGGTTTTATACTCACATGCATAGGAGTACAAAACCAATCGAACAATTATAAAGGCGTGAAATTCAAGCACTAGCCTTCACAACCTGCTGTTATCCAGTGACATATACACAACAAGCACAAGAGACCGCTAGTTATAATATAATAAGATTTATTAAAATCAGTAATAATGATCACAATCAATAACACTGCAATTAACAAAGCCTTATTACCTAACTACCTAACACACAAAGGGAGAGACACACGTGGAGTGTGTGTGTGCGTATGTGTGTGCGTGCGTGCGTGTGCGTGCATGTGCGTGTGTGTGCGTGCGTGCGTGTCGCGAGAGAGAGAGAGAGAGAGAGAGAGAGAGAGAGGTGGCTATGGGCGGCCACCAGATGGAGCTATTCCTCGCAGCGTTCAGGGGCGGAGCCACTGAGGTTCGATGGGGTAGCGAGAGAGAGAGAGAGGTGGAGCTATTCCTCGCAGCGTTCAGGGGTGGAGCCACTGAGGTCTGACGGAGTAGCGAGAGAGAGAGAGAGAGAGAGAGATAGCCGTATGTAGCCACCAGATGTAGCTATGTCCCTAGCGGCCGCCGGGAACAGCTGGCTTAGGACACGTGTGTATGTGTGTGTGTGTTAGCGGGTCACAAACAAAGAGAGAGAGAATGCGCGAGCGATATTCGGAGGGACAGAAAACGTGCTGCTATCACACGGGCTCGCGTGAATGAACTGGAATTTATTCCGCGAGACCGGTCTTTTAACTGATAGTAGAGGTTTTCTGAGCTCGCGAATATGGCGGAGGTTAGTCGAAAACACTGTTACAGAAATCAACCCAGCTGTGTGGGTAACCAATCAACATTCACATACAGCAGCATATGAACAAACGGACTCGGCGATCCGCGATCAGAACTTAAAACACATTAACAAGAATTACAAGCATGTCCTACACTATCGAATCTCTGCTTCTGCCCAGACAAATAGCCTCTTACTTTTGTCGATGTGAGATGCGTCGATGTGAGGTTTCCGTCCCGTGCGTTGATGGCGTTTCTTTACGCCGGCAGCGGACGGTAGTTTGTGGGGCGCTGGTTCAGCGCCGGATCCAATTAGTTGAAGAAAACAGTTAGTATTTCTTCCTTCTGCAGGAACAATCGCGGGGCTCGGCGATGTAGTCAGCTGATTTCAGACAAAGACGGGTCGAGTTATCCGTTCTGCTGGCAGCTGGGACGAAGAAAGTTTCTTCTTACCGCGGGGAACGGGAGTGTCGCGCTGTCGCGGTGGTCTCCTCGGGATCCAAAATGATAAACAAAAGAAAAATAAAACGAGTAGAGAAAAAGAGGGATAAACAGTCTGTTGCTCGTCCAGCGAGTTTGGGGAAAAGACTGCGGCCTAGGACAAAGGAAAAACGCTGCAGACGTTATATTCACCTCCTGGTGTAACGTGAGTTACTTTGGAGAGAGAAAGTTTTTCTGATGGCCGCGGGATTTATAGCTTACGGCTGGACCGGGGGACCCCCTGGAGTCCCATGCAGTTCGCAGCCAATGGCGCGCCAGCGGTGTGACGTCAGATCCCGTGACCAGGTGGAGGTGACACTAAAATGGTGGTTGTAGTTTTTTTATCTCCTTTGTCCCATTGTCCTGGCCGCATGTGTAGGCTTCTGTAGGCCGCATTGTGTAGTCCTTCTAGTGAGGTCCCAACACCGTCAAATCTTTGTGCTCACTGACGAACGTGGCAACACTTTTCGGGAGACAGTTTTTAAAGTCCTCTAGAATTATTGTATCACGAAGGTCCTCAAATGTTGTTATATTCTGTGAGCTAAGCCAACGATCAAACAACAACTCTTTCTCCCGCATGAACTCAACGTGCGTGAGCGACTCAGGCTTCTGGTAATTGCGAAACTTCTGTCTGTACGCTTCAGGAACAAGTGAATAAACGCGCAAGACTGACTGTTTTACTTTCTCGTAATCAGCAGCATCCTCTAACGACAGAGAGGAGTAAGCCTGCTGCTTTTTTATCACAAAAACGCACTGCAACGTCATGGACCACACATCCCGTGGCCATTTCAAAACCGTAGCGACACTCTCAAAATGAGCAAAGAACTTGTCCACATCCTTCTCATTAAATGGTGGGACAAGTCTTATATTACGAGTGACATCAAAATTATGGCTAGAAATGCCAGATTCACGAGCTTTTAAATCCAATTCTTTTAAACGAATGGCTTGGGCGAGTTCCATATCTCGCAGTCTAAGCTCATGGTCTCTCTTCTCACGCTCTCGAACCGTCTGTCTGTCTGCGTCGAGACACGTCCTTTCTCGCTCCCATTCAATCTCCCTTTCTCGTAACTCCAATCGACGGAGCTCGAGTGCCGCTTTGGTGATCATAGGCGTGATTGGAGGATCAGGAGCAGCCGGTGGTGTTACGGGTGGCACCTTGTCTTCGAATGTAAATATACCGAGACGGCCCAAAGCTTCCGTAAGACTATCTAACAGCTCTGCTTTAGATGGACTACCCCGTACCTCTATTTTATAATGACCGGCAACTCTCACCAGATCGTCGCGCGTCGCGGCAGAGAAGGCGTCGGGAGTGGGAGATTTAACAAACTCGTCTAAATCGAACATGGCGAAAAAACAGCCAAAGAAGCAGCAGACAAAACCGGTAAAAAATTCATAAAAAGCGAGAAAAATGAAAGGCAGTGCTGGTAGCCTGGCACACTGGGAAAAATTGAAATACTGGGTCACAAACGCAAACCCCATAACGCGTCAAAAAGGGTAAACAAATGCGTGGACGCAGTAAAAACGACAAATAGACAATTTAGATGTGCAATCCTTGGGATAAACACGCAAAACATGTTCAAATCCCGGACGAGCCCCCATTTATGTTACGAGCCCACATTAAAAACGTGTGAACAACTAACATAATAACTCAAAGAAACGGATTTTCTGGAAAGAAGACGTTTTGGTTTATTTCTTTTCCACATATCGGTTTAGTTAACAGAAAAAGAGAGGGTTGCCACAAAAACAGAAAAGAAAGCAACCGCTCCCGCCATAAAGTAAAAGATCCAAGATCAACAATAATACATACGGGTTTGAACAACAGGGTTCTAGTGCAACAAAAGAAAAAGTGCGACCAGCCAGCGTCTGCCACGTCGAGCGTGTGAGAGAAAAAGAGAGACAGCCATCTTAGAAGTAGGCAGGCTTATATACTCGGGAGGGCTGGCCTTTTCAATTAGTCACTGCAAGGTAACGCCCAGTCTCCTCCTACCAGGAACAAGGAGGCAGGACCCGTAACAAGTTGAATTTACATACTTTTTCTTGAAGACACTTAGTGTTGCTGTTTTTTTTACTTCTTCTTCTAACACATTCCATTGTCTAACCCCTGTGACCGATAAGGAAAATGATTTTAACGTAGTTCGTACCTTCCTTTGCCTGAAAATCATGTCCCCCCTAAGATTGTGTCTCTCTCTGTGTATGAAGAATTTTTGTAGGTTCAGGGGGAGAGTTCTGTTAGAAGCTTTGTACATCATTTGTGCTGTGCGATAGTTTATTAAATCATATAGTTTGAGTATTTTCGATTCGATAAATAGCTGATTTGTGTCTGCCCTGTAGTTGGCGTAATGTAAAATTCTCAAGGCTCTTTTTTGCAGAATTAACAAGGCCTGTGTGGAGCCTTTATATGTGTGTCCCCACACCTCTGCACAGTATTGCAGGTGCGGAGAGACTATAACAGATGAAGTGCCTTTTGATTTAGTATTTTTTGTACTTTCCAAAGTATGGACACACTCCTGGCCAACTTCCTTTTTAATTGTGCTGGCTTCCAACTTAACATGTCATCGATAATAACTCCCAGAACCTTATTCTCACGGACCCTCTCAATATTAACTCCGTTTACGTGAATGTTGGGACTGTTGTTGCAGCCTCTCTTACCGTATAGCATGTATTTAGTTATACCAAGATTTAGTGATAATTTATTTATATTAAACCACACTTGAAGTTTAGCCATTTCTTGATTTACTGTTTCCACAAGTTGGTTCAAGTCACTCCCCAAGCAGAAAATGTTTGTGTCATCCGCGAATACTATTAATTTCAGAGTATCTGACACTTTACATATATCATTTATGTATAAGATAAACAGCTTTGGGGGCTGCACGGTGGTGTAGTGGGTAGCACTGTCGCCTCACAGCAAGAGGGTCCCGGGTTCGATCCCCGGGTCGGCCCGGGCTCCTTCTGTGTGGAGTTTGCATGTTCTCCCCGTGTAAGCGTGGGTTCTCTCCGGGTTCTCCGGCTTCCTCCCACAGTCCAAAGACATGCATGTGGGGATAGGTTCATTGGTGACTCTAAATTGTCCGTAGGTGTGAATGTGAGTGTGAATGGTTGTCTGTCTCTACATGTCGGCCCTGTGATAGACTGGCGTCCTGTCCAGGGTGTACCCTGCCTTCGCCCAATGACAGCTGGGATCGGCTCCAGCCCCCCCCCGTGACCCTGAATACAGGATAAGCGGTAGAAAATGGATGGATGGATAAACAGCTTTGGACCCAGAACTGACCCCTGTGGGACCCCACAGACTATGTCCAAGTTCGTCGATGTGTTATCCCCTATTTTAACATATTGGGATCTCTTGTGTAGATAACTCTTGACCCACTGCAGTGCTACACCTCTAAGGCCATATCTCTCCAGTTTAGCCATTAGAATATCATGATTAACAGTGTCAAATGCTTTTTTCAGGTCTATGAAAATTCCTATGGAATATTGTTTTTGGTCAATAGCGTCGGTGATGATTTCCACAGACTGTGCTAAAGCTTGAGCAGTCGAATGGTTCCTTCTGAAGCCGTATTGGCTGTCATATAACAGTTTATGTTTGTTGATGAAGTTATCGAGCCTATTGCATCTTATGTGGTGTGCACATTTAAACACAGGATCCAGGTTGCTGTTCAATCCTTTATTTGACAGATGGTTTACGGATGATTTAGTCTAAACAGAGGATGTGAAAATATAAACATTGCTGATCTTACATAACAAAAAGTCATAATGGTAAATCAGATAACTTGAAACTTCTTAATTAATGCATCCTTTATCTCTTTAAACAACAGGCAAATGGTAAACTCAGGAATCTATTAAATGAAATAAATGATGAAAGAGCAGTTACTTGGAACAGTGATACGAGGTCATTATTCAGAGGAAAATGTCCAATAACTCACATCCATGTGCTTCCTTTGTTCTTGCTGGGGTTTGGTACGGAGACAACAAGGAAGCCACATGGGTGAAGGGCCAACCTATATAGCCTTGGGGGGTGTGGGCAACTCATTGAGTGACAGGTGATGCAGGTAGCTTGTCTTGGTATAGGTGACTGACTTGTGATTTAACAGCTGCCCCTTCAAATGGCACATTTGAATTGATCAATAATTACAAGTTAGTCTTTGGAATCTGGTTCAACCCGTGAGAGAATGACGAGCCGGGCAACTGGTCTAATGAACCTCCTTTTTCCAGAAGTGACTTCCACAGTGCGGGTTCTTCCATCATGACTGGATATGATGCGTGACACTTTCCCTACTGGCCGTGAACCTCTGGGTAGTTGTGGGTCCATAATGAGTACAACTGTGCCTTCCTTCAGATTCTGAGTGTCCTTTCTCCATTTATTCCGTATCTGTAGGTTGGGAAGGTAGTTTTTGATGAAGCAAGACCAGAATCTATCAGCCAGAATCTGGCTGTGTCTCCATCGTCTCCGTCCAAGTAAGTTGCCTTCAGCATAGACGGCTTGTGGGAGAGAGGCATCCCCCCGCCCCATAAGAAGGAGATTTGGTGTGATGGGATCAACATCTGCTATGTCAGAGGATGCATATCCGATCGGCTTGGAATTTAGAATTCCCTCTATCTCCACTAATACGGTGTGGAGGACTTCTTCAAATTCAGTCTGACTTCCCACTGCCACTCTGAGAGCCGATTTAATGGACCTGATTTCTCTTTCCCATATTTCCCCAAAGTGAGGGGCGTTTGGAGGGTTAAAGCGGAACTGTATTTGGGATTTACTCAGCTGATCTCGCAGGTTTGGGTTCATGGCTGTGAATGCATCCCTCAGCTCTCTGTCTCCTCCTTTGAAGTTGGTGCCACAGTCTGAGAGCAGCTCAAAGGGGCGTCCTCTTCGTGCAATAAACCGTCTGAGGGCCATAAGGAAACTGTCCGAATCAAGGCTGTTCAATAGTTAGCCCCCAGTAGTCCCCATCGTTTTTCCACTCTGCGTCCGATTTTGATGTTTAGGGGACCGAAACAGTCTACTCCTGTAGACCAGAAAGGGGGTTTACATAGCCTTAATCTGGATGGAGGTAGGTCTGTCATTTTTGGGTATACAGGTTTGGCACACCATTTTCTGCACTCGGTACATGACCACTGATGTTTTTGACAGCTTGTCTTTCCCGTAGAATCCAGTAGGCACAACGTATTTCCGCGAATACTCTGTCCGGACCTGGGTGAAGGAGACGTTCATCATAATCTTTAATCAGGAGCTGTGTTAGGGGATGTTTCGGATCAAGCACTAGGGGGTGGATAGTATCAGCTTCAAGGTCTGGGCACCGTCTAAGTCTGCCGCCCACTCTTATGACGTCTAGCGTCTCATCAAACTCAGGAGAGAGGGGGGACAGACGACTATGTGGGGACAATTCTTTACCTAATTTCAATGCCTGAAATTCCTCTTGGAAACATTCGGATTGGGAATGAGAGATCAGTGCAATTTCTGCTTTGGTTCTGGGCACATCAGTGACGTCAGGGTTCGAGTCACAGGTTGGGGTTTGCATTATTTGACATGTGGCATCTACCAGGTCTTTCCATGTGTCATATTGATCTGGATCTGGTAGGTTGAATGGCTTAGAAGGTTGTGTCAGGCCACAGAAAAGACCTTTTCTCAACTCTGTGGTTATTCCTTCGGTTGGTGCAGGACAGACTGGCCATGAAACAGAGGGAAGGAGAAGGAATGGGGGGCCGCTATGCCATCGGTCTGAGGTAGTTAGGTCTTTGAGGGTTTACCTCTGGTAATTTCATCTGAGTTGAGTTCTGCAACATAACCAGCCTGCTTTAGTTTGTCAATCTCTTTATTGTAGATATCAGCCAGCTCAGGGTGCTTCTCCAGTTTGCGCTCGGATCCGCGAAGCAGGGGCATTACTGACTCAGCTGGGGCACTGAGCACAGGTGCAGCTTTCTTTCTCAACAGAGGGGTGGCATAACGTTCGGTTCCATCCACATTTACTCTTATGGTTTTCTCTCTCAAAAGCTCCATGGCCTCATTATCTTGCTTTGATCTTGTGATCAATTTTTCATTTCTGAAGGGAAGGGTGTCAAGTTGCCACAATAACTCCACGTGGTGTTTCAGTTCAATATAGGGGCCAGCTTTCGACGTTAATAGGCATTGGACAGAATCAGATGACTCATCAAGGGTAGCCGGGTCTTGTAGGGCCCATCCGAGCCTTGTCCTCACTACAGCGGGTGGTCCCTTTGGACCGTAATGGACTCTCTCCATAGGTATGATGAGGAATGGATGTTCTGATCCGATGAGTATGTGTGGCTGAACTTTAGAGAAGGAGCTCAGGGGCAGACCATGTAGATGTGGGTAGCGTTCCTTGAGTTTATCGGTGGGGTAGCTCTGCTCCACTAGCATTATGCCGTCTGAGGTAAAAGCACCATCAAAAAATCAGCAACACTAAGTGTCTTCAAGAAAAAGTATGTAAATTCAACCGTTGACCGGTACAGATTATTGCATGAGAGTTGAAAAAGGTCTGAGGCACGAATCAGCAGACATGGTGTTGTGTCGGGATGGGAGCATAACTAATGAACATTATGTACCCAAACAATAAGTTGAACCTGAGAAGTTTGTATGGTACGATGTCAGTTGTACGTAGCAGGGAGTACAGCTCTCTGCACCACCTACTGCTGTAACATGTTATGTCAAATGTCACAAGTAAAAGAAAATGTTATGTCAAATGGAAAATGCTAAAGATAAGATAATATTATGATGACGATTTTATCCTGTGGGTAATGGGGGCGGGACTAGATAAGCCTTGGCTTCTCCCGCTTTCCCTTTCGGCCATGTGTATTGTACTATTTGAACAAAGTGTGATGATGATGATTTAACTGACATGCCCGAAAATAAATAAATAAAATAAATACTTTCTCTGGGACTGAGGCGGCAGATATTTTTAGGTTCACGGTTCGTCCTTTTAGTGTTTCTATCTGTTGTCTCACTGTGCGCAGTTCAAGGCTCTCTGGCTCTCCCTCCAGACCAAGATATTTAGCAGCACCTGGTAGCAACATTGTCCGCTCAGATCCATTATCTAAGATTGCGTAGGTATTAAAGGTCTTGGTTTTGTTACAAAGTTTTACTTTAACTACTTTAAGTAGTACTTTCGGTGACATACTTTGTGAGTTCATATACAACACTCTAGATGAGGTTTGGTTTCTATTTACATCATGCAATATGCCTAGGTGCTGGCCATTACATTTTGGGCAAGGTTTCCTCAAGGTACAATCCACTGCTCTGTGCATCTTACCACATTTCCAACATCGGTTTTGTTCCTTCAGCCATCTTGTCACTCTATCTGTGCTTAAGTCCTTCAGCTCTTCACAGTTTGTCAGGTAATGTGAGGATGACTGGCAGTATCCACATGGATATTTCATTTGGGGGTGAAGTCCTGAGGTGGGTTGTGCACGAGGTGTCTTCCGGTCAGCGCCATGGAGAATCGTGGCTGAGGGGAACTTGAATTTTTGGCTTGTGTCTCTCCTTGCACTTTGGGGAGCACGGGGCTGAAGGTTGTTAGCTTGTGCTACAACTGCTTGACATTCTGCGTCTTCTTCAAGCCATGTAGCAAAATTCACTAGGTTATAGTGAGCATTAGGGAAAGCTAGGCGGGCATGTCTGGCAAAATTGGAAACTAGCTCTACAGGGATTTTACCCAATAGTTGCTGGACGTGTGAAGCACAGGCTAGTTCTGCAGCACCCTCTCCTAATCTGAGAGCTTGAAGCATTCCCACTAAGGACCTCACCCACACTGCAAAGTCCTGGAATCCTTCAGCATCTCCACGTGCTATTCTAGGGAGGTTCAGCATGGTCTGTATTTCTTTTAGGGCCAGTTTATGTGGTTGACCATACTGTCGCTCTAGGGCCTCCATTGCCCTGGTGAAAGGTTGTGGGTGATGGGCATAGGAAAAGGCAATATGGCGGGCAGAGGGAAAACTTAGATGATCCAAAAGGATATGAAATTTGAACATTTCGGGTTCATCTGATGGCAGCAGGTTATTGAAGGCCATCTTTAACATCACAAACTCATGAGGGTCATCATGACGGAAATAAGGGAATGAGGGTCCCTCAACTTTTGATCGGTACCTAAAACTTGCCCAATTTGGGGCCAAAGGTTGAGAGAAGCTTGGGTTAGGTGGGACGCCAGTAAACTGTGGGGTATATGGGACTGGAGCTGGATGAGGCATAGAATATAGGGGGTTCGGCTGCTGCGATCTGTGTTGGTACTGGGACGATACTACATAGCTTGGATGATGAGCAGAAAGCTGTGAATTGGTGGTGTGACTTGAGGTGAGGGTTGTGTTGCAGACAATGGGAGTAGAGGGCCCTGAGCCAGTGGTAAGTGACTGTGAGGGCCATAAGCAGTTTAAGCTGGGCCAATTCCCTGGGATTCTACTGTGGAGTGCATTTGCTGTGAAAACACATGGGGAGAAGAGGCTGGTGGTACAGGAGGCTGCCTAGTAGGCACATGGGTAGGAGGGATGCTGGGCCCTGGAGCTGGTAAAGGAGATCCTGGGGGTATATAGGAGGCAAGTGCTGGGTTTGGTGGCACATGAGTCGATGTTGAAGGTAATTGGCTTGAGGGTTCCTGGCGCTGAAACTCCAGGCCGTATCTCATGTAGGGGGCTGAAGCAGATCTGGTATGTTCACATTCTAAAAGGCTATGGGGCTGATTGGCATGAGGGAAAAGTGTTTGGACTGATTGGGAGATTTTCCCAGATGTCAGCCCAGGGCCCGCTTCTGATATGTTGGTTCCAGATTGGGCCTTCTCGCCCTGAGCCTCTGTGACGTATTGGGCATGGTGAGCTTCCTGAGACTGTACATCACACTCTGAATCCCCCTCTGAGTAGCTTTGTTCATAATGTTCAACTCTTCCCATTAAGTTCTTTACCATACTCTTTAACTCTACCATTTCTTGTCTCAATAAATCAGTCTCTGAAGGGCCTGGATCAGGTTCTGCACGTTCTGTTGATTGTGTAGGGGGCTGGGCATGAAGTTCAGTTTGGTAATCTTGTAGGTATCGTGGAGGGATCCTCTCTCTCTGTGGCCTTCTTCCCACCTTTCTCTCATCTTCAGGTGCAACAGCATGTGGATCCATTCTCCAACATAGATGTTCTCTCCGGCTCGAAGGACCATGAAAAAACTGCACTGTTTGTCTGGGGTGGATCAGTGAACATCTTATGTGGTGTGCACATTTAAACACAGGATCCAGGTTGCTGTTCAATCCTTTATTTGACGGATGCTTTACGGATGATTTAGTCTAAACAGAGGATATGAAAATATAAACATTGCTGATCTTACATAACAAAAAGTCCAAATGGTAAATCAGATAACTTGAAACTTACTTAATTAATGCATCCTTTATCTCTTTAAACAACAGGTAAATGGTAAACTCAGGAATCTATTAAATGAAATAAACGATGAAAGATCAGTTACTTGGAACAGTGATACGAGGTCATTATTCAGAGGAAAATGTCCAATAACTCACATCCATGTGCTTCCTTTGTTCTTGCTGGGGTTTGGTATGGAGACAACAAGGAAGCCACATGGGTGAAGGGCCAACCTATATAGCCTTGGGAGGCGTGGCCAACTCATGGAGTGACAGGTGATGCAGGTAGCTTGTCTTGGTATAGGTGACTGACTTGTGATTTAACAATGTGGTTTACAACCATAGACCTGTAAGATTCATATTTTCATATTCCAATTGCGCATCACCACAGGCAATTTCTCTGCTTCACATTCGAGGGGAGGTCTTACCAATTCCGGGTCCTGCCGTTCAGGATCTCTCTGGCCACCCAGACCTTCAACACGTTTCCCCATACCAGTTATCCTCAGTTTCCTACAGTCAGGGTGTATGTAGCTGCCATATCATCTAGGCATAACAAGTGACATGGTTGAATAAAACACTCGACCTGCATGTGCATGTGATGGACATCCAGGTGCTGAAAGCACCGCCTCTGGCGGTCATCCGAAATTCATAGAACCGCGGTTACATACCTAACCATCATTTCTTTTTCCAGATTCAGAGGATCCAACTAATTGATCCTTCAAAGCTCAAATTTATTGCGTAATGCGTATTGCGCTGATTTTAATAGCGTCTCAGGCAGATTAGCAACAAGATATGTGGCAGAATACACTATCTAACCCTAACACAGCCTGAAATATATCCTCCATCATAGCATTAAAAAAAGCATTCTCGTCCTCTTTTTGCAGGTGACACTCTACCCTGTGTACCCAGAAACCCTGGCGCTACCGGAGAGAAAGGAGACCCTGGAGATGCAGGTACACCATCTACAATACCTGTCTACTCAGCTGTCCTTCTGATTCCCTGTCCACCTGTTCGTCTGACATCCTGAACACTTGTCTGTCCCTCCAGGTTACAGAGGACTGCCGGGCCCACCAGGTTTTCGTGGTATCACTGGACCTGATGGACCTAAAGGGGAAAAAGGACAGGCTGGACATCTTGGACCACCTGGACGACATGGTATCGGAGACCACATATACAAAGTCTGTCATATCCGTGCTTAACATTATCCCTAACTTTACATACACCCTCTCTTCCTGCAGGACCAACAGGTTTTATTGGTGATACCGGAGAAGAAGGACCTGAAGGCCTCAGTTATGGTGGAGATCCAGGTACAGTGGCCTGTCTGTCATTGTCTATTGATTTGCTTCATCAATCAAAAGTTGTTAGTTTAAAACCTGACTGTTACTTCAATGGTTTTACACCTCATTCAAAGATCCAGATGTCAACAAACCATCCATTTTGACCTGTTTCTCTGAGGCAGAACATTTAAACTGTTTTGTTTGGTCCTGTTAAATCAGACTCTGGTTGAGTTTCCTCTTGGTGTGACATGTTTGGACAGATTTCAACACTACAATCACACTCAGACCGAAGCAAATGCATAGAAACCCGATAGACGAAGTTGTGTTGTTCACAAACAAATTCTGAGTGGTTTGTTTTTGGTGGGAACATGATCTGAGATAGAGGGTAAAGTGAACTTAACACTAGAGTCATTATCAGCTGTGTTACAGAATTTTAACTTTGTCTACACCAGGCTCTCCAGGGTTCCCAGGCTCTTCTGGACTTAGGGGACCAGCAGGAGACTCTGATGTTGGACTCTCAGGAACTATCGGCTTCCCGGGGCAACCAGGGATTCAGGGTCCTAAAGGAGTCCCTGGCCCCCCCGGTGACAATGGGCAAGAAGGTGAAGTACTGGAACTTTTTTTATTGCATATTAAAATGTTTTTAAGTGCAGCAAAAAACAGAAAACAAAATATATATTTGTTTTATAATTTAAAAAATTATCAAATGTAGATTCAAATATTCAGAAAGATTTCCTGTGTTTGTCCAGGACTACTGGGTCTGGCAGGGACCCCTGGAGCAAAGGGCCAGAGAGGACAGGATGGGGCCCCAGGTATAACTGGCCCTCAGGGGCCTAGACCTGACCTCTGTGAAACAGGAAAACCTGGTTCCAGGGGCCTTATTGGCCCCCAGGGACCCATAGGACCCCCAGGTAAACTCTGGCTCTCGGACGCTCATATTATTTCATGTCATTGTACTTTACTTGACCTTACATCACTTTACGTCACCATACTTACATCATTGCACTTTACGTCACTGCACAAGTTTACTTTACCATACTTACTGTCATGACATCATATTTCTGTTCAGGTTTTCCGGGGACAAAAGGGGAGATCGGGAAGGATGGTCCTCCAGGTTTCGGCCCTCAAGGCCCCCCAGGAAAACCGGGTTCTCTAGGTTTTCCGGGGTACCCGGGGCCCCAGGGCTCCCCTGGCCCGACTGGAGACACCGGACTGCCGGGGCCTGATGGTCAGAAAGGTGGGCTTCTCTCACCGACCCTGTGTGTAAATGTGTTATGTTTCCTGATGACAGGTTCACAGAAATACTGACCGTCCATTTCAGGTCTGATGGGGCCCCGAGGCCAGCATGGAGGACCAGGGGCCCCTGGACAGACAGGAGCCATTGGAGCAACAGGTAGGCCGGGGGAGATTGGTTCCAACGGACAAGATGGAAATCCAGGATGTGAGGGCCCAAAAGGAGAGAAAGGTAAACACTGAGTGATACTCGGAACTATACTAATAACTAATAGTTCTACGTCAGTATAGTACTGCGATAAACCACTTGTATAAAAATAACAATCTAGTAAAATGTAAACATCGACTGTGTCACTCATGTTTGTCCCCTGCAGGTTGTAAAGGGGCCTTGGGGCTTCCGGGAGACATCAGGGGTGTTCCCATCAAAGGAGGGAGAGGAAAAGAAGGACCCCCTGGCATAAACGGCTTTCCTGGACAACGAGGTCTGTTACCTCTTTTTTAACCTTTTTAGATCAGAGTTTCAGTTCTGCATTCAGGTACTCTGTGAAAATATATCCCAGCCAGCAGAACTGCACTGACAAAGTCAACCCCAACAAATTGGTTTACAATACAGAAAGTTGATTTCCCATGATGCTCTCAGTCTGATTCTCCAGTGAACATTTTTGCATTAAACACTATCTATCTCTACAGGAAGTAAAGGTATGCAAGGAGCTACTGGTGAGCCCGGGTTTCCAGGCTTCAACGGACCCCCAGGCATTGTAGGACCCTCAGGACCCTGCGGGCCATATGGCCATCCAGGACATCCAGGATCGCCTGGACGTATAGGACCACCAGGATACATTGGCTTCCCTGGGCAGACTGGAGATCCAGTAAGATAAAAGCCTTTATATTCACGATCAGACAGAGCCTGAGCTTTTTTTTGCTTCTTCTGTTTAGAAATGTTTAATATTCAGGTATGTTTAATTTGTGTTTGTCTTTGCTTGCAGGGTGACCCGGGATGTCTGGGAAAACCTGGAGAACCCGGTAGCCAAGGATGTACTGGATCCAAAGGTAGGATTATGTGTGTGAGTGTGTAGTTCCTGATGTGCAGGTGGCTCCTCTGCCATCAGTGTACGAATGTGTGTGAATGGCTTATTTAGCCATTAGTGTAAAGCACCTTGTGCTGTATACATTTTTCAATTACCATGGTCCATTTTCCATGGGAAAGAATTGCTGGCCCCAGGAAAGAACACTTTGACCAAACAAATCTACTGGGCCCAGTATTTCAAAACTTGTAATCCGGATCAGAATAATCCGGATAATGAAATCCTCCTTTTCTCAGTCATGGATCAAGGTGATCCTGCTGACTTTATCTGAGTATTTCAAAACACTGGCCGGGTGGATCACCGTGATCCCGACCTGGCTGGATACGGATTGCCAAATCTCAAGTCTCCGCCTCCGGATCTGAAACATGGCGGACTACTTCACGGAGGGAGCAGCTGGGAGCACGACTTTCACGTAAAAAATGTAAGTTTACCGTCGTCTAATGTTTAGCGGTTTAAGGACCATATGAACGCCAACCAACATATCGTGCTAGCTAACTATATGAATCATCACGTACTTAAAACCAGGCTGTAGCGATCTCTAATTGAGCCGCGGCCGTGCTAACGGTAGCTAACTCGGCTCCATTGACCTGCGTGTAAAGCAGCTAGCGGGCTAGCGGTCGCTGGCTTTGTTTACGAATTTTGCGGTCCATGGTTTGATTTACAAGGTAATTAATCTGACGTTCATTATACCATAACTGTTTAAACTAACATCAACCTGTTCGGAGTTTATTAGCATTACGTCATTGGCAACACAGCAGACTTAAAATAGGTTACATGTGTACAGACCACACACTGTATATGTGTGTTGTGTATGAACTATGCAGTTCATTCAGAAGTATCAGAATGCTACAGTAATGCTGGGAAAATCATGCTGTTGGATGACAACAGCATGATGACTATTGCCATGTTAGTCATTCTGGCGTTATACTGCACCAGGCTCAACGCAAGCACAAGTTAAAACGGTTCTCATTGTGGTTTGAATTGCTGTAGCTGCAAAAACAGGCTCATTTCAAAAGGAATAATGGGATACAATAGTGGAGAAGGCACATCTCCAAATCATGCTGTTGTCATCATGCACACAATTTCTGTGACTATTGTGGAGTCCAAATGAAGCCAAAGATATTACTCATACTCCTTCCCTTTCTTCTACTTTCAGAGTCCACTCAGCTATTAAGGACAGGGTCTGTATGAGTGCTGGAAATCCTTGGAAATGCTTCAATTGCAGTGATAAGTTGTTGGATTTTGAATAAAGTGCTGGAAAGTGTTTGAAATTGTAGTTGCATTTTTTTCATGTATTATAGCTTGATCAGTGACACAATTAGATAAAAAATGTTCCATCCTAATTTGTCTCCCTTTATGTAGAAGGCTCTCACTAAACATAATTGTGGTCATTTAAAGCAAAATAGCATCTGATTTGGTTAAGTAAAATAATTAGTTTGTACACAAACATAGCCAAACACTTTTGCTACACCTTAAATGTTCTTAATTTACTTCAATTTGTTTCAAGTAATGCACTGACAATTTAGATTAATTGTAATGAACATCTTGAGTAACAATATCTAGGAGAAGCGGAGCTGAGACATTGTCAATCCAAGTCAAATCCACCTCTGAGGTGGGATCCAAATGATCCTGAAATTTTGGTATCAAGCTGATCCAGATCTCTGCCTTACGTTTTGAAATACCCAAATCCAGCCCTTTATCTGGATTCAAGGGAGGATTGGATTACCAAAGCTGAATCCTGATCTTCAGGATCGGGATTCTCTGGATCTGTGTTGAAATACCCAGTTTTCGGATCAGATCACGATTTTATCCAATCCGACCAGGATAATCCAGTCGGATCACTTTTGAAATACTGGGCCCTGGTGCCTTGTGCTATCTTTAGAATGTCCCTGTGGGTCACTTATTGGCTCCATGTGGGTGACCAGGTACTCATGGTGATCGTGTTGGCTACCCCTGCCCTAACACACCAAGACAATTAAATTGTTCATACATTTTCATACAGAGATAATCCTTCACTGATTCTGATCTTTGCAGGTTGGTGGGTAACATTTGTTTTTTTGTTTCAGGTGATAAAGGAGACTCCATTGTTTGTTCGGGTCCACCAGGGCAAAAGGGGCCTCATGGAGAGTTTGGGCCCCCAGGTGATAATCTTGTTCTCTATCTCTATCTAATAAAGATGATCAGCAGCTTGTATAATATCATTGGGGCTCATTCACCAATATCTTTCTCAGTTTTTTCTTAAATTTGTTCTTAAGAAAGTTCCCAAGAAAAACCTACGCCAGATTCGTGAATGTGTTCTTAAACCGCAGAAATCTTTGCATCTCTGCTCTTATCTTGATGATTCCCACGTCTTCGTAAATGGAAAGCGCATGACAATTCTTCTTAATAAGCATATGCCCCGCAAATGTCTGTGAAAGGGGCTTGAAACTGCAGGGCCGTGTGCAAACACAAAATATAATTTTTAATATCATGAAAATATTCAATGAACAAGATCATAAATTATACAAATTGTATTGTAATTTAAATCCTACAGTATTATACAATCTTCCCTGGTGGAAGTCACTGAGGTAGGCAAACATCTCCTCAGTGGCAAAGCACCGGGAATTGATGAGATCCGTCCAGAAATGCTCAGGGCTTTGGTGCTGGAGGGGCTGTCTTGGATGACACGTTGCTTCAACATTGCATGGAAGTCAGGGACAGCGCCTATGGAGTGGCAAACTGGGGTGGTGGTACCCTGTTCAAAAAGGGGGACCAGAGAGTGTGTACCAAGTACAGGGGTATCACACTACTCAGCCTCCCTGGTAAAGTCTGCTCCAAGGTGCTGGAAAAGAGGGTTTGGCCGAATCTCTGATTGAAGAGGAACAATGCAGGTTCTGTCCTGGCCATGGAACAATGGACCAGGCCCCGGTTTTCCCGATAACGTCCACTCTTAGCGCGCTACGAAGACGCCTACGTTATGACTTACCAAAGTTGTTTACCTCTATAGTTGTGGTTCCCGAACGGTCTCTTAGGAGTCTTCTTAAGAAACACTCCTTACGTCGCTCACACGGCGCTGTCCAGAAAGAAAGTGCTGAAATCGATTGCTCAGAGTTAAATTTTCCATTTCATGGGCAGGTGCATGACAGCACTATATAATAAAATGCAGGCTAATGCAGTGTTTGCGAATAAAACATTCCTAGAAATCTTTCTAGGCCTAAACATTTATTTAACCATGGTCAAACATACTACCATAGCCTATACTGATTTAAAAAAAACATATAGAAAATATAGAAACAGCGGAGGAGATTGAGCCAATTACATCCTTAATTACATGTATATTTGTTGCCATTGTAGTCGAAACTTATGCGATATAACCGCGTCGGTCAATATATCCATGGGATTGAAGTTGATCCTCATGAAATTATTTATTCCAACTAAACGGCTCCGAGGACGGCGAAGTCTTTGGTTCAGCACAAGGATGCGTTATATCGCTGCCATAGTTTTCCACTGTTCACAACCGTCATCGGTGTCCATTTATGACATTTTAGCCACTCACACCCTAATTGTTTGACAATGTGCCAATTTCCCAAATTGCTTGCAGGATTGTGCATGCCTTGACATTGACAATTAAATGACACTGTACACTGTAATATACCTAGGCTACTTCTGAGGTTGAGGTAAAGTTTTGTGATAAAAATGCATGCACATTTTATTTTGTGCTTGTGTGTTTCCAGCAATTGTTTTCTTCATGAATAACTTAAAACCATTGGCGAAACACAAAACTGGCAATGTGCAGTTCCATGCTCAACGGGGATTTCTGGGTTACTGTACAGTGGCGGCGACTAGCGTCAGGAGCAGAAACATCACTACGGTAGAGCTAAGAAGGCTCTAAGAGCACTTCAGACCACCCTTACCAACGTATGACGCACGAAAGAGATTCGTAGCAAAGAACGTTTCGGGAAACACGTGAAGTGTTAAGTAGGAACTTAGGAGTTACGAGTGACGTAGCGTTAAGAAGGCTTTAAGAAGGATTCGGGAAACTGGGCCCAGCTCTTTACTCTCAGGAGGGTCCTGGAGGGGGCCTGGGATATGCACATCCAGTCTACATGTGTTTTGTGGACTTGGAGAAGGCGTATGACCGACTTCCTCGGGATATTTTGTGGGAGGTGCTGCGGGAGTATGGGGTGAGGGGGTCATTTCTTAGGGCCATCCAATCTATACTCCAAAAGCGAGAGCTGTGTTCGGGTACTCAGCAGTAAGTCAAACTTGTTTCCAGTGGGGGTGGCCTCCGCCAGGGCTGCACTTTGTCACCAATCCTGTTCATGATATTCATGGTCAGGATATCGAGGCATAGTTGGGGGGAGGAGGGTTTTCAGTTCAGTGTGCTGCCGATCGCATTGCTGCTTTTTGCAGATGATGTGGTCCTGCTGGCATCATCGCTCTGTGACCTCCAGCACTCACTGGATCGATTCAGCCGAATGTGAAGCGGTCGGGATGATGATCAGTACCTCTAAAACTGAGGTTATGGAGCAGGAAATCGGTGGATTACCTGCTTCGGGTAGAGAATGAGTCCTTACCCCAAGTGAAGGAGTTCAAGTACCTCGGGGTCTTGAGTGAGGGGACAATGGAACGTGAGATTGGCTGGAGAATTTGAGCAGCAGGGACGGTATTGCATTCGCTGTACCGCACCGTTGTGATAAAAAGACAGCTGAGCCGGAAGGATGGGTCATGACCGAAAGAACTAGATTGCGAGTACAAGCAACCGAAATTAGTTTCCTCAGGAGGGTGGCTGGTGTCTCCCTTAGAGATAGGGTGAGAAGCTCAGTCATCTGTGAGGGACTCGGAGTAGAGCCACTGCTCCTTTGCATTGAAAGGAGAAAGCTGAGGTGGTTTGGGCATCTGGTAAGATCCTGGGCGCATCCCTAGGTAGGTATTTTAGACGCGACCAGCTGGGAGGAGGACTTGTGGAGAGATTATATCTCCACACTGGCCTGGGAACGCCTCGGGATCCCCCAGTCAGAGTTGGCTGATGTTGTCCGGGAAAGGGAAGTTTGGGGTCCCCTGTTAAAGCTGCTGCCCCTGCGACCGGATAAGCAACCAATAAGCGACCTGACAACATATCAGCATCCAAATGTGCGTAAATTTGCTTTTAAATATCAGTAGGTTTTGTTCTTATATAAGAACAAATCCCACATAAGTAAACATTGGTGAATGCCAGAATCTGTGAAAAGTGTGTCAGTGGGGGTTAAGAACAAATTCCTTCCTAAGAAAAATTGGTGAATGAGGCGCATTGTTGGTTAAATGTGACTCCAAACAAAAAAGGTGTTAAATCCTGAATCTGTTGTTGATCTTTCATGAGAAGGACTTTTTTTGTTTTAAGATGAACCTGGGGCCCGTTCCAGAAAGCAGGCTCAAACAACTTTGAACCTAACCCTGGACTCTGAGTCAACCAACTCGGTTCCAGAACAGCTGCTCTGAATTAGTTCAATCAACTCTGAGTATGTAAAATCTGAGTTAGGCACGTGCCTGCCAACTCTACAAATCATCATCATCATACCATCATCAATGGAGCTCCAATACTACAATTCACAATGGCAACCGGGAGATAGTTATTAGATATTACTGAGTGTTTATGTAGAAAACAAGCTTATGCTTAGAAAGCGGACCAACGTAACTGCATCAAAGTAGAGATAGTTGGCGTGGCAAACATTTACGGCCCACGGCTTAATGCGTATAACTGAATTAAACAGTCGATTGATCTAAAGATGATAACTCTTTATTTTCAGCTTTGCAACATAACACTGTGGTGTAATGCTTGGCCTATGGTGCAGGCGACAGGGGTTCAACTACCGTGGTTCACAAAGTAGTGCAATGAACAAATAATCATTTTCATATAGGTGTAATCCCCCCAGGTACCAAAAGAAAGTGGCTTCAGCTGATTGCACAAATACGTAGACTAAGGCATAGGATTTTAATCATATTTCACATATTAAACAGTAAATACGAGGCTATTTCAACAAAGAAATGTCCTTTTTCAGAAAACTCCCATTCGCAAAAAATCTAAAGAGCTCTGCAAAGAATCTGGATTATGTCAAACTCAGAGTTTCAGGAAAACCTGCTTTCTGGAACGGGGCCCTGGTCATCAGGTGAGTTCCTGAATCAACGGTTTTTCTCTCTTAGGACCTCCTGGACCTCGGGGAGATCCTGGGGGACCTGGTTTCATCGGGGCTCCAGGGCACAGAGGATGTAAAGGAGATCCAGGCCTTCGGGGAGAACTGGGCCAACCAGGTATTGAAGCTCACCTGGACCTTAACACCATAACATTAGCTGATTAATATGACCTGCTGCAAACCAAAACCAGTAAAGGCCAACAACTGTGTAGGGATGCTTTTAATGTGAAAAAAACACCAGGAGGTGTTGAGTGTTGTAAATGGCAGCAGGAGGACAGCAAAGAAGACATTTTTATTATGATTATGATTATTATTATTATTATTATTATTATTATTATTATTATTATTATTATTATTATTATTATTATAGGCTACAGGTAATTTCACTCACCTAATTGTTTTTTAACTTTTTCATGCTGGCAGATATAATTACAGAGTGCCGCAAGGATGATGTATTTTTGTAGGTTTTTGGACTCATTCCTGCAGCACTCTGTTGGAGACTCGGTCATTGTGAGTGAGCAGAATTCTGAATTCAGTCCAATTGTCCTGTGCTCTCTTGAAACTGATCAACATCTGGACAGATTTTGTGGCTGACCCTAATTTTGTCCGTCTGTCTGGTTTGTTACAGGTGTGGTCGGGCCATCAGGTCCCAGAGGTCGTTCAGGTCTTCCAGGTCTTCCTGGTAAAGCAGGTGCTGATGGTCCTCCCGGGCCACAGGGCTATCCAGGACTCCCAGGTCAGAACTTAAACCCAGAGCTGTTGTTATGTTAGTCAAGTTACATTATTAACTTAACATCAACAAAGACCATCTAGTTAAGAGAAAAGATTTAACTCTCTTCTCTTAACTTCAGTTGAGGAAGAGAACGTTTATTATATTAAAGATCAAACACCATTTGAAACTTGATGTGAGTGAAGATATCTTATCTGGATATGGAAAAACTCAGAACACGTTATAAACATTAAAATAATATCTATACAATTGGGTCGCCTGACTTAACCGCAGGCAGCATGTAGACGCTGCCTGTCAAATTAACGTTGTTCCTGTAATGGCCAATATAGTTACATTTACTATAAATTACATTATATTCTATAGCTGTTAGTTTATTATGTTTATCTGGCAGACTTCAGTGCATAGATGTGTGAGTTGTTAAAATGAGTTTAACATTTAACATTTGTCATTTTATGACTGATTTTTGCTGTATTAGGCCCTCCTGGACCACTTGGACTTCATGGACTGGATGGACTTAAGGGAGTGAAGGGGGACATGGGGACCAGAGGTATGAGTCTCGGGTAAACGGGAGTTAAATAAACAAAGCTAAATGATACTATGACAAACCTACAAAAAACTGAGACTGCTGACTTGAAAAATCTCTTTTAAAGGTGATATTGACAATTTCATAACATCTATAGCCACTAGATGTCACACACGCCCTTTCTTTGCATTCACATCAAAACAGAGCTGTTGCTCGAAGTGCATGCGCCCTCCATGGTTTGCCAGTTCGTTCTATCTAACGATACACTATGATAAGATATTAAAAAGACAAATAAATCTGATTTACAAGAGCTGTGACACTGTTAAGTTACACCGACTCTGTCGTTTAGCTGAGTGGAAGGAGGAAATACACTGTCTAGCTAGCTAGCAGTTACCAACACTGTTGTGTAACTGCTAGCTAGCTAGCTAGCTTCAACAATATGTTACCGGTCAAGAAGGAAAGTGGCCACCTTGGCGTGACTTTTCAGTCCTTGAAACTCCTTCAGTTGACTCCAACGATCAAACGCTGGAACAATGTTCACTCTGGTCTTGCGCCTCCTTTTGTCACTTAGCACTTGGGACTGGTACCTGATTGCCACCTGCTTACCATCAAACTCAGCCATTTTTCCGTTAGTTTTTTTCCACACTAACTGGCAACCCCAAAGACTCTTGAGCCCTGACACTAAAGTGGTGACTTCACATGTAGATCAAGGTCACACAGTTTTTTGAAAATCAATAAAGGTGGTAGAATCCTGTTTGTGAGAAACTCAATGAACGTCCGACTTGTAAAAGTTATGTCACCAACATTTATGAGAAATCCATACAATTTAGTTTTCTTTTAAGGTTTAGTCACTGAGACAGATCAGCATCACATCTTTCTTTTTAGGTCTGGGTGTGCCAGGTACTTCAGGTTGTAAAGGTCTTCCAGGAGATAAAGGTCCTCCAGGTCCTCCAGGACCCTTTGGTTCATCCCAGCCCGGCCCACCAGGACCCACAGGCTCCCCGGGACCCAAAGGTCTGTAGAAGCCTGGTTCCCATCAGGATTGTGATGTGACGAACCTGCTGTATTCTTCAAAATATCAGAACTCTTTATGTGTTGTAGGACCACCAGGGGTTTCGGGACCTCCAGGTAAATCTGGACCAGACTGTAAAGATCCAATCCCAGGGCCTCAAGGAGATCCTGGTTGTACTGGAACGGATGGAGAGCCAGGTCAGACTTTAGGTTTAATAAACTTTGACAGATAAATCACACTGGAATTAACTTGGTGACCTTTTTTGATGTTTCAGGGGATGGTGGTGAGATGGGCTATCCAGGTCAGAACCCTCCAGTACCTGGAGATGATGGCGACAACGGGGACACAGGGTGCCAGGGGCCAGGGGGCCAAAAAGGATCTCCAGGACCTGAAGGATTGCCAGGCATCCCTGGAATTCCAGGAGTGAAAGGTCAGACTCTCTTTTCCTGAAATCTTTAAAGGTGCTAAATTCTGAGCGTTTTGATTGTATTCACACGGCTATCAACATGGTGACGGCTGAATCATGGTGGCCACAAATACATCTTATCATAGGCTGTCACTTAGTTACATCTGTTTGTGGTGTGATCAGGTGTGCGGGGGTCTCCAGGGCTGATGGGAATACCTGGTAATCGTGGTCCTAGCGGTTGCACTGGTCCCAGTGGGCCTCTAGGACCAAAGGGACCTTCTGGACCAATGGGTCCAAAGGGGGAAAAGGGACGAGTCTCATCCTGCCCCACTTACCCTCCAGCAACACAGGGTCCCCCTGGACCCCCTGGCCTCCCCGGTCAGGCTGGAGAAGTCGGCCTCCAGGGAGAAATCGGCCGGACAGGACCCAAAGGTGAGAAACAGTTGGTGGACCCTGTCATGCTGAATCATCGTCCTTTCCCATTCAGACTGTTTTCTGTTATTCTAAACAGTATTTGATCTTTCTGTCTGCTCAGAACAACAAAGTCATAAAATCCAGAACAGGTTCAGGTTCTCAAAATATCTTCTGATGGGAAACCATCAGTTTTACTCTCAGTGCAGCTGATCAATAAGGTGATGGATAATGTGTTTCAGGTAGGAAGGGGGACATCGGGTCTGAGGGACCGATAGGCCTTGAGGGTCCCCTGGGTCCAGATGGATACAGAGGAGAGCCAGGCATGCCAGGGGAGAGTGGAGTATTGGGAGCCAAAGGTGAGACCTCAACCTGTCTGGGGTTAAGTTTGGGTTAGAGGTGTTGTGTATCATTGTTTTATTGATGTAACTTCCTGTGGTCTTTGTGTCTCAGGTGATCCTGGTCAAATCGGTGACCATGGTCCTCCTGGACCAACAAAAAACTTGAACTCAGGCTTCCTGTTGGTGTTGCACAGCCAATCAAAGATGGTTCCCTCCTGTCCACTTAACATGAAGGTCTTGTGGGACGGATACAGTCTGCTGTACCTGGAGGGTCAGGAGAAGGCTCACACTCAGGACCTGGGTATATATATGTCTATATGTATATCCCATAAATCTTACACTGAACCAACCCGATCCCCCCCTTGCTCAGACACTAGGATCCTCATCCTGTCTTGAAGGTGGAGCCTACATCTACCATCTCACTCTTGCTCTCACAACCCAGACAAGAACCATAGTTGAGGCCTTGAACATCAACTTCAGAATCGATTACCCCTGAACAACACTGCTGACTCTGCACTGGTCCACCTGTTGAAATTTTTGCGTCACAATTGCACATAAAGTCAATGCAAGGAAGCCAATAGATGTAAATCTGTGCTGCCCAGCCCCGCATGTGATGCACAAACACAAATGAGGCAAATACGCAAAATTCGCCTGCAAGTTGAAATATAAAATGATTAATATTACATATTTCAACTCCAGTGAGAAATATACTTGGCACAGTTTTGTGAATGCCTGTCAGCATTGAGATGCTCCTCCTGTTGTTACTGAAGTGAATGACATTGTTGAATGAGAAATGGAGGAAAATATTATTGTAGCCATCTGTGATCGCAGAGAGCTCTACAATAGTAGCTCATATTAGTACAGAGGCTAAAACTCTCACGGTTACTAGGCAGACTCTGAGGCAGAACACGGGATCAGGAGACGGAAAGAAAGTTTTGGTAAGTGGAGTTTTATTAAGCAGTGAAGGCAGGCTGAGGAGGCAGCCGATGGAGGTGATGTGGCAGGCAGGCAAGGAAGCCGGGTTATGGAGAGCGTGGTCCTTCCAGGAAGAGAACAGCAGGAGGTCCAGAGTCTGGGTGAAAACCTGAACACTGGAGATACAGGGTGACTGGAGTGTACAAGCAGGTCGGGTCTGCCAACTGCACTAGGGCTAGATAGTGAACTGACTGCATGAACTGAGGTTACAAGCTGGCGATGACTGGAGAGAAGAGCTGGTTTCATATAATGCTGTGTTGATTGCAGGATGAGTCTCAGGTGGGCAACTGGAGCAGGTGTTTTAATCATATTTCTCATATTAAACAGAGTAAATATAAGCCGCTATTTCAGCACAGAAATGTCCTTAAACATTTCAGAAAACTCCCCTTCGCAAAAATCAAATCAATTAAGTCGATCCAGAGTTGGTTCAGATTCCAGAAAAAGGTGGAGACAGATAGGGAGAAACTCGGTGTTTGTTGAAGTAAACCTGCCAGTGAGCAGGTTAGGTTCACAGAGTCAAAGGTTGAGTTCACTCTCTTTCTGGAATTGAAATGGTATCCTTCTTGTCAGGTTACAAACTCAGAGTTTTAGCAAAACTTGCTTTCTGGAACACACCACTGGACATCAAACGAAAAATAAAAACTAGTGAAATGGCTATAGCCATGACAAACAAAGAATGTTTTTTTTTTGTTTTTTTTTGGGGGGGGGGGGTCATGCTAGTCGAGGTGAAGTCTGAACAGGTGAGTCTTGAGCCTTTTTCGGAAAATGGCAAATGACTCAGCTGTCCTGACATTAGTCGGGAGTTCGTTCCACCACTGAGGCGCCAGAACAGAGAAGAGTCTGGACTTTGCTGAGCGACATTTGTTTGATTTCAGCGATGGTGGTACCAGCCGGCCAGCTGAAGTAGAGGAGCGAAGTGCTCGCTTCGGGGCATGAGGTTTGACCAGTGTTTGAAGGTAGATGGGTGCCGTTCCATTGATGGCCCTGAAGGCCAGTGTCATCGTCTTAAATTGGATGCGTGCTGCAACAGGGAGCCAGTGGAGGTCACGGAGGAGGGGGGTCACATGGGAGAATTTGGGTAGATTGAAGATAAGACGTGCTGCAGCGTTCTGGATACGCTGCAATGGTTTAATCGCAGAGGCCGGGAGTCCGGCCAGGAGAGAGTTGCAGTAGTCAGTAGTCAGAGTGTTGATGGAGAAGCTACAATGCAAGCATATTTTGGCACCCATCAATTCAGAAAACCAGCATTTAAAAAAGTGTTTTGCTTATGGTCTTGCAAACAGACCTAACAATGCATGACTTGCTGACTTTTTTTTAAATTGTCATAATTTTATAGTTATTTCAACATCCTTTTTGTCCGATGTTTGCAGTTAAGTCACAGCAAAATGTTTTATTTTGGATTAATATGTGGTAAACTATCTGACATGATGCTTTGGATTTTATTTATTTATTTATTTATTGGTTTAAAACAAGCTTGTAAACTGGCTAATTGTGAAAAAATCTGTTGGTACAAGTCTCTCAACAACTCTCGCAGTCTCGCATCTTAAGTTGCTAATCAGTCGGAAAAGAAAGTCTTTGCCTGAATATGCACTGGCTAATCTGGAACCCTAGAAATATAGTCTTTTGACCCCAGAGGCTTAATCATTTTAAGGCTGATAGCTGATGGATTCAGGGGCTGCTGATCCTGTTCCTTCACATAGCTGTAAACTGTCCCAGTGCTCACTGGAGGTGATCAACACCATCATCTGCATAGAGAGATACAATCCTGAGATCACAATTCCAACACTCTCTAGAACTCAACTGCAATTTGGTTTGATTAGCTTGAAGTAACGGCTCCGGTATCTCATACTCTTTACATTACCCCACAAGGTACCCACAAAGTGCAGACTCCCATGACCCCCCAGTAACCCTGCAAGAGTAAACAGCTGGTCCACTGACACAGGACCCAGAAAGAAACATTCTCATGGAGGCTGACCAGTGCAATACCCTAATAGATGGAACTAGGTTTCTTTGGTAAAAACCCCTGGTCTGCAAGTCCACAGGTGTTGTCCCCGACCTCCACAACACACTGGTTGTGTCCTCATTCAGCAGCCACATCCTTACAGTGGATGTTCTTTATCGAGAGAACCACTGACACACTGACACACACACACACACACACACACACACACAATGTTCCTTCATGGGAATTGATTTAAACTAACACAAGATCTTTTGTTTGGAAAAGTGAGCTGTTGGATGATTTCAATTGAATTTACATTTAATTTGTACTAACAATGTTCCCAGGTCAGGCAGGATCATGCATGCGGGTCTTTTCCACTATGCCGTTCTCCTCCTGTAATATGGGAACTTGCTCTTACGCAAGTCGTAATGATAAATCCTATTGGCTGTCGACGACGGCGGCGGTGCCCAGTATACCGGTTGGTGGAGCCTCCATCGAAGATCACATCAGCCGCTGTGTGGTGTGTGAAGCCCCCTCCTCACCTGTCGCTCTGCACAGCCAGACCTCCAACGAGCCAGACTGCCCCCCCTACTGGAGGACCCTGTGGACCGGATACTCCTTCCTCATGGTGGGTACTGCAGAGGCAGAGGTACTACTACGACAGTACAACTACTGCTGATGATGCTGCTGATATAACAACAAGTACTGTTACTGCAGCCCCAAAAATATTCATACTACTTCTATTACAGTACTACTATTGCTGATGGTGCTGATAGTATGAGTACTAATACTGCTTCTGCAGCCCAAAAAGACATTACTACTACTAAAATTACCACTTCTTCATCAGTCAATAACTTTTGATGATGATGAGGATAATGATGAGGATGATGATTATGTCATTTCGGGTTGCAGCATACGGGTGCAGGTGACGAGGGTGGAGGCCAGTCTCTGACCTCATCAGGTAGCTGTCTGACAGACTTCAGGGCCCAGCCCTTCGTGGAGTGTCAGGGCCCTCGAGGAACCTGCCACTACTTTGCCAACATCTACAGTTTCTGGCTGACCAGAGTAGAGGGGACCACGTCCACCACCAACAGCTCTGCCACCACCCTGACCGAGGGCTGGCAGCAGAGGGAGAACATTGGGAGGTGCAACGTCTGCATGAGAGAGTGAGGAGGAGGAGCGATGTCTCCTTCTCCTCCTTCTTCTCCTCCTGCAGAGTCTGAGAGGACGGATACGATGAGATTTGTCTGTTTGTCTCTGTGAGGACAGACTGCCATGTGAAACATAAAGCTGCCAATCAATCAATTGATCAATCAAATCATTAGGATCTTCAGTCAGACTGGCTTATTTTTGCACCAAACGTCACAACAGACTGATAAACTGGGGTTGACTGATGTCACTTAATAAAACTCCTCACCAACTGTGTGAATACATAACTTTTAATTTATATAATAATGTAGCTTATATTTTCTATTTCGGTATACTTTTTATATGTTTATTGCAATTAAATCACAGCAAAATAAATTATTTTGTACATGTACAAGACGTGTCTTGCTAGATATAGTGAATACAATTTGGCATCTGTTTTGGTCCCATTGGATCACAGGATATACTGACAGATTTAAGTTAAATGGATTAAAACAACATAATGATGTGAGTTTAGCTATTATGTTACTTCATTCAACAAAACACATCTAACAGTTTGCTCTTCAGTTTTTTAAGTAAATTACTGACATCATTTTACCATACTTTTAACACTAGCGGGGGTGGATAAACAACACAAAAATACAAATATTTCATACCAGCAACATTTCCTATTTGTGTCAGTTGTGACACTTTTTTAATCGGCTTAAAGGATCCTAATAATCCTGAGCTGCATCTGAAAGGCAAGAACAACTACTATTGAGTTTCCTTTTAGGTAAAGGCTGGGAGTGAATTTGAGTTCACTCTGGTAAACAATTACAGTTTATATGTATAGGACTTTTATTGTGAAAGGTATGAAAAGTTAGAGTGCAGCTGTCATTGCTGCCTTTGTCAAGGTTGAAAGGAGTAATACAAATATACTATCTTGGCTCAGACTACAGAGCCTCTGTTGTCGTACTCTATTGACTATATGTCAATATGTAACATGATTGATTGATTCCTTTATTGGCAGAGTGAAAACTCAACCTTGTTCCAAAAGAAATTCCTTAAATGTTTGCCCTCTGTAATTTTCATGTTCTGTATAAAAGTATTCAGAGAAAAAACTTTTTGAAAAAGTATATTGAAATGTGTATTAATTGCACACAAAAACAAAAAACACCCCTGGTGTGTAAAGTCCTTAAGAGATTCCGTTCAGGAAAGTTTGGATTTTATCTTGGTAAAAAAAATGTTTCTGTAAAAATTTTTGTGAGAGTATTAACAGGTATGGGTTAATACATAGTCATGTTGAATATTAACGTTTAAAGTGTAAATATGAACAACCAACAACAGAACCCTGGTGAACCCTGTCACTGTGAAGATCATGTTGCTGTGTGTCTGCTGATGTGGAAGTGGGTTTGATCAGATTAGACACAACTACTTTTCTGTGACTCTCTGCATTTATTATGGTACAGTTTTACTTTCTGCAATGAACTACTTAACTAAAAAGTGATTCTACTCCCAGCAGAAACACACAGTTAATGCAGTATATAATGCAGTTTTTATAATAATCATCATGACAAAATGTTGAATTTTAATTGTATTCTTTTCATTCTCCAGATGTTTCTGTTACATTTAAACAATGAATGTGTCTCAGTCTCTGAGTGGAACTGATGTTTCAACTATGTTTAAGGGTCCGAGAAAGAGGAAGACCACCAAACCGATCAAAGATTTCTCAGTTATTCACTAATAATCCTTTATTCCAAACATTGTTCAGCCCCAATTTGAATCAGTTCTGATGTGACGTTTGATCTATTTTTGTTGAATTTAACAGAAAAACTAGAGTTTGTAAAAACTCATATTTATTATGTTTATGACTCCTGTCAGGTGAAAACCTTGTATCTCCTAAATGTCAACCAGGTTGGTTTTACCCAGATGACATTCATTTTGAAAATAAAATAAGGCTCACATGTGAGCCAGTCAGCTGACTGTAAGCATTAATATGGCAGTTACAAGGTTTTCGCACTACAACCATATGTAAGTCACGTTGTGTGATGTGGCAGCTGATTGGTTGGTGGCTTTGACAGGTTTGTCCTCATCAGAGAGAATGGCAAGGGAATCCGTGAGTAATATTCAGCCCCGCCCACATCCCAACCAGAAGTGCATTTAAAATAATTCTGATTGGTCAGCTGAGAGGCAGCAGGTCAGCTGAGAGGCAGTGACTGCATGTCATTGGTCAGTCAGTATTTTGTTAATAAGTAGGGAGAGAATCGTGTGAGAAGCTGTGAATATATTTGACATTAAACTTTGAAATTTGTTTTTGTTCCAGTTTTCTTTGGAGTTTCTTCTTCAGCTCAACTTAATGTTCTTCATTAATTTTCTTCAAACAAAGAGAGCTGCGAGTTCTGACATTCTGTCCTTCTTACATGACAGTCGAACATCTAAACAGGATGAGCTGCAGCACAACATCAGGACCAGGATCACGCAGACCAGAAGTTCATGTTGTGTTTTATCTTCCAATTTAATTGTTTATTTGTGTTATAAATAGAGTTCATATTTATCTGTCTGATATTTAAACAAAATAAACTATAGGCATGTAGTCACGTCAAAATACAAATGTTTTAATTACAAAGCTGAAAAACAAGTGACTTTCTGTTCTTTAATTTAGGAAAAATAATTTCTGAAACTTGAGTGAAGCTTTTGTGGGTTTTGCCTGGTTTCAGCTCAGTTTTTATTTCTGGTCCTGGTTCTGTATTATCTCTCTGTGATTTGTAAATATGTTTGAACTCAACTGTTTTATATTTTTACTGTAAATGTCATCAGAGTATTTATTTAGCATGAAATTAATGTTGGTGCTTTTTGTTGTTGCATTTGTTAATTTTTGTTTTATTTTGTAAAATGATGACACAGTGCAGCCCAGCCCCTCACTTTCCTCCTACAAAATAAAATTATCTTTATTTTCAGTAATTTTTAAAGGAGTCATCACCTGGAAATCGCAATTTCTCTTGTTAAAACATGCATATCTGTGTTTGACATCAGTTGAAACTTGCCTGAAAGGCTGGAGTTTGAAAGTGGCGCCGTTTTTTCGCTTCTGCTCTTTTTCCGAACAGGAATAGCACACAAGGGTGTGCATTCCTAAAGCACGAGATTTTGATTCTGCGCCTTCGGTGACGTCACCGTGGCGGCTACTTGCATAAGCCCACCCCTCTTTCACCACCCAACCCCGCCCCGTCCGCTACCTGAAATCGCCGAAGCGCCGCCATTATGTTTTGGAGTCTGCATGCAGGCAAGCCCCCCCGGCTCTGTCCTTCCTGCGGCGAATCAACGCGCGCCTCATTACATATTATACAATGCACATCCGGACCAGTCAAAACCTCGCGCGTAATCTCGCGTGATAAAATCGCGGTACGAAAAAGGGTCAGAACAAGCTCAATGTTTGATTAAATTTTTTTTTTTTTTTCTAATAAGTTTTACGAATTGATCCAAAGCGATCCAAGGGGGGCTGGATACATATAAAACCAGGTTATGACTCCTTTAATCTGCAAACACCTCGTTATTTCAAGATTAATTTAACATTTAATTTCACTACAGCTCCCATGATGCTTGGCTTTGAGAGGAGGCCTGTGTCTAATACTGAAGACGGAACGCTTGTTTTAGTTCAGCCATTTATATGAGACTCAGATCAGAAAGGAGAAAAAAAGGCAAAAATTAAAATGAGAAAATCAGGGGTTAAAAGTGGGAGGGACTTCATTATTAGCTAAAGGGAGCAAGAGGTGATCTGTGTCATTATTGTGTTTTAATTGTATTTCAATCTATCTGTGATATTTTAATCTCTGTAGAAGGAAACTTCTCACTAACACTTGTGAAGCATTGTAATCTCTTTGGACGAACGACTCCTCAATAAATCGCATCAAATTTTGACGCTGAATTATTATTTTACTCCAAAAGTTTACAGATTGTGAAGAATAAGGGTTCTGAAGAGGAAGTTAAATATCTGAGAAAAGAAATCAATAAAATTGTTAGGATCGGACACGGAGACCTGGGACCCAAACGCAGGACACACTTGGCGTTAGTTCAAATGTGGTTTTATTTATAATATTTACAGTGAGGAGAATGTGCACAAGGAAAGAGGAGTAGGGACTGGTTTGGGTGTGGGTTTCGTGGTGCGTAGTGGTGAGCTCTCCAGAGCGTGCCCAGTGCAGGTGAGTTCCGAGAATCCACGTGGCGTCCCTCCACGCAGTAATGGCGTCCTCCGGGAGAGCAAACTATTCTAAAGCAGTGACGCTGTGGCGTCCGGGAACCAGACATGCAGGGAGACGGGAAGAGCGGCAGGCAGGCAGGCAGGCAGGCAGGCAGGCAGGACCGGGTAGCAGAATGCACTCTTGCTGACGAAACGATCTGACGACGCTTAGCCATCTGGCTGGCCTCTTTATCCTGGAGGAAGGTGAATAGCGGATGGGTAGCACCTGGTGCAGCCTGCCAGAGATCGCCACACCCACAGCTCACAGACACAACGGATGGGGGAGAAACAGCCAGGGAAACAAACCGGGGAACACAAACGTAAGGCGCATTTCCAATTATGCATGCGCATGCATTTGCCTCGCATAACCAGGCATTCTGGGATAAAAACGTCAGAAATGCTGGTGATAACTTCCCTTCGCGACATGTCTCATGGCTTTAAAAACTTGCGGGATCTCCGGGGTACCTCCCTCCGCATGCTTTTCTGTGCAGATGGTCTCAAATAAGTGCAGACATAAGACTCCCCTCAACGTTGCCCTAGTTGGTTAGAATTACCACGTGGTATTTCCCACGTGAGAAAATTCCTCGGCCTCCATCAACAAGGGGAGTTCATGAGGAACCCAAAATGGCGGAGTGAGAGGCAGCACTTTGCAGGCTCTGATAAAAAAAGAATTGTTTTGCCCTCAAATAGCGAAATTCTACGCAACAACCCACAAACTTGACTGGTTTCTAACCCTGTGAACTATTTTCTGCCGACATATTTCTTTTATTTACTGAAAAAAAAGTGTTTACGTTTTTTCTCTCTCAACGCTTTGAAGACGTCGCGGAAGCAAACATGTCCGACCACAACTACAATTTAACTGACCTCCAAGAGGCTTGTGGAGACAGTGACATTGAAGACATCGAGGTGGAAGAGAATTCTTCTAAAACAAGTAAGATTAACCCATCGCATACGCCAGTTAAAAGCCCAAACCCCAAGAGAATGAAGGGGAACAACAGCACAGAGAAATCTGAAAACGTCGGCGCTGCCATTCTCCATGCAGTCCAAGCTCTGACTGCAAAAGTTGATGAACAAACTGTACTGCTAAAAAGGCTTGACAAGCGCATTGAAGCAAATGCTACAGCCACAAAAGAAAATAAACAAGAAATCATCCTGCTCAAGAAAAAGATTGATGAGCTCCAAAAAGAAAACAGCAGACTAAAAACCTCAACAGAAGAACAGGCTCGTTATAAAAGGAGATGGAACCTGAGATTGACTGGTCCGCCAGAAAAAGAAGGTGAGAACACAAGAGAAATCGTCATCGGGATACTCACAAGAGTTGTGCCTCTGTCTGTGGATCGGCTGCGGGACACCGTGGATACAGTCCATCGCCTGGGTAAACCTAACACCGCGGCCACCTCCAACAACACACCGAGGGCAATCATCATCCAGTTCGGGATGAGAACCATAAGGGATGAAGTTTGGAAAAGATCAAAGGAAGCGCATGTGTGCAGCGAGTTGCATATTCGCTTCAAAGAAGATTTCTCCAAAGAAGATCGGGAGGCTCGCTCCAAGCTGTGGCCACTGGTCCAGGAAGCCAGAAAGAAGGGCAAGAGACCTTTTCTGAAGGAAGGATACGCTCTCATTGACAACCGTCGTGTGGATCCAGATTGAACAAGTTTATATTGCTTCTATGGTCCATAACAGGTACTGTGACTTAGTTGGACAATCATATAAATATTCAGTTACCTCAAGGGTTGTTGTAATAAATGTTAAAGCTGGTAATTGATAGGGGCATACCTGCTACTCATCCCTGCGCATCGTTCTCTTAGCGCACACTTGATATTTAGCGAATGTTATCTATTTTTTACTAAATACTAGGGGATTAAAGAACAATGTTAAACGTAAGGCAACTTTTCTTTTTTGGAAGGAGCAGAAGAGCAATATTATTTTTTTGCAAGAGACTCATTAAGTGGAGGCGGACACAAATTTTTGGAAACAACAATGAGGTGACTGTATTTTCTTCAGTCATGGGACTTCATATTCAGCTGGAGTAATGATCCCATTCAACAGATTTTCTGGGAATGTAATTAACCACTCAAGTGACATCAATGGTCATTGGTTAATGCTGGTAATTGAGTTTAATGATGTCAACTATATTTTGATTTGTGTTTATGGCTATAACAGAAGAACACAAAACAAACAACTTTATTCTTCTTTGAGCAAGATGCTGGAGTTTTGGAAAGTTACGTATAATACTGACAAAGTTATAGTTGGAGGAGACTTTAATTTGGTCCCCGACCTATGGATGGATCGTCTCCCTCCTAGAGGGCAAAGTTACTTTTATGAGGAAATCATAAGTGAATTTATTACCAAAGGAAATTTGATTGATTTTTGGAGAATGAAAAACCCCAGTACTAATCAATACACATGGTTTCATTCGGCTAATAATGGTCAATGTTTTGACCCCTTACTGACCACTGTGCTGTTTCAATTTCCTTTCAATTAGGGGCCAAGTGTATCCCTAAATCTTCATGGAAATTTAATAGTAACCTTCTAGGCCCTAGTTTCGTGGTGCAGCGCAGGGCTGCGCAGGGTGGCGGAGCCGGCGTAATGCAAGTTTCGACCCGCGCAGCCCTGCGCACGGTCAGTTTGGCAGTTTGGTGGATTGCCTGCGCCAAGATGGGTGTGGCAGCGCAGCAGGGGGAGGCGTCACAGATTCAGCTTGGCGTAGCGGAAGTTTCGTGGCAAAAAGCCTCGCTGAGACTGTGCTGAAAGCCCGCCAGCTCCAACCTGAGCTGCGTTTCAATAACGGTTTGAGTCGCCCTCGCTCACTCGCCCTCAGCCCTTGCTATGACGTCACACGGAGGCCCCTTGGAGGGCGGAGGGAAAGAGGGCGGAGGGGGAGTGAAAGGGGTAAATGGAACACACCTGCCCTCGTTCACTAACAGCCCAGACAATCATGGATCAACCACACGTTGTTGGAGTAGCGCTATACTGCCTATTCCAAATTACACAGAATATGTGGAGACTCATTTCATTGAGACAAAGACGTATTCTACGCTTGATGGCAATACGGCTGCTTATATACTTACACTTGTAAACGGTGGGCTCTGCCATAACTCTGCAACAGACAGTCTAACTGCACAATTTAAGAAAATGAATTAAATATAATTAATTTTCTACTTTCTTCTTTCTTCTTCTTCCTTGGTGATGAATAGACAGCAGACAATGGTGTTTGAGGTTCATTATCGCCACCGCATGGACATATTTTTTGTGCACCACTGCAATGCATTGTGGGTGATATACAGCTCTGAAGTGACTATCGTTGTTCACTCGATCACTCAGCCCTCAAGGGTCGATCTCACGGAGTTCACTTCAGCTGTTCAGGGAATTGGAACAGCCCTTAAGATGGCGGCGGGGATTCCCCCGAGGGCAAGTGCTTAGGGCAAGTGAGCGAGGGCGACTCAAACTGTTATTGAAATGCAGCTCTGGTCTACTCTTGGCGCAAGGCGCAAATAAAGTCCATTCATTCAAGGCGAATCACAGCTGGCGGAGTAGAAGTTTGGCTGACGGCGTGCAGTGCGTACACGTCACCGAGACCTCACAGGCAGGTTTCCACAGTTCCAGGCACATTTAAATGCAATAAATAATCACAACAAACACTATTTAATGCAACTAATTGAATCAACACGTGAATTTACATCTCCCTCTCTCTCTCTCCTGGTTTTTATAATATCGGCATTGTTATTATTATGATACGCACGCACAGCGCGTGATGCACGTGGTGGGAGCGGCGGCGCTGCTTCTGTCATTGGGTTGTCAAGTGAAGGAACTTGCACTGAACCTCCCCTAACGCATTAAAGGTGAGGAGAGGAGCTCATTTGATTGGTCAAGATCTGAATCGGCTGTATTAATCCCAGTCCACGCTTCGTGTCCTCCTCGTCTCCCACTCACGCCTTCTTCTCCTCCCTCTTTCCCACTTGCGCGTGTGGGCGAGACGGGAGGTGTGCCTGCGCTAGCCTGCGCGGTGCACGAAACTTGCAAAGTCCAGGCGGACACACCCCGTCGGCGTTGCGCAGGTGCGCTGCGTGCTGACTAAGCCTGGTCTACGAAACTAGGGCCCTAAGGAACCTAAGAAGGATAAATTATTGTTGGATAATTGGAGACCCATTACCTTATTATGAAATGACTACAAGTTGCTTGCTCATGTATACTCAAATAGATTGGATACGGGATTATCAAAACTAGTCGATGAGTGTCAGTCAGCCTTTATGAATGGTAGAAGCATACACAATCATACTAGACTGATTCTTTATTTGGTGGATTATAGAGAGTATATCACAACTGAAAGTTATGTTTTGTTTTTAGACTTCCTTAAGGCGTTCGACTCTATTGAACACTCTTTTTTGTTGAAAAGGTTACAGTTCTTGGGATTTGGGAGTAAATTTTGTGACATCGTTAAAATGCTATACACTGACATCAGTAGCATGGTCTCCTTGAACCCAGGAACGACTCTGAGTTTTAAAGTTTTAATCAAAAATCTTAATCAGAAGAGAAGACACCAATATTTCTAACCGTATTATGGACATCACTCAGCCACTCTAGCCGCAGGGATAGATCAGGTATTTCTAAACTGATCTATCCCTGCTACTCCCTTTACATTTCCTGGAAAACTTGAATAAAGTGAACACAGTTATTTTCCAATTTTTATAGAGAAATAAAACCCACTACATTAAAAGGTCTCAACTTGTGAAGGAGTATGACAAAGGTGGCATCAAAGCTCCAGAATTTGAATCAATGGCTGGTACTTTTAGAATTAATTGGATAAAATCTTGCCCGTCTCAGCCGGACTCCATGTGGTTTCACATTCCTAGGTCCTTGTTTGAAAAAATAGGTGGTTTAGACTTTGTTTTGAAATGTGATTTTGAGGTGAATAGGATCCCGATTAAGCTTTCTAATTTTCACAAGCAAATGCTGCACTTTTGGAAAATGATATTTACCCACAACTTCTCCCCCCATAACTCAACTTTATGGAACAACAGAGTAATAACACTGAATCGAAAATCAATCTTTAAAAGTGATTGGTTCAAGAAAGACATTATGTATATTACTGATCTAATGGACGATAATGATGTCATTTTAAGCCACACAGACTTTACAGAAAAATACAACTTAAACTGTTCTCAAAGAGAATATTCCAAGTTATGTAATATTATTCCACTGCCTCTGATTGACTTGATTAAAAATTGTATGATGTACAATAATTCTCCATCAGTTCTACCAATGTTATTTTTAGGAATTTGTAATCTGACTGAAAAGAAATGTAATAACAAATTTAATACAAGTTTTCTGAAAGCTAAAATGTTTCACGATTATGACAGAAGGGTCATTTGGCAGGGATCTAATTCTGTTAATTCAAACACATTAGACAAAGCACACTCCAAATTTATCAAATGGCCTATTCCACCTAAAGTTGAAGAAACACACTTTAAAGTTATAAACAAAATGTATCCAGTGGCAGAATTTCTTAAGAAAAGATTTGGTTATGAGGTGGATAAATGTGCTTTCTGTAATGAAGAAGATGAAACCCTAGAGCATATGTTTTTTCTTTGTCCCACTTCACATCTTTTTTGGTGTGACATATATAATTGGATTGCTTTAAAAATTAAAGATGTCCTGCCTCTTAAATTATATGATATTCTCTTTTATTTAGATCATCTAACTGTACTTTATTAATAATTATATACATAACAAAAACTGTCGAGCCAGGGGAAACTTCACGGACTTTGCACAAAGAATATGGTCTACCCAGTGGCGCTGGCTTTCTTCGTCGCTGACGAATTCGAGCCGAGGCATTTGAACTCCCCTTGTTGACGGAGGCTGAGGAATTTTCTCACGTGGGAAATACCACGTGGTAATTCTAACCAACTAGGGCAACATTGAGGGGAGTGTCTTATGTTTGCACTTATTTGAGACCATCTGCACAGAAAAGCATGCAGAGGGAGGTACCTGGAGATACCGCGAGTTTTTAAAGTCATGTGACATGTCGCAAAGGGACGTTACCACCAGCATTTCTGACGTTTTTATCCCAGAATGCCTTGTTTTGCGAGGCAAATGCATGCGCATGCATAGGCTTGTTCAGGATGGTCTTGGCTTGACTTGCCTTGACTTATCACGCCGACGAGAGCTGCAGGTGTCTGAGGGGGCGGGCTCTAAAAGAGACGGCAGCCAAACGCCGTCAAGTCGGACAACAAAGTCAACGTGACTATGGTGCTCAAGCGATAGAACACAGCAGCAAACCAAACAGATATGTTATTTTATATATATATATATATACATACATACATACACACACACACGCAAGGCAACATGTGGAAGGCATTTTTTTTTCCAGTATATTTGTATTATCATTCTATGTTTGTATTAACCAGACCTCACATCATATAAATAGGCCTACTCACAGCACAATGCACAGAACTTTAAATCAAGCCATGAGATCAAAGCGACCAAAATAAAAAGGCAAATCATTTCACCAAAACATGGCCGCCGAGTGCGGACCTGAACACAGGTCATTGAACTTTTAACCAATGAGAACCATTCCGCTTAGCCGAGGTGTGGACAAGCCGGTTGCAGCCGTCGTAGACCGCGCTGCCAAGCGCTGCAAGAAGCGGCTCTTAAAAACTTGTTCCCACAATGTTTTGGGTCACGTGATATGGTCGCGCCCTGTGACGTCTTTGCAGTCGGCTGCTAAGTCGGACACAATTCTAGCCATCATGCAACGCTTCAACCCACATCACGTTAGGTATCGCGCTGCAGGCGGCTACATCAAGTTGAATCCCCCTCATGATTGGAAACGCGCCTATATGCGCAAATGCATGCGATCCGAAACGCAGCCACGGAAACAAGAGGGAAGAGGAGGGCTAAATTAGTAAATTATTCTCAAAATCAGAAAACGTGATTCAACAAGATCAGATTTGGCTACACTTCCCATGTCACATTTCGGGCAGGGGGTTCAATGACAGGCATTTAAATGTGTATCTTCTAGTAGAAATCCAAAATACTGAACCTGAAAAGGATCATGATATGTCACCTTTAAAATGTATTTACACACTCCGAGACTCATGAAATAATATATTATTAATCATAATAACAATGAATAAAACTCAATTTAATTAGTTTATTTATTAATGTAATACTTTGACTGTACTTTACTTTGAAGGTCACGGACGGAAGTGGCCGTGTTGATAACGCTAACTTCCCCCTCGTGTTTTACTCTAGAGGTGCAATTTCTGTCTCTGTCCTGCAAGTGTCGCTGTAATAAATCCCCTCGCCTGCGGGGCTCCGTGTGAACCGGTAATGAACGACCCTGCCGGGGTCGATCAAACGCTCCACCATGGCTTGGAGGAGCTGCGCGGCTGTGCTCAGGCTGACCGGAGGAGATGTTTTACGGAGCTCTGCGAGGGGAGGCAGGTCAGTCACCTTAGCGAGGCCTGCTCCGGCTCCAGGCAGGCAGGACTGCGCTGCTTGGGGCTGGCCTTGTCACTCTCAACGACAGTTACACTTTAATGGATGCTAGCCGGCTAGCGTTAGCTGCGTAGCTAACAGAGCTGGTTGGCTCTGTTTTGATGTGTTAAAACAATGTGATCATTAATCAATAGTTTTTCAAATACACATTCAAAATTAAAAAAGACTGTTAATGGTTGAGTTCTATATCTTTGATTTCCAGTCCGTGTCTGGCTGTCTAAAATGAATCCCAAATGACACCATGTATAATGTAAACACTGTGTTTTTACCATATAAATATTTGATACAACGCCTACCAGATCCTGACACGCCTCGTCCCAGTATCACATCAGTGTATCTGTATCACACTCTTCTGGACTTGAACAAAAACCCATCCAGTACTCAGCATGTGGCCCTTATCTTAGAGGACATATGACTAATATACATACCACTAGAAGCTATTTATGCATTAAACTGCACTTGTGTATTTTTTAATCTTCAGGGTAACATGTAGGCCTCAACAAACCTTTTGAAAGTAGCCCTTGAAAAAGGCGTAATAATGCAACTTCGTTAGATAATTACGTATAAGACGACTTTGAGACTTGTGGAGGCTCCAGTAATCATCAACCTTACAAACACACTGCATTTAGAAAGAATAAGGTCCTCTATTATGAATAAGCTTCCATATCATGAATAGGTCACTTTCCTCATCACACCAACACAGTAAAGATGGATATACAGTATATATGCACATGTGTTTGTTTATAGGTCATTATGCCCGGAAAAAAAACGTGACAGAAAACAATTTGACCTTGTCACAGATGACAAGGTCATATGGTGGTGTAATAGTGACAGTTCATTTTACAAAACAAGTTAACAGAATCCCGTTGTGATTTTTTAGATTTGTTACATACAACCAAGTGTGCAGAAATGTAAAGGAGAATGCATTACGCTAGCTCATACGCTGCGATTGACGAGATTGTACAAGGTGTCAAAGGTAACTCGCTGATAAATGATATTGCAGAAAAAAACGTAATCTTGAGGGCTGTGATGTCAGAAGCATCATTAATGTGTCATAACAAGGTACATTTGGGGGCATAATAATCGCAAAGTTTCCAAATCCACTTTGTTTTTTGAGTTGGGTCAAGGCTTAAAGGGAAGGTTTGACCTCTGGGAGGGATTCCTTTCCTGTGACTACCATTATTTGCCATATCTATATATTAGGTTAATGATCTATTATCTAATGCCTGAATCTTGGTACTGTTTAGTGATTAGGCCTCTGGTCTTCTCTACCTGTCCACCAGGTGGCCTCACAGCTTCCAGCAGAGATGTGGCTTCAGGAAAGCCGCCCGCAAACCAGAATCCAAGAAGGTGGAGGAGGTGGAGCTGGGATCCCCTCACACAGAGTCCTCCGAGGCTGCGGCCCACCGCCAGACCTCCACACCACACGTGGAGCATCTGGCTGCACCCAGCGCTCCCCGGAACTTCGGCCGACTCCTCAGACCGCTGGTCTTCACCGTGGGGGTGTGTGGCAATGTCGCAGTCATGTTACCTCTAGTGTTACGATACTCGGACTAAATGTCTCAATCTCTACAGTCTATAGATCCAACTCTAACTAAACCAAAATAGGAGGAGAGAGAGCTCAGAGCACATCCGTCAATGTTCTAATAATGCATATCCGATTCAAGATTTTACACCTGAAAATATACCGACATTTCCCTCTTCACACAAACAGCAGTGAATTAGGTAGAACTTGATGATAGGTTAGGAGAGGGTGATTTATTCATCTCTTCTTTTGTGTTCATTATTATTACTATTAATAATAATATTATTATTATTTTCAAAGTTATTTAATTTACATGTGTTCAGTATGAAAAATATGAAAAAAAGCATGTTATGATCTAATCGAATGTATGTATATACATACTGTGTATATACATATATATGTATATATATGTATATACATATATATTAGGGCTGTAACGATACACGTATCGAAGCTGAAATCGCGACACTCAGATCCACGAACCTGTCTCGCGCCACGAGAAGGCAGAATCGCGACACAACTTCCGGTCCAGATCAGCACTATGAGCTGTAAGTAACACCACATTAACACTGCAGCGGTCGTTCGCTAATTCTCCGCCGTTGTTCGTTCACACGGAGCGAGGTTTGGGTTTTGAGTGACAGGGAGACTCCCTGTCGGGTTTTGAGTGACAGGGAGTCTCCCTGTCACTCAAAACCCGACGGAGGCTAAAGTTCACTGAAGTCTCGGTCCGGAGGGCTGACCGTCGCAGAGATTTTTTTTAATCATAAACACTCGGTGAGTTAAAGTTTTTTTTGCCGGTGACAGACGCTGTTTATCGGGTAGAAATGTGAGGAGGAGTCGGTAGGACGGGCGGGAGGAAGGATGCTTCTCCACGTACAGCTGCGGTATTTGTTTCCCTGTTGCCAAAGACAGTTACAGTTACTACGTTACCTTAGTTTGGTTCTGCAACGTTGCTTTGTGGGACATTTCTCTGTAGTAAGTTGAGTGAGGGACCTGTGCAGTTAACAGACCATCAGATAGACACGCCCTCCACGCCAAATCTGCATCTTACATAAATCAAATGTTTAATTTAAAAAAATAAATAATATCCAAATTTGTATCGAACCGTGGGTCAAAAATCGTGATACAAACCGAATCGTGAGTTTGGTGTATCGTTACAGCCCTAATATATATATATATATATATATATATATATATATATATATATATATATATATATGTATATGTGCCCATGTGTATGGATATACACTATTGCCAAAAGTATTCGCTCACCTGCCTTGACTCGCATATGAACTAAGTGACATCCCATTCTTAATCCATAGGGTTTAATATGACGTCGGTCCACCCTTTGCAGCTATAACAGCTTCAACTCTTCTGGAAGGCTTTCCACAAGGTTAAGGAGTGTGTTTATGGGAACCTTTGACCATTCTTCCAGAAGGGTATTTGTGGGGTCACACACTGATGTTGGAGGGAAGGCCTGGCTCTCAGTCTCCACTCTAATTCATCCCAAAGGTGTTCTATCGGGTTGAGGTCAGGACTCTGTGCAGGCCAGTCAAGTTCATCCACACCAAACTCTCTCATCCATGTCTTTATGGACCTTGCTTTGTGCACTGGTGCACAGTCATGTTGGAACAGGAAGGGGCCATCCCCAAACTGTTCCACAAAGTTGGCAGCATGGAATTGTCCAACATCTCTTGGTATGCTGAAGCATTCAGAGTTCCTTTCACTGGAACTAAGGGTCCCAGCTCCTGAAGAACACCCCCACACCATAATCCACCTCCACCAAACTTTACACGTGGCACAATGCAGTCAGACAAGTACCGTTGTCCTGGCAACCGCCAAACCCAGACTTGTCCATCAGATTATCAGATGGAGAAGCGTGATTGGTCACTCCAGAGAACGTCTCCACTGCTATAGAGTCCAGTGGCGGCGTGCTTTACACCACTACATCCAACGCTTTGCATTGCACTTGCTGATGTATGGCTTGGATGCAGCTGTTTGCCATGGAAACCCATTCCATGAAGCTCTCTACACTGTTCTTGAGCTAATCTGAAGGCCACATGAAGTTTGGAGGTCTGTAGTGATTGACTCTGCAGAAAGTTGGTGACCTCTGTGCACTATGTGCCTCAGCATCCGCTGACCCCGCTCCATCATTTTACGTGGCCTACCACTTCTTGGCTGAGTTGCTGTCGTTCCCAATCACTTCCACTTTGTTATAATCCCACTGACAGTTGACTTGAATATTTAGGAGTGAGGACATTTCACGACTGGACCTATCACAGTACCACGCTGGAATTCACTGAGCTCCTGAGAGCGACCCATTCTTTCACAAATGTTTGTAGAAACAGTCTGCATGCCGAGGTGCTTGCTTTTATACACCTGTGGCCATGGAAGTGATTGGAACACCTGATTTCAATTATTTGGATGGGTGAGTGAATACTTTTGGCAATACTAAAACTCAAAATCCAAAAACGTCAGGAAATGTAAGGGAATAATAGAAGATAGACATTGGTACTTAGAATTGGTTTCCGTATTGATTACAAATGTCATATATACATCATTATAATTCACTTTTAATATATAGGTGGAGTTGGTTAAGTTACTGAGGTATATGGGAATCGGGATACTGTGCAACACTCGTTAACTCCATGTCAGTTTACAGGGTGCTCCTTCGGCACAGCGGCCATCTGGCAGTATGAGTCTCTCAAGTCTCGAGTCCAGAGCTACTTTGATGAGGTCAGATCTGATTGGCTGGATAAGCTGCGACCTCCGAAACGAGGAGACCTCCGCAAAGAGGTACGGAAGGTCAAGTCATGGCCCTGACATCAGACTGAAGTGTAGTCAGGTTCAGGTGTGAACTAGGTTAGATTTCTTTCTCTCCTGACATCCGTTGAAATCTCTCTTTGTTGTTCCCTTTTAAAAATGTGCATTGAAATCAGTGTTGTTTGACCTGGTGGGCCACAGAGTATTAGTTTTATTTTCTTGCTAACTGTTAGGCTTCTTTCTAAAAAATAATTGCATTTTATTTAATAAAAAACTGAATATTGGGCCCATAAAACAGGTCAAGGTCATCATTACATACGTTTTAAGTCCATTTTTTCTCTTAGTTAAGGAATGCTGGAATGCTAAGCTGAAAGATGTTGAGGGTTTTTTTTAGCAGTAAACAGCTCAGATGATCACAGACAGGAAGTTGTCTTGCCAACAGACCTTGGGTGCAGTCGAATAGTCTTTTTTGCTTAGGAAGGTTCCTAACTGAAGAAGTGACCCGGACGTAAACAAGTGGCCGCCATGATAAGAGCCGTTCGAATTCTCTAAATGCAAAGGAAAGGAGCTCCAATGCTTCCTTTCAGAGCTCCTTTAGCATAGGATGCAACGGACCTTCCTATGCGATAGGAAAGGAGATTACGCCGACCCACAATTCTTTGCGAGAGCAACATTTAAAGTGCCGCACACCTCGGCCGTTCACGAAAACAAACGATATGTGTATTTACATATTTAACAATTACTTTCATGCTGACATATAGTAATTGGAATAGTGATAATAAATGTGTGTGGACAGTGATAATAATTGAATGGTATTTTTTTATTTATTATTTCAATCATGTTACAAACTTGACAAAAACGAAACTAAAACCACAAATGAAAAGTAAATAAAACAACGGTCAAACAGAAAGGAGGAGCTGCTGGACCTGAAGCCAGTCAGTGAACCAGCTGTTGATAAAACCAACATGTGGAGAAGTGGACGACGCGTTTTTTGTAGTCCATTATTGTAGTTTCTCCAGCACAGACGCACGTCAATCGCCGGTGCCGATCATCAGCTGTCAATCATCAGCGGCCGCGTCATAATGACGTAGTTTAGTGAAAGTCTGGTCGGATTCTCTGAGCACCGCGGTCGACTTTTCCTAAATCCTTTTGAGTTCTCCTATCGCCTTTCCTTAACCCCGTGACGTTTTCCCCAGAGGTCAAGGAATAGGAGTTAGGAATAGGAGTTAGGAACTTATTTTTTGACTATTCGACTGCACCCCTTGATTGGTTGGCATAGTTATCATGATGTTTGCCATCTGATTGGCTGTTTGTGTTTCAGATGAACCAATGGTGGAACAGCTTGAGTGAAGGTCAGAGGACGGTCACAGGTGAGACTGCATCAAGTCAAATGACAGAACCCATTTCAATCCAGAACTTTCTGATTATCATCTTGGACCCGCTATCGCTGTGTTGTTGTTTTTTCCCAGGGATCATTGCTGCTAATGCCATAGTGTTCTGCTGTTGGAGAGTACCATCTCTGCAGCGCTCCATGATCAAATACTTCACCTCCAACCCAGCATCCAGTGAGTCTTAATACTCTCACTCTTACTAACAGCTGTTTCTGGTCCTCAGGGTGGTGCGTTCAAGGCGCCAGAGTCTGATCACAAGTTTTAAAATCAGCTGACAAGCAGATAAAAACAACTCTTGTCGTCTGTTTCTGACTGTTGTCGTCTGTTTCCGACTGTTGTTGTCTTGTCTCTTGTTTCTGATTTTTGTCATTTATTTCCGAATGTTTCTCTGACCAACGTCTCTCTCTGTCTGTTGTCGTCGTATGTCTCTGCCCATTCTGCCCTGTCTCTGACTGTTGTCGTCTGTCTCTTTCTGATTGTTGTCGTCTGTCTCTGACTGTTGTCGCCTGTCTCTTTCTGATTGTTGTCGTCTGTCTCTGACTGTTGTCGCCTGTCTCTTTCTGATTGTTGTCCTCTGTCTCTAACTGTTGTCACCTGTCTCTTTCTGATTGTTGTCCTCTGTCTCTAACTGTTGTCACCTGTCTCTTTGTGATTGTTATCCTCTGTCTCTAACTGTTGTCGCCTGTCTCTTTCTGATTGTTGTCCTCTGTCTCTAACTGTTGTCACCTGTCTCTTTGTGATTGTTATCCTCTGTCTCTGACTGTTGTCGTCTGTCCCTCTGCAGAGACTCTGTGCTCTCCGATGCTCCTCTCCACATTCAGCCACTACTCTTTCTTCCACATGGCCGCCAACATGTATGTCCTCTGGAGCTTCTCGTCCAGCGCCGTCTCCATGCTGGGCAGAGAGCAGTTCATGGCCGTCTACCTGTCTGCAGGTGCTGCACCACAATACACCAAAATACACTTTGAAACAAATTAAGGATTGACCGTTTCAGACTGTGACTTCTTCTTGCTCATATAGGATACAAGACAAGTTAATAGTTTGATCAGTTAGTGTTAGATTGTTGATGTTAACACTTGATGTCTTGATTTTCAGTTTTTTTTTTTTTTTTTTTCAGGTGTTGTTTCTACGTTTTTTAGTTATGTGTGTAAGACAGCCACTGGAAGATTTGGTCCGTCTCTGGGAGCCGTAAGTTCCAACATCACTGTACCATCATATTCATAGACCTGTTTTATAGCAGTGGTTTTCAACTTCTGGGTTGGGACTGTAAGCTCAGGCTAAAGGAGGAGAAGGTTGAGCGATTACTGGGAAATAGGTCAAATTATTTTTCAATAATTTTTCGGGTTGTTGCTTCCTCCTTGTTAATAGTTTTACTTCCTCATAGTATCCAAAACATAAAGTAAATACATGAAACACTTTAAGAATAATGTCCAAAAATGTAATTTAAATGTTCAAAAAATATTTGTGAAAAATATCTGAAAGTTATTTGAAAAATATGTGAAACATTTCCAATCTTTTTATATATGCGTAAAATATAAGGGAAAAAAGTTTTCATAATTAAAATATGTGAAACAATTTGGGATACAAATATTAGTGAAAAATGTCCTAAAGAAATGTGTATAAATATCCCAGAAATATGAATAAATTAAATTAAATGTATGTATGTAAAAATATGTTGAATTATTTTTTTAAATTGCCTGTCTGAGAATTGGAATTAAAAAAATACATGTGAAGAATATCCGAAATATATTCGTAAAAATGTGAAAGAATTTGTGAAAAGTGAGTTACAATGACATCTTTACTTTTGCCCCTCATATTCTTCCCTGATTCAATATTCGTTAAAATGTTATTTATATAGCCACAATTTGGCCTCAGAGGCTTTACAATCTGTACAGGGACCTCTATCGACTAAGGAGGAGATCTCCCTTAAAAACCCTGTAAATAGGTGAAAAAAACGTTTTTGCACAATCCTGCACAAACCACTTTTACAAGAGATATTTTTTATTTATATTTTATATTTTTTCATATTTTATTTATTATTTTATAGTATGCCTCTTGACTTTTGAACTGTTTTTTTTTATGCACCAAAAATCAAATATGTATGTGCAAATCCCTTTGGCAATAAACCTGATTCTGAAACAGCTTGCATTTCAACGTTGAGTGAGAGGATTTAGTTCTGGATCGCTATGAAACCACAAGGTGGAGGTTTCATGATGTTTCCCTCATGATGTTTGTGTGTCTGCAGTCCGGAGCCATCATGACCGTCCTGGCTGCCGTCTGCACCAAGATGCCAGAAGCCAAACTGGCCATCATCTTCCTCCCCATGTTCACTTTCACTGCTGCCAACGTAAGACTTGCTTCACCTGCTTCTGCTTCACCTGCTTGACCTGTCTGACAGTCGCCACACACTCATCCTCTCTCTGTCCGTCCAGGCTCTGAAGGCCATTGTAGCTATGGATACGGCAGGTGTGGTGATGGGGTGGAAGTTCTTTGACCATGCGGCTCACTTAGGAGGAGCTGTGTTTGGGATGTGAGTCACTGTTTCAACCAATCACAGCAGCTGCTCCTTATTGAACGTCACACTGAATGATTCTGTGTCTCTTCTGTTAAAACAGACGTGATGTTAGCTGGAAGTGAAGTTATGTAGCCTTTTTAATGTTACATTGTTGTCTTAATGAAACTTAATGAAAACTCACCTCCTGCTTTTCTTCACTGATTTGAGAGAACAGCTATGGAACTGACAGATTTTCTTTTTAAATAGCTGTGTGGAGGATCACATGTATGCCAATGTAAAGAGTAAATATAAAAAAAAAACTTAAAATTGAGAACAGAATTTGGTGTGTGTTGGTGTCATGTTTCCATTGTTAATGCCTTTTGAAACACAGAACATAATTTGCTTGCTAAGTTTTGTAGTTTCATGCAAACATTTAGTGAACAGAAGTAGTTTTGTAGGACAAAATCAGCATTATTGAATAAGTTATTTGTTATCGAATGCATGTTCATTTGAATATTTTATTTTAGTGATGTACTAATAATCAACAGTCTGAAATAAGTTCCCATCATGCTCTCTGTTCCCCGTCTCCTCCAGCTGGTACATCCTGTTCGGTCACGAGTTGATCTGGAAGAACCGAGAGCCTTTTGTGAAACTTTGGCATGACCTGAGAACTGGAGGAGGACCTGGTGGAGGAGGAGGCTCCGTGTAGGACGCTGAAACACCGGGGCTGCTGGGACAAAACATGTAAAGATGTATAAAATGTACAGAAAAAGCCTTCGCTCAGACACGTTAACAGGTATTTCTAACAAATAATTTACTCTGTTTTAGTCACGTTTGTTATTTAGAGACGGATAAACAGTCCAAACGATTTATACCAACGGGTTTCTAAAGAAATGAAACCATTCAAATGATCCATCTTTATTGAAAGCCTATTGGTGTTTGTGTGTTCAGCGTTCTATGTAAAATATTAAATAAGACATGAGGAGAACCAGCAGCGGCAGCAGGGAAACAGAAGAACTCAAGTGAAGTTTAAGGAAGTTAAAATGATTTCTGTTTATTTATGTTTGCTGGTTTTCTTTTTAATAAAAGTGTAAAATAATGGCGTTACTTGGATTGTTCTGTTCTTTGTGAGGATCATTAGACGTTTGTGAAAACATATGCTGATGTTTATTTCCCAGTGAAACAGGGGCGGCAGGTGGGATGTAACATTAGGGGGAATTTGTATTTGTAGTTTAAAAAAATTAGGTCACGACCTTCCCTACCTCCGCTGCTAAAAGTTGGAGATAGTTTGATGAATGTGATATTATTGGTTGAAATTGTTTGGCGCTAGCTGATACAAGCACACATCATATTTTGTTTTCCACAAAGAAAAAAGCATTGAATTTTGACAAAACAAATGTGAAGAAATAAAATGTTTTTCTTGTAATACAATAGAATTACTTTATTAATCCCAGACTGGGAAATTATTTTGACATAGCAGCAGTTGGTCAACAAAAAAACACTGAACTTTAGGTTATTTACATAACCCCGGTTCTCTTTCATAATATTTAGTTCGATGTCTCACTATGGGATGCACGCCTTGCTGCAATCCTTAGAATCATTAATCTCATTACACCAATCCTGATTGGCTGGTGAACGTGTACGTCAGCCTCAGGTAGTCCCACCTACTATCGATTGTTCAGGCGGACGGCACCACGTCATTCAAAATAAGCACCTCTACTCACTCGCCCAAGCAAGAAGGGTTGTCTGGTGAGACATCTCACTCATATTACTCAGAGAACCGGGGTTATGTAAATAACCTAAAGTTCTCTTTCATAATATTTTGTTCGATGTCTCACTATGGGATATGGTTGCTCCCGTATTGCCAGACAAGCTTATCAAGCGTCCACCAGAAAAAATGCTCTGTTCCAATCAGGACAGCAAAACCACCCGTGCCACGCACGGAGCAGAGACGTCCAACATATAGAAATGGACAAAAGTGAGAGGCGAGGACCAACTCGCTGCAGCACATGTCCTGAACAGAAACTCCCCTGAATAAGGCCCAGGATGCAGCCAAGCCCAGAGTCGAGTGTGCTCGCAGGCCCACAGGTGGCTGCAAACCCTGACTCGTATAGGCCAAAGCAATCGCCTCCACCACCCAGTGGGATAGGCGCTGCTTCGTGATAGGTTTTCCCTGATGAGGATTAGCCCAGGAGACGAACAGCTTATCGCTCCTCCTGAAACCCTCCGTTATGTCCATATAAGTGCGCACCGCACGGACTGGACACAACACACGCGACCGCTGATCTCCTGGAGAGGCAGCAAAGGCCATGAGGTCAATAGGAGAACATGAGCCCACCACCTTTGGTACAAAGGCCGGGTTGGGCTTCAAAATCATCCTTACATCCCGCGGGAAGAGCTGAGCGCATGACGGATGCACTGAAAGCGCATGGATGTCACTAACCCGTTTAGCTGAAGCCAGGGCCAGCAACAACACTGTCTTGAGAGACACGTGTTTCAAGTCTCTTATTCTTCCTGGCCTGGTTGGTGGCAGCTTGCGCAGGCTGTGCCGGCGGAGCTGCAGCCGAGGCCGAGGGTTTCCTGGACCAGCCGGCCCGACCGGGCTGAGAGGGTGGAGCGGGCTGGTGCTTCGGCAGTTTAGGGATCCTGAACCGCAAGCTTTGTGAAGCAGCCTGCGCAAAAGTTTTGCGCTGTGCAGGCGGAGAGGGAGCTGGGGGCTTCCGAGGGAGGCAGAGCTGGAGAGCTTCGTCCTCCTTTTTGGCTTCACACCGCCGTTGCATAGAGGCCAACATGGAACCAAAAATCCCCTTCGGCTCTGGCGCTAGCCTGTGGTGTCGCCACCGTGGCGACCCCCGTCTCCTCTCCCGCCTCGATGGCGGCGCCGTCGGAAGGGAGATAGGGGTCATGTCCAGACAAGCTAGCTTAGCGGGCTAGCCGTCTACGGAGACTCTTGACGGTGAAAACCGCACAGCACCGACACGAGCCGGGGACGTTGATAGCCAGCCGGGCGTGTTCCAGCCCCAGGCTGCTCGAGCAGACCTGGTGTGGATCCTTACTCGATATCTTATTCCCGCAGTGACAGAGTCAGGCTCTGGAGTCTCCGTGCCCTCTGGTGTGAGGGGTTTTAGCCTCCATTCCCCGCGAGCTGGTGTGCAGGCAGGGAGTTGAGGCAGTTAGCTGGTGTGCTAACTGTGAAAAAGTCGAAAAAACTAAGATGTTTACAGTGGGTAAATACAGTGCATATATTGTTGAATGACCAATGTGATGGAAAAGGGTTCACACATTTTTCATTGCAGCTGGACGTGAATGTTTCATCAACACACTCTTCTCACAGCAGCAGAGCACTTTGCTATCTCCCGATTAGTGACACCTTTGTTGGGCTCATTTTCTTTAACAATTGTAGCATTTAAGCATGGTGGAATTGGAATGCTAGCTAGCTAACTAGCTCTCTTGCAGTCCGCAGACAGACTCTTTTTTTGTACTCTACTCAGTGGCGGCGCCAGAGTATTTTTTCTGGTTCAACTACGGTGGGGCTAACTCATACGGCAGTCAGTGGCGGTTTTCTCCGAACGAAGAATAATACAGTATTTATCAGTTCCGCCTTTTACGCCGACGCAAAAGGCTGAACTAATAATACGCCCCAGGTTGAATGTGCCCCTCTGACAAAACCTCTGGCCCCAGCCAGGCCCCCTCAGTAAAATTGGTCTAGAACCTCCACTGACGGCGGTGGGGCTCAAATCAATGCCAGAATTTCAATGTGAATATATAACAACACCCAGTGGTGCCGCCAGCCGGAATCCTGTACGCACTGTGCGTACTTTTTTTGAAGGTGAAAAAAAAAATTGATGGTGCTGAACCGGGGCCGGATTGGAAGATTCAGCGGGCTAGATATTTAAATTATGCAATTCAGCGGGTGACACCAAACAACGTCTGCCCAAGCAAGTCAGAGCTATTCTTTCTCTCACACAGTGACCCGGAGAGACGCAGCCGCATTTGAGAGGACGATCGCGCGTGTGTGCGCAATTACGCATAGCGTGTGTGTTGGCCCCTCTCCACTACACAATACAGCTCGGCTCTAGTCCCGTCACCTCTCTGCTGCTGAGCACTGTGGGCCGAGCCGATGCATGTCTCTCTCCCCGGGCCGGGAGAGTTATACCGTACTGTGCGTGTGTGTGTGTCCAAGCGTGTGTGTGCGTGCGTGGAGTGCTCACAAGCGTGCGCTTGTGTTTAGGGCGGGGATGGAGGGCACAAAAAAATATTTGCACCGGGGCCTATCACCATGATATACACTACTGATGTCACTGATAGTGAAAATATTAGATTTTGTCTTAAAAAAGTATTTTTCCATTTGTTGTTGTATTTGCCGTTTCTGTGCGTACATTGAAATTGAATCCTGGCGGCGCCGCTGACAACACCCTCCCACAGCTATAAACACGCACACAGTGAGAGAGAGAGACAGAGACAGCAAAACGTGAATAGTTACGTTAACAGCCAGGACCCGAGTGGTCATCTTCCCCTGCAGGTGTCAATGGTGCGTCCGTAGTTTTATCCAACACGCCCTCCACCGCCATCTGTTGTTCCGTCCAACGACGTTTAACAACAAATTTATCCATGATAAATTTTGACCAGCTTACTAACGTTAACTTAACGTGAGTGACTATAAGCTGCTAACGCTAACTGCTAGAGCCAGGTAGCTTACAAACTAGTATCTTCACCTCGACTCTACATAGCACGACCCCCTCTGCACTCTTCTTGGTTAATTTGTTGTTGTTTTTTTCTTGGTGGTTTTATGGTAGGGCTAATGGTAGGGCTAACACAATTCTCGATGGGGCTATAGCCCAACCAAGCCCCACCCTGGCGCCGCCGCTGACTCTACTTTTTGACATATGACATCAGCTACAGCTGAGACCCGCCTCTTCAAAGAAGTCAGAAAAGCTTATACAAGAAAACTAAAACATTAAATACATCAAATTGAAAAACAAGTACTGTAAAGTCATATTTAATTTATGTATTACAATTCTGAAGTTTGTGAGTTAGAATTTAAGTGAAAAATTTAAATTTTTGTCTTGAACTTGGAACTGCAAACATTAAGCGAGCTTGATAAAGTTTAAAGTCCACAAACTTTCAGACAGATAAACAGTGAAACACAGAACAGAGTTTAGTTTGATCTGTGTGACTGGAGCTCTTAAAAATAATAATACTGTGATTACTGTCACTACGACACCCTGGAAGATGTGCCTATACATAAAGAAAAACAACATACAGAAGGGTTTGTAGGGAAATACATATAGATTTCATTATCAAAAGTATTTTTTGGCATCTTACCTTTTGTTTCAGCTCTTTTTAAATTGTTTTTATTCAACGTATCAAATTAAACAAACAAAAACAAATATATAGTGATGTTATTCAGCTTTTGTTTCACAGCAGAGAAGTTGTCGGGCATAAAATACTAAATTAAAACTATTTTTCATCACCGTAGCTTTATTTGAACTTTTCAGGTAAATTCGTTTTGACCTCTAAACTGGACATGAATGTTTTATTAATAATAAAGATAATAAGGATGTTGGTAATATTCATATTTTTACAAACTCAGCTCAAACCCAGTTTGTGTTCTGATACATCTTGTTATTGATCAGCCAACAGATCCTCTGATATACTGAGACATCTGCAACAAGCTGATGTATCAGTTCCTAAATGACTCTGTTTGTCAAATGTTTGTTCAGACGAAGAGCGTTGATCCAATAAGAACTTATTTTGTCCACATGTGTTGGATAAAGTTTTACAGAAACAGAAACCGGCTCCTAACAAACAGAGTTAGAGGTGAAACTGTGATTTTCATGTGTCAACAACACTGTGTATTCAGCGGTGGTTCATTGACCTCGGAGGATCAGATGAGAAGGTTGAACCAGGTTCACACTGAGACCACATCACTGAAACTAACCCGGCAAACTGGTGCAGAAAAGAACTAACAGCAGAGACCCCAAAAACTTGACTTCAGCCTGACGGTAAAAAATGTGATCTAATGCTTTCCTTTAACTATTGTGGTGGGATGTCAGGAGGAGGCTGTTTAGGATGTTTTTAAAACTCTGTTCTGGGGATAAAAGAGACATTGTAGTCTGGACGGTGTGGACTTACTCTATTTACCTGCTGGTTTTACATGGTCGCATTGCTTCGATGACATGATGTGATCTGTGTGTCTGAGGGTAAAATTGTACCTAAATGTATTTCTAATCGTTTGTAGAAAATTGCATTGAAAAATTGTGAATCTTGCTATTTTTTAAGGAACACATTATTCACTTTATTGGTCATAAAGATTAATGTTATGATCATGTGATTAATTAATGCAAAACAAATCATGTGAGCCTCTAAAATTATGTTGTTTTTGTGGATAAATGTAACCAAATTGTCTCTGTGTGTAAAATCAGAAAACCTTCATATGGAGCTGTTTTGGGTCGTTGTTGAGGACACTCAGCTGTTTGTTTTGTTGTTATGGCCTCAGAATCTCTGTCTCTATTAGCATGTAAACTAAAAATCTAAAAGGATCCACAACAGAGCCCTGAGGAACCCCAGTGATTAGTGACGCTGCTAATGGGATGGTCCTGTGTGGCTGCTGGATGTGGGAGCGGGAGGCTGGTTGTTGTTGACATCTTGCCGGTTCCCAGGTGTACTCAGGGACATTGAGCAGCATGGCGATGGGCCTGCAGGTTGTCGGTCTGCTTCTGGGCGTGGTGTCCTGGTGTCTGCAGTCCAGCTGCACATCCTCTCAGGTGTGGAAAGTGAGGAGTCAGCTGGAGTCGGTCAGCAGCAGTCAGTGGCAGTTTGAAGGTCTGTGGATGAGCTGCGCTGCCACATCGCTGGGATCGCTTCAGTGCAGCCGGTTCAAGACGGTGCTGGGACTGCCGGGTGAGTTCTCATACAACCACAGAGGAGATGTGCTTCTCAGCTTGAACAGGTGTAGAAACAGACTAAATTTTTGGTTTTAACAGGGATGGAGATATTTGTTGTCCTGAACCACTGAATGACTGAAATACCATTACCCTGAACTTACCCTCAATAATGGGTTGTAATCTTTGAACGTATTTTAAATCTATGAACAAATGCTTTTAGCAGCAGTTTGGGTAGGAGCTATATGTTTAAATTAACCTATCATTGAAATATTGGAGAACCAACTGATGTGAATGCAACAAGGGTTAGAACCCAGATTGTATGCTTGCAGCTCTATTGTTGTGAATTAATGTCAACTGTCTTGCAAACTGTGTTTTTATGCTTAAGTAATTACTTTTCTTAATATATGCTGGTAAAGCTAAAAAGCTTTGCACTGTACCTTAAAATACCTAATAAATACATAAGTAAATAAAAAATGCTCTAAACAATCTTTGGAATTACAAGTAGCAGCTATTTATGAATATTTCTTCTTTATATTTACATTTGTTTATATGGCATTGGTTTATTACTGAATAAATACATTAGAATCAGAATCAGGGACTTAAATCATTTTACATTTAAACAACTGCTTTAACATGGCTCTTTGTGTGTTTTACATCCTGCTGCGGCTCCAGCACACTTGCAGGCCTGCAGGGCTCTGATGATCCTGTCCCTGCTGGTTGGTCTGGCCTCCATCATTGTCTCTGTTCTTGGACTCAAGTGCACCAAGATCGGCAGAACCTCTGAGCATGTCAAAGACCAGATCGCCCTGACTGGAGGAGTCCTGTTCATCCTGTCTGGTATGTGAAGTGATCCGTCTTCATTACAGTTGTTATCTTTGTTCAGTCAGGGCTGATTGCGTTCATACCTTCATATCTGTCTCGTCCTCAGGTGTCTTCACTCTGGTTGCAGTCTCCTGGTACGCCGCCAGAGTCATCCACGAGTTCTACGACCCGCTGTACGGAGTCAGGTCAGTCTCACTCCACACCGCTGTAACAGTACGATGCGTGTGTCACTTCCTGCTGCTGACACTGTGTGTGATGGTGCTGCAGGTTCGAGCTGGGTACTGGTCTCTATCTGGGCTGGACGGCCTCCGGTCTGGCCATCCTGGGAGGGTCTATGCTCTGCTGCTCCTGCAGGAAGTCTTCCTCGGCTGCCCCCGCAAGGTACACCGATTATGTTCCTGTTGCAGAGGATGCTGCAGTTTCAGGCCTGCAGTCAACAAGGCTCCTCATTAGCCCTCACAAAATTCAGCTGCACTTTCATGAAAGAGTTTTGACTGAAATGTATGGTGGCGTATTAGTGCCACTGTAGGAAAAAAAAAAAAATACGGAGCTGAGAGAGGGGGGCAATATTCACAGAAAAAAGGAATTGCTACTTTATAAAATTGCAGATTTGCTACTTTATCATAGAGCTTACAACCGGCATTTATGCTAGCTTACTTCCCATGAATGTAGGCCTACGCATTTATTTTTCTAATGAATTCATCACAACATGTGACAACGCCTTGTTAAGGTCCTTAGGGTTATGTTTCATTTGTTCAGATTCAGGTTGGTTGACGTTTACAGGAACATGAAAGTTATGACTGCAGGAGTTTGATTATAACCTCTAAAGCGAAACAAAGAGACAACTCTCTCTTAACGATGACAGCATTGTTGGGTGATGTTTGTGATTGAAGTTGTGTTAAAGAGGAAGGTGTGGTGTGGGACTGTTTCACAACACAAAAAAGTCATGTCAGATCTGTCAGATCAGGACTTTATTTGGGAAATATATTGACAATATCATGAGTGTGTGTTTGGGTACAAATAAAAAAATCTCACATTTTGTCCTGCAGGCAGTTTTCCTACAACTTCTCCACAACGAGTCGAGGCCATCAGATCTACAGAGCAGCTCCGGAGTCAAACAGCAGCAGCTCCAAAGCCTACGTCTGAACCTCTTAACACTTCCTGTCACATGTAATCTAATTCAAGATCACGTCGTTGGATTTTAAAGAATTCTGTTAACTTCTTTTTTTTAAACGCTAATTACATTCCAACCTTGTTCCACCCGAGGACTTTTATTTTGAAAATGTTGTAAATAAATATTTCCTGAATCTGTGTTTTTCCTCGATCTGGTCATTCCGATCAGCTGTTGTTATCTCTGTCAGGAGGATCATGGAATTGATTGTGTGTGTGTTTGTGTGTGTGTGTGTGTGTGTGCGTGTGTGTGTGTGTGTGTGTGTGTGTGTGTGTGTGTGTGTGTGTGTGTGTGTGTATGTGTGTGTGTGTGTGTTTGTGTGTGTGTGTGTGTGTGTGTCTGTGTGTGTGTGTGTGCATGTGTGTGTGTGTGTGTGTGTGTGCGTGTGTGTGTGTGTGCGTGTGTGTGTGTGTGTGTGTGTGTGTGTGTGTGTGTGTGTATGTGTGTGTGTGTGTGTTTGTGTGTGTGTGTGTGTGTGTCTGTGTGTGTGTGTGTGCATGTGTGTGTGTGTGTGTGTGCGTGTGTGTGTGTGTTTGTCTGTGTGTGTGCGTGTGCGTGTGTGTGTGTGTGTGTGAATGCCTCTGAGAGTGAGTGTGCATCTCTGTATCTGTCCACAGCTAATCTTTCATTCTGCTGCAGCAATCTGGCCACTGGCCACTTATGGCTGCATGCTGTAGGACCTATCATGGCTCACAGTGATTCACACCTTATCAAAACACCTTTTCTTTCCTGTTTTGGGTGGTGAGATTAGATGTGCATCAAAGTTAAAAATGGTTGCTGAAGATATAGATATAAAGACATAGATGCCCTGTTTGTGATGTGATGTATGTCTGCGTGGTAGCCATACTGGGGACTTGCAGCATGGACAGGAGACCTCTTGGGAAATATGCGGCGGGCTTGTGCTTCATTGCTGCTGTATACAAAGAAGAAACATTGAAAATAGGCGTTGCAGATAATTTTTCACAAGTAGCGATTATGTTGTATTTTGTTGTTATGTAAGCTAGTAAACATGATATCATGTTGATGCTTACTTTGCAAATTGAATTGACAACAATCAGTCCAATCCCATTTGTTGTTCAACATTGTGAGCCATGTCATTGATCCCCCTCAGGCTAGACTTTAGATGCCTCCCCTGAGAAATACAAATAATTTTTGGCCTTCTTTATTTAGAAGAGTGTGAAAAAAATGTATTATCATTATTATTACTAACAACATTTGTGGCTTTATCACTATGTAATACATATAGAAATCAACGTTTTTGGGGGAGACATTTTTAGATAACTTGGACTTGATATTGTCTATTCATAGATCGTAGGATACACATCACAGAGGAAGTTCAGTTCATCTTTTGGTGTAAGAGCAGATTTGATCCGCGCCCAGTAACTGAATTTAACTGCAATCAGTAACCAGTAGCATTTTCAATGTTTTACATCAGTAGCAAACTAAATTTGATGAAAGTCTGTTCAGAATTGCGTTGTTAGAGTTCGAGTTGAGTTTGTAGAGAAGGCTGCATCTCAATACACGTTGTATTTGTTTACCAGGGGAGCCCGACTTCTCTAAGTCTTCTCCAAGCAGCATCCAATCAGGTATCTAGGTTTTTATTATCTATGGTTGAAGACACACCTGGTGGAGGGCTACCTTTATATTTCAGTCATGGGATTTGCTGCAATCAGCTGTAATCAGCTAATGTTGCGACCTTTAAAGGACCAAAACAGAAGAAGAAAAACATGTCACCACTGTGGACGTCATGTTTCATTTGTTCAATTTCAGGTTAGTTGACAATTATAGGAACATGAAAGTTATGACTACAAGAGTTGAATTATAACCTCAAAGCGAAACAAGGAGACACCTCCCTCTTGATGAGGGAACAATGAGAGCATTGTTGGGTGATGAGTGTGTGTTTGGGTACAAATCAAAAATCTCACATTTTGTCCTGCAGCCAGTTTTCATACAACTTCTCCAGAAAGAGTCAAGGCCATCAGATCTACGGAGCAGCTCCGGAGTCAAACAGCAGCAGCTCCAAAGCCTACGTCTGAAACTCTTAACACTTCCTGTCACATGTAATCTAATTCAAGATCACGTCGTTGGATTTTAAAGAATTCTGTTAACTTCTTTTTTTAATTACATTCCAACCTTGTTCCACTTGAGAACTTTTATTTTGAAAATGTTGTAAATAATCTGTGTTTTTCCTCGATCTGGTCATTCCGATCAGCTGTCGTTAGAACTAATGACTTTCACATCAGCCTCAGCTGTAATCAGCTTGGCGACCAAAACTGAGAAAAAGATGTCACCACTGTGGACGTCATGTTTCATTTGTTCAGATTCAGGTTAGTCCACCTTGACAGGAACATGAAAGTTATGACTACAGGAGTTGAATTATAACCTCTAAAGGGAAACAAAGAGACAACTCCCACTTAACGATGACAGCATTGTTGGGTGATGTTTGTGAATGGAGGTGTGTTAAAGAGGAAGGTGTGGTGTGGGACTCAAACAAAAACCCAGTAAACCAGCAGGTGTATCCACACCATCAGCCTCCATCAGCCATCAGCAGAAAGACATTTTCTCAAAGATTGTTCATCTGAGACCATGATTCGGAACGGTTTGTTTGGGCTCTGGTTCTGCCTGCTGGCGGTGTGTTTCCTGGTCCAACCTGGTGTAGCTCGGGTCCCCGATCCAGCCCAGTGTCTCGTCTCTGGGAGGTACAGTCTGATCAGACAGCCCGTGAACAGCAACGGGATGAGCTGCTGGAGGGATTGTGTTACAGATCCAGACTGCCACATGGCCGTGGTGACCAAGCCACTTACAGGCTTCGACCAGTGTCTGCTGGTCAACTGTCTGGACCAGAACCCACAAGTCCCCCGCGACCCCAGCACAAAGATCTCTGTTTACCCCAAGAGCACCATGGATGTCGGTGAGATGGATCCATAGTTTCTACAGTATTCTGTTCAGAGTTTGACCTCTAGTGGTTGTTTGTTAGCAGAAAACTCAGCATGATGAATTCATGATTCTAAATATGAAATATTTCTCCTCCACAGAACAAGAAAAGCATTTCCTGGAAGGTGCATATGGCTCAGCTGAGGAGACATGTAAGGACAAATTTATTCAATTCAAAATATTCATCACTCATTTGTATGAATGTAATGTTAACATTTATATATATTATATATAAACGTCATATTTCTGCAGTGGTGTCGGTGCAGTTGTAGTATTTTTATGAGGCTGCGTGTTTATTAATTGGTCTATCTTTGTTTTTTATACATGAACGTCCCATCCAGCGGGCCAACAGCATTTATGCGTAAAAAAAAATCTTCGTCATCAAGTTAATCACTCCATATTAAGGCGTTCATTTTTACAGCCCTAATACATAAACTGTATAGCAACAGTAACAAAGGTGGGGGTCCTTCCCACAAAACACGACTGATTCATGTAAAATCACTGCAAATGAAAATATTTCCAGTTGTTCCCTCTCCTTCTCCCTACAGTATGATGTCATGACCTCATGAATATGGATTCATACAGCAGCTGCCAGTCGGGGGTTCCCAGGTTCTTCTACAATAGTACCAGTTACAGGTGTGAGCGGTTCTTAACTGGCTGTGGCTCCAACAGGAACACATTCAATACCCGGGAGGGCTGTGAAGCTCTCTGCAATGAAAAGTGTAAGTGTCCATGTGGTCAATGTATTTACTTCATGCTGGATATGGCTTTAAAGGATGTGGCTCCCATATTATTCTCCTTAGGTCTCAGAGGTAACAGGTGGTTGCTCAAAAAAAACACTTAGAGCCTGGATTTCAAGAAATCCTTCTTTTTCAACAGGCTGCTTCTGTGTCTGCAGATGTAAATAATAATAATAATAATAATAATAATAATAATAATAGTGATAATGAGCTGTGTCTGACCAGGCCCCTCCCTGGGAGAGGATGTGGCCAGTTGGTGGAGGTGTGGAGTGAGCACTTAGCTGAGGGAACGTCTCCCACCTGCAGGAGGATCTATCTCATGAGGTCATGTATCTCCTGATTGGCCCTTGTGAGCAGCGGCGGCACCAGAAAATTATTATTGGGGGGCAATGAGGGGGTCTGATTGTTTATAGGAGGTGCTAGTGAATTCTGACACCAACAAATAATACTATAATAGATATAGATGTACTGTTCCCGTGGCCGTGCTGATACACTACATATTGTCGAATGCATGTTACTAAACGTTTATCATAAAACAAACACAAGCATATTTAACTACTTTTAATGAAATGAAGTGCCAAACAACAAGCACAAAAAACAATACAAATCCACCAAAGAGAACATCTGTGGATTTACAAGAGTGTAACTGAGAATTGTAGCACAGTGTATAGTTGTATACAGTATACTCTTACAACTGTCTCTTAACTCACTAAATATGTTTTCTCTCTCCTTCTGTTCTCCTCTCCTTCACTCTCCACTCCTGTCTTCCTCATCTTCCTCTCCTCTAAACTCCTCCTCCTCACTCTCCACTCCTGTCTTCCTCCTCTTCTACTCCTCTAAACTCCTCCTCATTCACTCTCAACTCCTGTCTTCCTCTCCTCTAAACTCCTCCTCCTCACTCTCCACTCCTGTCTTCCTCCTCTTCTACTCCTCTAAACTCCTCCTCATTCACTCTCAACTCCTCTCTTCCTCTCCTCTAAACTCCTCCTCCTCACTCTCCACTCCTGTCTTCCTCTCCTCTAAACTCCTCCTCCTCACTCTCCACTCCTGTCTTCCTCTCCTCTAAACTCCTCCTCCTCACTCTCCACTCCTGTCTTCCTCTCCTCTAAAATCCTCCTCCTCACTCTCCACTCCTGTCTTCCTCTCCTCTTCCTCCCTTCTTCTCCTCCTCCTCACTCACTCTCAACTCCTGTCTTCCTCTCCTCTAAACTCCTCCTCACTCACTCTCCACTCAAGTCTTCTTCTCCTCTAAACTCCTCCTCACTCACTCCCCACTCCTGTCTTCCTCTCCTCTTCCTCCCTTCTTGTCCTCTAAACTCTGCTTCACTCGCTCTCCAATGCTGTCTTTCTCTCTTCTCTTCTCCCCTCCTCCTCCTTTCTCTATTCTCCTCACCTACTACCGCCCCTTCGTCATCCTCGCTTTCATCCTCATCCTCCAAGTCCGTCATCACTCTGTCCTTCGTCCGTAAATCACCACCACCATCGTCCACTCTTATTCGCTTTTTGGCTATCACAAATCACAAATGTCAAATTCAGCCTGCCGTTTGCAAACCAGCCAAGCAAATCGCACGACACAGGAAAAAAAAAAAACCCAATCACCATAGGAACGTTATAAACAATATTTCTTCAGATGATTGATTGTTAATGTCTCAGTGTCTTAATTTGTTCTATATTTGTTCTAGTTTTTAATCCATAAATATTTTGAGGGGAGGGGGGGCAAAAGAGGGGACGCAGCCTTTGACAGGAGTGCTTGCCCCCCCCGCGCCGTCACTGCTTGTGAGCACACAGATTCTGAAGGGGGAGAAAGCGAAAGAGGGAGAGGATGGACATTTCTCATTTCTGGGGGGTTAGTAGACGGACTAGGGACACATGTTACTGTCAGAGAACACCTAGGTGGTGTAACCAAAGTTGTTGTAAGGACAGAAACAATAGAAATATTATTTGAAGTACATATTCATTGTATTTTGTGCTTGAGTTCCCAAAAGAAAAAATGTGTCTTTGACATATATTGTTAAGACCTTAATTATGAGCCAGCACATGGGGAAAAGTATTCATGTTGACTGTGTATGAGTGACCTTTCCCTTCTGTTAAAAAACATGAATTTATTCCATCCGTCTTTGTCTCTGCAGACCGTTGCTATCGACCTATGGATCAAGGTGCAAGACCTCCAATGCGTTTTTCAAACACAAACAAGCCGGATGAAATCATTCACAACTTCTTCTTTCACAACGTGTCGAGTGGGAAATGTGAGGGATTTTACTTCAGAGGCAGTGGGTCCAATGGGAACATCTTTAGGACTGTGGAGGAGTGTCAGAGTCTCTGTGGGGGCATTAAAGGTAACAAACCTCAATGATCAAACATCACTAACTCTTTACCAGATACTTCCATGGTGGATTTTGTTTGTCGGTGAAGAAATGCTACAACTAGACACAAGCTAAGTTCCTGTGTCTTGTTGTCAAACAGCTTCTGCAGACATTGTTCTTGCCAAAAACACATATAACTATACTTTATCTAATTTGTTGTTATTATTAAAGCATTACAGTTTTTACAAATCAATATATTTGATGAGAGCAATTCAAATGAATACAGGATTTTCAACCAGGAGAGTATTGAAGACCTACGACGCTGTATTAGGGCAACTGTAGGAAAAAAAAAGAAAATGGAGCAGAGAGAGGTGGGCAATATTCAGGGGAAAAAAATTGCAAATTTGCTACCTTATACAATGCTTACAACTGGTCTTTATGCTAGTTTACTTCCCATGAATTTACGCATTTATTTTGTAAAGTGTTGTTGTTTTTAAATTACATTGGTGACATTTACTTACAGATGTTTTTCCTAAAACTAACAAAGCAGTCTTGTTGTCTAAACCTAACTGCAGCCGTTAACGTATCATGTCTTCTGTTTGTTTAAAAACAGTAACCAGTCAACCTGCAGTGGATTCAGGTATTGTTACATATTTGTGCGATTGTTTGATTATTTTTTTAATCCAATTCCGTTTTCATGAGTCTTTCATGGGTCTGTTTTTATGTTGTCACTATGTGATGGACAACAAAGTGTGATGACAACATTTCTTACTCCTTACCAGATACTACCGTGGCTGTTCCTACAAAGACCACAGGTTAGTTTGTGACTTAATATTATATTCACTTGTATTTGATTTGTATCACATTCATTCTATGGTGTTAATTAAGATTCTTCTTTTCAACCAGGTGCCCCACCTCCTGTAACCACTCATGTTGCAGGTATTGGTATTGTCTTAGTATTGTTACACATTACTTTCTGTACATCTTTACTACCTGAGAGTTAAAGCATGTAAATAATTCATAGATACAGGTTATACATTAACATCATTAATAACACTGTTGTTATTATTGCTTATAAATTAACATTGTTACTTACACATTAACAACATTACTAATAACATTTACATCATTGTTATTATTACTAATACATTAACATTATTACTAATAACATTTATATAATGACTAATAGTATGAACATTATTGTTATTATTACAAATACATGAATATTATTAAAATGATGACTTATACATTAACATTACTATATCTGGAACCAGCACATGGTTTTACAGGAACGATGACGTCAGAAATCAAGATGGCTTCACATTCATTGTCTGTCAATTGACTTATTCATTCATTGACTCGTTGATTATGGTTTCAGCAGTATTTGTATGAACTGTTTAGGAGTCAGTAAATAATAATGTGTACAGTAACTAAAGCTGTCGGATAAATGTAGTGGAGTAGAAAAGTAAATCATGAAAAGAAAAGGAAAATTACCTCAGATTTGGACCATAGAACACTAAACGCCAGGTGATTTTCACCCACACGATTGTTGTCACGTGAATTTCATCATGTTGCTGCTGTCTGAGTTGCGTGGGTCCTTGGATAACTTTAGTATGCTCACTGATATCGTCACAGGTCGGCGTCTTTCCCTGCTCCCATCCCTGTTTTTATTAACAGGCATGTGTTTGGGTGATTTTCACCCGACTTTAGGAATGTTTCGTAAACAATTCCCTATTTTTCACAAATTTTAGAGCCTTTTTATAGGGTCCCCCATGATGCCATTTTTTTTTTTTATGTTTTTATTTTAAGAGAATTTGCATAGGGGGAAATAAAAGACGAGTATTTCAATGTTTCATGTATTGTTGTACTTTAATATATTTTGAAGAGAAGTTTTTTTTTCGGGTATATTATATAGGGTAAAATATATGCGACGTTAGTGATGGTGTAACTAACAGTTACCTTAGTGTTCTAGGTTTAAGTGTAGTACTTGAGTGAATGTACTCCAATGCCAACAATTTTTATTATTTTTTGTCCTCTTTTTTTTTTGCTTCTGCAGTTATTGCCAAGGAAACAGGTAACTATACTTACATTTTATATTTAATTCTTTATTATTACAGTACTTTTACACTTTTCACGAATCTATATTTCTAATTTGAACAATTCTAACGAACACAGGATTTCCAACCAGGAGAGTATTTAAGACCAGAGTCAAGAAGTGTTGTTTTTGTTGTTGTTGTTTTTAAGTTAGATTGATGGCGTTTTTGGACATGTTTTCCATATTTATGTTATGTTGTTTACGTTGATATTTTACTTGCTGATGTTTTTCTTAAACCTAACAAAGCGGTTCCATTGCTGGAGGTGTGGAGCGAATACCTCTGTTCAAAAACATGAATTTATTCCATCCGTCTTTGTCCCTGCAGACCGTTGCTATCGGCCTATGGATCAAGGTGCAAGACCTCCAATGCGTTTTTCAAACTACGGTTCCAACACAGACAAGCCGGGCGAAAGCATTCACAACTTCATCTTTTACAACGTGTCGAGTGGGAAGTGTGAGGGATTTTACTTCAGAGGCAGTGGGTCCAATGGGAACATCTTTAGGACTGTGGAGGAGTGTCAGAGTCTCTGTGGGGGCATTAAAGGTAACAAACCTCAATGATCAAACATCACTAACTCTTTACCAGATACTTCCATGGTGGATTTTGTTTGTCGGTGAAGAAATGCTACAACTAGACACAAGCTAAGGTCCTGTGTCTTGTTGTCAACCAGCTTCTGCAGACATTGTTCTTGCCAAAAACACATTTAACTATACTTTATCTAATTTGTTGTTATTATTAAAGCATTACCGTTTTTACAAATCAATATATTTGATGAGAACAATTCAAATGAATACAGGATTTTTAACCAGGAGAGTATTGAAGACCTGTGACGCTGTATTAGGGCCACTGTAGGAAAAAAAAAAAATGGAGCAGAGAGAGGTGGGCAATATTCAGAGAAAAGAATTAGCAAATTTGCTACCTTATACAATGCTAACAACTGGTCTTTATGCTAGTTAACTTCCCATGAATGTACGCATTTATTTTGTAAAGTGTTGTTTTTTTTAAATTACATTGGTGACATTTACTTACAGATGTTTTTCTTAAACCTAACAAAACAGTCTCGTTGTCTAAACCTAACTGCAGCCGTTAACGTATCATGTCTTCTGTTTGTTTAAAAACAGTAACCAGTCAACCTGCAGTGGATTCAGGTATTGTTATATATTTGTGCGATTGTTTGATTGTTTTTTTTTTTAATCCAATTCCATTTTCATGAGTCTTTCATGGGTCTGTTTTTATGTTGTCACTATGTGATGGACAACAAAGTGTGATGACAACATTTCTTACTCCTTACCAGATACTACCGTGGCTGTTCCTACAAAGACCACAGGTTAGTTTGTGACTTAATATTATATTCACTTGTATTTGATTTGTATCACATTCATTCTATGGTGTTAATTAAGATTCTTCATTTCAACCAGGTGCCCCACCTCCTGTAACCACTCATGTTGCAGGTATTGGTATTGTCTTAGTATTGTTACACATTACTTTCTGTACATCTTTACTACCTGAGAATTAAAGCATGTAAATAATTCATAGATACAGGTTATACATTAACATCATTAATAACCCTGTTGTTATTATTGCTTATTCATTAACATTGTTACTTACACATTAACAACATTACTAATAACATTTACATCATTGTTATTATTACTAATACATTAACATTATTACTAATAACATTTATATAATGACTAATAGTATGAACATTATTGTTATTATTACAAATACATGAATATTATTAAAATGATGACTTATACATTAACATTACTATATCTGGAACCAGCACATGGTTTTACAGGAACGATGACGTCAGAAATCAAGATGGCTTCACATTCATTGTCTGTCAATTGACTTATTCATTCATTGACTCGTTGATTATGGTTTCAGCAGTATTTGTATGAACTGTTTAGGAGTCAGTAAATAATAATGTGTACAGTAACTAAAGCTGTCGGATAAATGTAGTGGAGTAGAAAAGTAAATCATGAAAAGAAAAGGAAAATTACCTCAGATTTGGACCATAGAACACTAAACGCCAGGTGATTTTCACCCACACGATTGTTGTCACGTGAATTTCATCATGTTGCTGCTGTCTGAGTTGCGTGGGTCCTTGGATAACTTCAGTATGCTCACTGATATCGTCACAGGTTGGCATCTTTCCCTCCTCCCATCCCTGTTTTTATTAACAGGCATGTGTTTGGGTGATTTTCACCCGACTTTAGGAATGTTTCGTAAACAATTCCCTATTTTTCACAAATTTTAGAGCCTTTTTATAGGGTCCCCCATGATGCCATTTTTTTTTTCTTTTTTTTCTTTTAAGAGAATTTGCATAGGGGGAAATAAAAGACGAGTATTTCAATGTTTCATGTATTGTTGTACTTTAATATATTTTGAAGAGAAGTTTTTTTTTCGGGTATATTATATAGGGTAAAATATACGCGACGTTAGTGATGGTGTAACTAACAGTTACCTTAGTGTTCTAGGTTTAAGTGTAGTACTTGAGTGAATGTACTCCAATGCCAACAATTTTTATTATTTTTTGTCCTCTTTTTTTTTTTGCTTCTGCAGTTATTGCCAAGGAAACAGGTAACTATACTTACATTTTATATTTAATTCTTTATAATTACAGTACTTTTACACTTTTCACAAATCTATATTTCTAATTTGAACAATTCTAACGAACACAGGATTTCCAACCAGGAGAGTATTGAAGACCAGAGTCAAGAAGTGTTGTTTTTGTTGTTGTTGTTTTTAAGTTAGATTGATGGCGTTTTTGGACATGTTTTCCATATTTATGTTATGTTGTTTACGTCGATATTTTACTTGCTGATGTTTTTCTTAAACCTAACAAAGCGGTTTCATTGCTGGAGGTGTGGAGCGAATACTTCTGTTAAAAAACATGAATTTATTCCATCCGTCTTTGTCCCTGCAGACCGTTGCTATCGGCCTATGGCTCAAGGTGCAAGACCTCCAATGCGTTTTTCAAACTACGGTTCCAACACAGACAAGCCGGGCGAAAGCATTCACAACTTCATCTTTTACAACGTGTCGAGTGGGAAGTGTGAGGGATTTTACTTCAGAGGCAGTGGGTCCAATGGGAACATCTTTTGGACTGTGGAGGAGTGTCAGAGTCTCTGTGGGGGCATTAAAGGTAACAAACCTCAATGATCAAACATCACTAACTCTTTACCAGATACTTCCATGGTGGATTTTGTTTGTCGGTGAAGAAATGCTACAACTAGACACAAGCTAAGGTCCTGTGTCTTGTTGTCAACCAGCTTCTGCAGACATTGTTCTTGCCAAAAACACATTTAACTATACTTTATCTAATTTGTTGTTATTATTAAAGCATTACCGTTTTTACAAATCAATATATTTGATGAGAACAATTCAAATGCATACAGGATTTTTAACCAGGAGAGTATTGAAGACCTGTGACGCTGTATTAGGGCCACTGTAGGAAAAAAAAAAAAATGGAGCAGAGAGAGGTGGGCAATATTCAGAGAAAAGAATTAGCAAATTTGCTACCTTATACAATGCTAACAACTGGTCTTTATGCTAGTTAACTTCCCATGAATGTATGCATTTATTTTGTAAAGTGTTGTTGTTTTTAAATTACATTGGTGACATTTACTTACAGATGTTTTTCTTAAACCTAACAAAACAGTCTCGTTGTCTAAACCTAACTGCAGCCGTTAACGTATCATGTCTTCTGTTTGTTTAAAAACAGTAACCAGTCAACCTGCAGTGGATTCAGGTATTGTTATATATTTGTGCGATTGTTTGATTGTTTTTTTTAAATCCAATTCCATTTTCATGAGTCTTTCACGGGTCTGTTTTTATGTTGTCACTATGTGATGGACAACAAAGTGTGATGACAACATTTCTTACTCCTTACCAGATACTACCGTGGCTGTTCCTACAAAGACCACAGGTTAGTTTGTGACTTAATATTATATTCACTTGTATTTGATTTGTATCACATTCATTCTATGGTGTTAATTAAGATTCTTCTTTTCAACCAGGTGCCCCACCTCCTGTAACCACTCATGTTGCAGGTATTGGTATTGTCTTAGTATTATTACACATTACTTTCTGTACATCTTTACTACCTGAGAGTTAAAGCATGTAAATAATTCATAGATACAGGTTATACATTAACATCATTAATAACACTGTTGTTATTATTGCTAATACATTAACATTATTACTAATAACATTTATATAATGACTAATAGTATGAGCATTATTGTTATTATTACAAATACATGAATATTATTAAAATGATGACTTATACATTAACATTACTATATCTGGAACCAGCACATGGTTTTACAGGAACGATGACGTCAGAAATCAAAATGGCTTCACATTCATTGTCTGTCAATTGACTTATTCATTCATTGACTCATTGATTAATAGACTTATGGTTTCAGCAGTATTTGTATGAACTGTTTAGGAGTCAGTAAATAATAATGTGTACAGTAACTAAAGCTGTCAGATAAATGTAGTGGAGTAGAAAAGTAAATCATGAAAAGAAAAGAACAATTACCTTAGATTTGGACCATAGAACACTAAACGCCAGGTGATTTTCACCCACACGATTGTTGTCACGTGAATTTCATCATGTTGCTGCTGTCTGAGTTGCATGGGTCCTTGGATAACTTCAGTATGCTCACTGATATCGTCACAGGTCGGCGTCTTTCCCTGCTCCCATCCCTGTTTTTATTAACAGGCATGTGTTTGGGTGATTTTCACCCGACTTTAGGAATGTTTCGTAAACAATTCCCTATTTTTCACAAATTTTAGAGCCTTTTTATAGGGTCCCCCATGATGCCATTTTCTTTTCTTTTTTTCATTTTATAAGATGTTGCATAGGGGGAAATAAAAGACGAGTATTTCAATGTTTCATGTATTGTTGTACTTTAATATATTTTGAAGAGAAGTTTTTTTTCCGGGTATATTATATAGGGTAAAATATACCCGACGTTAGTGATGGTGTAACTAACAGTTACCTTAGTGTTCTAGGTTTAAGTGTAGTACTTGAGTGAATGTACTCCAATGCCAACAATTTTTATTATTTTTTTGTCCTCTTTTTTTTTTTGCTTCTGCAGTTATTGCCAAGGAAACAGGTAACTATACTTACATTTTATATTTAATTCTTTATTATTACAGTACTTTTACACTTTTCACAAATCTATATTTCTAATTTGAACAATTCTAACGAACACAGGATTTCCAACCAGGAGAGTATTGAAGACCAGAGTCAAGAAGTGTTGTTTTTGTTGTTGTTGTTTTTAAGTTAGATTGGTGGCATTTTTGGACATGTTTTCCATATTTATGTTATGTTGTTTACGTCGATATTTTACTTGCTGATGTTTTTCTTAAACCCAACAAAGCGGTTTCATTGCTGGAGGTGCGGAGCGAATACTTCTGTTAAAAAACATGAATTTAATCCATCCGTCTTTGTCCCTGCAGACCGTTGCTATCGGCCTATGGATCAAGGTGAAAGACCTCCATTGCGTTTTTCAAATTACGGTTCCAACACAGACAAGCCGGACGAAAGCATTCACAACTTCATCTTTTACAACGTGTCGAGTGAGAAGTGTGAGGGATTTCACTTCAGAGGCAGTGTGTCCAATGGGAACATCTTTAGGACTGTGGAGGAGTGTCAGAGTCTCTGTGGGGGCATTAAAGGTAACAAACCTCAATGATCAAACATCACTAACTCTTTACCAGATACTTCCATGGCCGAGTTTGTTTGTCGGTGAATAAATGCTACAACCAGACACAAGCTAAGTTCCGGTGTATTGTTGTCAACCAGCTTCTGCAAAACACATTTAACTATACTTTATCTAATTTGTAGTTATTATTAAAGCATTACGGTTTTTACGAATCAATATATTTGATGAGAACAATTCAAATGAATACAGGATTTTCAACCAGGAGAGTATTGAAGACCTACGACGCCGTATTATGGCCACTGTAGGAAAAAAAAAAAAAAAATGGAGCAGACAGAGGTGGGCAATATTCAGAGAAAAAAACGTTGCAAAGTTGCTACCTTATACAATGCTAACAACTGGTCTTTATGCTAGTTAACATCCCATGAATGTACGCATTTATTTTGTAAAGTGTTGTTGTTTTTAAATTACATTGGTGACATTTACTTACAGATGTTTTTCCTGAAACTAACAAAGCAGTCTTGTTGTCTAAACCTAACTGCAGCCGTTAACGTATCATGTCTTCTGTTTGTATAAAACAGTAACCAGTCAACCTGCAGTGGATTCAGGTTTTATTCCATATTTATGCGATTGTTTGATTGTTTTTTTAATCCAATTCTGTTTTCATGAGTCTTTCATGGGTCTGTTTTTATGTTGTCACTATGTGATGGACAACAAAGTGTGATGACAACATTTCTTACTCCTTACCAGATACTACCATGGCTGTTCCTACAAAGACCACAGGTAAGTTTGTGACTTAATGTTATATTCACTTGTTTTTGATTTGTATCACATTCATTCTATGGTGTTAATTAAGATTCTTCATTTCAACCAGGTGCCCCACCTCCTGTAACCACTCATGTTGCAGGTATTGGTATTGTCTTAGTATTGTTACACATTACTTTCTGTACATCTTTACTACCTGAGAGTTAAAGCATGTAAATAATTCATAGATACAGGTTATACATTAACATCATTAATAACACTGTTGTTATTATTGCTAATACATTAACATTGTTACTTACACATTAACAACATTACTAATAACATTTACATAATTTCATCATGTTGCATAGGGGGAAATAAAAGACGAGTATTTCAATGTTTCATGTATTGTTGTACTTTAATATATTTTGAAGAGAAGTTTTTTTTTCCGGGTATATTATATAGGGTAAAATATACCCGACGTTAGTGATGGTGTAACTAACAGTTACCTTAGTGTTCTATGTTTAAGTGTAGTACTTGAGTGAATGTACTCCAATGCCAACATTTTTTTTTTTTTGTCCTCTTTTTTTTTTTGCTTCTGCAGTTATTGCCAAGGAAACAGGTAACTATACTTACATTTTATATTTAATTCTTTATTATTATAGTACTTTTACACTTTTCACAAATCTATATTTCTAATTTGAACAATTCTAACGAACACAGGATTTCCAACCAGGAGAGTATTGAAGACCAGAGTTAAGAAGTGTTGTTTTTGTTGTTGTTGTTTTTAAGTTAGATTGGTGGCATTTTTGGACATGTTTTCCATATTTATGTTATGTTGTTTACGTCGATATTTTACTTGCTGATGTTTTTCTTAAACCCAACAAAGCGGTTTCATTGCTGGAGGTGCGGAGCGAATACTTCTGTTAAAAAACATGAATTTATTCCATCCGTCTTTGTCCCTGCAGACCGTTGCTATCGACCTATGGATCAAGGTGAAAGACCTCCATTGCGTTTTTCAAACTACGGTTCCAACACAGACAAGCCGGACGAAAGCATTCACAACTTCATCTTTTACAACGTGTCGAGTGAGAAGTGTGAGGGATTTCACTTCAGAGGCAGTGTGTCCAATGGGAACATCTTTAGGACTGTGGAGGAGTGTCAGAGTCTCTGTGGGGGCATTAAAGGTAACAAACCTCAATGATCAAACATCACTAACTCTTTACCAGATACTTCCATGGCCGAGTTTGTTTGTCGGTGAATAAATGCTACAACCAGACACAAGCTAAGTTCCGGTGTATTGTTGTCAACCAGCTTCTGCAAAACACATTTAACTATACTTTATCTAATTTGTAGTTATTATTAAAGCATTACGGTTTTTACGAATCAATATATTTGATGAGAACAATTCAAATGAATACAGGATTTTCAACCAGGAGAGTATTGAAGACCTACGACGCCGTATTAGGGCCACTGTCGGAAAAAAAAAAAAAAAATGGAGCAGACAGAGGTGGGCAATATTCAGAGAAAAAAACGTTGCAAAGTTGCTACCTTATACAATGCTAACAACTGGTCTTTATGCTAGTTAACTTCCCATGAATGTACGCATTTATTTTGTAAAGTGTTGTTGTTTTTAAATTACATTGGTGACATTTACTTACAGATGTTTTTCCTGAAACTAACAAAGCAGTCTTGTTGTCTAAACCTAACTGCAGCCGTTAACGTATCATGTCTTCTGTTTGTTTAAAAACAGTAACCAGTCAACCTGCAGTGGATTCAGGTATTTTTACATATTTGTGCGATTGTTTGATTGTTTTTTTAATCCAATTCTGTTTTCATGAGTCTTTCATGGGTCTGTTTTTATGTTGTCACTATGTGATGGACAACAAAGTGTGATGACAACATTTCTTACTCCTTACCAGATACTACTGTGGCTGTTCCTACAAAGACCACAGGTAAGTTTGTGACTTAATATTATATTCACTTGTTTTTGATTTGTATCACATTCATTCTATGGTGTTAATTAAGATTCTTCATTTCAACCAGGTGCCCCACCTCCTGTAACCACTCATGTGGCAGGTATTGGTATTGTCTTAGTATTGTTACACATTACTTTCTGTACATCTTTACTACCTGAGAGTTAAAGCATGTAAATAATTCATAGATACAGGTTATACATTAACATCATTAATAACACTGTTGTTATTATTGCTAATACATTAACATTGTTACTTACACATTAACAACATTACTAATAACATTTACATCATTGTTATTATTTCTAATACATTAACATTATTACTAATAACATTTATATAATGACTAATAGTATGAGCATTATTGTTATTATTACAAATACATGAATATTATTAAAATGATGACTTATACATTAACATTACTATATCTGGAACCAGCACATGGTTTTACAGGAGCGATGAGGTCAGAAATCAAAATGGCTTCACATTCATTGTCTGTCAATTGACTTATTCATTCATTGACTCGTTGATTAATAGACTTATGGTTTCAGCAGTATTTGTATGAACTGTTTAGGAGTCAGTAAATAATAATGTGTACAGTAACTAAAGCTGTCAGATAAATGTAGTGGAGTAGAAAAGTAAATCATGAAAAGAAAAGGACAATTACCTTAGATTTGGACCATAGAACACTAAACGCCAGGTGATTTTCACCCACGCGATTGTTGTCACGTGAATTTCATCATGTTGCTGCTGTCTGAGTTGCATGGGTCCTTGGATAGCTTCAGTATGCTCACTGATATCGTCACAGGTCGGCGTCTTTCCCTGCTCCCATCCCTGTTTTTATTAACAGGCATGTGTTTGGGTGATTTTCACTCGACTTTAGGAATGTTTCGTAAACAATTCCCTATTTTTCACAAATTTTAGAGCCTTTTTATAGGGTCCCCCATGATGCCATTTTCTTTTCTTTTTTTCATTTTATAAGATGTTGCATAGGGGGAAATAAAATACGAGTATTTCAATGTTTCATGTATTGTTGTACTTTAATATATTTTGAAGAGAAGTTTTTTTTTTCGGGTATATTATATAGGGTAAAATATACCCGACGTTAGTGATGGTGTAACTAACAGTTACCTTAGTGTTCTAGGTTTAAGTGTAGTACTTGAGTGAATGTACTCCAATGCCAACAATTTTTATTATTTTTTTGTCCTCTTTTTTTTTTGCTTCTGCAGTTATTGCCAAGGAAACAGGTAACTATACTTACATTTTATATTTAATTCTTTATTATTACAGTACTTTTACACTTTTCACAAATCTATATTTCTAATTTAAACAATTCTAACGAACACAGGATTTCCAACCAGGAGAGTATTGAAGACCAGAGTCAAGAAGTGTTGTTTTTGTTGTTGTTGTTTTTAAGTTAGATTGATGGCGTTTTTGGACATGTTTTCCATATTTATGTTATGTTGTTTACGTCGATATTTTACTTGCTGATGTTTTTCTTAAACCCAACAAAGCGGTTTCATTGCTGGAGGTGCGGAGCGAATACTTCTGTTAAAAAACATGAATTTATTCCATCCGTCTTTGTCCCTGCAGACCGTTGCTATCGGCCTATGGATCAAGGTGAAAGACCTCCATTGCGTTTTTCAAACTACGGTTCCAACACAGACAAGCCGGACGAAAGCATTCACAACTTCATCTTTTACAACGTGTCGAGTGAGAAGTGTGAGGGATTTCACTTCAGAGGCAGTGTGTCCAATGGGAACATCTTTTGGACTGTGGAGGAGTGTCAGAGTCTCTGTGGGGGCATTAAAGGTAACAAACCTCAATGATCAAACATCACTAACTCTTTACCAGATACTTTCATGGCCGAGTTTGTTTGTCGGTGAATAAATGCTACAACCAGACACAAGCTAAGTTCCGGTGTATTGTTGTCAACCAGCTTCTGCAAAACACATTTAACTATACTTTATCTAATTTGTAGTTATTATTAAAGCATTACGGTTTTTACGAATCAATATATTTGATGAGAACAATTCAAATGAATACAGGATTTTCAACCAGGAGAGTATTGAAGACCTACGACGCCGTATTAGGGCCACTGTAGGAAAAAAAAAAAAAAAAAATGGAGCAGACAGAGGTGGGCAATATTCAGAGAAAAAAACGTTGCAAAGTTGCTACCTTATACAATGCTAACAACTGGTCTTTATGTTAGTTAACATCCCATGAATGTACGCATTTATTTTGTAAAGTGTTTTTGTTTTTAAATTACATTGGTGACATTTACTTACAGATGTTTTTCCTGAAACTAACAAAGCAGTCTTGTTGTCTAAACCTAACTGCAGCCGTTAACGTATCATGTCTTCTGTTTGTTTAAAAACAGTAACCAGTCAACCTGCAGTGGATTCAGGTATTGTTACATATTTGTGCGATTGTTTGATTGTTTTTTTAATCCAATTCCGTTTTCATGAGTCTTTCATGGGTCTGTTTTTATGTTGTCACTATGTGATGGACAACAAAGTGTGATGACAACATTTCTTACTCCTTACCAGATACTACCGTGGCTGTTCCTACAAAGACCACAGGTTAGTTTGTGACTTAATATTATATTCACTTGTTTTTGATTTGTATCACATTCATTCTATGGTGTTAATTAAGATTCTTCATTTCAACCAGGTGCCCCACCTCCTGTAACCACTCATGTTGCAGGTATTGGTATTGTCTTAGTATTGTTACACATTACTTTCTGTACATCTTTACTACCTGAGAGTTAAAGCATGTAAATAATTCATAGATACAGGTTATACATTAACATCATTAATAACACTGTTGTTATTATTGCTAATACATTAACATTGTTACTTACACATTAACAACATTACTAATAACATTTACATCATTGTTATTATTTCTAATACATTAACATTATTACTAATAACATTTATATAATGACTAATAGTATGAGCATTATTGTTATTATTACAAATACATGAATATTATTAAAATGATGACTTATACATTAACATTACTATATCTGGAACCAGCACATGGTTTTACAGGAGCGATGAGGTCAGAAATCAAAATGGCTTCACATTCATTGTCTGTCAATTGACTTATTCATTCATTGACTCGTTGATTAATAGACTTATGGTTTCAGCAGTATTTGTATGAACTGTTTAGGAGTCAGTAAATAATAATGTGTACAGTAACTAAAGCTGTCAGATAAATGTAGTGGAGTAGAAAAGTAAATCATGAAAAGAAAAGGACAATTACCTTAGATTTGGACCATAGAACACTAAACGCCAGGTGATTTTCACCCACGCGATTGTTGTCACGTGAATTTCATCATGTTGCTGCTGTCTGAGTTGCATGGGTCCTTGGATAGCTTCAGTATGCTCACTGATATCGTCACAGGTCGGCGTCTTTCCCTGCTCCCATCCCTGTTTTTATTAACAGGCATGTGTTTGGGTGATTTTCACTCGACTTTAGGAATGTTTCGTAAACAATTCCCTATTTTTCACAAATTTTAGAGCCTTTTTATAGGGTCCCCCATGATGCCATTTTCTTTTCTTTTTTTCATTTTATAAGATGTTGCATAGGGGGAAATAAAATACGAGTATTTCAATGTTTCATGTATTGTTGTACTTTAATATATTTTGAAGAGAAGTTTTTTTTTTCGGGTATATTATATAGGGTAAAATATACCCGACGTTAGTGATGGTGTAACTAACAGTTACCTTAGTGTTCTAGGTTTAAGTGTAGTACTTGAGTGAATGTACTCCAATGCCAACAATTTTTATTATTTTTTTGTCCTCTTTTTTTTTTGCTTCTGCAGTTATTGCCAAGGAAACAGGTAACTATACTTACATTTTATATTTAATTCTTTATTATTACAGTACTTTTACACTTTTCACAAATCTATATTTCTAATTTAAACAATTCTAACGAACACAGGATTTCCAACCAGGAGAGTATTGAAGACCAGAGTCAAGAAGTGTTGTTTTTGTTGTTGTTGTTTTTAAGTTAGATTGATGGCGTTTTTGGACATGTTTTCCATATTTATGTTATGTTGTTTACGTCGATATTTTACTTGCTGATGTTTTTCTTAAACCCAACAAAGCGGTTTCATTGCTGGAGGTGCGGAGCGAATACTTCTGTTAAAAAACATGAATTTATTCCATCCGTCTTTGTCCCTGCAGACCGTTGCTATCGGCCTATGGATCAAGGTGAAAGACCTCCATTGCGTTTTTCAAACTACGGTTCCAACACAGACAAGCCGGACGAAAGCATTCACAACTTCATCTTTTACAACGTGTCGAGTGGGAAGTGTGAGGGATTTCACTTCAGAGGCAGTGTGTCCAATGGGAACATCTTTTGGACTGTGGAGGAGTGTCAGAGTCTCTGTGGGGGCATTAAAGGTAACAAACCTCAATGATCAAACATCACTAACTCTTTACCAGATACTTTCATGGCCGAGTTTGTTTGTCGGTGAATAAATGCTACAACCAGACACAAGCTAAGTTCCGGTGTATTGTTGTCAACCAGCTTCTGCAAAACACATTTAACTATACTTTATCTAATTTGTAGTTATTATTAAAGCATTACGGTTTTTACGAATCAATATATTTGATGAGAACAATTCAAATGAATACAGGATTTTCAACCAGGAGAGTATTGAAGACCTACGACGCCGTATTAGGGCCACTGTAGGAAAAAAAAAAAAAAAAAATGGAGCAGACAGAGGTGGGCAATATTCAGAGAAAAAAACGTTGCAAAGTTGCTACCTTATACAATGCTAACAACTGGTCTTTATGTTAGTTAACATCCCATGAATGTACGCATTTATTTTGTAAAGTGTTTTTGTTTTTAAATTACATTGGTGACATTTACTTACAGATGTTTTTCCTGAAACTAACAAAGCAGTCTTGTTGTCTAAACCTAACTGCAGCCGTTAACGTATCATGTCTTCTGTTTGTTTAAAAACAGTAACCAGTCAACCTGCAGTGGATTCAGGTATTGTTACATATTTGTGCGATTGTTTGATTGTTTTTTTAATCCAATTCCGTTTTCATGAGTCTTTCATGGGTCTGTTTTTATGTTGTCACTATGTGATGGACAACAAAGTGTGATGACAACATTTCTTACTCCTTACCAGATACTACCGTGGCTGTTCCTACAAAGACCACAGGTTAGTTTGTGACTTAATATTATATTCACTTGTTTTTGATTTGTATCACATTCATTCTATGGTGTTAATTAAGATTCTTCATTTCAACCAGGTGCCCCACCTCCTGTAACCACTCATGTTGCAGGTATTGGTATTGTCTTAGTATTGTTACACATTACTTTCTGTACATCTTTACTACCTGAGAGTTAAAGCATGTAAATAATTCATAGATACAGGTTATACATTAACATCATTAATAACACTGTTGTTATTATTGCTAATACATTAACATTGTTACTTACACATTAACAACATTACTAATAACATTTACATCATTGTTATTATTTCTAATACATTAACATTATTACTAATAACATTTATATAATGACTAATAGTATGAGCATTATTGTTATTATTACAAATACATGAATATTATTAAAATGATGACTTATACATTAACATTACTATATCTGGAACCAGCACATGGTTTTACAGGAGCGATGAGGTCAGAAATCAAAATGGCTTCACATTCATTGTCTGTCAATTGACTTATTCATTCATTGACTCGTTGATTAATAGACTTATGGTTTCAGCAGTATTTGTATGAACTGTTTAGGAGTCAGTAAATAATAATGTGTACAGTAACTAAAGCTGTCAGATAAATGTAGTGGAGTAGAAAAGTAAATCATGAAAAGAAAAGGACAATTACCTTAGATTTGGACCATAGAACACTAAACGCCAGGTGATTTTCACCCACGCGATTGTTGTCACATGAATTTCATCATGTTGCTGCTGTCTGAGTTGCATGGGTCCTTGGATAGCTTCAGTATGCTCACTGATATCGTCACAGGTCGGCGTCTTTCCCTGCTCCCATCCCTGTTTTTATTAACAGGCATGTGTTTGGGTGATTTTCACCCGACTTTAGGAATGTTTCGTAAACAATTCCCTATTTTTCACAAATTTTAGAGCCTTTTTATAGGGTCCCCCATGATGCCATTTTCTTTTCTTTTTTTCATTTCGTAAGATGTTGCATAGGGGGAAATAAAAGACGAGTATTTCAATGTTTCATGTATTGTTGTACTTTAATATATTTTGAAGAGAAGTTTTTTTTTCGGGTATATTATATAGGGTAAAATATACCCGACGTTAGTGATGGTGTAACTAACAGTTACCTTAGTGTTCTAGGTTTAAGTGTAGTATTGAGTGAATGTACTCCAATGCCAACAATTTTTATTATTTTTTTGTCCTCTTTTTTTTTTTGCTTCTGCAGTTATTGCCAAGGAAACAGGTAACTATACTTACATTTTATATTTAATTCTTTATTATTACAGTACTTTTACACTTTTCACAAATCTATATTTCTAATTTGAACAATTCTAACGAACACAGGATTTCCAACCAGGAGAGTATTGAAGACCAGAGTCAAGAAGTGTTGTTTTTGTTGTTGTTGTTTTTAAGTTAGATTGGTGGCATTTTTGGACATGTTTTCCATATTTATGTTATGTTGTTTACGTCGATATTTTACTTGCTGATGTTTTTCTTAAACCTAACAAAGCGGTTTCATTGCTGGAGGTGTGGAGCAAATACCTCTGTTAAAAAACATGAATTTATTCCATCCGTCTTTGTCCCTGCAGACCGTTGCTATCGGCCTATGGATCAAGGTGTAAGACCTCCAGTGCGTTTTTCAAACTACGGTTCCAACACAGACAAGCCGGACGAAAGCATTCACAACTTCATCTTTTACAACGTGTCGAGTGAGAAGTGTGAGGGATTTCACTTCAGAGGCTGGGTGTCCAATGGGAACATCTTTAGGACTGTGGAGGAGTGTCAGAGTCTCTGTGGGGGCATTAAAGGTAACAAACCTCAATGATCAAACATCACTAACTCTTTACCAGATACTTCCATGGCTGAGTTTGTTTGTCGGTGAATAAATGCTACAACCAGACACAAGCTAAGTTCCTGTGTCTTGTTGTCATCCAGCTTCTGCAGATATTGTTCTTGCCAAAAACACATTTAACTATACTAATTTGTTGTTATTATTAAAGCATTACGGTTTTTACGAATCAATATATTTGATGAGAACAATTCAAATGAATACAGGATTTTCAACCAGGAGAGTATTGAAGACCTACGACGCTGTATTAGGGCCACTGTAGGAAAAAAAGGTGGGCAATATTCAGAGAAAAAAATTAGCAAAGTTGCTACCTTATACAATGCTAACAACTGGTCTATATGCTAATTAACTTCCCATGAATGTACACATTTATTTTGTAAAGTGTTCTTGTTTATAAATTACATTGGTGACATTTACTTACAGATGTTTTTCCTAAACCTAACAAAGCAGTCTCGTTGTCTAAACCTAACTGCAGCTGTTAAGGTATCATGTGTTGTTACCCACACACATACAGCTAGTGTATGTGTGTGGGTGTGCGTGGGAATGTGTATGTTTGTGTGTGTGGGTGTGTATGTCTGTGCATATGGCTATGTGTGTGCTTGAGTGTGTATGTCTCTGTGTATCTCTGTACACAGAGACATGTGTGTATATATTTGTGGGGGTGGGAGGCTTGGGTTTCATGGTGTTCTTTGTTGTTCATATCTTTTTTCGTTTTTGTTTTGTTCGCTTTTATTTTCTGTGAGGCACTTTGTGCTACTTTTAAGTATGAAAAGTGCCATATAAATAAAGTTTGATTTGATTTGATGTCTTCTGTTTGTTTAAAAACAGTAACCAGTCAACCTGCAGTGGATTCAGGTATAGTTATTTATTTGTGCGATAGTTTGATTGTTTTTGTTTCATGTTGTCACTATGTGATGGACAACAAAGTGTGATGACAACATTTCTTACTCCTTACCAGATACTACCGTGGCTGTTCCTACAAAGACCACAGGTTAGTTTGTGACTTAATATTATATTCACTTGTATTTGATTTGTATCACATTCATTCTATGGTGTTAATTAAGATTCTTCATTTCAACCAGGTGCCCCACCTCCTGTAACCACTCATGTTGCAGGTATTGGTATTGTCTTAGTATTGTTACACATTACTTTCTGTACGTCTTTACTACCTGAGAGTTAAAGCATGTAAATAATTCATAGATACAGGTTATACATTAACATCATTAATAACACTGTTATTATTATTGCTAATACATTAACATTGTTACTTATACTTAAGAACATTACTAATAACATTTACATTATTGTTATTATTACTAATACATTAGTATTATACATTATTACTTATAACATTTACATCATGATTGATAATATATTACAGGGGGGGTTTAGCTCAGGAGGCAGAGCGTTTGGCTGGCAACCGCAAGATTGCCGGTGAGATCCCCGGCTCCTCCTAGCTGAGTGCCTGGTGTATTTGTATCAACTGTTTAGGAGTCTCTGATTTTATATGTTTTGTGTGTGAAAATAATAACGTGTACAATTCCCTAATTTGCACAAATTTTATAACTTTTTCATAGGGGACAGCGTTGGAAGAGTGGAGCAGTGTGCGAGTATATGTGTGGGCTTTACAGGTAACAAAATGATTACTAATACATTAACACTTCTAACATTATAATATATACAGTAACCTTATTATCATTATTAATGCAGTAACATTATTAACATGATCAGTACATTAACAGTTATACCATTTTTAACATTTTTACTAATACATTCACTGTATTTACATTAGTATAACATTAACGTTATTATTTAATAACTTTTACATTATTAACAATAACACTATTACTTATTCTACAACAAGACACACGATAAGTTCCTGTCTTGTTTCAGCCAGCTTCTGCAGATATTGTTCTGGCCCCAAACACATGGAACTATACTTCTTACTGTACTTATTTATTCTTACAGTACTACACTGTTTAGAAATCAATATTTCTGATTTGAACAATTCAAATGAACACAGGATTTTGAACCAGGAGGGTATTGAAGACCAGTGTCGTAAAGTGTTTTTGTTTTTAAAGTCCGGGTAAACCAAAATCAGTCATTTTCTTCTAAACACGTTAAATGGGTCATTACATGTTTCCTTAACACATGTAAAAAGCCATTCAACCATATACTATGTAATTGTGGAGCTAGGCTTCTGAAACGTTTCTGTCTTGGATTTAATGGGCGGGTCTGAAATCACTTTGGTGTTACGTATCGCTATTGTAGTTAGCATAAGCCCTCCCCTGCTGTATAAATACTTTGGCGCATTAACTTCAGTGGTTTTCAGCTCGGATAGTTTCAAATACCGTAAATCCTCTAATACTGGCCTGTATTCTATTACCGGTCCGGTCTCGCTGTCGGCGGAGGTAAATAACGGCCGGTCTCTAATGGAAGCGTTATTTCCATGCTTCCCATTCATTGTCAGCCTGCAATGACTTCGTGTCATGGAGATTTTGGCTGAAGCTATATTAGAGGATTTATGGTATGTAAGAAGCCCTGCAATGCATTCGCCTGATGGCGAGTGTCAACACCTCCTGCAAGCTCTCGAAAATCTTTTAAACTGACTGTTGTCGATCTAAAATAAAGACAGATTCAGCAACTGCATAGCTTATTTCTCGCATTAAAATGTTTTCAGAAACACATTTTGGTACAGCACAGCCGTTAAAGCGATCGTCCAATCAGGTGCAGCCATGAAGTCTGCGCGTGATTGTATGAAGGAGAGCGGCTGTCAATCATCCTCCTAGTGGCAGCCCACCAAGCGTGCAATACTGGCAAGCGCTAAACGTTGTTTACCGTAATATGGCAGCTGCGGAGCCAAAGAGGAGACTTTTTCAATAAATTAACCTAGTATTTTATAGGTTCAAATAGACACAAAATATCGTTTTTATTCATTCTACTGGTAGTCCCCCATGCACGTGTGCGGGGTTCCAGCGCCTGACAGGGTTTGAGAGAAGACAGAAGTGCTTGTTTTTTCATGACTTTGAGACCTAATTTCATATATTTGGCAATAGATTACATGAATAACAACACACTGTCTGTGGTACTCCAAACTTAGAACACATATTTATTCTTACTTTAACCGGACTTTAAGTTATATTGGTGATGTGTTTACTTACTGATGTTTTTCCTAAACCTAACAAAGCAGTTTTGTTGCCTAAACCTAAAAGCAGCTGTTAATATTTTCCATGTATTGTTGTACTTTAATATATTTTGATAAGAAGTATTTTTTGGGGATATAATATATAGGGTAAAATATACCCGACTTTTGTGATGGTATTACTACTATTATTACGGTTACGTGAGTGTTCTATGGTTAAGTGTAGTACTTGAGTGAATGTACTCCAGTGTCCACAAATTTGAATATTTTTTTGTCCTCTTTTTTTTTTTTTTTTTTGCTTCTGCAGATATTGCCAAGGAAACAGGTAACTATACTTTATTTAATTCTTAATTATTACAGTACTTTTACACTTATCACAAATCTATATTTCTAATTTTAACAATTCAAACAAACACAGGATTTCCAACCAGGAGAGTATTGAAGACCAGAGTCAAGAAGTGTTGTTTTTGTTGTTGTTGTTTTTAAGTTAGATTGGTGGCATTTTTTTTTACATGTTTTCCATATTTATGTTATGTTGTTTACGTCGATATTTTACTTGCTGATGTTTTTCTTAAACCTAACAAAGCGGTTTCATTGCTGGAGGTGTGGAGCGAATACTTCTGTTAAAAAACATGAATTTATTCCATCCGTCTTTGTCCCTGCAGACCGTTGCTATCGGCCTATGGATCAAGGTGTAAGACCTCCAGTGCGTTTTTCAAACTACGGTTCCAACACAGACAAGCCGGACGAAAGCATTCACAACTTCATCTTTTACAACGTGTCGAGTGGGAAGTGTGAGGGATTTCACTTCAGAGGCAGTGTGTCCAATGGGAACATCTTTAGGACTGTGGAGGAGTGTCAGAGTCTCTGTGGGGGCATTAAGGTAACAAACCTCTTTAAACGTTAATGATCGAATCATTATTTGATTTTTTTTTTTAAATAGAGGAAATAGGGCTGCACGGTGGTGTAGTGGGTAGCACTCTCGCCTCACAGCAAGAGGGTCCTGGGTTCGATTCCCGGGTCGGCCCGGGTTCCTTCTGTGTGGAGTTTGCATGTTCTCCCCGTGTAAGCGTGGGTTCTCTCCGGGTTCTCCGGCTTCCTCCCACAGTCCAAAGACATGCAGGATGGGGATAGGTTCATTGGTGACTCTAAATTGCCCGTAGGTGTGAATGTGAGCGTGAATGGTTGTTTGTCTCTACATGTCTCCCTGTGATAGACTGGCGTCCTGTCCAGGGTGTACCCTGCCTTCGCCCAATGACAGCTGGGATCGGCTCCAGCCCCCCCGTGACCCTAAAATACAGGATAAGCGGTAGAAAATGGATGGATGGATGGAAATAGAGGAAATACTGAGAAATGGTGTCACAATGACCGAGAGCTTAAAGTGACTCCTTCACAATGGTTGTGTATCTAAACTTCAACATTATAACGAATACATTAATATTATTACTAATTACATTATCATTATTCAAATGATTACTATTTCATTAACATTTCTACTGTCATTACTTATACAGGAACATTATTATAAATATTAATGCATTGACATTATTAACATGATCATACATTAACATAAATGACATTATTAACATTACAACAAAGGCAGGTTAAAGACACACCTTTTTAATCAGGCTTTTAACTAATTACATTTTTATTCCATTCTTATGTGGTTCTATCATATTTTATGTTGTTCCTTCTAGCTTGCTCTTTAAGACAATATTAATCTTAAATCATTTTATTTGTTTTATTTACCTATGGTACAATTTTATTTTATTTATTATATTATGTATTCTTATCCTTTTAACCGTTCACTCCATTTATTTATCTTTTGTCAAGGTTTTTAACCTATCTTATGTCTTTAGTTTTTACGGTTTAACTCCAGAGTTTCCTCAGGGGGGTCCTCCACGCTGGGAGCAGAGTCTGGGCTGCTGCTGGGGGTGCTGTCCTTGGATCCCTTCGGCCCGACCAGCTGTTGTCTGTCAGGGTCGGAGGGCCTGGGCACTGGTGCCCCCCGTGGCACGGCCTGTGACTCCTCCCAGCGTGGATGGCCCCAACGACAGCGTTTCCTCAATCCTCAGTGCCTTGCAATGGCTCCCTATTGTCGGTAGTAAGTGTGCAGATGCGTGTGTGTGTGTGTGTGTGTGTGTGTGTGTGTGTGTGTGTGTGTGTGTGTGTGTGTGTGTGTGTGTGTGTGTGTGTGTGTGTGTATGAAGGTAAATCGATGTCAAAACACTTAGAAAGACGCGCAGCAGCGTGTGTGAACGCATGATTACTTTGTTATGCGTGCGTGCGTGCGTTGTTGCGCGCAGATTGTATGTCACGCGTAACAAGAAGCTGCGTACATGCACGCTGCTTCATATGTACGCAGCTTCTTGTTACGCGTGACAGAGTCTGCGCACGTCGTTTCCGCGTACATGTGAGCGCCTGACAAAAATGTTCAATTATCTTCATGCAAGTGTTAATGCGTGCGTTCGCTAAAAAACGCATGAATGTTACGCGTAGTTACTCCGCGTAATGTGATCACAGGCGTGCAGCAGCCATCACGCGTGAACGTGCGCGTGAACGCGTGACCATTATAAGTCAATGAGGAAACTACATTACACGTCAGGCGCTGTGTGCTGCACAGGCGTCAAAGCACGCGGGTGTGACGCGTTCAGTTGATAGTTGCGCAAGTAATATGAAACGATTCTGACGCCATAGTGTGTGTGCGTGTGTGCGTGTGTGTGCATGTGTGCGTGTGTGTGCATGTGTGCGTGTGTGTGTGTCTGTATGTGCGTGTATGTAATATGGACGGTGGGAGGGAGGGATTTTCTTTATTGTTTTATCTTTCTCGTGTAAAACACTTTGTGCTGCACACCCGGTGTATGAAAAGTGCTGTATAAATAAAGTTTGATTTGATTTGATTATTACTAATGCATTCACTGTATTAACATTAGTATTACATTATTGTTATTATTTAATAACTTTTACATTATTAACAATAACATCACTAGAGATAGCACTCTCGCCTCACAGCAAGAGGGTCCCGGGTTCGATCCCCGGGTCGGCCCCGGGTTCCTTCTGTGTGGAGTTTGCATGTTCTCCCCGTGTAAGCGTGGGTTCTCTCCGGGTTCTCCGGCTTCCTCCCACAGTCCAAAGACATGCAGGATGGGGATAGGTTCATTGGTGACTCTAAATTGCCCGTAGGTGTGAATGTGAGTGTGAATGGTTGTCTGTCTCTACATGTCAGCCCTGTAAATAGACTGGCGTCCTGTCCAGGGTGAACCCTGCCTTCGCCCAATGACAGCTGGGATTGGCAACAGCCCCCCCGCGACCCTGAATACAGGATAACATACAGGATTGACAATGGATGGATGGATGGATCACTAGAGATTAAAGATTAAACATCACTAACTCTTTACCAGATACTTCCATGGCTGAATAAATGCTACAACTAGACACACTTAGTTCCTGTCTTGTTGTCTGCCAGCTTCTGCAGATATTCATTACTAATACATTAACATTACTAACATTATTACTTATACAGTAACATTATTATCATAATTATATTAACATTAATAACATGATTAACATTATTATTAATACATTACATTATCAACATTATTACTAATACATTCATTAACATTAGTAATACAGTAACGTTAATAATATTATTACTAATACTAACTTCTATATTAACATTAACATAATTACTAATAACTGTTACATACTCCCTCCCTTTTATCAGACTAGCTATGTGATCTGCTCATATCTTGTTGCATATATTGTGATTCTCACGCCTTGCCTTTTTGTTCCTGCAGGTTAATCTGCTCGGTCCGGATTAAGGGGGGAAGGGATTCCGGTGGGGTCCCTTCCACCTGCCAGCAGCAGCATCATTAGCAGCAGCAGTTTGCTTTCTTTGACTGATGTTTGTTTACTGTTTTTTTGTTTTGTTTTGTTTGATGGGTTCGGCAGTTCTATTTTTGGGGCTTTGTTTTGTTAGGGTTTAGTTTCATCACCAATCAACCTGTTGACATTGGTTCATTTATGGTATATAAATATATAATCAATAAATATCATTAACATTAACATTAACATTATTACTAATAACATTGACATTATTAACATTATTACTAATACATTAAACATATTATATATTCACATTATTAATAATAACATCCATGTTATCAATATTACTTATTAATTAACATAATTACTTATACATAACATTAATACTTATAAAAGAAACAGTATTAAGGTGGGAGAAATAATCGATTCTATGATGCATTGAGATGTGTTATAAGAATTTTGTATAACCTCATGTCTTAAAGTTTTCTTTGTTCAGGTTACAGCTTTATGTGTTGAACTGTTTATTACTTTAGTATCCCCATTGCTGACCTAAATGTTATCAGAGGCCTGGTAGTCATGATGTCTAGTTCTACATGAAGGTTAACTTTCAGTGACGTATTATCTCCTGTTCCTTTAAAAGACTCAAGTCACAACAGTGATTTGAGCACTTCCTCTGTAGCATCCCCACACGTTGTTGCATTGTAACTGCTCCTCTTGTACAAGATTAAAGTCAGACGTCGACTTTACTTATGTCTCCGATCTCCTCCTTGGGTGAATTTATTCGTTTACGGAAAAATTATTTTAACAAGATGCGTTGTTGAATGATTCTGCAGAGTAGAGAAAATCAGAACTAGAGTGTTCAGAGACCGGCAAAACCCTGTCTGTCCCTGATTTATATGAGAGATACAGATTCTCATCAGAGGGCATGACTTATCTGTGTCAGCATACAGCCTACTGACCACTTTGAATTATGTTTCTATATATATTTTATTTTGTTTTACACAGCCGGGATTGCAGCTGAAAGAATTAGGCTGATATTGTCATACACCACATTATAAGAATACATGTAAGCAACACATTCATTATTTTAAAGTTATATTTTTGGCCTTTTATTGCGGAAGGACAGCGTGAGAGTTAAAGGGGCGAGAGAAAGCGACGACATGATTTAAAAGAGGCCCGCTGGGTGGATTCGAACCCAGGACTGCTGCAGGAAGCCTCAGTACATGGGGGGGGGGGGGGGGGGGGGTAACTCTACCACTGAGCTATCAGCACACTTAAAACATCATTTAATCAATCAGATTTAGTAGTGTCCTTATGATGGGGTCATATTATACTACCACTAATACTATTAATACGACTTACGCATTCACACAGTTGGCAAGTTTTGCCAGCTGTCCTTCCTGTATTTGGCAGATGAAACTGTTGCCTTTTACCTGTATGTTTAACTTCATATTTCTGTAAGATTATGGTTCGCTCCTCGTACGTGAAATACGCCGCTCCGCTGCCGTAGACTGATCCATGTATGTGATTGGTCAAATGCTGCAAACGCCGCCTCTTTTATGTGCACGCGCTCATAGCTGGACAGGTAAACCCTGGGTTGACTTACCGACTTGATAACCTTGATAAGCTTGATAAGCTTGATAAGCCTCGTGTGACCGCTTATCTCCGATTGCCTTTGTTAGGGTTACTTAAGCTGGATCTCTGAAAGATACCCTGGGTATGTTGAACTTGCTGAGTAGTATAGGCCCCGGGTGTGTGTGTGTGTGTGTGTGTGTGTGTGTTTGTTTACATTCAGCACGGTTGGCAGATGACAACAAATGCTGTTGTATCTCTGAGCGAGGCAGCACACATTAAACCTCCACCAGGGGGTGCTGCTGCTGTAGTCGATGAATCATTCAGGCCGCAATTGTGTGTGTGTGTGTGTGTGTGTGTGTGTGTGTGTGTGTGTGTGTGTGTGTGTGTGTGTGTGTGTGTGTGTGTGTGTATGCTGGGGGTCCTCAGTGGGAGGAGGAAGAGGAAAAGATGACCATTTCCTGCTGCAGCTAGAAAATAAAACAAACAGGAAACTAGGAGCAGAGCTCAACGGCGAGTGAGTGGAGACCAGTAGAGTCAGGGAGAATCACGGAGAGGCGACCTCAGAGGGACAGTAGAAACCAATAGAAATCAGCAAACAGAACATCAAACTAAAGTGAGGCAGAGGAGATAGGAAGCTGCAGGAGAGTAAAGACCAGTAAATAGAGCTGACCTCAGGACAGTAGAACCCAGTAGAACTCTCTTTGGGAAGATCAGGAATAAATGCAGTATAAATAAGAGTAAAATAGTAAAAACCAAGACTGCAACTCACTGTGGAGTAAAAACGACTGGCTACCAGCTGCTGGCCTGGACTCACTGAAACACACACAGACACACACACACCCTCTCTCCCACTCACACACACACACACACACACACACGCACACACTGTCAGACATGTCACAGTCTTGAGTCCTGGAATTTTTTATTCTTTTTAAAAAACAAGAAAAAGGTAAGAAATGCTTTCTAAAATCTTTGTCTGTGTGTCATTTCTAATTTTATGGGGACATTTCTTTCTTTCTTTATTGTCATGTAACTTAGAAGGGAAGAAACAATATGTTTGTTTAGTATTTGTTGCACGTAGAGTATATATAACAGCATACACTCAGATAATAGAAATACAACAGAAGATAATGCAGTAGATTTGAGAAAAAGAAAAATGCTAAGCTAATAAATAAAACATCATTTAGCAAAATCTAAAATGAGTTCACCAAATCAGGAGACAATAATCAGGGAAGTGAAATACAGTATTAATTTAATATTGAATCAAAGGAAATGAATAAAACTGTGGTTTGCATGATACAACCAGAGAAGACATATCTTTCATCAACCGACACACCGTTGTTATCCTAATAAATATTACGATGTTTGACGATTTGATATTTATCTTATAGTGTACGTTGTCCACACAGGAGCTAATAAAGACTTAAAGACATTGTAGGGACGCATTCTCTGTTTTTGGGGGACAAACAGCTGGTCCCCACAACGTCATATTTTAGGGTTCGACATGTAATTACATTCAAACCGAAAGCTCTCTTATAGTAGAATTGGGACGTTCTGATGCTGTGTTCACACCAAACGCAAAGCGAATTTTTTAATTTCCATTTTTTTATTCGCACAAGTTTGACCGCAGGATCGTGTGTGTTTAATCCCATCACTCTGCTAGATGCATCAAAGAGGAGGCGGGGCTTACCTCCATGTAGACGCCAACAAGGTTTGATCAGTCAGGCCTGAATTCACCATCCTTGCTGCTTTGTAGTGGCACAAAAAGTGGGTATGCAGTATATGCAGGTTGCTAAAGTGATGGCATTGGTATTTTCTATATTTAGCTGTTGTTCGTTTCTAAATCATTCCTGCACTCCCTTAATGTTATATAACATTTCAGAGGACTAACAGGCTGGATTAGGCGGCCTATCTCATAAGATTCCATCATAGAATTTTGACATGGAAGAGGGGGCGGGGCTTGGTGAGCAAGCAGGTACGAGTAGTAGTGAGTTGTCGTCTGTGGAACAAGATGGAGAAAGCATGGAAGCCCATACGTGATGATAACGGCACACTTATTTATTTCGGGGGGGGGGGGGGGGGATTGTTGCTGCATACCCCTCTGACACTCCCCCTGCTACGTCATGTTGTCTGGGTTCATGACATCACCCAGAGGTGCTTCGGTGGTGGAGTTCATCGAGCTGTATTCACATGTCGGCTGGTTAACGACAGCTGGATGAAACCAAAATATACTAGTTTTTTTTTTATTTTTATTGCAATGGACAGATACAAGGAGGCTGAATTAACGACACTATGAGGGCGATCTGTGACATAAAGTCTGAAGTCGTGTTTTGTTCGGTTCGTCTGCAAGAAAAAAATAGCTCTGAAAATGCTTGTTTTCTGGGTGGAGTTTGGATTTGCCAGGCCATGCTAACAATGTAGCTGCTCCATCAACACTGGCCTGTGGGGTGGCTGTGGCACTGAGATATAGTGGTACAGCATGTTGTCCTTCAATCAGAAGATCGGTGGTTCGATACCCGGATACTCCCCCCGCCCCCATAGGTTGTGTCATCTGAATATCTATGGTTATTTATTCATAAATGTATTATCTTTTTAGGCTTTATTTTCAGAATAATCTGATAGTGATTAAAGGGTATACATAGAGTTTAGGATTATAGCATCATAGTCTGTACAAAGAATCTACTTTAGAAAGAAGCACTTCTGTAAAACCTATTTGTCTTTTTGTTTTTCACTGTATCCTCATTTTGCTGGAACAAATACAGAATAAATACATACAAAACACAATTATTTGGATAAAGTTCATGTGTATGTTGTCCGATTTCACTGTGACCTTTAAAACCAGTCTTGGTTTATTCTACTGTATACAGACACATTACTGAGCAGAATCCCACTCTGATTGGACCAATCTACAGGACAGTAACTGGTGTAATTAAAGTCCATTCTTTAGACCTGCAGCTTCTCTAATGGAGAGAGGAATTAGATACGCTATCACTTTAAGACACATTTACATCATCAGGTTCTAAGCATGCAGCTTTAATGTGTCTAAAAGTTAACATGACAGTAACTCTTGTTCAACACAAGAGAATGGAAGAAGACCATGTGTGTTGATTTTAACTTGTTACTAGTTTGACTTCTTCACTGGTTGTAGTTCTAATTCAGTACCAAAAAGATGCTTCACCTGGGGGCTAAGCCCCCCTGTCTTTAAATCTTAGTGACATCTCTGGTTGTCACCAATCAACAACAATTTTATTTTTATTTTTGTACCAGTCAAATGACCTCTGAAGCTGGTCCAATGCCTGTTCTACACCTATTCTATTTCTATCGATTAGGGAATTCATTATGTCAATAAGGGTCCTCACAAGTGTAGAAGGGCGTGTTTGCTGTCAACAATCAGTGAAACCGATGATTTTGGCACCGGTGTCCAGATATTTTCATTTCATGAATTTCATTTATATTCACGCTAGCACAAAGTGATCCCATGTCTCTGGTTTAATATCGCACCAGAATCAAAGAAGAAACAATCAGTGGGATTGTGGGATGTTTGGTGTATGTATGTGATGGTGGGTCAGTGTGCCTTTTCATAAACAGCATTATATCAGTCACAAATATATATTTTGTTATTATAATACTATAACTGTGAGTTCATTATAGTGTGATGAATCAAATGAAAAGGTTGATTTATTTCAGAAATACCTCCTCTTAATTAATCTGTCATTGTTGACAGTAAATAATCACAAATGCACTTTTTCATCTTTATAGAATTGTGAGCACAGAGAGAAAAGAACAGTGTAAAATGACTTATATTTTATGAGATTGGATGTCTAATGTTGACGTATTCAAACGGGTGTAAAGTATGCTGATAGTTGTATAATGCTGAACTCGGCTAAACAGACTCACACTGTTACTGATCTGAACAGCAGTGGGACTTCCTGCTCAGTACAGTGAGTTTCTACTGTTACCTCTGTTTCCTCACATGGGTGTGTATGTGGTGACAGATACCTTCCTCTCTGTGTGTGAGTTGAGCCCCAGTGCATGCTGGGGGAGAGTAATTATGATGTAGTTATGATGTAATCCATACAATTAGACACAACTTCCTGTTTCCGACTGTGAAGGGTGCCCTACTGTGTTCCTTTACTGTTCTCTTCTGTGTTCCTTTACTGTCCTCTACTGTGTTTCTCTACTGTCCTCTACTGTGTTCCTTTACTGTCCTCTACTGTGTTTCCCTACTGTCCTCTACTGTGTTTCTCTACTGTCCTCTACTGTGTTTCTCTACTGTCCTCTACTGTGTTACTCTACTGTCCTCTATGGTGTTCCTTTACTGTCCTCTACTGTGTTTCTCTACTGTCCTCTATGGTGTTCCTTTACTGTCCTCTACTGTTTTTCTCTACTGTCCTCTACAGTGTTTTTCTACTGTCCTCTACTGTGTTCCATTACTGTCCTCTACTGTGTATCTCTACTGTCCTCTATGGTGTTCCTTTACTGTCCTCTACTGTGTTTCTCTACTGTCCTCTACTGTGTTTCTTTACTGCCCTCTACTGTGTTTCTTTACTGTCCTCTACTGCATGTCTTTACTGTCCTCTACTGTGTTTCTCTACTGTCCTCTACTGCATGTCTCTACTGTCCTCTACTGTGTTTCTCTACTGTCCTCTACTGCATGTCTCTAATGTCCTCTACTGTGTTTCTTTACTGTCCTCTACTGCATGTCTCTACTGTCCTCTACTGAGTTTCTCCACTGTCCTCTGCTAAGTTTTGTGTTTCGTTTTGGTGTCGTATGAAACCAGTGACAGCAGCAAAACATCTGCATGAACTTCTCTTTCTTTGACACACTGACCTGATAAACACTTATATATCTGCCAACTCAGAAACTTTCATCTCACCAGGCTCAGACACAGTTTACTGTCAGACACTTCTCTGATTATGAAACCAATCATTATTAGTATTAGGCTACTCATATTCCTTTTTACAACAGAGTCTGGCTTTAAAATAATAATAACTTGGACTTATATAGCGCCTTTCATAGTACTCAAGGTCGCTTCACAAAAAGTGTGTGTGTGTGGGTGGGAGGGGATCAAAGGACTTAGCGCAAAGAAATGTTTTGAGGTGCTTTTTGAACATGGGCAGGGATGGGGCAGAGCGGATGTGGAGTGGGAGACTATTCCAGTTTGTAGGAGCATAGGCAGAGAAAGCCCTGTCCCCAAATGTTCGCAACCTTGTGCGGGGTATTGCCAGCAGGTCCTTGTCAGAGGACCGCAGGGAGCGTGACTGAGTGTAGGGGTGGAGGAGATCTTTGAGGTATTGTGGTGAGAGTCCATGGAGAGCTTTGTAGGTGAGCAGGAGGATCTTGTAGGTGATGCGTGACTTGACTGGCAACCAGTGGAGCTGTTGGAGGATGGGAGTGATATTCTGCCAGGGCTTGGTGTTGGTTAGAACCCTGGCAGCTGAGTTCTGGACACGCTGGAGCCTGCTAAGGTTAAAAGTGATATCGGAATTGACTTGTATTCAAATCTGTCAAGTCTCCTCAACTTTTTCATTTTCTTGTTTTTGTTGTTGTGTTTCTCAGTTTTGCATATGAGGACATCAACTAGAAGGAGAACGTCTGTGGCTTTAAGCTGAATGAATCTGTTGACTGAATACTGAAGTCAACATGGCAACTCATTTACTGAAAGCTTCAGCAACTTTGTCTTCGTCAGATTGATGTTTTTATGAAGAAATATTATATGAACATGTAATGAACACAACTTCTGTTATGACATTATGACGTGTGTGTGTGTGTGTGTCCTCTGTGATTAGTGAGGAAGATAAAGTCAGAGACACACAGGCAGCCATGTTGGAAACAACCTGTTTGACAGGTCGTTTTGCTGCAGTTTGTAGTAAATGATAGTCGCTCTGTGTGTGTGTGTGGTGTGTGTGTGTGTGTGTGTGTGTGTGTGTGTGTGTGTGTGTGGTGACCTGTGATGAAAGCAGAGTTAATGAGTCTTGTGTCAGCTCTTTTATGAGGTGTGTGTGTGTTTACCAGCTGACTGACTGATGACTCCCAGCTACAGGAATGTCCACACACACACACACACACACACACACACACACACACACACACACACACACACACACACACACACACACACACACACATTGTAATAACGTCCTTGCTGAATGAAAAGTGACAGATTTTTTTCTGCTCGGGGAAATGATTTGGAGACAAGAGACAGGAAGCAGTTTGACATTGAAAGAGAGTCAGGGTGTGACCTGAACCAGATGGACCCAGGACCCAGGAGGGGCCCTCTGTTTTCTGTTGGTCTGCAGAAACCTCTCAGGTGTCCATTTACAGACAATACTGGAGTCAGAGGAGGGCTGAGGTCTGAAATTATAGCCGCTACGCTTCATGTTCAAACAAGAAGAAAAAGTATTCTTCAAGAAAAAATACTATTGTAGAAATGAAATTGTTTTATTTAAAAACCTTGGATTATTAATGACATGTCTTTATCAAATGAAAAAATGAAAAAAATAAAAGTGTTTCTGTGGACCAGATACACTTGCAGTCAAAACACAGACACATACACTGACTCTGTGGGACAGACACACTGCCATGTGGACAGACACACTGTCTCTGTGACAGACACACTGTCCATGTGGACAGACACACTGCCATGTGGACTGACACACTGCCACGTGGACTGACACACTGTCTATGTGGGACAGACATACTGTCTCTGTGGGACAGACACACTGTCCATGTGGACAGACACACTCTATGTGGGACAGACATACTGTCTCTGTGGGACAGACACACTGTCCATGTGGACTGACACACTGTCTATGTGGGACAGACATACTGTCTCTGTGGGACAGACACACTGCCATGTGGACAGACACACTCTATGTGGGACAGACATACTGTCTCTGTGGGACAGACACACTGTCTATGTGGACAGACACACTGTCTCTGTGACAGACACACTGTCTATGTGGACAGACACACTGTCTCTGTGGGACAGACACACTGTTTATGTGGACAGACACACTGTCCATGTGGACAGACACACTGTCTATGTGGGACAGACACACTGTTTATGTGGACAGACATACTGTCTATGTGGGACAGACACACTGTTTATGTGGACAGACATACTGTCTATGTGGGACAGACACACTGTTTATGTGGACAGACATACTGTCTATGTGGGACAGACACACTGTTTATGTGGACAGACACACTGTCTCTGTGGACATTAAACTGTTAGAAGAGAGGCTTAAATGTCCCACTGCAGTTGAACCCACTCTCAATATATCGTTTCTCCTTGCGTCTCTGCCTCTTTGATTGCAACATTTCCCAGCGCATTTGAACGCAGCATGGTAAAGGCTGCGTTCAGTGTGTCAGTGGATTTGAGTCGCTGCGGATCAGTTGGACACGCAGACGCTGCTGAGACCGCTGATCTGAAGCTGCTCGTCTCCGGGAACATCTCACGAAGGTGGCCGTCTCTTCTGACGCTGCAGCCGGCTTTTGATGAGAGAGTGAGCCGCCGATCCGCCGCCATGACTCCCCGCTGTGAGTAGACAAACACCGGCTGCTGATGCAACAAAAGTTTCATAAAAGTAGAAATATATCTTTTAATGAAACGGCTTTATTTTTTTGGTCAAAGCAGTTCAAATGTTGAAAATGAAGAATAACTAACATGAGTTCATGTTTTTTATGAAGAAAACATGATTGCAACTACAATAACAGTTATACAACGGGTTTATATTCTCGAGTCAAATATGTGAAAGTGTCTTTTCTGAAGCTCAAGGTGACACGTTCAGGTGACACAAAAGAGAAATATATCAACAATAACGAGACCAAAGCTGAGACGTTTTCAAGCATAAATGAAGTAGCCCACTCATGTAATATCAGGAGGACTTTACTGGAACATTTGTAGATCATTAGTGATTCAGTTGAAGATTGTTCTGACAGGTTAGATGTTATATTGTCAGAAGATCAAAGGTCAACTGTCTGTTGAATCATGAAAGATTTCATCCTAAAATATTCTAAGAAAAAAACATCTAATTTTGTATAAAACAGTTTGATTGACTCCGTTTTTGTGACTTTGTCTAGTGGAGACGGTTAGTTTGAGGCAGCAAGAAATGTCACTGATAAAATTATGAAAAATGATTTGTCCTGTCGTTAGAGACAGTGTGTTGTCCAGAGACAGTGTGTTGTCCAGAGAGACAGTGTGTTGTCCAGAGACAGTGTGTTGTCCAGAGAGACAGTGTGTTGTCCAGAGACAGTGTGTTTTCCAGAGACAGTGTGTTGTCCAGAGACAGTGTGTTTTCTAGAGACAGTGTGTTGTCCAGAGACAGTGTGTTTTCTAGAGACAGTGTGTTGTCCACAGACATGGTGTGTTCACAGACAGTGTGTTGTCCACAGACATGGTGTGTTGTCCACAGACATGGTGTGTTCACAGACAGTGTGTTGTCCACAGACATGGTGTGTTCACAGACAGTGTGTTGTCCACAGACATGGTGTGTTCACAGACAGTGTGTTGTCCAGAGAGACAGTGTGTTGTCCACAGACATGGTGTGTTCACAGACAGTGTGTTGTCCACAGCGTTGTCCACAGAGAGAGCTTGTTGTCTACAGAGACAGTGATGTGTCCAGCGATGCGTTCACTGACACATTCTCTGAGGTTTCTACATACCGTATAAATGTGCAGCCTGCTGAGTCAGCGTGTGTGAAGAATGTAGAGCCATCAAAGTATTTGTTTTTTCATCTGTCTCTCCTTTCTGTCTCATTTCTTTACCACCTCCTCCTCCGGTCTTTCTCCTCTCTTCTCTTTCTCTGTCTGCTCCAACTCCCTCTCCCTCTTCCTCTCTCCCAAAGTCTCTCCCCCTCTCCTCATCTCTCTCCCTCTCTGCTCCTCTCTCTCCTTTCTCCCCCTCCTCTCTCTATCCCCCTGCTCTCTCCTCTCTCTCTCCTGCTCTTGCTCGTCTCTTTCTCGCTCTGCTCCCTCTCTCTCTCTCCTCCCCGTCTCTCCACCCGCTCGTCTTTCTCTCTCCTCCCTCTCTCCCCCTCATCTCTCTCCCTCCCTCTCCTCCCCCCTTTCTTTCTCCTCCTCTCTCCTCTCTCTCTCCTCTCGCTCGTCTTTCTCTCTCCTCTGTCCTCCTTCTTTTTCCTCCTTCTCCTTCTCTCTTTTCTCTTCTTCCCCCTCTCTCTTCTCCCTCTCTCCTTTCTCTCCACTCTCTGCCCCACCTCTTCTGTCTCTCTCTTCCTCCTGTAGGTGTGTGTGTGTGTGTGTGTTTACTGTAAGTCTACTGCATGTAAAAGCTAGCTTATAACAATATAATAATACAACATTGTTAGTATTAAATGTCAACATAAAACAGAAGAGAACACAAAGATGAAGTAGAGAGGTTGGTTAGAGAGTGAGCTCCAGCTGTTCTGTGATGTTGTGTCTCTCGGTTGAGACATGTACAGATATATATCGCTGCTTCTGTGGCGTTGACGCCGTTTTCTCCAAGTAGATGTTGCATTTTATCTCTGGTCGGAGAGCGGATCAAGATCTTGGAGATCACATTTCATCTCTGCAGGACGTTGTTGTCACACGGTCGTTTAACAACAGCAGGGCAAGTGTCTCCACGTCTCTGTGTCCTGTTAGTTGGTGAGCCTCCACACCAGCTGGATGAGGGGACTCCTGTCCATCTCCTGCTCTGCATCTCCTCCTCTCCATCTCCCCTTCCTGGCAATGGAGGGAGGTAATGGGAGGAGCCGGACTCACTTGTTTTAAGAGGATTGTTGACTTTGATTCATTTGTTTTCTAATGAAAAGGGGAAATTGGCCGAGTTCAGCTCGGTGGATGCATGGTTGCCGGTGTTCCCGTGGACTCTGAGAATGCTTTTTCCAATCTCAGTATGTAGAAGTTCTTTCTCCTCCCCTCTCTCTCCTCCTCTTCCTCCTCCTGACTGAAAAAAAGCTGGATGTGAAGTCAAACGAGCAGAAGAATGAATGAATGAATGAAATTCAGAAACAACCCATCACATCTTCACTTTCCGTGCTTGTCTTTTGTTGACCTTTGATCTTTGCTCTGTTTGTGACCTGTCATGTTGGCGTCCTACTTTGACGTTTTACCTGAACACATCACCGTTTAGTCATGTGACCTGACAGAAACGTAAAGCATGATGTTCATACAATATGTGACGTTTTTAAGTGAATTAAAAAGGTCACATGATGATAAAACAGACAGTTGATGTTCTCTGTTAAAAAATCATTGATTCAGTGGACGTTATGGACTTTATGATCCTTGAATGTATTCTATTACCAGTAAAACAAACAGAATAAATGAATCTACTGAGAGAAGTTTCAGTTTTTTTGTCATGAAACAGGAAGTGAGATCGAGCAAGATAATCCAGACGTCGAGCAGTTCAACTCATCAGCTGTAATAAAGCACACAGACACACCTTCATGTACCTGCAGAGAGACGTTTAGTGGCCCCCATAAAACTGAATGATGGTTCTTATCAGCATGACGAGGACGTTTTTCCATCTCACTTTTTATAAAACCAGAACTCACACACAAACCAAACCTCATTCACATTCTGTTGAATTTAGTGACGAGAAACAAAATCTGATTTCTTCCATGATTGCGTTTCCGATTGGTATCAAAACACAAATGGCCTGCACTCTGCTGAGTCCCTAAATGCATCATCTCAAGTCTGTTTATATTATTCAAGATCGTACAACCAAAGGTGAATCAGAGTTGATGGCTTGTATGTTAGACTTCAACATCTGCTCCTTCCAGTCAACAAGGACCCAGATGATCAACTGGTCCTGTCTTCTGTGGACATACAGAGACAAGGACAGGACACACTGGTAATGAGGGTTTCGTTTTGAAACCGGAAACCAATGCTTTCTCTACGTTCTCTGAACATAATGAAGTGGTTTGATGTCCACACTTGAACATAAACATAAAAACCTTAATTATGTTTTATTGTAATGCTGCAACTAGTGATTCTTTTTTTTACAAAGGATTCATCTGACGATGGTTTTCTAGATTAGTCTTTCAATAAAATGTAAAAATAATGTCAAGTGTTTTTTCATAGTCCAAAACAGCGTCCACAAATGTCTCGTTTTGTCCACATCTCAAAGATATTCAGTTCAGACAACAACAATATTAATATTATTGACTTCTGTTCTTAAAACAAATTGTCAAACTGATTGATTGATTCTCAAAATAGTTGGGGATTAATTTAATAATAACTAACTGATGAATCATTGCAGCTGTGGTTTATTGCCAAATATAGTAGATATTATTGGTTCCAGTATGAAGACAGATGTTTTAAATGCACGTTCTGTCGTGTAATCCGTAATCTGGTTCACCAACGTCAGTGACGTGTGTTGGTGACTTTACAGCTGCTGATGGTTGAAGTTCAGGTGTCATGTTGTTGAGACGAAGACAAAGATGAGGAAACTGGGACAAAGTCTGTCCATTTTTTCAACTGAAAACGTACTTTTAATCCAAACCAATGTAAGTGTTTTGTCTCCCGGAGAGCTGCTCAATAAAAAAAACATTTCATCTTGTGGACAAAGAGATGGAATAAATCAGAGTTAGTGATGTTCAGCTTGTGAGTCTCATGTCCTCAGAGACATTTACCCAACTAGTCCTCTCCGCAGGGACAAATAATATTATTTTGCCCCACAGGTGATGTTGAGAGAGCAATTTGTACTGAATGAGAGTCAGATGCATTGTGGGTAGCTGTGGCCTCACTGAGAGCAGAGTGTGATGTGTTTCATTATATTACATAACCTTTAAAGTTGCCGTGTTTCTGCTGGTACCCACATCAGTCTGTTTGCAGAACAACTATTATTATTACTGTCTGTCCATCTGTCTCCATCGGTCTGTCTGACCCTCTGTCTGTCTGTCTGTCTGTCTGTCTGTCTGTCTGTCTGTCTGTAATGACTATGATTTTAAAGAGTGACTAAAGAGTTTTGACTGAAGGGCCTCTTGGCTGGAAAATTTAAAAAATGCCTCTCAAAGGTGAAAAAAAGTATCAACATGTCCAAAGTAGGGGAGACACATCCAGCCACATCTGTCGTTGGTTCAGAGTATCCTTACACTCACAGCACAGGCCCTTTCCCACTTTACTGTGGACTTTACATTGAAATGAAACCTTTTTGAAATTAAAATCAAATCTGTTGAATCAGTGCCGTTGACTTATATCTAGTGATAGGAATGTGCTTGCCTGACATGTATGCTCTGTATTAGCATCAGTATTAGCAATTAGCACAAGGGACTCGCAGGTTTGTTGGCGACAGTTTTCGACTAAAGCGGAATCCATGTACTTGCACCTGGCTCCAGATCAGTAATAGCAACAATCACCGTCAATAGTTTCAACCAGTAGGGCAGATTTGTAACATTCTATTTATGTGCACTAAAATGTCAAGATTTGGACCTGAATAAATCAACAACACTACTTACTGGTTTTCAGCTGAAAACAAATGTGGGGTGTTTCTGATTGGGTTATGGTGAAACTGTTTATTTTCCTGATGATAAAAGTTCTCGGCATGATGGAGAGATTTGTCATTAATACATTGTAATGCGGATTATAGTGTTAGACACGTTTTTTACAAACACTTGAGTTTCATAGATGTCGTTGATGTGGAACAGACAATCAATCACCATGGATCAGCTCCAGGAGACGCCAGAGAGGTGGTTGATGGGACTTTGGAGCCATTACAGTTCTTTTTTATCAGAGCAGCTCGGCTCTCGACAGTCGTCTACTGTTCACTAGAAACACAGTCTGATATTGGGACTTTATGGTCAGTGTCATAACGTGATAAGCGTTTCTTTGTTTCTTGTGCTTTTATTTTGCAACATGGCAATTGTAGAGATCCGTAGTGTTCGTCTGCAGAATCATCTTGTGTGATATGGGACGTGACAGATTTTCTTCTTCTGCCTTTCGCTTCTTCACACAAAATATGTTGTTTAAAGTTTCAACATTTTGGGAAAACACACCAACGTACTGGGCGGACGGATACAGGGTTCAGTGTGACCATTCACAGTGGACCAAGAAATAGTCCCAGATCCGTTTAATTGTGTGAGTGAGCTTCAGAGGTGTGTTGTGTTTCTGAGCTTTAGACATGCTAGCTGTTTCCCCCTGATTCCAGTCTTTTTATGCCTTATGTCTTATTATATCATATTTGCTAAAAGAAAAGTTGGAGTCGTTACATTTGATCATCCCTGAATGTGCGTGCCAAACTAACACTCAAGAGCTGAATTTTGCAAAAAAAAACATGTCTGTTTAGCAGGCCGGGATTCTCTGATGAAAGACAATCTCCAGTTGCATTATGGGAATTGTAGGACTGTAGTGTTTCTGGATCTTTTTGATCTGTTTGTGGCCAACTCAGCTGACGGGTGAATCTGCAGCCACACTGACGTTGTTACATCAAAGCGTCTCACCGACTTATCATTACAGCTAAAGTCCACATCTCCTGACAGACAGTGAACACAACACAGACCATCTGTGTGTGTGCGTGTGTGTGTGTGTGTGTGTGTGTGTGTGTGTGTTTGTGTCTGTGTGTTGAATTGAATTGAGTCAAAACCCTGCTAGGCTAGTTAGCTTTAGCCTGAGCTACATGAGGTACAGGAAATATTCAGATACTTAACTGCAGTAAAAGGTGAGGCACGTTTAACTATAGAAGCATTTTATTCACCAGAGTAGGGTCACCTTGTAAATGAACAGACACGATGTGTGGTATTAAGACAACACTCAAAACACACCGCATTTTAAAAATGACACAAATAACAACAGCAATATAATACCATGCATACGTAGCTTGCCACCTCCCTGAATGAGGCTAACATTGCAGCGTTGGACCAGTCACTCCTCCCGTCAAGCCTCGACTTCCACTCCACTGGCTCATCTGCAGAATCTCCTGATTCCACAGCTGTTCTGTTTCCTGTTGATAGAAACATCTTTCTAAGACTTGTTTTGAGCTCACAAAATACAGTTGAATTTGCACTTGTTTGAGTAAATAGAAATGCAAGACTAGAAATCCAGTTAGCAGAATATACTGATGATTCATAAGAATCTATTGGCTTAGGGGAATCACCTGACTTTCTTTTCACTCATGTGTCTCCTTCTCTTTGCCTCAAGTGTCATTTAAGTGGAATAAATAACATTTTTATAGCTTCACTAAATAAAGTAAAAAGTTATTTAATGTTAATTCTAATTCTGCTAAATCAAGTGAAACAAATTACCTGCATTGGTATTAAGCTATGTGTGTGTAGACCATTGATTTTTAACCTGGTCACGTCGGCTCACCTTTCTGGGTTTAGCTTCTGGGAATAAAACAGAACAGAAGTGGCAGAAGTTCAACTGCATCCAGCAAACTAGAGAGAACTATCACACAAATGTAAGACAGAAAGGCAGTAACTTACGTTTCTCAATGCAAAAAATACTCTGTTACAGTTAAAGTTCTAATATCACACAGTAAAAATACTCTGTTACACTAAAAGTCCTAATACCAGGCTGTAAAATGACTATGATACAGTGAAGGTACTAGTACCACACAGTAAAAATATTATTTTTTAATTAAAAGTAACGTAAACAAAGCTTTCAGATAAGTGATTTTAAGGTAGAAAGTGATATGAAAAGGAAATATACAAGTTATGCACAAGTATCGAGATTCTACATTTTAGAGACATAATAATGTTTGTTTAAGCAGACGTCAGCTCTTGTCTGAAGTTAATCCTGTTGTCATACAGTTTAATGAAATAAAGAAACAGGACAGGATTTCAAGTTAAAAACAGGAATAAAGATAAAGTTTGAGCAGGAAGTCATTTTTATTTAATGACATTCCTGTTTTTATTTTGAATGTACTGACTGTTCCCACTGTTTCCTTCAGCTCACATACATCAGCTGATTATCCATACAGCCATTAGTCACGAAACACACACACACTGAAGGTCAAGGCCGAGGTCCACGCCTCTGTCTGATTGGATATCTGCTTCTCCTCCTGGTTTCCTGTTTGTGACGTTTTGAAAGGTTGCAGACCTCTTCACCTTCACGTGACATTTAAGTGCCCCATCGGTGTTGTTTGTTTTGTTTGTTATTTATATGTAAACAGTCAGTTTACATATAAACTCAATGCAGTGTCCCTGCGGTGAGTTGCCATGACGATTGTGCGGTGGATTCTTTAATACTTTGATAAAATGTTTGTATTTTTTTTTTTCATTTCAAACTGTTGTTTTGACAAGAAGCTGGGTGTATCTAGAGAACAGATGAGATACTGGAGCCATTCAATATTTTACATTTTTGTGTAAAAGATGAGCTAAATGTTTAATGGTGTTGGGAAACGACTAAAGTCAGTTTAGATGAACTCTTAATTGACGCACCAGTCTGGTCGGACTCAAACCTACAACCTCTGAATCGCTTCTGTTGGTTTATATTCATGTTTAGAGCAGAACATTTGATCCAAATGGCCCAAAGTCATGTGAAGTGCTTGTGAAGATAATGCAACCCCGTTTCCTGCAATATGACTTTCACAACTACACTTCACTCTCAATTACGTTTCCCGTTGTTTATGAAACATGTTGGTTAACAAACAAAAGAAAGAAGAAAAAACAGGACGTCAAAACAAGGCAGTAACGTCCGGCGGTCCACCAGTCCCCACCAGTCTCTACCAGTCTTCACCAGTCCCCACCAGACCAGTCTCCACCAGTCCCCACCAGTCTCTAACAGTCTCCACCAGTCTTCGCCAGTCTTCACCAGTCCCCACCAGACCAGTCCCCACCAGTCTTCACCAGTCCCCACCAGTCTCTAACAGTCTCCACCAGTCCCCACCAGACCAGTCTCCACCAGTCCCCACCAGTCTTCGCCAGTCTTCACCAGTTCCCACCAGTCTCTACCAGTCTCCACCAGTCTTCGCCAGTCTTCACCAGTTCCCACCAGTCTCTACCAGTCTCCACCAGTCTTCGCCAGTCTTCACCAGTTCCCACCAGTCTCTACCAGTCTCCACCAGTCTTCGCCAGTCTTCACCAGTCCCCACCAGACCAGTCCCCACCAGTCTTCACCATTCCCCACTGACCAGTCCCCACCAGTCCCCACCAGTCTTCACCAGTCTTCACCAGTCTCCACCAGTCTCTACCAGTCTCCGTGTCCCCATGTGGCTACGATCACAACACCGACATAATGTTACGGCTACTATTCATGACTAGTCTATGTTTTATGACTTGGGCCAACTGTCTCAACATCCAGAACCTCAGTGATCACAAATATACTGATGGAGCAACATCATCATATTCTTTGTTGTTTGTTTGGAAATGCAAGGAAATGAAATAGGAGTAGAAGTGACATTCTCATTCAGATCAACGTAGCAGGGTGAGCAGAGCGGCGGCCATCTTTAAGTGTAAAAACTCAACACTTCAATCAATTCAACTTAATGCTTGATCTACACCAGCGGTCTCAAACTGGTGGTCCACGGGCCACATCCAGTCAACCCCCCCTCTCCATCCGGCCCATCCCCCCTGATGTCAAAAATATTACGTTTATAAAGTTATTTTATTATTTTACTTGTTTCATATCAATTTAAACTACCCCTTGTAATAAAAACCCAATTACATTTGTTTAAAAAAGTAAATAAAAAGTATTACGCAATACAATGGCAGAGGTCAGAGGTCATGGTGCTGCGCATGTCCAGCCTTGACAGCAGCGTTTTTCCATAAAGTGTGCTGGGCTGTCGCGTTCTGCCACAAACAGCAAACATGTCGTTTTTCAGCAGAAAAGAAAGGTGGACTGGGAACAGAAAGACGGAGTTGCACTGACATGTCAGGAAAAAGTGGCGGTTCTAAAGGAATACAATGTCAAATGCCATTACTGGTCTAAACAAGGAGAGCAGGATGAGAAGTAGAAGGAGAGGACAATGTTGACATGGAACTCCTGTGAGATGACAAGACCATCAGCGGCCCTGAGACCATTTGAGTTTGAGACTGGTGTGAACACTCAACCTGGATATTGTCAGATGAGCAACAACTTTGGTTACAGCAAAGCATAAGAGGATTTATGGATGTTTGTTCCCGCTCAGGCAGGGGTGGAACGAAATCCTTGGGAAGAGTAGACGTGTGTATCGTGCGTTTGTTGAAGTTATGAGTCAGAGAAGTGTTTCGTGTTTTATGATCTCTCTGCTGACCGACTACAATAACTGGCTTCCTGTTGTTGTGAGAACACCTGCACACACCTGTCCCTGTCGCCTCACACAGTCGCCTCACGTCACCAGAGGAGGCGCCTCACAAACCTCTGGTTCAGACTCTGTTGACTTCAGTTAGTCTTCAGGTCTGACCCCTTTTTTTTAAAGAGGAAGGATCTGGTGCCTGGTCGGCCCGCCACCCTGGTTCTGGTGTTTGTGGTGGTTTTGACCGGACCACACCCAGCGGTGAGCGATGGGAGACCCAGGAGTCCTTGCCTCTGTCCGTGACACTATCGCCGTCCTTTCCGCTCCCATTGTTTGTGTCCAGGAGCTTCCGTGATGCCCTACGACCCTCTTGAAGAAAACAGGTTGTGTGTGAGCGCCGCCGGGCTCCGCGTGGGTTTCCTGAGCCCACTGCCGGGGCTGCTGGGTATTTATGGAACCAACACCGCTGAATCACTTCCCACTTCACCCTCACTAATGTTTGTGTGCATGTGTGGCTTCCTCAGTGTTCGCGTCTGTGTGTGTGTGTGTGCGTGTGTGTGTGTGTTTGTGTGTGTCTATTTTTGGCAGCAGCAGTGTGTCCTGAGCTGGTGAGACTGCAAAACCAACATGAACAACATCCTCTCCCAGTCTCACACACACACACACACACACACACACACACACACACACACACACACACACACACACACACACGGCGATTGATTTATAAAAATATTTTTACATACATAAATATACTATATTAAGTAACATTTTTCTATTATATAGTATTGTATAGTTAGATTTAGATTGATCCCTGGCTCCTCCAGTCCACATGACCAAGTGCCCTTGGGCAAGATACTGAACTAGAAGGATGGCAGCGTCTGTCATCAGGGCATCAATGTGTGTGTGAAAGGGTGAATGTAGACATGTAGACTAAAGCGCTTTGAGTGGTCAGAAGACAAGAAAAGTGCTGTATAAACTCAGGTCAGACTGTTCACTACTTTCTCAGGTAGTTTGATATAAATCCTCTAAGATGGGTAACTCTATCTATAGCTACTCTATCCAGCAATTATTTCATGTTTTATCAGTGTGTGCACATTAAAAACGTGATAAAACAAACCTTTCAAAACAAAGAGCTGATTTGCAGCTGAAGGCTTCTATTTAATCATTAAGAAGTTTTCCATTAATCATTACAGCGTTCTAATCTCTGCCATCGGTTAATGTTCGATGACTTTATGTCTTAACCATTTATCGCTATGGGAACGTGTGACATCAGCTGCTTTATAACGGGGCGGATCTGTCGACCCGTTCACCTGTGGTTTAATACACCCTGAGCCCGTTTAAAACGAAGGTGACACTGTAGACCCTGATTGTGATTGAGAGTCCTTGAGGAGGTCGAATGAGTCCTTAAAAAGAGTTCTTGAGGAGGTCAAATGTGTCCTTAAAAAGAGTCCATGAGGCGACATGTTCCAAAAGTCCTTGACCGTGTCTGCCAACCAATCAGAAATGTGTGTTTTCTGTTGCCATGGCTTTGACATCAGGTGTTGAATTCCAGAGCAGTTCAACTTTATTCACTGTGGTTATGTGTGAATGCAGGTTGACTATACTTTTACAGCTCAGTTTGGGTGTTTTCATGTAAAGGTGACGCAACAACAAGAACCAGGATATGTACCTGAAAGCATTACCATTACCACAGACGATGTATTCAAGACCCTTCAACATTCGATCTGTGATTGAGCTTTACTGATGCACAGACTTCTGCTCACTTCAGTCTAACTCATAGAAATGAAGTGAAATGTGACATTGAACTGTTTTCAGTGTTCAATCCAAAAGAAAATAGTGTGGTTAGTTTTTTATGGTGACAACACGTCAGTCGGGCCTGAACGTGTTTTCACAGTATAGTTGTACGGTTGTTAGCCAAGTTAGCTAGTTTCTAGTTAGCTAATTATATTAGTACATAGCAGTGAGGCAAAGGGACCGTTAGGCAAAGGCGGCAACCTCCGGTTCTGAAAAGTGAAGCCAAACCAAGAGTGCCTTAAACGTGTATTTTATTTGTTGGCCAAATAGAGTCTGATTGCATGGAAGTCTATGAGAAAATGACCCCACTTTTCACTTAAATTATTATCTCAGTAAATATTGTAGAGTGACTCCTCTGATCTGATTTCAATAATCTGAGTCTGTAAAATAACAGTAAGATGTACTGCAGTAGAAGTAGAAAGTCACACACAGCACTTGAGTTAATGTAGCCTACTTTGTTACTTTCCAACCATTTGACAGAGAATGTGATTAGTATTGATATTAATCTCAAATACAGGTGAGACAGGTGAATAACACTCTTTACTCTTTTTGAACGATCCAATCACATCTAAAGGATTTAATTCAAATCAAATGATGAAAATACATCACATCACTAAAGCTGCTGAAGATGCTGTGACTGAAGAGGTCAATCTGAGATCTTGTGAGTCCTCATCCTGAACTGACCCGGACGTCTTTCAGGACAAGGAGGAGGATGAGGAGGATGTGTTGCCATGGTGGCCGTGCGTCACTTGTTATAAAGTGTAACTGACTGTCTCCGTGAGGGAGGAGTCTAATCAGCCTTATCAGCAACTTTCCTCAAAGTCTGAACACAACCGGGTGGTCTCACAGGCAAAGTACTCTTTATAGTACTGTTAGTACTGCTGTACTGCTTTACTGTAAAACAACACATGTATACTTGAAGACCAGAAAACTGTTAGAGAATGATAAAGAATAAAGCAATCACTTTCATCGTTTAAGAAAATGTAAAAAAAAAGGTAAATGAATTAATACTTTATCAAAACTAAATTCATAAAACAGAAATCAGATGAATGAAGAACAAATCTACTTCAAAAAAGAAGGGAATTTTAAATTTAATGAATAAACAAATGTAATCAATGTTTTAAATCATATTACTTTTATTCATATTCCCCCTTTAATGCCTAAGCACACTTTTTTCCAGATTAAAACATGTACAGAATAATGTATTAATTAACTAATTTATATATTAATACATCAATCAATTTTATTTATTCCCTCCCTTATTTGGAGTAAATTCATAAACTGCCATTGTAACAGACAGTTATTAGGTAATAGTTTATTCATAGGGGTGTGACGATACACTCCGCTCACGAGACGAGACGAGACACGATATTGGGTTCACGAGAACGAGACGAGACGAGATTTTAAGAAAACTAAAATGACAAAATATAGTTGCACGTGCATTTTAAAATATTTTATTATAACTCTTTACATGCATGATGTAAGCATGATCTTTTAATAAACTTCTTCTTTCACAAATTTAAACTAAAACTAAAATTTATAAAAGTTAAAATAAAATAAAATATTTATTTTTCCCAAGTGTAAATATGTACAAAACCAAATCAAAGTTCTACTTTGTCAATACAGAGTGCAAATAGTGCAAACGGAGCCTGATCATGAACAACATGCTGCAACTACAGCATCTTCAGCATCTCTGACATCGCAGCTGTCAAGTGTATCAATGCTTCGGGAGTTTTGTCTCATCTCTGGGCTGGTGATGCTGCTATGGCAGCTTGCTACTCAAGGTAACGAGCCAGCATATCCAACGTGCCCGTGATTAACTTGTGTGATGGCAATTGTAGCCGTTTCTGCTTGGACATTTTCACCGCGGTAGCCGCTGAACTACGATGAAAAAAAGCAGTCACATGTCTCACCCGCCCGAGTAAATGAGCGACGCGGGGAACACCGAGGCCAGCTTGGGTTGCAAGATTTATAGTGTGCGCAAAACAGATGTTCAATCCCGCGTCGCGGACGGCCACGTCCATATTACGTGCATTGTCGGTAACAATAAGCGATGCCGTGGTTGGGTTTTTTAAGCTCCCAGTCAGTAACAGCTGTCTGTAAAACCTCAGCTATGTATAGCTCACAAATCTCGCGAGACAGATTTTTAATGCGACGAGAAATATCGTCGACTTTAATCTCGCGAGATCTCGTGGTACGAGATCTCGTCACACCCCTATTTATTCATAAACGGTATTCATGTTAAAATAAGTTGGTCCACCAGTCTTGTATGGGAGTTGGTGGTCTGGTTGTTGGGGCAAGAAATTAGATAAAATCGCTTTAAATCATGGTCCACTTACTAGTGTTTTCCAGGGCACTTATATCTTCAGTACATTATAATATTTGTTGAGGATATAATCACTTTACAGATAACTTCTTCAGACATATTGGCACAGTTGCCACAGTTATTGGCAGCATACTTAAATCTAATTAAATCTGATTTTGTCAGTGGCTTTATTTTTAAGGAACATTTTTAAGTTAGTTTTCCGCTCTTTGATTGATTGATTGATTGATTAATCTCACTTCCTACCCAGGTCCCTCCCCCGCTCCCCCAGCTCCATCATGCCCGTCTTCAAAAACCTCCCAGTGCGCCTGAAAGGCGGCGGTCCAACTCTACACAACGCTTTGATCCTACGCAGGATGAGCCTCAACATCACCCCCCGCCATCACAACCCCTTCGACAATGACGATGATGGCATCCACGGCAATGGCGGCCACAGCGACCACTGGTCCCCCGGCAGCTCGCTGCTCGATGGCGATGTGCCGAGGGACCGCAACCCATTTGAGGATGAGGAGGACGAGAATGAGGCCAACGAGGGGAAGAAGGGAAGCAGAGTTGGAGGTTCGGTGAAGGCCTCGTTCAAGTTCATGTCCCCACTGAAGACTCTGGGGAAGCTGGGTAAGAACCTGAGACTGTCGGGGAGGAGCAAAGGAAGTGACACGCCTTCACCACAGGAGTCGCTGCAAGGAACGCCTTCACCTGCAGAGAAGAAGAAGAGGGGGAGAAGGAGCTCTGAGGGAAGTCTGTTGAGGTAAAGTGGGATGATTGCAGTTTTAAGAGGATTAGGAGAGTTTGGGATGAAAATACCTAAAGCTAAAATGCAGTGAAGAGAGTATGTAAAGGTCAAGAGAGATATCCTCTTTGTTGCCTAAAACTAACTATGTGAGTTTTTACGATTTTTGTTTGGTTCTGTTTAAAACTGTAACCACCACTAAAAATGGATAGTGGGTATGTGTGTTTTTGTAAAGTGACACATTGGTGATGGCTTTCCCAAACCTAACTAAGATATTTTGTTGCCTAAAGCGAATGCTGTTGTTTAATAATGTCTGTTTCACAAACTGCCTTGAAGCTGTGTTGTGCCATCAGGAACAGGGCCTTTCCTCTCCAAAATATTTACAATTCAATTATAATCTGACAGAAGATTTGTTGAAGTAAAGAAGGACAAGCAAAGGCTCTAAATTGGGATAGATGTTTTGATAGATTTTTCAAGTCAAGGATTTGAGGTGAAGAGGGATGATGGGAGTTTGTCATGGTATAGAGGGATCCAGGTAGAAGGGATCCAATCTTTCAGAGTGAAGGGGGATGCAGGGCGTTAAGGTTAAGGGTGAAGAAAGTTTGTTGAAGAGGGACAAAGTATGGTTGGATTTTAAATGTGAAGCCAATAAGGGATTAAGAGAGTGAAGAAAGGGTTCCGTCCTTCCCGTCCCTCCCAGGTTTGCTGGGAAATACCGCGACACCCTCGGCTCCCGTAAGGAGTCTCTCACCAACGGCGAGCTGAACTGCTCGGAGAGCGAGTGCGACTCCACCAGCCGCCGCCTGTCCTTCATGAAGATGGTGGGTCTGGGGAAGCTGAAAAGGGAGTCCATGAATGACCACTCATCCCAGGGCCCAGAGGAGCAGCCGGTGCAGGAGGAGGCACCGGAAGAGGTCAAACCCAGAGAGCCATTGTCAGGTAAGAAACGTCACCAATGAGGAGGCACAAGTCTTCTATGTCAGCAGTGACAATAATAGCTTGTTGTTGGTCTGTTACCAGTGGAAACGTTTAGGGTTTAACTTTGAGGATGATGGTGTCTTGCTGATCCGTATTGCCTTGTTTTTGCTCCTTCCAAGAAGACAGTCCTGGCCAGACACATGTATTATGTTTCCTGTTTGTCCATCCGTCCGTCCTCCTTAGCACGATATTTCAGGAATGCCTGTAGGGAATGTCTTCAACTTTGGCACAAACATCCACTTAGACTCAGAATTAACTGCTTAGATGTTGGCCATCAAAGGTCACTGTAACCTCACATAAAAAGGTCTCCGTCCATAACTAAATAATGAATATGCTAATTAGGACAAAATGTACTATTTTAGTACAAATGGTTTTACCACTTTAAGTGGTGCACAAGGCTAGATTGTAAATACAGGACATTGAGAATTATTATTATTATTATTCTCCCATCCATTCTGTGATCGGTATCGGCAGATTTATGATTCCTGTGATCGGTGATTGGATCGGCCCCCAAAAATGCTGATCGGAGTATCCCTAATTATAAACATTTATAACAACTTTTATAAAGCATTATAAATGCATTATGTGTTATAAATGTGCCTTCAGCATCAACACAACGTCAATGGAAAGTTAATTAGGATTCCTTTTTGTGGTGAACACAGAGATGAAATGCATCCACCTGACTATGCAACGTCCACAGCTAGTGACAATGCATATTGAGAAAGACTACTTATAGTGGGGGATGGGGAGATGGATCGGTCTAACAACACAGACTTTCTACAAAGAGGCTGTTGTTGGATGCCGCACGGTCAATTATTGATATGAAGTGATGTGTTGGTGATGGTTTTCCTAAACCTAACTCGAACTGTAGGTAGTTGTTTTTAGCCAAACCATGATGTTTTCCTCAACTTGGGGGGTTTTGTTGCCTAAACCCAACGTTGGTTTTGTCGCATGAAGAAAAAGTGGTGCAAGCATGAATGATACTTCCAGTTAAAATTATTATAATTATTTTAAAGTTGTTTACAATGACAATGAATCAGTAGATTTAAATGTTGTTACTATTACATGAACTGCTGTGAGGCCGAGGTGTTATTTCACTTATGTGTGATGAGTGAACTTAGCAAATTATTTTTGTGATTTTTACACAAAAGGGCAATCTGATGTGAGCTTCAGTTGGAAGGTCAGCTGACAGAGTTACAGGTCTGTCTCTGTCTGTCTGTTTGTCTGTCTGTCTGTCTGTCTGTTAAAGTCGTCGTCCAGTTTGTTTTCATACCACCCTGACTGATCTTATCAAGATCTGCCGACAGCCTGCAGCTATTTTAGACGTGACAATGAACAGTGCACAGAGGCAGACTTGGAGACAGACACGTTAGTGAAGGTGACACTGAGATGCTGTAATCCTCTGGCTTTCCACAGCGACGGTGGGTGTGTGTGTGTGTGTGTGTGTGTGTGTGTGTGTGTGTGAGTGTGTCGGCGTGTATTACTCATGTTGTGGGGACATAAATCCGCTCATACAATCACACTCTGGGGACTCGTCTTCAGCACATTTATATAAGTAAATGTAACGTCCCGAAAAGTGATGGAAACATGATTCATTCTCTCTCTCTCTCTCTCTCTCTCTCTGACTCTGTGTGTGTGTGTATGAGTGTGTGTGTGTGTGTGTGTGTGTGTGTGTTTGTGATATCATAAGTATTGGGCCGGTCCTGGAAACTGGAAACTTTCAAAGGGCGTCTATTGTTTATCGCACCCTGTTTACTCTGCTATTTAGTATAGAATGATTCAAGTGTGTGTGTGTGTGTGTGTGTGTCAATTCCTCCACACCCTTGTTTACATGTTAAAGCACTTGTATAACTCCTACTCTGACTGAACACACACACACACACACACACACACACACACACACACACACACACAAACACATACAGTATATATATATCACAGCCACAGAAAAGAAAAATTCACACTGGAACTATAATTTTGTCAAATAATCTTCTATTGATAGGCTAGTCAATTAAATGACGAATATATTAAGCCACTATATGTATGTATATATATTAGGGCTGTCAAAGCTTTATTAACGCGTTAATAAAGCGTTAACAACGCGTTAACGATGTTTGTGCCGAAGATATTTGATGTTCTGCTACATTCCTTCGGTGAAGAGCAGCTTATCAGCTCAGGTCTCAGATGGACATGCTGACATAAAAAGCCAGAATGCATGAAACAACAATCAGCAGCAGCAGTGTCAAAATGAGGTCATTTCAAGTGGTGCAAAGAGAAGCAATGACCTACTTTATGTATGCAGGTAGTGCAGTTGGGGATTTTTTGTACATGCAACTTAGGTAAAAAAGTGGTGTGCATGTTAGTTGTTCAATAATTCCTTCAGAGTAGTTTCTAATTTCTGAGCAGATTTAGTCCTTATTCACTGGCTGCCATCAAAATATATATTGAAGTTCCATCCATCCATTTTCTACCGCGTATCCAGTATTCAGGGTCGCGGGGGGGCTGGAGCCGATCCCAGCTGTCATTGGGCGAAGGCAGGGTACACCCTGGACAGGACGCCAGTCTATCGCAGGGCCGACATGTAGAGACAAACAACCATTCACACTCACATTCACACCTACGGGCAATTTAGAGTCACCAATTTACCTATCCCCTATATTGAAGTTAATTATCATTATATTTTAACAAAACACTGATTTGATGAGACTCAGTAGGGACCGTTAGCAGCTCTAACTCTCAGACTGAGGAGAAACTTTATAGCTTAATCTCAGACCAAAAACTTACAGCTGACACAAATATTAGTTTCCTAATGACTGGTAATGAATTGGTTTTGTGCTGAGCGACGTGAATTGTCCATTTTTGTTTCATAGCTTATAGACTAAAAACAGGAACCAACAACATAACCCCCTTTGCCGAGGTAACAAGATGCCCACGAACCAATGAAAAGCAATCAAACGCCAACAAGACAGGTCCCTTTGTGTAAACGGTACATAACACTGATGCAGGTACAAACAGCTCTGACTGCTTTACTGCTGTTTAGTAGTGACACAGAGAACACACACACACACACACACACTTTTTGTGCTGAAATCGCGGTTCTGCAGCATCTGAAAACAAGTCTTCATCTGAACATCCAGAAGTTTCTCTTTACAGAACAGTGTGCTTGTTATTTAAACAGAATATCACTACTTTTAAAAGGTTCATTTTTCACATTGAAACATTCCATTGGTCTGGTGGTACAGGTGAACAGGTAAAATATTATTTTATATATATAACTAGTTCCATCAGACTTACTCAGGAACTTTAGAATTCTTAATGATTAAAGGACGGAGATGGACAATATGATTAGCTGCTCTTATGTCATCACAGACTTATAGTCTGTGATCTGATCAGTAACAGTTAAGTAGATACTTTAGATATGTAAGAGTTCATCCACCAGAGAGCTCTGATAAAATGATTATAACATTTACCATTCACTATGTGTCTGGGTTAAAGGAATCATCACATGTAACGCTTCTTATTCAAAAGTCCAGAAAAAAGCTTTGTTTTCTGTCACGTAGCACTATTGCAGACGTTGCATGAAGAAGACATTGACTACTGTTACATTTCAATTAAACACAAGCAAACACTCCATCACATGTTCAGTGATGGAGGCTGATGTTCTCCCTATACATTAAACCTTAATCCGCACACTTCAATCAATCAGAATCCAGAATCGTCAGTGTTCACGGTAGACAGAGAGAATCTAAGTCCGTCCCCTTCTGGTGTCCCTGCTCTGTCACGACTTTCTTGAATTTCAAAACTTCTTTTAAGTTGACAAACTTAAATTGTGCCATGAATTACACATATGATATATGTGTAATTCATGGTACAATTCAGATGGGATCAAACAAATCACTGCTTCTCGTCACTTGTTGAGATAAAATATATATATATATATATATATATATATATATATATATATATATATATATATATATATTAGGGCTGTCAAAAGATTGATTTTTTTATTATTAATCGCAAATTAATCACATTTTTTTTGGCACATTTGTTTTCTTCTAAATGTACCTTAATGTATTTTTTTCATATTCTTAATACTTTTAACAACATAAGGGCAAATATACTTGATTTATGAAAATGTTTATTTAACTCTTCAAATATCCCCTTACCAAAACATGGGATCAAAACATGGCTATAAGAATATATCAGAAACAATTAAAGTGAAGTGGCTTGCAAGTGATATCTCAGACTGGACGTACTTCTATGGTAGCTCATTTTATACTGTTAAGAGGATAATATGCAAAAAAATTAACAAAGCCAACATTTCTTCTGGTCACTGGGTTTCTCTCCTCTCACACATTGAACTGAAACAATAATATAAATACAAGGGTCATTGTCCCGTTAAAATGTTGGAAATGTTTTCAAAATAATGAAAGAACTTATGAACTTATATACTTATATATATATAATATTTTGTCATATTAACTTCCTGTGTACACAGGAAGTAAGAATGTATTGTTGCACCTACATTTGATCAAACATCTGTTGTGTGTGCTTTTGAAACAGCTGGAATGTTCTGTGGTTTAGACCCACGTAGAGAAGAAGAGGGTGATTACGAAATGAAATATTTGTCCAAGCTTCTGTTTAGAGAAAAACTGTGTTCTCTCCATCTGACCTCTGTGTTTATGTGTCTGATAATGATCGAATGCATCTTTGTACCAGCACACATCTGTACACATTTGTAAGCGCTGTTAGTAGTGATGCTGCAAATTGTGAGGCTTAGGACTCGGCTGCAAAGGGAAAGTCATAATCAGATGAAGGTTCATCATCGGCATCATAACACATCTAAAATTATGAATGTCCACCAAAACTGGTTTACTGCAGCGCCACATAGTGTTGCATTACTTTAAGCTGGTTGCAAATAACAGACAAGGTACAGTACAGTAGATTGATAGAAGGATGTAGTGGCGGTATTAGGTGGGGAAATTACACAATTTAACTTAATACTGTATTTCACATTTCCCATGCAACTGTTCTCATTAGTTTGTGGCCGCTCAATTCCCTGTTAGTATGTGTTGTCAGTTTTGGTCGCTACTGTGTTGACCAGGGGTCCGTTTCACAAAGCAGGTTTAGTAAAAACCTTGAGTTAGTTAACCCTGAGATGAGGGAAACTCTGGTTTTTCGGTTTCACAAAGCCAGTTCAGCATAAATCTGAGTCAGTTATCCGGGTAACATACTCTGTGAACCTAACCTGCTCGTTAGCAGGTTTGCTTCAACAAACCCTGAGTTTCTCCCTACATGTCTCCGCCTTTTTCCGGAATCTGAACCACCTCTGAAAAAAATGTGCCGTCCTTTCATCGTCAACCTAATCCATATGGAAATAAAAGTGATTCTAGCAGCTTTGCGTTGGGAGAGGATTTTGATTACCTTTCCTTTCAATCACATTAGATATTATCTAAACAATATTCTCCGACATTTTCAACATTTCATATCGCGGACATAATCTGCAACCAGATTCTTTGCGGAGGTAGTGTTTTTGGGAACGGGAGATTTATGAAATGTTTAAGTACATTTCTGTGTTGAAATATCTGCTTATATTTACTGTTTAATATGTGAAATATGATTAAAATCATATGCCTTAGTCAACCTATTTGCGCAATATTCTTATGCTTAATTTTCAACTGATGCCACTTTCTTTCTGTGCCTGGGGGGATTACACCCAATGAAAATGATAATTCATTCAGTGCGCTACTTTGTGAACTACAGGAGTTGAACCCCTGTCGCCTGCGCCGTGGGCGGCGTTGCTAACCATTACACCACAGTGTCGCTGTGCAAGCCTGAAAATAAAGACTTATTACCTTTAGATCAATCGACTGTTTCATTCAGTTATACACATTAGATCGGGCAGTAATTGTCTGCCACGCTAACTATCGCTACTTTGCTGCAGTTACGTTGCTCCGCTTTCTCAGGATGAGCTCGTTTTCTACATAAACACTCAGTAATATCTAATAACGCTCTCCCAGCTGCCATGGTGAATCGTAGTATCGGAGCTCCATTGATGATGGCTTTTTAGAGTCGGCAGGCACGCGCGTAACTCAGAGTTTACATACTCAGAGTTGATGGAACTAATTTAAAACCGCTGTTCTGAAACTGAAAACTCAGAGTTGACAATCTCAGAGTTTAACTCAGAATTCAGGGTTAGGTTCAGAGTTTGTTGAACCTGCTTTGTGAAACGGGCCCCCGGTGCTTTCATGTAAAGTAATCCTTAGAACACGCTGACCAGTATCCAACCCCTCCAATAATAACCACAGGGAGACAAAATAAGTGTTAAATCTGACTGGCTTGTTGAATCACACCTGTTCTGATCTTGACAGCCCACAAACTGAATGGGGTATCCTGTATCACAATTTTTTTGTTTTTGTTTTGTTTTTACAGTTTTTAAGCAACCCACAGTCAGTCTGATTTATATTCCACTACACTTCAAAACCAATAGAAAAATTAATTCATAATAACAATAATTATTCTTATTATATAATTTGGAAACTGCACAAGATCAAAACCAACTTTTGGTATTATAGCAAGTATGTTTTAAAAACCAGCAACACCGTCATACCCACAACAGAAACACACAGTTTGGTAAAGTAAAAGACTGCTGGGAAGAAACTGGATTAAATTCATATTCGTAAACAAGTGTGTTTGTTATAGAGAGATATAAAGTGTAAGTACTTCTGTCTGTGGAAGCAGATGAAGAGTTGAACTGAAGAAGGAAAGAATAGCGACTGTTAGAAGATGCTGACCAGGTACCAACCCCTTTGAATTAGAACCACAGGGGACCAAAAAAAGTGTCATCTCTGACAAGCTAGCAGTTAGCCCCATTTTCATGATTTGTACTCCTGAAGTTTGGAGGGTTTGAAGTCCCTCTCACAGTGTTTCCCCCAGAAGTGATCCGCCTCTCCAACGTAGATTGGGTTGCATTCTTCAGTGTGTAGCAGCTGCTCTGGGGTTCACCTCTCCAACACCGGCTCGAGGATATCAAATGGAACTCCTCCAGTTTCATAAAGCACGTTGGTATTATTATAGAGGTTTGGTTTTGACAATACCCTTCAGCTGGTGTTCACCGAGGTGGAGTCAAAAGACCGACTTTCAAATGTATCCTATAGAAGATGATCCACATTGTCCCCGGTGACATTGTTTTATATATTTTTTTAAAGAAACACATGCATGTGTATTGCCAACACAATCATGAAATTGAAATCTACTGATTTGTGTACAAGGACATACATTTTTTTCATACAATGAAACTAAGAGCAAGCAAAGGTTGCACAACAAAGTTTGGCACCACAATGGTGGAACGATCTCCCTGCTGATGTCAGGACTGCAAAGTCGCTCACCAGCTACCGCAAGAGACTCAAGACTCACTTGTTCAGAGTTCACCTGCATATCCTCCCTCCTTTCAGATCTGGTAGTGCTCTTATGATCCATCCATCCATCCATGTCTACCGCTTATCCTGTATTCAGGGTCGTGGGGGGGCTGCAGCCGATCCCAGCTGTCATTGGGCGAAGGCGGGGAACACCCTGGACAGGTCGCCAGTCTATCAGAGGGCTTGCTCTTATGGTGGGGTGCTATTATACGACTATTAACTTTTTACGACTGGAGCAGATGTTTGTCACACAATGTTTTTCATAAGAAATATGAATAACTGACCATCCGTCACTCAATATTTGTGAAGTGACACATTGAGTTGATAAATTGTCGTAAAATAAATAACGTACAGTCCCTTAGTTAGGAAAAACATCATAAAGGCATCCCATTCACAACACTTCGGGGCATGCGATGTCCAACACTGGTCTCGTGGTTGAAAAGTCCTGAGTTGTTGACCCATCCATCTCCCCACCCGCCCACTATAAGTAGTCTTTCTCTAAATGTAATACTACGTCACTAGATGTTGCATAGTCACATGGATTTGTTTAATTCATGTGTCCACCATGAAAAACTCCATTGACATTGTTTTGGTGCTGAGAGACATGGGAAACAATAATAATACAATGGATAGCATTTCATGACTATTTCACAACATGCCACAAGACTGGGCTGGTTTTGTTGTTTTCCCTCTTGGAGAACATTTTTAGACATACAACCACTTGAGCCAAGTTCAGTTAAAACACTCTAAACTAAAATGGTGCTAAACACTACCCTTAAGGGGTTCTTTGGCTGTTAATCATAGGGGAACCATATTTATGGTGCTATATAGAACCCATCTTTCAAGGTGCAATACAGCAGCTTTGTGAAATGGTTCTATATGGTTAGGTTGTTATCCACCTTTGGGTAGCTTAGTTTACTGGGAAAAAAAACAGTAGAGAACCTCGAAAGAACCATACAAGGTCTTGAAATGTTTTTTGTTTTTTTTACATTTACATTTACATTTACATTTAGGGCATTTAGTAGATGCTTTTGTCCAAAGCGACTTACAATAAGAACATTTGTCGAAAGAAAGAAACCACAACATGTCATTGTTGATAAAGTAAGAGCTAAAAAATAGAAACAAGTGTTAGGTCCTCGTCTGAGTAAAGTAGTAGCTGTACAGCAAACATACCTTAGGAACAATAGTGCTATGATCAAAGAACTATAGGTAAGAACATAGAAGTGCTATTTTATTTTCAGACGTGAGGGGGTGGGGGGTTGTTAGTGGGTCATGATATGTAGAGTCGAGGTGAAGTCTGAACAGGTGAGTCTTGAGCCTTTTTCGGAAGATGGCAAATTACTCTACTGTCCTGACATTGGTCGGGAGTTCGTTCCACCACTGAGGCGCCAGAACAGAGAAGAGTCTGGACTTTGCTGAGCGACATTTGTTTGATTTCAGCGATGGTGGTACCAGCCGGCCAGCTGAAGTAGAGGAGCGAAGTGCTCGCGTCGGGGCGTGTGGTTTGACCAGTGTTTGAAGGTAGATGGGTGCCGTTCGATTGATGGCCTTGAATAGAGTTCTCAACGGGTTGGGTCGGCCCGACAAACACGACGGGACCCGCGGGTTCGGGCCGGGTTCGGGGGTCTAACGCCTGGTTCACACTGGACGCGGAAGCGCCGCGAATAGAGGCGTAGCGGAGCCCGCTTCCATTCGCCGCCCCTGTTATGCTATGGTGTCGTTCACACCAGACGCGGAGCGCCGCGAAAAGGCTCCCGCGCCGTGAAGCGATCGTTTCGGCGTCTGCTCTATTTATTGCGCGTGCCGCGAGCAAACGCGTCAATTCTGGCAGGAAATCACACAGAGGAACACGAGACAATCCGGTAAATTTTCAAAATAAAAGCACTTTTCAAAATAAAATACCGCGATTGACAAACGCGATCATATTTGTGTATCTAAACTCGCACTGGGAAACAGGAAGAGACAATACATTTAATAAATGTGAAGAGTAGATAAAAAAATATGTGTATTTCAACGGTATATCTGCACTACTACTGTCTACTACCATTAGAGGTAAGATCGGGCCTAAAAAATCCAGCCCGACCCGACCCAGGCCCGCGGGATTAAAGCCCGACCCGGCCCGAACCCGAGCAATTAACTTGATTTGCAGGCCCGAGCCCGAACCAAACCCGAAATTTCATATTTTATTTGTGAGGACTCAGAGTACGTCCTTAAGAATCTAGCGCGGCACTTTAAGAGAGAGAGAGAGAGAGAGAGAGAGAGCGCAGAGAGAGAGACGGGGAGAGGGAGAGAGAGAGAGCGCAGAGAGAGAGACGGGGAGAGGGAGAGAGAGAGAGCGCGCAGAGAGAGAGAGCGCGCAGACTTATTCCTCAGTTTAGTATCTTATTCTCCACACATCGTTTATACATTTCTATAAACATATATTAAAAATAAATAAATAAAAAAATAAAAAATAAAAAAAAAGTCAGCGAGAGAGAAGCCCGGCCCGACCCGACCCGAACGTAATGATTAACATTTTATACCCGACCCGACCCGAAATTCGGGTCGGGTCGGGCTCGGGCTCGGGCTTAAGATCTTACCTCTAACTACCATACACACTCTCTGTCTGTGTGTGTGTCCCTCTCTCTCTCTCTCTCTCTCTCTCTCGCTCTTTCTCTCTCAGAGAGAGAGAGAGAACGGATAAATACAAGAAGTGTACAAACTTCTTGGTTACAGAAACATGGCGTATTAATTTTATGGGGTTTAATGGAAAAAAATAGCTTTGAATGTACAACAGCTGAGCAGAAGCGCTTGTCGACCGCCGCGGAGAAATACGCGTCTGGTCTGAACGTCCAGTGTGAACCAGGCGTTAAATATAAGCAAGTGACACGGGTCGGGTCGGACCTCGGGCTTAATTTTTTTCAGCTCAGTGAAAAAAAAAGAAAAAGTATTAAACATCGCTGCTGTTCACCGTAAAGTCTGGCTGCTGCGTGTAACGTGCATCATGGAGAGGGGCGGGGGCAGACCTGACGCCGCTGCGTGTACGCCTTTAGCCTGGAGAAGTAGATGGAGAAAAGTAAACTTGCCGTGGGTGAATTCACCATCGCCGTCTTCTGGTCATGATAATACGTGCACGAGAAAGAAAAAAGAAGGGGTGGGAGGCGGGCGGCTTCGGGCAAGATAATCCATGTTGATGTTTTGGGTTACATCGGGTCCGGGCTTTAAAAGTCACGGGCTGGGTCGGGTCGGGTCGTAATTGTCAGGCCCGTTGAGAACATTAGCCTTGAAGGCCAGTGCCATCATCTTGAATTGGATGCGTGCTGCAACAGGAACGGAGGAGGGGGGTCACATGGGAGAATTTGGGTAGATTGAAGACGGCAAATCTTCAGGATCGGGCCACAGCAGTGATGTTGGGGTTGCAGGATAGTTGGTCATGTGCAGCAGTAGCTTAGTATACAGTATGTAGTAGCACCTCACCCCTTGCCAAAGATCCACTGAGGACCCAACATTTTGTTTGTGTGACTTTTTTAAAGCCATTCTCATCATCTCATCAACCACTGAATTTAAATTGTAGATTCGTGATATATTTTATGTTAATCCAGAATTATATTACTTAATTAACTACTCGCTACCATTAAAAGCAGACTTTTTTTTCTAATTGACCCTCTGGATAAATGAATGACTGGACTTACTTTGACCTTTAGATTTTCTCTAGGAAGGATTGATGAAAAACCTACTGTTATAAACTGAGAAATGTACAAACTCCTGCTTCTCTGTGTGTGTGTGTGTGTGTGTGTGTGTGTGTGTGTGTGTGTGTGTGTGTGTGTGTGTGTGTGTGTGTGTTTGTTTAATTAATCTCTGATCATATTACCACCGAGTCAGCTCATTCCAGCAGCAGCTCCACAGGTTTGGAGTGTGTTGCTGTGAGATTCAGGTAGAAGATGTAATATGAAACAGGAAGTCCACTTTAAAGACTCACTCAGGTTTGTGTGCCCAGTTCAGATTGGTCAATAGAAAAAATGTAAAATTGCACTCAGCTACAGAAGTTTATGTGCGCCTTTGTGATGTGGATGTTTTTATTGGACTTTATTATCTGTAAAACCACAACAATGTTATAAATCTGCAGAATACGATTCACAAATGGAATGGACTTTTATGCAAATAAATAAGAAAGAAGTCAAAAATGTTGCTCACAAACTCGCAGGAAGCGATCCACAAGTATGCAAAAATGGATCCGTAAATGCGTAAATATGACTATTTTCAGAGTAAGTTATACATATTTGCAAGTTAGAGAATACGTGTTTGTGGATAGTGAAATATGTGTGAATCATGGTACACATAGTAGTCTGTGGATTTACAACATTGCTGTGCTTTTACAGATAATGAAGTCCAATAAAAACGTCCATAGAATCAGACTTTGAGACGGGCCGATCGTGGTTACAAGTGATTCACAATTCATGTTACTGTCAGTTTGTGTTTGTGAATTCATCATCAATGTCTTTGAAATCCAACAAACCAACAGAGCGGTCAGTCTGATTCATGTCAGATCAGTAACTGATTAGCTTCACAGTTATGGTGTAAAAGTCAGTGAGTAATCAACATGTCATATCTTTCTTTTAATGCACCGAAGCCCGATTTTCTGAATACATTACACAAAACAGCCGATGACATCAAACAAATGACGAAAAACCCTTTCAGACGTCAAATCGTTCACCCTCATCTCTGTTCTTCTAACAGGAGTTGTTCTTTCACTCCACAGTTGAGTGTTAATAAAAGGCTCATGTTCAGCAGCAGTCAAAGAGTAGCAGCTGATGGAGGTCTGAAACATAAAACTTGTTGCTGAGCAACCATCTGCTGCTGGAGGATTTCCTGTCAGATGCTGATAATCACTTAAATGACACTTTTAAAGTAAAAACCCACTCGGCATGGAGCTTCACATGGATATTATACGTTATAATCATGGACGAGGCTGCATGAAACTTAATCTTCTAACAGTGTTTCATCAAAAGAACACTTCATATAATATCTTACGAAAAGTTAGCCCTCATTTTCTCCTATTAATATCCAGCATCAATTTCCGCTCTTTACATGCATGCAGTCTTTTCAAAATAATCTTGTCTGAACAAGAAACTACTTGGTTAGGGATTAAATAACAAAGTTACTTAATAAGCGACAAAGTCAAAACACATTACAGTATAAAACACCAATAAAGTCCTTTTAGGAATCCACTCATATAAACGTTGCCATCACCACTGTCGCAATCTTATTTTTTGGCCGTCACCACATGGTCTGTTTGACTGTAGATGGGACCAGTTACGAAATGTTATGTTCATGTTTTTGTAGAAAGTATTCAAGAATTCAATACAACATCCAATTTTTAGGAACAACAACCATGTAGAATTGTACAATTTGACTAAATGGAATAGCTTCATCATTGTAGCTGAATGATCACCAGCTGTGATGCAGGCGTTGTACCGGACCATTGTGAAGAGGGAGCTGTGTAGAAAGACAAAGCCCTCAATTTACCCGTTCTTCTCCGTTCAAACCCTCACCCCTGCATGGTCATGAGCTTTGGGTAGTGACCGAAAGAATGAGGTTGCGGTTACAAGCGGCTGAAATGTGCTTCCTCTGTAGGGTGTGTAGGAGCTCAGACATCCAGAAGGAGCTTGGAGTCGAGCAGCTGCTCCTTCACGTTGAAAGTAGCCAGTCGAGGTGGTTCGGGCATGTAATCAGTGCGCCTCCTGGATGAGGTGTTCCAGGCATGTCCAACTGGGAAGCAGCCCAGGTGTAGACCCAGAAAAGGCTGGAGGGACTATAGACCATCCAGCTTGGCCACGCCTCGGGGTCCCACAGAAGGAGCTGGAAAGAGTTGCTGGGGAGAAGGACTTCTGGAATGTCCTCCTAAGCATGTGACCCGGCCCCGGATAAGTGGAAGACAATGGATGGATGGATAATTTAATATATTTTATATTAGTGTGGGAACAAACTGGATTGACTTCATATTTGAAAAGAAGTGTGTCCATTACAGAGAGATATGAAGTGTAGGTACTTCTGTCTGTGGAAGCAGATGAAGAGTTGAAGTGAAGACTGAAGGAAAAAGACTCCAATATATCTGATGGAGAGGAGCCAGACCATACTCCACCTATTCCATATTCTGTGAGAGAGAGACAGCCGCTAATTTACAGAAAGTATATTTGATCGTTTTTTGAAAATGTCAAGGAGTAATCAGTTTAGCTTAAAAGTGAATATAATAAGTAGCTGTACATCACTGTGACAACGTGGTGGAACGTAACTACATATTACTCAAGTACTCTACTTAAGTACAATAACGAGGTACCTTTCTTGAGTACTTCCACTGTATGGCACTAAAGTCATTACAATGAGCTCCACCTTTACCAGCTGTAACATTAATGTAATCACCATATGATTTAATCAATTACTGCTGAGTCATGAATCTTTAGTAAGAGTTTGTATGGAGGAACAGACGACCAGAGAGCAGAAAAATGTCTAAGCAGAGATAAGATTACAGTCTACACACACACGCACACACACACACGCACACACACATGTGCACACATGCACACACACGCACACACACACACACGCACACACACATGTGCACACACACATACACATTTGCACATGCAAACACACACATACACACACACACATACACACATACATATGCACACACGCACATATTGCGTAGGCCTATTTGTGTATGCATATATATATATATATATATATATAGTGAATTTATCTTCTCAGATCAAATTAAAGTGACTAACTAAAGCCTCTGTGTCCTCCTGCTGCATCGGAGCAGGTAAAGTCTGACTCAGCAGCTTCAGGTTTCGGTCACAGAGTTCACTGGTTTCTGGTTCATCCAGCAAAAAGCAGTAAATATTTTGTGTCTGATCAACAAAAATATAAATTTAAAAATGTCACATCTGTGGAAACTGGAAGTTGAAGAGATGGATGTTATCCAGAATATGGAGTTAGAAGAGATCATATTGGGGATCATCATATCTGTAATGGATGGATGTGTTGTCTGTCATGCATGCACACAGAGGTAGCAATTTACCTAAGTAACTTTTTGGATGAATTGTACTTGTAAGAGTAGTTTAAATACAACCTACTTTTTACTTTTACTTGAGTATATTTGTGAAGAAGAAACCCAACTTTTACTGCGCTACATTGGGCTACGTTCCGCTCGTTACTTTCACTTTTTAACCCGTTTTTTATTCAATGCACAATCTGTTTATTTCTGTACGAGACTTCCGCCAAAGGCAAGACATAACTCCGTTCCACCAATCAAAAGCAGCCAGACGGTCACATGACAGCACACCGGTTAAACACACAGCAGCACGTTGAGCTCACCGGAGAGGACCATGGCTGAAACAACAGCATGTGATTCAGGATCAGAAGAGGCAAAACCTGGCCATAGACCCGGAGACCCTGACTTTTGTGAAACCATTACTTTGAATGTATAATTGTTTTAGTTACAGGGATATTGTTTGGCAATATCTGAATTTGCATGTTGATATCGTGTCTATTTTCCATTTGTGCTCTGATTATTGAAACAGTAAATCAGAACTTATTTACTTTCTTACTCTTACTCAAGTAACTATTTGGATGACTGCGTTTTACTTCTACTTGAGTAAAATGAGTCTAAAGTAACACTACTCTTGCTTGAGTCCAGTTTTTGGTTACCCTTCCCACCTCTGCCTGCATACTGCCTACTACATGAATGGTTACGCTTTTGTCAAACATTTCCAGGCTATTGTCAGGCTGCTGTCAGGCTGTTGTCCACTGGTTATCAGGCTGTTGTCAAGTGTTGTCAGGCTTTGCATGGAACCAAGAGGAATAATAACAACAATGGCATCAGATTCAGGCCTGTATCTTGGTGTCCTGTGATTGGTTGGGGTCAGTCAGCAATCAGTTGGAGTGGAGGCAGTGTCAGACTGAAGATGGGAATGGACAGCAGTGTATTAAAGGGGCCATATTATGAAAAACAGGTTTTCTCTGGTCTCTACACCTATAAACTGGTCCTCCCTGAGCCAACTCCCAGGATGAGGAAAACAAGCAATTCCTGCATGGTCTCTGCAGCCCACCCTCTGGTAAAACGGTGCTCCTACAGGCTGTTCAGATTCAGCTCCTTTCGTTACGTAACGAAAGGAGTCATTTGCATAGACCGAACTCCTCTGCACGATGATAGGAGATCCGAAAGGGGGGCGTTTCGCAACACAGCGCTGAGAGCCGACAGCACGGACGGAGAAAGCGGACAGACGGCGCCAAGCAGAGAGACCCACGGAGAGCGCTGACGAGAGCATGGACAGACCGACAGCAGGACTGACAGCCCAGGCCGACAGCAGCACGGACCAACAGCACGCACGGAGAATGTGGACCGACATCACGGACAGACAGCGAGGGAGAGCGCAGACCCATAGCGTGCACGGAGAGCACACACGGACCCATTCATTTCATTTTTACGGCTACGGTCCGTGTTAGCTTCTATGTGTGTGCTAACCACTTCACATCGGGCTGCTTCAGTAAAAAAGGATCTGTCCCCACAATACGGGCCTCAGCAACTTCACCTGAGCCACATAGGCGAGCCATAGCGGTACATCAACGTAAACATTGCCGCATGCTGCCGCGTAGGACAAACAGCGTCCTGTCTCTCTCCGAGTAGGCAATGACAGACGGAGCTCATAAGCATTTAAAGGTGCAGACACAGAAGCAGCATGTTCTCAGTAGAGCTCATTTGAGCAAGTTTTAGACAGCTGAAATTCAGGACCACAGATGGGTTTGGGGCAATGCATATCGAATCCAGTGTTGTTGGACCTCTGACAGCTGTGTGAAATTGATGAAAACAGTATAATATGTGACCTTTAACATGTCTGTCTACGTACGGGTTACCCACCATCATCAGTAGGTATTGAATACAAAAGCTGGGTCATTATTTCAACCAGCAGTAAAAAAATTTGAACTAAAAGGGGCGTTCAAGGACTCAAATGGGCACAGAGCGTTCAGGAATGTAAAAGCTGATACACCACCTCTGTACAGCAGGTAGTGTTGATGGTGGGGGGCGAATATGGTGCTATGAGGGTGGGGGTAGTGTTAGGTATGAGGGTGTAGGTGGGCGGGGCTTCATCCATTCAGCTGGAACAGATTTCCTCTGAAGGCTGAAGCTGAACAATAAGAGCTGTGTTTCTGTGTGGATCGTCACATGATCTGTGTAAGAGTGGTAGGTGTGTGTGTACATTTAATACATATACTGTATATATATATATATATATATATATATATATATACAGTATATGTAGAAGTGTGTGTGCATATGTGTGTGTGTGTGTGTGTGTGTGTTGTTATAGCTGTGTTTTACAAGCTCAAGTGTCGTCTGGTTTAAAGGTGCTCTAAGTGCTGACATATCACTTTACAGTGGGGTCACACCCTGTGTGTGTGTGTGTGTGTGTGTGTGTATGTGAGTGTGTGTGTGTGTGTGTGTGTGTGTGTGTGTGTGTGTGTGTGTGTGTGTGTGTGTGTGTGTGTGTGTGTGTGTGTGTGTGTGTGTGCATGTTAAATTGAACCGCCCGTCTGGACACACATGATCCCAGTAGAGACGTCAAAGAATCAAGTTGGAAGAAAGTTGTGTTCAAGACGTGACCCACATGTAGTCGTCCTGAGATAAATGGCAGTGGAGTCAACTGGATTTCATCTCTATGGGGAACAAGGTCCTGCCGTCTCTTCCTGACTTACCTTTGTCCCATTAACTGCTGTTAAACAATCAATCTGTCAGTGTTACGGTTAGCACTGCTTCTTCCATCATGTTTCAATTCTTCGGACAGATAAACATCAAACCAAAGAGTGGTAGGAAAGGATGAACACACACTTCCTGTCACCACAGCCAGCTTTAACTCAACTCACGTGGACCTGTGAACTCTGACCTCTGAGCTTTTCACTGCTGCAGGAGCAAAACACTTAACATGAAAGAGTCGAAATGTTGAGTTCAAAGCTGAAAATTCCCTCACATTGTTCTGTTTAGAGAGATGATCTTCCTCTGGGCACTGTGTGTGTGTGTGTGTGTGTGTGTGTGTGTGTGTGTGTGTGTGTGTGTGTGTGTGTGTGTGTGTATGTGTGTGTGTGTTTTCCTCCATTGGCACTGAGGTGGATGAACGAGGTAACATCTGGACGCCTCACATCCTTGCATTAATTGCCATGTGTGGGCTTTTATTTTGAAAGAGAAGCCCTCTGCTCTGTTGTGTTGTGTGTGTGTGTGTGTGTGTGTGTGTGTGTGTGTGTGTGTGTGTGTGTGTGTGTGTGTTTGTGTGTTTGTGTGCATGTATTTGTTTGTGTGTTTTTGTTTGTGTGTCTATTTTAGGTGTGTGTGTGTGTGTGTGTGTGTGTGTGTGTTTGTGTGTGTGTATTTGTTTGTGTGTTTTGTGTGTGTGTGTGTGTGTGTGTGTGTGTGTGTGTGTGTGTGTGTGTGTGTGTTTGTGTGTGTGTATTTGTTTGTGTGTTTTGTGTGTGTGTGTTTCCTGCAGTGACAGTGTGTGTATTATCTGGCTGCTGCAATATTATGCTGTGATGAATAACTGAGTCATATTTCCTGTCTGATTATCCTGCGTCTGTTTCTGGTTTGACTCAACTTTATTTATTGAAGTCATGGTGTTCTGTGTTTTTGGTCAAGATGTGATTGACTGTGTTGTGAGGACATCGTGGAAGTATTTAGGGGTTTAACTGTACTGGATATACAGAAACTTCACAGTCCGGTATCTCAGTGTTTGGGTTCGGTACGTTTCCGGTACAATAGGGAAAACAAAGAAAACACAGAAATTAACCTTTTTCTTTTAGTGTTCATATATTTTGAAAGAGTTGACACACATTGTCTTCCAAAGTAAAATATAATAATAATAATAATAATAATAATAATAATAATAATAATAATAATAATGGACTTTGTACATCAAGCTCCAGAATTTCTGTCTCTTTGGATCACAAATTTCCAGTATGAATACATGTACCACAACACCCCTAGTTCTATTATTAGATATTCCATCATTAGATCATTAGTACTCATGCATACATGTTAAAGTACCACTCAGTACAAATATACTCTCTCTATTAATCAATTGATTGTTTGGTTTGTAAAGTAAAGCTGTCTTTAAACTGTTGTAAAGTAGAAAATTGAAAAGATAATATTAAAGTAGAGTACAAGTACCTCATATTTACACCAAGTAAAGCACTTGAGTACATGTGGTTGGTGACTTCCTGTCTCTGGGTGTTGAAATAGGAACGTTGTTGGGTTTTGATCTCTTAAACCTGTGACATCACTGTGAACAGCTGTCTTCTCTCAGTCTGGATGATGTCATCACACGGCCCTGCTGTGCCACTGTGACATTATCTGCTGACATCACAGCCCTGACAGACGGAGCACATCCTCCCTGAATGACCTCAGTCTGTCTCCGGTTGTGTTGGGCTGACAGGATCCCACCGACACCCTGCTGTTCACGCTCTACTTCCTGGAAGCCCGGCGTCAAGCTCCTCCTTCTAGATGACATCACACATTTTGTGACAGCCTGCTCTGAGCATGAGATAGAAAGAAAACAACCCCACACTTGACCTCAGTGAACTCTTGCGAATAACAATAAGTGAGGTATCTGTGTAAATGTTTGTCTTCCTGCTCTCGACATACAGGAAGTGATCAGAATGTCGAGCAGCTGCTGTGGATCCTGCGTTCAAAGTATTTCTGATGTTTCCAGTGAGTTCAGTGTCAGGAATATGAATGTGGTCTGTGCGTGTTGGGCCCCCGGAGGAGGAACTGATCAGAGATTCTGTGGGAACCCTCATCCCTCTATCTATCTGTCCCTCTGAGGGCTGCTTTGATGTTCAAATCAAACGAACCCGCCCCCTCTCGAGTACAGTGTGGGTGCCGATGTTTTCCCCTGATTAGCAGCCGTTGATGCTAATCAGTCAGAACACAGAGGTTTCATTGTCATTGATGGAGAGACGCCTTGATAAATCGATGCATGCTGCATTTAATGTCTGTTTGTGTTTCCTTCAGTTCTGGAGATCCTGCAGCTGGTGAAGAAGCGGGACCTCCTGTTGGCCGACTCTCACATCCTGGAGCTGGAGCAGGAGTGTAACGAGCCCCCCATGGCCGAGCGCGGCGCGGTGGCGCAGCCGGAGGACGCCGCTAGCCCCAGCGTCAAGGATGGCGGGCGGAGGAAGGCCAAGGACGTGGAGCTGCTGTACGAGGAGCTGCAGAAAGAGCTGTGGGCCGTCGTCAGGGAGTCTCTGCGCTCGCCGACGGCTGGACCAAACCTGGGCCTGGTGGTGCAGGTGAGGGCCGATGCCGACATGGCAACAGCAGGGATGGAGTATGATAGCACTGAAATGATTTAATCAAGGAGAAGTAGAAAGTGTTCACATGGACAGGTGAGGTCAGCGCTGATACCTGCTGACTATCTGAGTCCATCTGTCTGTACAGGTGCTGCAGCAGGAAGAGCAGGTGGATAAAGACTGGGCCCTCAGTGAGACGGCGGCCCCCGGGGGCCCGAGGCCCCGCCGTCTGAAACAGCGGTGGAAGGAGGCGGTGGAGGAGGCAGCTGCCGGCTCTCTGCCTCAGAGGGCCGAGTTCACGGCTGGAGAGCTGGACGGGTACCTGGACCGGCTCCGGGCCCGTGTGGTGGAGGACTTGGGGGCTGCCAACAGGAACGTGGTGTCCATCTACCCTGAAGAGTACCAGCCGTTCCAGGTGAGACCACACCTGGAACGAAAGACATATCACTAAATTTGTTTATGTTTTTCCATGACATACTATACTGAGATGTTTTTTCGTCTTTTTAATTAAATACTATACTATATATATATATAAAATATTTTGATTACTTTTTATTTCTACTTAAAACGAAAGAAAAGTTCACCTGAAAATGCCCTTTGACCTTTCCCCCGACAGATGTACGTGCAGAGCTACCACCAGGCGGTTGCTAGGCGACTGGAGGTCATCACTGATAACCAGCTGGAGATCACTGACATCTACTCCCTGCTGGACTGGCTGCACAACATATACAACAGGTACACACACATAGTACACACATGCAGGTAACTGAGAGAAACTGTGTGTTTTTATCTGGGCTAGACCACAGAAGACTCAGCTTATACACATCCTCAGTATTCACCATGACGTGTGCTGGAAATAATAATGAAGACTAATGAATAATAATGTGTGAAATGTTGTTGGCGTCTACATGGAGGTCAGCTCCCCTCCCCCTTCCTATCTGACACGTCTAGTGAGAGTGACGTGAATGAAAACAGATGCTCTCACAGTCAAACGTATTACACCTGAGATCATCCCTCCAGGAACTATATTCATCTCCCAGTTCCTCTGGTTATTTCAAACGTTCTTATTCCTCTGAATATGTGCACATCTGTGTGTGTCCGTGTCTGGTTTCAGGGACGTTCTGGGGACCATCTGCATCACGAGTCCCTTCAGCCGCTCTCAGCTGAGTCCTCTGCTGCCTTCGGAGACGGTGGACAGACTGGAGCTGGACTGTCTCAACTCTGTCAGGGTGAGACACTTGGACTTTATTTAGACTAGGGCTGGGTATTGTTTAGAATCTCACGATTCGATTCGATTTCGATTCGTTGGGTCACGATTCGATTCAATATCGATTCGATTCGATATTGATTGAAATGCTTCGATATCGATTCTGTATCGAGTAGAAATACACAAGTAAGAGTACCAGATCATTTTTTCAAATAATTTATTTAGTTTCATGCCTTATGAACAGCCGTGGTATAACTCATAGCATGATAAAACAGGACACTGCTTAAACACTGAACTACAGTGCATGTAACGGGTTCACACCGGCCGCGGAAGCTATGGAAGTAGACAGTAGTAGTGCAGATATACTGTTGAAATGCACATATTTGTTTATCTACTCTTCACATTTATTAAATGTATTTTCTCTTCCTGTTTCCCAGTGCGAGTTGAGATTCACAAATATGATCGCATTTGTCAATCGCGGTATTTTATTTTGAAAATTGCTTTTATTTTGAAAATTGCTTTTATTTTGAAAATTGACCGGATTGTCTCGTGTTTCTTTGTGTGATTTCCTGCCAGAATTGACGTGTTCGCTCGCGGCACGCGCAAAAAATAGAGCAGACGCCGAAACGATCGCTTCGGGGCGCCGGACGGCCGTGCCTATTCGCGGCGCTCCGCGTCTGGTGTGAACTACACTATCGCTTAACAAAGACGCCGAAAGGAAGCGGGCTCCGCTACGCGCCTATTCGCGGTGCTTCCGCGGCCGGTACTCACTCCGATCGCCATATTGTAATGGTTTGGTCTAGTGCGGCCCCCGTCCATACAGCGCGAATCACACGAGGGTGTCGGTCACAGCGCCCCCACTGGCCAGGGGCTTGAATCGATTCAGAAGATTGCTGAATTGATATTGAATTGCGGGGGAAAGAATTGCAATGCATTGCTGAATCGATATTTTTACCCATCCCTAATTTAGACAGTGCTTTAAACAATGAGACAACAGAGAGGCTGAGGAGACAATGAAAGTGTGTTTTCAGTCAAAGTGATTATATGAACATGTTTGGACGAAAGACTTTTTGGAGACAATGCAAGGCTGATTCATCGATGAAGCTTCATTCATCTGCCTGATTTATTATTTGTTTGTCAAACTCCAGCAGTGTGTGCAAACAGTGGCGGCGCCAGGGAGGAGCTAGGTGGTGCTGTAGCTCCCCCTATAATAGCCATAGCACCCGCCCAGCACCCCCAAGAAATGTCTGTAATTTTTTTATATTTATATTTTAATGTCATGCACGGACGTAATTTGGGGGGGGGGGGGCACGGGGGACTCCTCATCATTTACAAAGCTCTCAATAATCTGATCAGTAAAATGTATTATTATTATTGTTGTTATCATTACTATTGGATTAGAATTGGGTGATAATGTTTTGCTACATGATTTACAACCAGTCAAACCAAAAAAGGGAACAGTAGACTTAAAAGTAGCAATAGAAAACTAGAAGAACTACTAGAAAACACAGTGAACTGAAAGAGTTAGAGTTTTATTAAAAATACTTGTGTCCCCCCCACCTCTGAAATCAAAATTTCGTCCTTGATCATGTATGTTGTATCTATAGCCCTTGTGTTGAATACTTTTACATATATGCACACATATAGTCGCGGAACGAGTATAGTTAATGCGGGCATGTACGCGTATGTAGCTATATATACCAAGGGTGGTCCGATGCGACCGCCATAATGAAATGCCCCGAAATTCAAAGCACCTTCTCTTAAGTGTTGAGCATCCCCATAGCACCTGCAACAGAAAATCTCTGGAGCCGCCACTGTGTGCAAATGAGCAGATAACATGTTTTGGAAATGTTCAAGGGACCAAACACTTTGCTTGTAGCGTTGGAAGGTGTTTATCAAATATTGTTTCAAATGTTGCTAAAATGTATTTTCCTCCTTCATGAAGAAATGCTCATTTGTTTTTTAGAATCAGTCGGTGAACGCAACGCCAACACTGCTCTAAGAGTTGAGCCACGATCAACTTTTGATTATTTGACTGTCTGAGAGGAGATTCCTGCAGCCTGTGGTAAAGCAGAGATGCGTTTGTTTTGACCCCCGGCTCCTCCCTGTGCAGGCCAAAGTGACCACAGAGCTGAGCCAGGTCCTGGACGACGAGGAGAAGAGGTGGATGGAGACGCTGCACATCGAAGAGTATCACATCACTCTTGCCAAGACCGTCATACAGGTACTGTCGGTTACCATGGATACTGTGGGTGTGTGTGTGTGTGTGTGTGTGTGTGAATGGCTCTGATCAGCGTTTCCTGTCTGTTTTCAATAAAGTTTATTGAATCAAGGGTAAAGTGTTACATAAAGGTGGATTCCACTGTTGTTATATGCTGATTGTTTGCTGCAGCCAACGTCAACATGGAGCACTTCCTGATCTCTCTCTCTCTCTCTCGCTCTCTCTCTCTCTCTCTCTCTCTCTCACACACACACACACACACACACACACACATGAACAAACAAACACACTTTAACATATCATTCATTCTCATTGATTCAGCTGCTGTCCTCTAGTGCCCAAAGAAAGTATAACAAGAGTAACGAGCGCCGGCAGGGTTGATGAAATGAGAGTGAAGTCACTTTGATCGGATGTTTAAGTCACAAAAAGATGTTTCACAATAAAAGCTCCACAGATATAATGCATCTGCCTGCTGGTCTCCAAGTGAATGAAAAAGTGGACTGAATGACTACATCATTAGTGAAAACTGCTTTTATTTGACAATTACGACATAGAACTTTACTTGATTATTGTTGTTAACTATGTTTTTATTCTTATTATTATTGTCTTTTGTTTTGCTGTTTCTATTGGAAAATTCACAGTATATATTTGATTTTCTTTTAAAAACATAGAAAAGAACAAGAGTTACAAGTTCTGTCTCTAAATTCTATGATATTTATTATGATCCACTTTCCAAATTCCAATTGTCTGTGTATTCAACAAACCTCTCATTATTAATCCACGGATTTATTCCCTCATTTATTTTTACTGGATTATTATTGTTATTGTTATTTGTTTTTTTTATCTTCTCCTTCAATTAATTTTGTAATTATATTAGCATTTTAACTATTTATGTGGTTAGTAAGCTTTAACGGTTAAAGGCAGTGTTAATTAACATGTATTTAAACATGCATCTGTCCTCCCCATCCTTCCCCCTGCACATGCCTCTGGACTATTAACACACAGTATGAATATATGCCACACTAACGCACACATACTTACAATATATGACGTTTAACACGTCATTTGTCACTTCCTGCATGTATTTTACTGTGACACCTTTTGTATGTATAATTTGTCAACTTTTTGTTTCAAAAAATGTTTTAAATATCTAGAGATATATTTTAATATGTACAACTCTGTGAATGTGTTTGTTATTTCAGAGGCTGCAGGTGGATCTGGAGCGTTCTGCCTCCATCAATAGGAGTTTGGGCTCCAGAGTGGCTCAGTGCAGCCTCAATGGCCTGGCTGACTTCCTGTACAGGTACACACAGTTTTATAAATGTGTGTTTTTTTTTAAAGTGGCAGTCTGTAAGATTGGAGATGTGCTGCTTCTAGCGGCCTCTCTGGCGGTAGATGGAAGGCGAGCCTCTGGGACTCATCTTCCTCACCCAACAGTGTCCGTGTTTTTCCCTCATTGGCGGTCACTTTGCGGAAAAAGATCAAACTCATTTAGAATTTAGCAGGAATGTGGCCACAGACACGGAGATCCTATTTCTGGACAAAGCAGCAAGTACAAACACTTTCATTAGTGGTCACATGATCAACCACCATTGTTTTAACTCACTCTTTGATGGATAGGAACTTAAAAGACAATTAAATAGATGAAAATGTTACGGCCACTTTAAAGCTGTAGAGGTTGGTAATGATCGGGATTATGATGCTTGTGTTTGTTTTAGTTTCCAGCGTAAAGTTGAGATGTTCCATGAGGGGATGCAGAGCGGTATGTTTGGAGACAACGAGGACGGATACGTGTCCAAAACCATCGCTCTGGTCAACTGTTGCCCTCCGTTTAGGTACAAACTAATGAAGATAAACTGTTGCTGTGTTAATTAATTAATTAATCTGAACTCATGTACTGAATTGTCTTTTCATCCTCTGTGTTTATGTCTTTTACCTTCATTCTCACATGTTTACCTGTCACATTAACAAGGGCTCTGTCATGCAATCATCCATGATGTTATTAGTTCCACCCGAGAATTACAAATTCACTTTTGCTTTTATTCAAACGACATTTTATTTTGTTATTTATTCCATTTGTTAACGTCCTCACTTGATTGGGTGTGTGTTCATTTACAGAAATGACAAATCCTTGCTTTTTTGGTTTTGCCTATTTGTAAATGTTTGTAGACCGTGGTCCCCACTCGGTAGACGTATGATTATGGTCCTCATTTAGTCGTGTGTGTGTGTGTGTGTGTTCAGAGGATTCGTGCAGCGCTGTGCTCAGTGTGATCCGTCGGTCAGCGAAGAATCTCTGCGTCGAGCCAACAAAGCTCTGGATCACATCGTCCAGCAGGGAGTCAGAGTCTTATCTGAGCGGCTCTACCTGCACATCAGGGTACCAGCACACACACACACAACACACAGAATACACAGAATACACAAACATGGTAACACTCAAGTGTTTGCCTTAAGTCCAGTTCTCTCTGTGCTGTGTCAAGGCCACGCCCCTGTTGTCTCTGTATCAACGCCGCTTTTTAAATTCTATTTAATGTTTAACCTTCGTTCATTCTGGCAGCGTTTGCAAAAACACTCAGAGTCGACAGAGAGACACACAGAGACACACAGAGAGACACAGAGAGACACACACAGAGACACACAGAGAGACACAGACACACAGAGACACAGAGAGACACACAGAGAGACACAGAGAGACACACACAGAGACACACAGATACATGTCTGTTAATAACCCTTGTTATAAGGTGTCATATAAACATTTATAACGACTTTTATGTGTTATATATGTGCTTATGATGGATTAAATACATGTACCATATACCTTCATAGAAAGTTTTACCTAATAATCTTCTCTCTCTGTCCGTCTGTCTTGGTATGTCTCTCTGTCTGTCTCTCTGTCTGTCTGTCTGTCAGCCGTTCTTTGAGCGTCTGGTAAAGAGGAAGTGGTTGAGCAACACGGAGCCGTTCGATCAGATCGAAGCTCTCATCAAAGACCACTTCAAGAAATATCACAGGATGGACAGTCCTCCGTACCAGGTACTAATACACCATACACTCATACAGCGTGTACTCAAATACTGTGTACTCATATACTGGGTACTCATACCGTACCATCCCAGAGTCGTGGACATTGTTAATTATAATGCAGGTAGACGTGAGGCTGTGAAGATTCTAATTAATTTATGTTCACCACCAACATGTTATCTAGCAGTAGGATGATAATAATAATAATAATAATAATAATAATAATAATAATAATAATAATAATAATAATAACGGTAATAATAATAGTCCCCACTACACTGTGAATTCCGAGATAATAAAACATTATATCACTGTGTGTGTGTGTGTGTCAGCTGCTGGCAGCGGAGGTGCACCGGCGGGTGGTGATGGAGTACCTCCGCTCCGTCATGAGAGGCAGAATCATCTGCACTTCCATGAAGATGAGGAAGAGGATGGCTGGCCGCCTCCGAGATGAAGGCAGCCAGATCAAAGCTCTCTTCAAAGACCTGGTCAGTGTCCAAAAACGGAAATGTACCGAAACGCTCGCCCACACAAGGCTTTGGTCTTTGTCTATTTATTTGTTTATTCGTATTTGACCGTTCATTGTAGTCCCTTCAGCTTCAAATGTCTTCTTTCCCAGTGAGACCTGGCCAACGTAGCACAGTTACAAGCAGCACAGCGTAGAGGCAAACATGGGGCGGACCAGTAGAGTAGCAAGAGAGCTTATATTTGTGTCCGTCTCTCAGGAGTCTCCGTCCAGCTGGTTGGACAGCGCCCTGTCCCACATCTCAGAGATCCTCCAGCTAGAGGATGTCCCCTCCATCCAGATGGAGGTCGGGGTTCTGGTCCGAGAGTTTCCAGATGTCAGGTATTCTTATTTTTCTTCTTCTTGACTAAAGACGACGCATAAACACATTTCCTTCCTCTCTGACACCGACATTATATTATGTTATATTAATAAACAACATGTTTATCTCAGGACTACATATGATCATTTTAGGAATAATTGGCTTCAGCCACATCATGGTACATTTCAAAGCTGCACACCTCTCTGACAATGATTCTAATGCATAAATCATGTATTTATGTGTGGATTTCTGGTAGTTTACAAGCTCCTCTTAAGTTAATTTTCAAATATCTAAAACTATAAACAAATACCAGTCATCACTGCTTTTTAAAATATTGCTTTACTTCATCAAATTAAGTTTAGATCTGCACATTTGTCCTCTGTGTGTGTGCAGGAAGAAGCACGTGTCGGCCATTTTGAACATCCGCGGGATGACTCGGCAGGCGGAGCGCCAGGAGATCCTCAACATTGTCAAAGACATCGAAAGCAGCGACGCGGGCGCCGCCGGCAGCAGCAGCGCCAGCAGCTCGGCCCGGCTGACCAGAGACCGCGCCCTCTTCTCCGAGGTGCCCGTCACCTCTGAGGTCCACTGCCTGAACGTCGGCCTGAGCCGCATCGCCCTCACCGCCTCGTCCTGCTTCAGTATGCTGCGACCGCGTCCACGCAAAACCAGGACGCCTGTCCAAGAAAACCCCGACGACGTCCTCTGAACCGCCGAAGCCACCAGAGTCACATCAGTCTTTTTTATTATCGACTCGTTTCAAAGTTTCTGTCGGGCTGCTGCTTTAAAGGAATCCACCAAGGACATGTCAGGACACTCTGCAGACATTCGTCCAGCGGAGACGTTGAGACTAACATCACATCTACGTTTAATCATTTTGACTCTTTGATTTCAGTTTCATGAAAAAGTGTGACTTCCTGAGAAAGAAGACAGAGTTCCCTGGTGGACTTGGGTGACACCAGACCAGATAACGAGAACCACAGATCTTCATAATCAATTTTGTATTCAAACACCACAAATTTATTTGAAATCAGAAAATTCTGTTAGATATAAAAAATGCACTTTCCTACCGAAGCCCGGAGAGAAAAACACGTTTCTAGTGATCCGTTCTAAATAGTTTTCTCTTGTGTGACTTAAACGGACAGTGAGTAGGATTTAGCGCCATCTAACGGTTGCCTGATCAACTAGGTGATCAAATGTGGATTCAAGCAGACGGGGAACTCTTGCTGTTGGTCTGCTGTTGGACGAGGAGAAAAAACTAAAAAAAAGTTTTCAATCTGATCTCCTAAAAATGACGTTCCCACACAACTGAACTGCATTGTGAATTAGGTTTCATGGGGAACTCATTGTGTGCTGGATTACGTATCACGTTTATTACAAATTAGTTTCAAAGGAGTCTGTGGAAGACCACGTAGGGAGGAGGTCTGGGTGGCGGACCGGTCAGAAAGCATAGGGTTTTCCCCAGGAGGCTGATGTCAGGGTCCCGTTAGAACCAAGTACTTTTGTTGTGTTTTACATTCACATTTACATTTAGGGCATTTAGCTCAGCTAGGTCCTCGTCTGAGTATAGTAGTAGCTCTTCAGCAAACATACCTTAAGAACAACAGTGCTATGATGAAGTGCTATAGGCATTTTTTTGGGGGGTGGGGTGATGGGGATGGAAGTGAGTCAAGCTATGCGAGTCGAGGGGAAGTGTTTTTGTTATATTTCATTCTAAGTCGAGCCAATCTAACCGAGTGTTTTTGTTTCATAAACCAAACGGTGTCGCTTTTGTTGTGTTTTTTTGTTTTGTTTAAAATCGTTCTGTCCAAAAAAAAGAAAAAAATGGAACATCATCAGACAGAGAAGCAGTTTCACAACCGTGTCAACTCTTCTGGACGACTGTGGAAAAATAATTTATTCTAAATGAATGAAAATACAACAATTCTTACTTTCAGATGATTATATTTGAATTAAGACACTGACATGATATTATACTCCAGCAATTTAAAAAAGCTACACACTGGCCCTTTAAGAACATGATCTTCTGGTTCATTGAAACACAACAGGTACAAACACTAGCAGGTTATGGAGATTAAAAAAGAAAACCTGAATATTAGAGTCCCATTTGATAGTGGTGCGCTGCTGCCTCTTGTGGCTGACATCAGTATTAAAATAGCAAAAAACAAAAAACAGAGAGAAATCAAATCACCTGGCGAAACTCCCTCTGTTGTTAAGTCATAAAAAAGAGAGAAAACTATTTAGAAAAAGTTGTTTTTTTCTCATTAGCCTCATGGGCTTCCGTACTTTTTTATTTGTGATTGATTATAAATAATTTCTTTAGATTTAAATGTGCCACTTCCTGTTCTGTAGCTGCTTGACTTCAGGAGAGTGTCCTGTTGGACTTTTGGAATTTGAGCTGGAAGACATCTCGTAAAGGATCAATGGAAGAGAGCCAGGTCTCTGTGCTGAGGTGGACTCTGGACTGAAGTGCATTGTGGGACAGGAGGACTGAAGCAGAATGAGTTGACCCCCATGCAGGATCAATAATTTGGATCGTGGACTGAGGACCAGCAGCTGTGGATCATGTGACCTCAGAATCTCATGCTGTCATCGGGGTTCTGGATGAAATTCAGGATTTGTTAGGGGGTCTCTGACCCTTCAGAGGATCCTGCTGAGGTCTTAAATACAATCATCACTATCAAATAATAAATTTGGAGTTGAGTTTATAATCCCAGGACTTGTATTCTATTTTAATCAAAGGTACTAGATGATGATATATGATTATATTTCAAGCTCTTTGGTGTGGTGAGGTCCATTGTTTTTCTTCTTCTTATTATTATTATTATTATTATTATTATCATTGTTATTATTATTATTATATGTGGAATAAATATTCCTTCTTTTTGATGGTAGGATAATTCTGACTTTTAACATATAATCCTGTTGATTCAAAGTTTGGATGTTAAAGAATATAAGAGAGGGCTCACTCTGTTGACATTTGAGGGACTGAACTACAGATTGAGATTTAACTTCAGATTTTAATAGTTTATTCTTCAGTTTATTCTTCACTTCCACATTTAATTTTGTATCTCTTAACTTGACATTTAATTTCCTGCTGATCATTCTAATCAGTTTTTCATTGATTATTGATGAGCTAACCTTTTTTTGGTTTCATGTGCTGATGCAGTTTAAAGTTGCATCATTTGTGCGTTCAAGGATGCTCAAGAGCTCACCTATCAAAATAAAACAACCAAAGATAAACTTCATGTCAACAATTTAACATTTCATATTCAGTCACACAATGACTGCACAAAGTGTAAAGGCAGGTTCAACAGCTTACTGGCACTTCCTGTCAACATTTTCAAAATAAAGAGAGACTTTCAGGGTCTAACAACCAGTGGACAGCGTCTCTATGTTTGTATTTTCTGTTTCATCTAAGACACATTTCAGATTAGAAACACTCTTTTATCATTTTGTCTGTTGTAAATGTGGATGTATGAAATGATCCTCCTGTACAGAAGTCAGCTTTTAATGAAAATAAAACAGATCAGATCACAGACTGTGTGCCTTGAATATGTCTCCTGCAGGTTTTCATTTGTCTGATGACATTTTAATGTTATGGACAACTAGAGTAATTATTTTAAAATGTATAACAGTCTCTAGTTTTATTGTTTTTTTTTTTACCAGATTTGGTTTGAAAGAAGAGATTAATACTTGGACAGAAAACATTCATTTTGAAGTTATTTATTTATCTAATTTTTATTTTCCCCTTGAAAACAGAAACTGATTGTTGTTTTCTTATTTATAAATAAATAATACACCTATATTAATTTGTACACTGTTACATTTCGATTTCAATGATATTTAGGACAGAATTAACACAGATAATGTGTTTTAAATAACAATATACTACTTAATTGAATGCTGAAAAATAAAATAATTAGAAATAAATTAACAAAAATAAACATACTCACTATTAGGGTGTCATGTAGACCCGTTTGAATGGATTCTTAATCGAGGACACTTCATCATAATAATCCCATGAATGTTACTTCATCATTATTAAGTTATTTTCTCCTATTATAAAAGGGTGTATTTATATAATGTGATTATTGTTGTGTGTGAAGAATTTTAGGCTCTGAATCTGAGCGAATTTAGGTATTGCCATTCTCCAGCTGGATGTCCCCAAAATGCACATTAATACAGGAAATCACATCTACAAAATTCAGAATTTTCTGGGGGAGGACCGCCAGTAGTTCATGATCATAATTATAGTGTAACATTATAGTTTGACATTTGTGTCAATAATTAACCAACGTTCATTTTAAATGTCTTGAACATTCTGAGAGCTCTTTTTAAAATTCTGCTGGCTAGTGCATCTACTGCCGACCTGCCGTCTCCCCATGAAGACCCGTAGTCTCCTTTAACAAAACGGGTCAGTGTGGGTCTTAATAGATGATTTAAAAAGATGAGAGGAGTGCAAACAATATTTGGTCATCAGAATCAAGTCGTTTGAATTATCATAATAAAACGTTTCTAGTGGAATCACATTTTGTAACACGTTGAAAACATCCTCCGTCCTGAGCAACACAGCACGTTTATTTTGAAGGCGTCGAGCAGCGGAAGTGTAGCCGTAGTTTCCGGTGGTGGTGTTTGGTGTGGTCTGCCAAGGCTCGGCTCAGAACGGACCAGCGGCGGTACTCTCACCCGTAGTAAACCTGTGTGTGACCGCGGAGGAAAGATGGCGGCCCCTGCTCTCTCCAGCCGAGCTGGCTCGGCGGGCAGCCTCGGGAACAGCCCCACCATGGCCGCTGGGAGACTCCCGCACGGCGGCGTCGGGCCCGAGCTCGACTTCAGGTCGGCGGCCCGCATGGAGGACCTGAACCGGCTCATCCAGGAGTATAGTAAGCACGACCAGCGGGAGTACGACGACCAGCGGGCTCTGGAGATCCACACGGCCAAGGACTTCATCTTCTCAATGTTGGGTGAGGAACAATAACACCGTTATCTAAAGGGACACCAGACACCGGGCTGCGGGGCTTTACACCGTGTTTGGAAAGGGGTCTACTGGTACAAGGATGATCCCTCAGAGTCCACCTGCCCTCAAACACAGAGGATGCTTTATTTTAAACAGAATCACGAACGGGTTCGTTTGAGTTTCCGGTTGAGGTGTGGAGGCAGATCGACGATGCGTGACTTTAAATGTTAAAGAGCAGCAATGATGCATATTTAATCCTCGGGATGTTGGTGTTTGTGTCGGAGCCGCTGAGGCTGGTCTACCTGGAACCAGACCCGCAGACAGCAGCACGCTGATGCGTTCAAGGGCTTCCAGCCTTTACATCCACCTGCTCTTTATTTATAGCGAGAAACGCCACATAGTTCTAATCAGTCAAGCACTGGAAGGAATTATATCCATGATGATGTATTGTTAAAGATTAAACTACCAGCAGTATATACAGTCATTACAATGAGCTCCACCTTTACAAGCAATGAAATCAGATCCATTAAGCATCATCAAACACAAAAACCCTGCAGGGAGGTTTAGGGTATTATGAGGCCGGATTATACAACTCTAGATTTAACTCCAGCAGTTATTATATTTTTCTCTCGTCAGAAAGATCAGTGGGGGAATGGTACAAATCAGGCAATTAACAAATCACTGCAGGAATATTAATTCATAGAGATCCGTTTGTTTTCATGAATTTATTTCAGACAGTAGACCAAAAAGACAGACACAGTCCTCCTGCTGGGGCCTGAGGGGACATTTGGCAACTTTAATAAACAATTTTCATTATAAAATAAGGAGCCTCTCAAACACTTTCTCTGAGGGCAACTCTCCCTGTTGTTGTAGCTGACAGGAAGCAGCAGGCGGGACTTCCTGCTACCTGCTCGGCCTAGATTTGCTCTTGCCATAGTGTGATTGACTCCCAATCAGCTGATCAGCTTGTTGTATTTGTTGTCAGAAAGATTGATATCTTGATTCTGAATTTGAAATGGTTTAAATACTAATTTTCTGCCCTTCAGATACACCTGTTACAGTGTTGACACATGGCTCCTTCTCGTCTTGCTCACTCTGGTTGAATATAATGATTTGTTGGGAGGCAACATACCTGATCCTTGTTTATCAGCCGATACTGAGTACCGATCAGGTATTAGTCTTTAATCAATAAGACTGGGATCATTATTTGTGTGTGAAACATCAGGCTCGACTCAAACATTGCTTTTTAAACATTGTAAAACAAAATGTAACACATATAAATCTAATGAATTGACGCTTATTTAAATAACAGTTTGTGTGTGTGTGTGTGTGTGTGTGTGTGTGTGTGTGTGTGTGTGTGTGTGTGTGTGTGTGCGTGTGTGTGTGTGTGTGTGTGTGTGTGTAACCTGATCGGAATGCAGCAGTTAACTTCAGCAAATAAAACAATACACATTGAACTGGATGGTTACATGGCCTCAAAATGTGGCACAAAGTTCGTTAAGTCAATAGGATCTCTTTTTTATTACATTTTTTCATTTTTTTGCCTAAAAAAGTTACCAGTTAATGGGTGCCGGGCTAGGAAAGCCAAATTAAAGCAACCTGACATCGCTAGTTTGAAGCAAAGGATGCTAACAGAAGGTGCTGACTAGGCTTGGGTCGCTTTAAATATTTTCAAACTGTTCTGATACAAAACCAAAGACCAGACCGAACCGGTTATACCGACCATTCCCACTAGGCGCCGTAATCACGGAAAGGAGAGTCAAAAATATGCAGCGATCGTACCGTTTATTAATAACATGGTGTCTCGGCGCCAAAGGCAGCCTGACGTATTTAATGAGTGTTGGAATTATGATTAGCTCGAGGCTTTAAAACAACTAAGAGGTGAATTTTTGCTCGTCTTGCATATTTACACGCCTCTTTAACAGCGAAGTTGCTGTGCATCATATTCATGTTGATGATACAACGGCGGCCTCGTTTGAGCAACTAGCAGCTTTTTATCTTCTTTGGATCTATGTTCACAGCTTGTTAAATGCTATGTGGTGCGTCGCCATACACCGAACCGGACCAGTTAAACCGTAAATCGGTCCAACCCTCGTGCTGACACAACATTTTGCAATGCAGCTGAAAGGACAACACCCTGATGATGGTGACGGACCCAATTTCAACATAACTGACCATTAAGTTTACACGATGAACCAGTAGACTGTTGTTGGAAGTATGGAAAATACTGTGATGACACCAATGTGTCCATGTTCCCCGTGGTATTGAACATGTTGAATGACTTTCAAGATATTTTCCATGGTGTTCTATTGAAGTGGAAATTGTCATGACAACAAGCTCATTGTGTTAACCTCCCACGTGTTACTAATTCAGTATCCTTTTTATTGCAATTTAATCACAGCTGGGCTCATACAGCTGCTAAACCAGCAGATGAGGGTCTTTCCAGATCCAGTGAATCCAGCTTGATGAAATCTACAAGCACCTCTGGGTGATGTCATGAACCCAGACAGGATGGCGTTTGGTTTCACGGCGTATCTGGACTTCAACATGTAAAGCAGCAATAGTGGTGATTTCAGGCGTGATGGAGCTCTGTAATGCCGAGCATGTTGTGCCTGTGATGGAGCCGGCTTGTGTGTACAGTTGGGGGTCCAGCATCATGGAGCTCCCCGTAGTTGGTCCGGTGTGGCTGAGCATTAAAGAGCAGGCTTGAAAGCAGACAAATTGAGTATTGAAAACGTTTCAATTCAGAATCGATCATCTGATTAAAGAGACCAAATGATCAAACTACAACTATAACAATAATTGTAACCTGCACCTGGAACCTGGTCAAATTGCGTCAATGAACTCTAGCCAAGCCAACACAAAATAAAAGACATTTACAACACAAAACATTAAAACTGGATGGAATTAACACTTTCAAATGTGTAAAGCTTATTGAATCAATAGGGCGCAGGAGTAAACAGGGATTTTAAGTCAATTTGTCGTTTGACTCGATTAGTTACCTGTTATTGGGTGATGGGCTATGAAAGCAAAATGAATAGAAACTACGTTGAATCAATGTTCACAAGCATGTCTCCCAGAAACTCGTAGCCCTGTGTCGTTAGCTACACAATGATGGGGATTTGTAAAAAAAATCTAAAGTCATGCTTTGTTAGGTCTGTCTCCATGACAACAAACAACTTTTTAAAATGCTTGTTTTTGAATGGAGGTAGGCTATGCTAACATTGTAGCTGCTCCATCAACACTTAAAATAAGGTCATCTAGAAAAAAAAATATGGCAGCGATGTTGTCTGGACCATAGACAGTCACATACATTTCTCCACAGAGTCTGGTCTGGTCTCTGGACTAATATGAGCTACTAGATCTCTGGGGGACCACAGACTGATACAGGATTTGTTTCCTCCATTTCTAATTCAGCAAAGTCAAGACGTCAAGACAACAGGAGGAGAATCTCTTGTTGGCTTTCAAAACAAATGGTCACATGAATTTTTTGTTGCAATATTTCAACTTGCGTGAATACACAAATTACACATTTTGCCTTTTGGCTCTAATTTGTGTTGCGTCATTCGCATCCTCTGGCACGTATTTGCTTCCAATTCCATCTTTGTATCGTCTTTGTTTGCGATTGCACTGTGAGTTTTCTTTGCGTCAGGTGAACACAACACGGTAAACGTAAATATGCACTGTGATCTCTAACTCTTCCGATCATTCTTTGTCTGTCCCTCAGGAATGGTCCAGAAGTTGGACCAGAAGCTCCCGGTCGCCAACGAGTACCTCCTCCTCTCAGGAGGCGTCCGAGAGGGAGTGGTGGACATGGATCTGGATGAGCTGAGTGTCTATGCTCGTGGCACAGATTACGACATGGACTTCACCCTGCTGGTCCCGGCGCTCAAACTCCACGACCGCAACCAGCCGGTGACCCTTGACATGAGGCACTCGGCGCTGGGCCACTCCTGGCTCAGCCTCCGCCTCTTTGACGAAGGTACCATCACCAAGTGGAAGGACTGCTGCACCATCGTGGACCACATTAACGGCACCACCAACTACTTCTTCTCTCCGACACTGGTGGCCGACTGGTTCTACCAATCCATCTCGCTGGTTTTGCTGGAGGTGCAGAAGAAGCCGCAGCGTGGGATGCCGAGGGTGGAGAAGGTGGAGAGGAACGGCACCATTATCTCGGTCATCCTTGGCGTTGGCAGCAGTCGGATGCTGTACGATATCGTCCCGGTGGTGTCGTTTAAAGGCTGGCCAGCCGTTGCCCAGAGCTGGCTGATGGAGAACCACTTCTGGGATGGGAAGATCACAGAGGAGGAGGTGATTAGTGGCTTCTACCTCGTCCCTGCCTCTTCCTACAAAGGCCGCAAGGAGAACGAGTGGCGTCTGTCATTCGCGCGCAGTGAGGTGCAGCTGAAGAAGTGTATCTCGTCCAGCCTGATGCAGGCGTACCAGGCCTGCAAAGCCATCATCATCAAGTTGCTGTCGCGCCCCAAAGCCATCAGCCCCTACCACCTCCGCAGCATCATGCTGTGGGCCTGCGACCGCCTCCCCACAAACTACCTGGGCCAGGACGACTTCTCCGCCCACTTCCTTCTGGGCCTGATCGACGACCTGCAGCACTGCCTCGTCAACAAGATGTGTCCCAACTACTTCATCCCGCAGTGCAACATGCTGGAGCACCTTTCAGACGAGACGGCCATGCTGCACGCCCGCAAACTCTCCTCGGTGCGCTCCGACCCAGCCGAGCACCTTCGCACCACCATCGAGCACGCCAAGGCCGCCAACAGGCTGACCGTGGAACTGCAGTGGCGAGGCAGCGCCAACAACTTGCCGTCGCCGCAGTCCGATGCGGGCGGAGAGAACCAGCCTGATGACCGGCTGGCCAAGAAGCTCCAGCAGCTCGTCACGGAGAATCCTGGGAAATCCATCTCAGTCTTCATCAACCCGGACGACGTCACGAGACCGCACTTCCGCATTGACGACAAGTTCTTCTGAGACTGACGCCTCTTCCTCCTTTCTCTCTGCCTTCCTCCTCCTCGCCCCGGTGCCCCACCTCCTCTGAAACTTTATTTTATACATTTTTTTTATGTTTCTCTGCCACAGAGTGAAGTGAGGTGATCGTCTAGTTGTGTCTGCCACAAGTTTTTTATTTTTTTATTTTTATTTTTCTATTCCCCTTCCCCTCTTCCCTCCTCTTTCACTGTGTGCCCTGTGTTTTTTACCTGCTGAATGCCTTTTAAATAGACAGCTGAATAGCAGCAGGTGTTTTTAAAAACTTCAGAACGAGGCAAAAATCCACCTTTGACATGGACCTGCTGGTCCAACGTTACACTAGTTTAATTATCAGGGATCCTGGAAACGAGACGAAATCCACAACTCCTGAAAACGTCACAGAAGCTTGTTCAAAGTATATTCACTGATCTAGGTAGCAGGCGGCAGTAATTGGGTAACCGGAAGGTAATAATATGATGCATTTTAAGGTAACTATCATTGATAACACTAAATGTTATTACGTTGAGCTATAGCTGATGCAAGACATGCAACAATGACACTAAATCTTCAGTGCTCATCGAACAAAACTTTGATTACAGTTTTGACAGTTTCAGTTTCATATGTTGTCATTAAAAGACTTTGATCTTGGTTTTAAAAATAGTTTCTCATAAATATGATGTCATGTCTTATGAGATACTATCTTGTATACCATTCTTATTCTCTTATAATCGATACAGTTTTTCATAATGATAGTCATTTATTATGACGTTTCCATGATTATGAAAATCGCTTATACTCATAGTTATGACATTATGTCAACCATTGTCATAATAAAGGAAATAATAGGACCTCAGATGATATCATGATGACATTCAGAGTCAGACTTATGAGATGAGAATAAAATGAAACCAGATATCAGAGTTGCTCCGTCCGCAGCAGCTCGGCATCGTTCATGATTTCACACCAAGCCTCGTACAGCAACAAGATTGTTGAACAAGACTGTTCTGTTTAAGATTGTATACACATTCAGGAGTTGGGGATGCCAAATGGCACGTACAGAAGTCTCGAACCCAGGAGTGAAAACGGCAGAGTTCTGTTGGAAGGTGGATTTTGTCCCTTTGAGGAATGTCTTAGTCCCTCTGGGGGACGATGGTACTAACGTCATAGAAACTAACTGTAAATAGAAGTAGACTGACTGAACACTGAGATAATAGACTGATGATGATGATGATATGTGGACTACTTTTCGTCTAATTTTGCACAGAATGTTAAAAGAATCACCACGTTTCCTCTTGATGGTGGACATTGTGTTCGCCTGAATGATGTATATTATCAGTAGTGACACTGCTGAGAAATGGTTGTACTGCACGTTTTAAGTGTGTATATTAGAGCGGTGAGATAGCACCGAGTACACAGTGATACTGCAGTAGTACTTAAACAGATGGAGTCTGAAATGTCGATCTGGCGACTAGTAAAGTCTTTTCAGGTCCAGTGTGACCAGAAGCTGTGGACGGCGAGTGACGGTGATGTTTGTATGAATTGGTCTGTTGCGCCTCGTTCACACATACAGAATCACACAACCCTGGAGACCGACGCCATTCCTTCTAAACGAAACGTTGTAATGCCAGGCTCCCACTACATGACATCATCATAGGGAGTGAATGATTATCCCAACGTCCGAATAGTGAGTGCGTTACTGATGGTGCTTTTTTTGGTCTGCTATGACACCCATACCGTGTATGGGTGTCATAGCAGACCACGGCCTGCGCTCCATCGTCCCCCCACAACGTCCCCATGGAAAGTCGAGCATGTTTGATTCTGTTTTTCTTTTCTTTTTTTAGCCCTCAATGACATGTTTCAACTGGCTTGGTGGAGGGATACAACCACAAGTTGGTGGTTCTGCTTCCTCTCACCTGTCGTGATATGTATCAGTCTAGATATCAGTCTAGAGTGAGTTGTCAAGTGTTGGAGATATTAACAGTAGAGATGCCTGCCTTCACTCCAATATAATGGAACCATATGTCATTTACCTCTCAACCTTTGTTACCCGAGATAATCCTTGGACATTGTTGTGAGACATCTGGTGTAGCAACTATTTTCCTTCTGCCTAATTTCACCCAGCAACCATATCACCTTGCAGAAGGAAGTGTGCGTCCACTCTGGTGACAGCTGGGTAGAAAGAAATTAGTTCCTCCATGAAACGAGGTCTGAGGAATATCTTGAGTAACCATGCCATGATATTAAGTTTTTACATTGTTTTAACTCATTCATTATTGGTTCACCTAATATGTTACATTAGTGTAAGATTTCATCCTATTGGCTGTTTAGAGCTGTAACTCATAGAAGTAAAATAAGAACGCTAGCCATTTTTAATTGGGGCGGTTTTGCAACGACAATAAGTGGAGTGCATTACGAAACGTAGAGAGTCGACTAAATTAATAAAATTTGACAACTTAATTCGTCCATTCACCCTTATCACACCGTAGGAAAGAACATTGATCAAACTAAAACCAACAATCTAGATTGATAAATAGCTATACAGGTAAGGGGATTTGGGGCTCAACTGTCTCTTTACAGTTTTTCTCAGTCACTTTGGTGCTTTTCGCACATCACTATTAACATCAGTGCATTTCTCACGACAATTAGTGCAAACTGCAAAACCTAGTGGATAACCTGCAAAAGCACATCACTTGCTCAACATGGATAGTCCATTCCTCAAAAGCAAGTATTCATGTCAATGAAACTGCCAGTGTCATCAAAATGAGAAGTCTCGACACCATCATTTATGAACAACATAGTGAAATGGATTTGTCATGTTTTCATTATGACAGTTTATTCTCTTTTTTCCAATGGAAAAAAAAGTCAGAACTCGGTGACACTACCTGAAAATGCTCAAGACAGCAGTATACACTACTTGTACAGCCATTTGAAAACTACAGTAAAGTTACACATTGCCGTAGTTAGGGGAGTAAGTGAGTACAAGACACTGAATACGTATTTTTCAAATTTTTACTGTATATGCTCTTTCCAATTCTACAGCATTGTGCAAAAGAAAAATACACTACAGTCACTTATTTAGAACAAACATAAGAAACACTCTTCTGGTAGAGCTTCAATTCACAGTGGTTCTTCCAACATTTGGTTTCACCCTCCGACCAGCCTCAGCCATTGTGAGGCTGTGATTGACAACATGGTCCACAACTGTAGCCCTAATTTCATTAGGAATCTGCCTATGTATTTGGCCTCTTCTCCCTCTTCCCCTGTTTTGTAGAAATGGTCCACACTATGTCCTGCTCAGTTTATGCTTGCCAAGTGAGGGTTCATGGGATTCATCCCTGAATGACTGTCAACAAGTGGCTTGTCATTGGTTACAACTAATACTTCACACACCTCCTCCTGAGTGAAAGCTGAAGTTCACCTGAGAGCAATTATTCAATTTAGGAGACATTTCCAGGAAAAAGTGATAAATAAAGGTATAAAATAATCTTGACAGAATTTGATAACTAGTTCAACAATTTTGTATGTAATGACTCAAGCAATGAAATGAAAACTTAGTTTTATTGGGAACGACTATTCAGCATCCATAAGTATAGTTCATTTTGACTGACGTGACAAGCAAATGATAATGTTATAAAACAGCAGAGAATTGTATGAAAGCAACTGATACATGTCCAAAAGCATTTGCAATTTGTTCAGAGGAAGGAGAAATTGCTACTATGGTGTGCACATTACTAAATGTTGTGGAGGTTGGACTAATAGTTAGGAGAATTTTCATTCTGATCTGTGAAAAGCACCAAAGCGACTGAGAAAAACTGTAACATCAGAACATAACCAGCCAATCAGAGCATGGCGTGTGGATCATGTGCTGAACATGAAACAGTCCTGTATTTGTAACCGAGGTGACAGCATCACTGTGTGCAAACAGCCTGTTTAACAGTCAGGCTAATGTGCTGCTCTATGACCATTATCGGATACAGTGTCACATGATATCACTGGCATCTCTCTCCACTTGTTCCTGTCACTTCATTTTGTTTTAATTGGACCTTTCAACGAGCTTCACTGTATCTGTACGACCTCTAATAATCGTTTTCTGTCCAGCTGCTGTATTTGTGACTTTTAGTTAACGTCGCGGGTTCGACTCTTGTTCAATACAACAAGCTCACAACAACAACATGGCTGTCAGTGTTATGCATGGGATGGTAGGGAAACAGAAATTCACGATTACCCTGGCCAAAATAATTGTGATTCACAATATTATCCCGATAGTTATCAAAACATGCTTAAAACTCTTGCACTAAAACACACTGGTAACCCTTTACATTTTGTTTAGAAACAAATATGTATTGCATTTAAATGGAACACAACTTTTTTTAGTGAAGATCACAAGGGACATAATGTATGAATAAAATGTTAAAAATAGCAATGTTGTGTGAGTCTGATCCTTCTGATCATTTTTAAATCAGAGAAAATGTTTTCACCTCTACCATTATAGCAAACCAGACAGCTTTTTCAATTCACTCATGTGACTGTGTTTATGATTATCCCAATAATGTTAATTCACTACGATCAGCTTATTGTCCCACCCATAGTCACCATTACTATTTCACCATGAATGGGAGAAGGAACCCTAAACTGGATGTAAAATGAACTTTGCCAGTGATTCTAAAAACGATGAAGATAAACGTGTGTTCGTACCAACTGATCCGATGTGATAATCGTTTAACTTTAACAATGTTAAATATATTTGTGCCATTCAACAGTTGTAGCTACCAACATGGCTTTGGCTGTCTCTGGGAATCATGGGAGTTGTAGTTGAGCTGGTTGAGTTGAAGGCAAGTCAGCCCCATTTTTTGTGTGTTTTCAACTGACCCGAAACATTTCCAGAAAAATGCCCAAAAAACGGACATCTGACCGATAACGTGATCTCCATGACCTCATCCTCAAGTGCAATTAGTGAAAATACACTCACTGCAAGTACACACATACACACTCCAACATACATCCTGCAGCATTATGACTACACACTAAAACACTGCTGGTTTTAATGGAGACACAAACAGCCCATAGGACACTTAAAACACACACACACACACTCCAGCTCAGTGGAAATGTAATCGGTGTGTAGTTCTTATGAGCTCCATGACCTTTGACCTTACTCCTCTCTCTGTTCAGAACCTTCTAACTGTGAGTTTTCTTTATGATTTTCTCTGTATCTTGCTGCTCTACTTTGTTCTGATGATGATGGATTTCTTTATGCAATGTTGACTCTGATGGGTTAACCCTTCAGACGGCAGCTCCTCCTTCGTCCACTAGAATTCACTGTAGGGTAGTCACTGTAGTCTCTAAGTCTGTCCTCGGTGAATTTCTTTTACAGCATATCTTAATTGGTTGAAGGGTTAATAATACTGGACTGACTTTAAGTATGGACTGTGATTTCACTATTGTTGCCATCCAGCTAAAGGAAATGCAGTTTAAATCTAATTTGTTGAACAACAGAGGCCCCAGAATCGAACCCTGTGAAACTCCGCTCACGTTTATAATTGTTAGCAAAATGATGATCCTGAGCAAGCATTTTCTAAAGCTTTTCACTTACTCCAACTATACATTCCTAATTCACGAGATGGAAATGAAAGTGTCTCCTCAATAAATGAAGTGCTTGAATGCAGATTTCTTGTGCCCAAAATCAGGATCAAGACCACAATAGCCATAGTTTGGGACCAGCCATAACTGACTTCAGCCACTGTGACTTTACCCAGAGACAGGAGGCTCATTGCAGCAGTCCTGTCATTAGAATATATTAGATATTAATGTTAAAATGTTATATTGTCAGTCAAATTCCCTGATGATAAAACAGTGTTTAGACATTTCCAGAGGTTTAGCTAAGAGATTTACAAGCTAACATTTTAATAATATTTGGTTAAAATCCACCTTTAGACATGCTTTTCTTTTTTTGTCACATTGTACTGTCAGAAGTATGTTTGTGCCGAAGAAGAGGATGATGTTGGTGTGATTTTTTGAGGAGGGAGCTGTCGTCTGAACGGCTGCTGTCTGTACAAACACAGTGACTTTATCTGCTCCTGTAATCTGGAACTGCTGTTGTAAATAACACTTGGTAAAATAACTCAAACTCCTGTCTGGTCCTTCTTTTGATCCTCGGTCCACTTCACATCCTGTACATTTGATTCAGTATTCAGGGATGAAAATCTATAGAATCCTCTTTACATCCTGATGTTAACTAGACTGGCAACAAAATACAGACTATACAATCACCTTGTTGTGATGTTTGTGGGCCCACCACAAACATCACACCACAAGTTGACTATTCATTTTTCATTCAACTATTTGCAACATTAATGTATAAAAAGGAGCTGAACAACAATGTATTTTAATGAGAGGGTCTTTTTTTTTTTTTTACATTCAACAGTAAAACAAATAGTTTTGTGATGAACAAAGACACTTATTACAATTACAATATAAACACTCATGTAAAACAAAAGTATTTGTTATTAGTCAAACTTTAATATTTAGTTCAACATCTTGATTTAGTAATACAATACCTGAATGGTTGTTGTGTTCAGCAGGAGGCGGAACAAACCCTGTAGACTTCCTGTTAAGTGAGACAGATCATCACTATGCAACATGATCATTCATTTTTAGTTTAAGAAGATATGACGAAAACGCAGGACTGTTCCTTGGTGAAGTCAAGATTTTCATTTTTCTTCAATCTGTTTTCACACTTTCATGAGGAAGTATATAATATAATATTTTGACATGTCCAGGTTGTCTGAAATGCAGCGTTCTTCTCATCATTTCCGCTCCTCGCCTTGTCCAGCAGCATGTGTGTGTCGGATACAAGGAAACAAGGAGGGACGACAGCTTTGTGTCCTGACCAGCTGTGTGTGTGTGTGTGTGTGTGTGTGTGTGTGTGTGTGTGTGTGTGTGTCAGAAACAAGGAGAGGAGACAGCATTGGCAACATGTTGTTTTTGCTGTTGGGTCCTGACCAGCAGTACTAACTAACCAACTACATCATCTCTTCATGACACCATATGTTGTGTTTCTATTTGGAGGCTAATGGATGGTTTCAGGTTGGCACGGTGACAGCTCTGATGACGACGAGGAAGAAGAAGAAGAAGACACAGCAAGAAGCAAATGAAAGACGAGGAGAAGAGACGAGAAGAAAGAAGAGCCTTTGGAGGACAGGTGGAGGACAGGTGGAGGACAGGAGGAAGCTGAAGAAGACCACAGAGATGAGAGGAGATGAGAATGGAAGAGATGAGGAGAGAGGAGATAAAGAAAGGAAACTAGGAGAAGACTGGAGGAGAGGAATCAGGAGAATTAACAAGGAGAGGACAGGTAGGATTGGAGAATAGGGGAGGAGAGGAGAAAGGAGATGAGACCCATACCAACAGTCCTCTCCGTGTCTCAGGTGGACTCAGCTGTATATATCACCTGTTAACTCAATAAAAGTAGTAATACCACAATGTAGTTAAGTTGTGTATTCAGCCTTTTATGTGCTTACACATAGTGCAGTAAAAAGTACAATGTTTGGTGAGATGTAGTGGAGAAGTATAAAGTACCACAAAATAGAAATAGTCAAGTAAAGTATGAGTACCTTGTATATTAATATGCAAGTATATTGTGCAGTACTTGAGTAAATGTGTTCAGTTACATTCTACTGCTGATTATTTCTAAGTGCTTGTTCTTTGTGAAGTTACTCAACAACACTTCCTGCTAATAGATTACATTGAATGTGATGCAGCTGCTGTTCTAATCCGTTGGTGATGTAATGTCACACCAGCAAGATAACTGGAGTCAGATACATGATGGAAGTACTACAGGATGTGTTTTAATAGAGTCTACTCTCTGGCTGTTGGTAATACATTATCTGACCTGAACCTCACATATCCTCACATCAATTATTCATCCATAGTCAAAAAACACTCACAGTTATGTTCAGCACGCAGGAGATTATTGATATGATATTACCTTGAGCTCCTCTAACCTCCCTCCTTTTTATCCTGAAGCTCATTTCAAGTCAAGAGTTTAGGATATCTCTTTGTATCACTCCCATCCAGAAAATACTGCCAATGTGCACACGCAAGGGCATATGTATGTATGTATGTATGTGTTTACAAAAAAAAAATGCATTAAGAGAAACCGACCTTTAAATATATTGTAAAAGTACTAATACCACACAGCAAACAGTACAAAAGAATTAATGGTAGTTTACTTGTATTTTTACTGTGTCGTATTATTATTATTTTTTACTGTAAGATAGAATTTGTATTGTGTGGCATTAGTACATTTACGGTAAAAGAGTATTTTTACTCTGTGGTGTTTGTACATTTACTTTAACGGAGCATTTTTATTGGTGTAGTGGGTAGCACTGTCGCCTCTCAGGAAGGGGGTCCCGGGTTCGATTCCCGGGTCGGGCCCGGGTTCCTTCTGTGTGGAGTTTGCATGTTCTCCCGTGTAAGCGTGGGTTTTCTACGGGTTCTCTGGCTTCCTCCCACAGTCCAAAGACATGCAGGATGGGGATAGGTAAATTGGTGACTCTAAATTGCCCGTAGGTGTGAATGTGAGAGTGAATGGTTGTCTGTCTCTACATGTCAGCCCTGTGATAGACTGGTTACCTGTCTGTCTCTACATGTCAGCCCTGTGATAGAGTGGTTACCTGTCTGTCTCTACATGTCAGCCCTGTGATAGACTGGTTACCTGTCTGTCTCTACATGTTGGCCCTGTGATAGACTGGTTACCTGTCTGTCTCTACATGTCTCCCTGTGATAGACTGGTTACCTGTCTGTCTCTACATGTTGGCCCTGTGATAGACTGGTTACCTGTCTGTCTCTACATGTCAGCCCTGTGATAGACTGGTTACCTGTCTGTCTCTACATGTCAGCCCTGTGATAGACTGGTTACCTGTCTGTCTCTACATGTCAGCCCTGTGATAGACTGGTTACCTGTCTGTCTCTACATGTTGGCCCTGTGATAGACTGGTTACCTGTCTGTCTCTACATGTCTCCCTGTGATAGACTGGTTACCTGTCTGTCTCTACATGTTGGCCCTGTGATAGACTGGTTACCTGTCTGTCTCTAAATGTCAGCCCTGTGATAGACTGGTTACCTGTCTGTCTCTACATGTCAGCCCTGTGATAGACTGGTTACCTGTCTGTCTCTACATGTCAGCCCTGTGATAGACTGGTTACCTGTCTGTCTCTACATGTCAGCCCTGTGATAGACTGGTTACCTGTCTGTCTCTACATGTTGGCCCTGTGATAGACTGGTTACCTGTCTGTCTCTACATGTCTCCCTGTGATAGACTGGTTACCTGTCTGTCTCTACATGTTGGCCCTGTGATAGACTGGTTACCTGTCTGTCTCTACATGTCAGCCCTGTGATAGACTGGTTACCTGTCTGTCTCTACATGTTGGCCCTGTGATAGACTGGTTACCTGTCTGTCTCTACATGTCAGCCCTGTGATAGACTGGTTACCTGTCTGTCTCTACATGTCAGCCCTGTGATAGACTGGTTACCTGTCTGTCTCTACATGTCAGCCATGTGATAGACTGGTTACCTGTCTGTCTCTACATGTCTCCCTGTGATAGACTAGTAACCTGTCTGTCTCTACATGTCAGCCATGTGATAGACTGGTTACCTGTCTGTCTCTACATGTCTCCCTGTGATAGACTAGTAACCTGTCTGTCTCTACATGTCAGCCCTGTGATAGACTGGTTACCTGTCTGTCTCTACATGTCGGCCCTGTGATAGACTGGTTACCTGTCTGTCTCTACATGTCAGCCCTGTGATAGACTGGTTACCTGTCTGTCTCTACATGTCAGCCCTGTGATAGACTGGTTACCTGTCTGTCTCTACATGTCGGCCCTGTGATAGACTGGTAACCTGTCTGTCTCTACATGTCGGCCCTGTGATAGACTGGTTACCTGTCTGTCTCTACATGTCAGCCCTGTGATAGACTGGTTACCTGTCTGTCTCTACATGTCGGCCCTGTGATAGACTGGTTACCTGTCTGTCTCTACATGTCAGCCCTGTGATAGACTGGTTACCTGTCTGTCTCTACATGTCTCCCTGTGATAGACTGGTTACCTGTCTGTCTCTACATGTTAGCCCTGTGATAGACTGGTTACCTGTCTGTCTCTACATGTTAGCCCTGTGATAGACTGGTTACCTGTCTGTCTCTACATGTTAGCCCTGTGATAGACTGGTTACCTGTCTGTCTCTACATGTTAGCCCTGTGACTGGTGTCCTGTCCAGGGTGTACCCAGCCTTCGCCCAATGACAGCTGGGATCGGCTCCAGCCCCCCGCGACCCTAAATAGTGTGGTATTTGTGCTTTTACTGTAACAGAGTATTATATTGTGTTGTATTTGTACATTTACTGTAACATAGTATTTTTACTGTGTGGTATTAGTACTTTTAGTGTAATAGCATTTTACAGTGTGGTATTAGTACTCTTACTGTAACATAGTATTTTTACTGTGTGGTATCAGTAATTTTACTGTAACAGAATATTTTTACTGTGTGGTATTATTATTTTTAATGTAACAGAGTATTTTTATTGTGTGGTATAAGGTTCCCTCCTCACATCATCATCATCATGTCACCTTAAAAATTCGTCCGGCGCTGACGTCACGTGAGCTGCAGCAACACTGCGCGAGAAGAGGGAGAGAGAGAGAGAGAGAGAGAGAGAGAGAGAGAGAGAGAGAGAGAGAGAGAGAGAGAGAGCTGCGCGCGGACACGGCACAGGTAAACGCACGAGCTTCAACGTCCGCAAGAGGGAAAAACAATCCGCGAAGAAGAAGAGAAGAAGCAGGAAACCCCGCTGCGTGGAGGGTTGAAGAGAAAAACACTGCGGTTTGTTTCCGGTGCCTCCCTCCTTCCTCCTCGTCCTCCTCCTCCTCCTCCTCTCTCCCGCCAGTATCGATCACTCAGCGGCAGATTCCCGGTCAGATTCTCTCCCCTCTGGCTCGACGCTTGTTGACCGATTTTAGGAAGAAAGGTAGGAAAGTAGGCGCGTGGGTTTGTGACGAGGAAGAGGAGCACCTCACCTCAGCACCTCGAGCAGCAGCACCGGGAGATGGAGGGCAAAGAGAAGGCACCAGGTAGGATGGAGGGCGGGGGATGATGGAAGTTTACCCCCGGAGTGAGGGCGGATGATGGCTGGATGGATGATGGGTGGATGGGTGGTAGAGGGAGAGATGCATGTTGGGTAGAAGTGTACTGCGGTATCCTGCCTGCTGCTCACATCCTGAATTCAGCTGCACTGGAGCTTTTAGGTGTGGTTATTATGGGATGGGGTGCAGTGTGTGTGTGTGTGAGTTTGTTTTCAAGCAAACGGCTGAGAGAAGCCTGATGCAGCAAAACACACAGAGACAGACCGCTGGTGAGATGGGCAGATAACAGGACAGGAAGAAAGACGGGAAAGCACAGATAGACAAAACGTGACAGTGAGATGGCCAAGAGACGTGAAGGGGGACGCATAACAGGACAGTGAGACAGATGGATTGGATGAGGGAAGGACAGGAGGCTGAAGATAGAGAGACGGGTGGTGAGATGGACAGAAAGAAATCACAGGATGTTGCAGGCAGACAGGTGAAGGCTTAACAAAATGTGGCAGTGAGACTGGCAAAATATGTAAAGAGAAGGGGGGGCAGATAAGGACGGAAGACAGACAGGAGGGCTGAGAGACTAGAAAAGAGAGACAGGCGGGAAGGTTTGAGGAAGTAGAGACAGACCGGAGAGCAGAGTGACAGATAGGAGGTTGGAGAGAGACAGACAGGTTGGATGATGGAGAGAGAGAGAAACAGGTGGGGAGACAGACAGATAGCAGGATGGGAAGAAAGACAAGTGAAAGCATGAATAGACAAAATGACTGTCAAAAGATGTGGATAGGAAGGGGGACAGACAACAGGACAGACAGACAGATGTAAGGTCTGATAGAGAGACAGTCAGGAAAGTTTATGGATGGTCAAAGGGTGTAGAGACAGACTGGAGAGAAGAGAGACAGAAGTGGATGAGTGAGAGACTCAAGAGAGAGAGAGAGAGAGAGACAGGTGGTGAGATGGACAGAGTAAAAAGACAGGATGTTGCAGGCAGACAGGTGGAAGCGTAAAGAAACAAAACAAGTTGGAGAGACTGACAGAATACTTGGAAAGGAGGGGGACAGAGAGATAGACAGGAAGTCAGAGAGACAGACATAACGTTTAATAGAGAGGCAGACAGGAAAGTTTACAAATGCCAAAGGACACAAGGAGAAGAGGGACAGATAAGAGGTTGGAGTGAGACAGACAGCTTTGATGAGGGAGAGACTTAAGAGAAAGACATACAAAAGATATGGACAAGAAGGGGAACAGATAACAAGGCAGAGGCAGACAGACAGACAGATTATACAGTTATTGAGGAAGCAGAGAGACGGACAGGAGTGCAGAGAGATGGTAAATAGACAGACAACTAGGTGGATATATGGACATCACACTTGGACAGAGAGACAGTTAGGAAGCTGGGAGACACAGGAGATGCAGGGAGACATCATGACTGACAGAGAGACGGGAGGATAGGTATAGTAGAGAGACAGACAGGGAAGTTGACAAATGCTCAACAAACTGAGAGACAGACAGGAGAGAAGAGAGACAGCTATGAGGCCTTAGGGAGGGAGGAGGAGAAGGTAGAGAGACAGGTAAGAGTGTATAGCGTCAGACCTGAGACTTACAGGGGAGTTGGGAGATAAAAGCATAGAGACAGGCAGGGAAATAGACAGGCAGAGATACAGGCAGACAGGCAAAGAGACAGACAGGTAGAGGCACAGGCAGGCAGAGATACAGGCAGACAGGTAGAGAGACAAACAAGCAGAGATACAAATCAAATCAATTTATTTGTAAAGCACATTTAAAAACAACCAAGGTTGACCAAAGTGCTGTACAGTTCAGTGAACAAAAATATTACAAAAAAAAACAAAAAACAAAAATGACACACACATTGAGACCACACTTAAGACCATCAGGGACATTTAAAGGCCTGGTAGATATACCGGCAGGCAGGTATAGAGAAAAAAAGGAAGGCAGAGAGACAGACAGACATGCAGAGAGACAGACAGACAGAAAGAAATGTTTTTTTCAACCTGTCAAACCTCCAGAGGGTTTTAACTTGGCTGTTTTCAGATCAGATATCTGATCACTGGAGACAGATCAAGAAGATCTGTAAATAACTAGCAGGTTGGACTGACTTGTCTGTCTGTCTGTGATGTTAGCTCATAAAATGAACATTGTGTGACATCAGCAGTCAGCTGTGATAGTTAACAGTCTGCGGTGGACAGATAATATAAAGCTACCACTGTTAGCTTGGCTTTGTGTGCTAGTTTGATGCTAACAGACCCTGCTAAACCTTATGTAGCTTAAAGAGAGACTTTTATTTTGTCGGGTACAGGTTGAATTTGGTATTATTTATGTCTCCGGGCTGTCCCTCTATTCAAATTGGACTAAAAAAAGAACTGACTATATGGAGGTCAAAGGTCACTGTGACACAACGCAATCATTAATATGCTAATTGTGACAATTTAACACAATTTCAGGTTGATATGTCGAGGAATGTGTTTTCTCCACGTAGCTCTGTGTATTCCACCACCCTGCTTGAAAAAAACATTTCAGTTGTTAGCCATTTTGTTTCCGGATGAGATAGTGATCGCTGCAAGTCAGTTCAGATGCACCTCAATGACCTTCAATTTGATTGGACATCCTGAAGGTTTTGAATTTTCCCTATTAATTAGTCTAATAACACTGGTGTGTCTATTGGGTCAGCTGGTTTGTGATTGACAGGAGGCGGGGCCTATGAAGGCGCGGCCTATGGAGGACCAGCGGTGTGTTTGTATATCTGGAGGTAAAACGAGGTCTCATCGTGAGTTTGTTTGGAGATGGATCAGCGTGTTCGTATTTATTCTGGGATCAGATCCACAACGTAGTGACCTGCTGCCCAGAGCAGAGAACCTGATACACACACACACACACACACACACACACACACACACACACACACACACACGCACACACATCGTCCCATAGGAGGTGTGTATTTCAGGTCGATTTCTGTTTGTTTCTGCTGATCAGCTGAGAAACACCCAAACATTGTCCGTCTCCTGTCTCACTGTATCTTCACTGATTCTGGATGTCTGACAGGAATCCACAACAAATACCGGTGTCTGCTCCTGCTCATACTGACCTGTCACTCTTTGAATTGAGTGAATTAAATATTCAAACTGTAGCAGTTTGAACTCAAACTTTACAGTCATTCTGGGTTACTTTGAACCTCCAACCTTCCCTGCTGTTGAAGAGCCTGCTGATGATCTCGGCACAAAGTTCAGCTGGGAAGACCCAAGCTGCCTTTTCGGTGCTAAAAGTTAAATTAGCATCTAGGCTGACATGTGTAGCCGATGACAGTTAACCGTTAACTGACGTACCTGCTTGGGTGTAACATAGGGGTTGAATAATACTTATCAATAAAATGTAAATTAAAAAAAATGTCGAATTTCGACTCCCCTCATCTGCGTGATGCCTTCAAATGCTCCACACTGAAAGGAGGTCCATGGTTTTCCCTCGTTGGCAGTCACTTTGCTCCTTGATGACTTTCTTTCTTCGCTTCCTTTTAGGGCTGGCCAATTTTTTAGATCTAGCATTTTTACTTTCCTACTGTTTTTGAAATGGCTGAACCGCAAAATCGAGATTTAAAAAACAGTTCTAGACTCCGCAGATTTGTTTTGCTTTAAGGGACTCAGTAGTAGCCGACTCTCTCACTTTCCAGAACGCGCTCAAAAGTCAGCCACATACAACCACATTCACCGCCCCGACAGACGGACCATAAAAATGTCCACCAACTCAAATGTCCTTTTACCAATTAACGAGAACATTTCCAAAAGTTTGCGATCTCCGTTTCCTGCTCCTTGGCGCTATCCTATCTATCTTCTCTCTTCCCTCTGCGTCTTCCCGCCCATCCTCCTTGAGCCCTGCCCCTCCCGGTTACCCGCCTGGTTACAGATACATGCAGTGAATCAATTTACACTTAGAATAAAGGCACAGTCTCTATTTTTCCACAGTTTACCTTACTGTTACAAACATTTACAATAATTTACTCAATTTGTCTTAATCTCTGAATTAAACCAAATTACTTTTAGTTTAGCTATTTTACGGATTTATTACTGCACTTATTTAGGAACTTGTTTATTTGAATCCCTGCTTTCTACACCCGGGCTTCATATTACTGTTTATATTTCATTTTACAACTTCTTTCAGGGGTGGCCTACAAGAGACATTTTTTTCAATTTGATTTAAAAAAAAATTTTCACATAGGCCTAGACTCGTAATCTCATTTATTTTGATTGTGTTAGTAAAGAAAATATGTATTTAAATTGTGCCTTGGTCTTTTTAGTTTGTTTAGAGAAAAACAGAAAAAAAATCAAAGTTTAAATCGAAAATTGTGCATTAGTTTGAAAAATAAAAAAGAGATTTTACTTTTAGGCCAAATCGCCCAGCCCTACTTCCATTAGTTTGTTGTTTCTTTTTCTTGGGACTGGAAGTTGAATGGTCTTCTTTCTCTGCCTTTTGATCCTCCATTGTGAGTCAGCAGTAATGAAATGTACCTTGTCAAACACTTTAGACTAGAGGGAGCCTGACTCAGCAGTTGGAAGTTACCGATTTCCCATTCCAAGTAAAACGCAGCATACTTTCGTGAGTAGCTCCACCTGGGCAGACCAACTGCTGCTGAGTGACGGAAAAAACATCAGTCATTGAGAATTTAGCGCGGTAATGTCGCAACAGACCTATTTCTGGGCCAAGCAGCAAGTACAAGCAAATTCATTAGTGGGTCACATGATCACCACCATTGTTTTAACTCACTCTTTGATAGCTAGGAACTTCAAAGACAATTAAATAGATACAGACTGCCACTTTAAGGCATTTGTTTAATTCTCAGAACCTTTCAACATGACCATAACAAAGAAAGTGCAGGTGACTATCAGCAGCATTATTATTAAGTTGAACAAATGAACAAACAAATACATGAATTAAAAAAAAACTGTCATGTTTAAATGCTACATTGGTGACCGAAAATGAGCCTAGCAGATGACTGGTCTCTACCACTCTAGAGAAGGACAAGATACTGAGCTAACTAGCTACCTAGCTTACCAGCCACACATCCATCTCCAGAACTGTGTCCTCTCTCTTCCTGGTGAAATATGACAACAGTTTACGGCACAACTGACATGTGTTGTCATCATAAAGTGTGTTCATACCAAACTAGTGGTCGACCGATATGGGTTTTTTATTGGCCGATGCAGATATATAGAGAGCAGGGCGGTCGATGGCCCATCTATAATGCTGATATCTTGTTTTTTCTGTTATCATGTTTCAAGCATGTGATAAATAAAGAACCTTGAACCTTGTTTGTTTTTTTGCATCTGATAAAATACAAATGAATTATAGGGGGCGGGACCCACTGACGCTACAGACCTATTACAGGTCTACTTAGTACCTACTACAGACTCGGGGTATGAGCGGAACTGGACCGGTCCTTTTATTACAAAAATGGCGTCCAGTCCGTAAGTAGCTCTTGTGGGCGCAGGCATTGGCCGATGCCGATCATTTGAAAATGCTCCCAGCCCTTAGTACCTTCTATTTCATACAGAGACCGAGCAAAGCTATGAGTACTAACCAGAGACCTATTCTATGTACAAACGACAAGGTGGGGGCTGTATTTATGCTTAGATGACATTTTTGTGAGTGTTTATGGAGCAGCTACAGCTTTAGCATAGCGTAGCTCTGATCGATCCGAACTCCATTCGGACAACAAGCATTTTAAAAGTTATTTGCTTATCGTTTTGCAGACAAACTTAGCAAACCACGACTTCAGTATGTCTTTACTTCAGCATCATTTTTTAGCTGTTTACTGCAGTTATATTACAAAAATCTTGTTTCATTTGGGGCGCGTACCAGGCGATATGTGGCTTGTTATTCACACTGAATACAGCTCATTGAGATTCACCGAGCAGCTCTGGGGGACAGGACACCATTTGATTAGCCGGTGTTTCTGGGACTTCACAAAATGTACAGAGCAGGAAAAGTGGTAATTTCAGCCATGATTGATGAAACATTGTCAGTGTCTACACAGAGTTAAGCCCCCTCCTCTCCACCATGTCCAGCCCGGGCGACGCAAATAAACACAACTGATCCTGCGGCCAAACTCTTAAAGTCCCAGATTGAAGCTGAAAAAAGTCCACCAGCAACGAGGCAGAAACAGTATCAGCCTGCCCTACCAAATCTATTTGATCAGCGATGAAAACATGGTGCCAAGTCACTGGAAACACAGAAGATAAACAGGAATTTAGCTGATCCATTAGCATTGAGAAACCATATTCTCTTTATGTTCACAGAGATCCCTGAGCTATCTGCAAAAAAAAGGTTGTCATATATGTACCATACAGTTGTTACCAGGTTTTTTTGCACTACGTCGGACAAACATTTGTTCTGATCTTTATTTTTTAAATTCTGTATTTTCCTGGGTATCAGTATTGAGTTTGAAATTCTAGTATCGTGACAACCTTAATAGGTCATATACCATATACCATCATATACCATCATTTACCATATACCATCATATACCGTCATATACCATATACCATCATATACCGTCATATACCATCATATACCATACCATCATTTACTGTCATATACAATCATATACCACCATATACCATCATATACCATATACCATCATATACCGTCATATACCATATACCATCATTTACTGTCATATACCATCATATACCACCATATACCATCATATACCGTCATATACCATATACCATCATATACCGTCATATACCATGTACCATCATTTACTGTCATATACCATCATATACCATATACCATCATATACCGCCATATACCATGTACCATCATTTACTGTCATATACCATCATATACCATCATATACCATATACCATCATATACCGTCATATACCATCATATACCGTCATATACTATAATATACCACCATATACCATCATATACCACCATATACCATCATATACTGTCATATACATAGGCTGTGACATTCATGCTAGCTGAGGACATCAGACATCAGAACAGTTAGCAACCAGGCTTCAAGACACTGGTCAAGACTTTGGACAAGCGGTACATGTTGTCATCACGCAAACACTTCAGCAGAGTTGCACTGCCTGCTTTAAATGGTAAATGTTGCGCTGCGCTGATGTTAAAAAGATGTCTCCACTGCCGAGTATTTTTAGTATAAGACGTTAAAGAGTAGTTTGGGTTTTGTTTTTGGCTGTTATTAGTGTTTTTTCCATGTTGCAAGTTTTGCAGGAGTGCTGTGCATGTAGATTGTGGTTATTTATTTGTATTTATTGTTTTTACATTGGTATTGCTATTATTCATTCATCACTGAAGCCAAGCCAAGTTTGTAGGAAGCAAGCTGCAGGGAGGACAGTCTGAGTGCATGTAGACTGGGTATTTATTTTTATTTATTGCTTTTTTATTGCTATTATTTTTAGTATCATTTATATATATTATGTATTATTATTATTTATTATTATTATTATTATTATTATTATTATTATTATTATTATTATTATTAATATTATTATTTTATACCGTTATATGCCATCATATACCATCATATACCATCATATACCATCATGTACCATCATATACCACCATATACGTACCTTGATGCCACACACTGGTGTTTTCAAGATGTTTGGGGTTTGGGGCCAGTAAAACACACACACCTACATGCATCAGCCTGTTTGTGCTGAGCTCAGCATCTTGTGCTGTTAATGTTCATACCACAGTGGAGGATGGGAGTGTGTGTGTGTGTGTGTGTGTGTGTTTTCGTGTGTGGGTGTGTGTGTGTGTGTGCCCCTCCCTGTTTTATTGCAAAAGCCCCTTTCACAGAGTATTCTGCCGTTATTCCGCCCCGTCGTCAGTCTAAACGCTCACGGAGGCGGAAAGGCCTAACAGAATTGAATGCCTCTGAGAAGGCAACAGAGGTCGTCACAGAGCCGCATCAGAGGCGAGACGAGTCTATACGGCGTTCTATCTAAACCCTCCGAGCACCCGAGGAGGAAAAGGCGTGACGTAGTGAAGACGTGTTACCAAGGCGACACGCTGCCGGCGGATTTAACAAGCTCAAAGCGTAGATCCGAAGCAGATAATAGGATGGTAGTTGCTCATACGATCCTGCCGTTATACGTATGTTTATGATGCAGCAACTTCACCTGCGGTTGAAGAGACTTGTAAATATGCAAGACGGGCAAAAGTTCACCTTTCGTAGTTGTTTTGATGCATTGAGCTAATCAGATTTACGACACTCATTGAATACGTCACATGGCCGATGAGTCCATAGACGAGGACCGCAGCCGCGCTGTGGGACGTCTCACTCGTTCTGCAAAGCCGGGGTGCTATCTAAGCGCTGCATACAAAGTTCTATCCAAACGCAACAGGTCACGCCATATTTTGACTCGCCTTTCGACCATTACAGCGGAATCATCTGTCTAAAAGAGGCTTATGTCTATTCTCCTTACTGGTTTCTCTGGCCTCCTTCGTTCCCAGCAGCTCTCATCTCTTCATAGTATCTAATTTTCTTTATTTAAAGGAAAACAACCTGTATATGATTCATAGTGACTTCATGTTTTTGAATCTGTGATTTATCATCTTGTGTGTTGACGGTGACCTCACCAAACAGCTGATCACATCAAGTCATGGCAACACTGTAGTGACAGCATATGACCAGTCTAACCAGCGCTGTATGGTTCCATTACATTACTCACAGTCTGTTGCTCACTTGTTCTAAAAAATACATAATAAAGTTAGTATAAGGAGTCCTAGAAATCTTAAATTAAGTCAAGTTAACCAGTAATATAATGTACAATGTTCAGCGTAAGAACTTCCATAATCTGGTTCAATGTCCCAAAGAGGCGTTCAGGAGCAGGTCATTTAAATACTCTTATGACCTAATACAGCCGGTCATGGCACCGCAACGGTGAAATGATAGTTGGAGGGAGGATCCTCCCACACAGACGGGCCGTCTCGTCTCTGACCATCGAGTTGAATCCCTGGGCAGACTCGGACCTCACCCATGAACAAGTGACTCTGGTTTTCCTTTTGTATCAAGTAGCAAAAAAGCTGTAGCGACTTCTGTCACCTCATCTGCACTATGATACAGGCAGGTGTCGTCACTGTAGAAAGTCCGTAGTCTTTTTTTTTTCTTTTAATATTTTCTTCACCTCACTGTATTCAACAGGCTTCTTTAGGATTGTAGGTTGGAGTTAATGGTGGCCCATGTAGAAGTAGGTGTTGTCAATCTTACGGCCTGCAGACCACGAATGCCCCAGTTTTATTCTGAAAATAACCAGATGTCTTTATTTTTCTTTCGGCATTTGACTTCCTGTCTCGCCATGCTTATTTCTGGCTCAACTGATGGGTTCTGCTGCAGCGTTTTTTTGGACGTGCTCTTCTGTCACTCTGTGTCACCCTCATATATTATATTGTTGAAATTGCACACATTTTTCTTAACATGTCAGGTTGTTAAAAATGTAAAAGATTGTTCCTTAAATGTGAACATTTTCTGAATGTAGTACTTTTTTGCACTAAAACAAAGGGGAACATATGAAGTTGTCGTTATTTATAGGTTTATAGGCCAGGATTTTACTGATCTGGCTCACTTAAATAAAATAAAAATAACATTTGGCTGTATGTGGCCCCTGAACTAAAATATAAAAAGATAAAATGAGTTTGACACCCCTGTTGTAGAGGAAGCTTTACAGATCACTCGATTTTTGCTCTGTAGCTCTCTAACTTGGCAGTGATGGTTATCTAAAATGTTTTTAGGGTTATTTTACTAAATCGTCGGGGGGCAGAAACCAAGCTGCCATCGTAAGTCATCAGGAAGTCCTGCGTTTCCCGTTTCAAACAATCACAAGCTGATTTAAATCACAACGTCGATCAGAGAACAGGGGCCCGTTTCACAAAGCAGGTTCAACAAACTCTGAACCTAACACTGAACTCTGAGTTGACCAACCCTGAGATGGGCAACTCTGAGTTTTCGGTTTCAGAACAGCGGTTTTTAATTAGTTCAGTCAACTCTGAGTATGTAAACTCTGAGTTACGCGCGTGCCTGCCGACTCTACAAAGCCATCATCAATGGAGCTCCGATACTACCATTCACCATGGCAACCGGGAGAGCGTTATTAGATATTACCGAGTGTTTATGTAGAAAACGAGCTCATCCTGAGAAAGCGGAGCACCGTAACTGCAGCAAAGTAGCGATAGTTGGCGTGGCAGACAATTACTGCCCGATCTAATGTGTATAACTGAATGAAACAGTCGATTGATCTAAAGGTTATAACTGTTCATTTTCAGCTTTCAAGAGCGACACTGTGGTGTAATGGTTAGCAATGCTGCCTATGGTGCAGGCGACAGCGGTTCAATTCCCGTAGTTCACAAAGTAGCGCAATGAATAAGTCATCATTTTCATTAAGTGTAATCCCCCCAGGCACAGAAAGAAAGTGGCTTCAGTTGAAAATTAAGCATAAGAATATTGCGCAAATACTTTGACTAAAGCATATGATTTTAATCATATTTCACATATTAAACAGTAAATATAAGCAGGTATTTCAACACAGGAATGTACTTAAACATTTCATAAATCTCCCGTTCGCAAAAAAGCTAGCTCCGCAAAGAATCTGGTTGCGGATTATGTCCGCAATATGAAATGTTGAAAATGTCGGAGAATATTGTTTGGATAATATCTAATGTGATTGGAAGGAAAGGTAATCAAAATCCTCTCCCGACGCAAAGCTGCTGGAATCACTTTTATTTCCATATCGATTAGGTTGACGATGAAAGGACGGCACATTTTTTCAGAGTTGGTTCAGATTCCGGAAAAAGGCGGAGACATCTAGGGAGAAACTCAGGGTTTGTTGAAGCAAACCTGCTAGCGAGCAGGTTAGGTTCACGGAGTATGTTACCCGGGTAACTGACTCAGATTTATGCTGAACTGGCTTTGTGAAACCGAAAAACCAGAGTTTCCCTCATCTCAGGGTTAACTAACTCAAGGTTTTTACTAAACCTGCTTTGTGAAACGGACCCCAGAACAGCAGCTTGATAAGCTCCTCATTGTTCGGATTCATGATCCGTTTGTTTGTGTTTCTAAAGTTTAATAGGGGATATGGGGGATATGTGATGCACTGGGATCTGCTGGATCAGCAGGATATCACTCAACACAATCGATGCGTAAGTGTTAGCGTGACGCTAATGGACGCAGCGATGGATGATGATGTTTTCATCCTCCAATAGTGTTGACGAAAAGGACCGGCTGCAAAAAGCACGGCATGTTCCTTTAAGGGCGTTGCCATAGAGATGGCGAGAAGAGCTGAGAGAGGAGGAGGAGAGAATAAGGGAGGAGGCGAGCGAGCGAGCATCACCTTAAAGTGTATCGTCATGCAGGGACGGAGAGGGAGGGAGAGAGAGAGAGAGAGTCAGCACACGTCTCAATTATTTATGAGGTTCTTCTGCAACAAACACAGACACACACACACACACACACGCACACACCCTAATGTAATGCGGCTATGTGGCTGAAGCAGATGAACAGGAAGGATGTCTGAGTGCTGCAGCGCTGCATTCAATCTCCCATAAGCCCTGGCTTCACCTAAAGACACACACACGGTAACCAACCACTTACTACACTTTACCTCGCGAAAGTAAGAGTCCTGATCTTAAGCCTCTACCTATTTGTTCTTTACATGAAACAAATTTAATAATGTGCAGACTGGAGAAGCCACGGCGAGGACTTCCTCCCCGAGTTCAAATGTTACCCATCATGATATTCATCAAGATATGTGTCCATGACGCTCAGCATCTGAAGCATTTTAAATCTGAAACAACACATGGTTTGCGTGGTTGACTCCGCCGTCGGTGTGTGAATGTGTGCGTGAATGGGTGAATGTCAGTCATTACTGTAAAGCGCTTTGGAGAAAACCGCTATATAAATGAGGCCATTTACCATTTAATGTCATTGCTGTGTAATCGGTGGCTGAGGGACCTTTCGAGTACAAGAGAGCTAGTTGATGTTAGCATAGCTACAACGGTCACTATGGCAACAGTACACATAAAAATGGTCGCTGCTCTGACCATCCTGCTAGGTTGATTTGAATGGGAATGTCCCCTGCAATTTTATTTCTATGTTAGCTGTTGGCTACCTGCTAGCAGCACTGACCTGCTCGGCTCAATGACGGTAGCTAACAGCTAACCTTAACAGAAGTTACTTCATGATGTGTTCAAGCTCTATTCAGTAAAAATTTGTATTGGGTCAAGGTCAATTATAACGCTATCATTGTATGTTAAAGAGTTTTTGTTGAGAGATGTGAATAAATCCAGAAGATGTTTTCACACAATATCAAATAATTATTGGAGATTAATTATGACTGTTGAACATCTTCTCTAACAATCTTTCTACCTCTGTATTGAATTGGTATCTTCTAAATCTAAATCATGGAATTTCCATCCATCCATCCATCCATTTTCTTCCGCTTATCCGGGACCGGGTCGCGGGGGCAGCTGCCTGAGCAGGGACGCCCAGACTTCCCTCTCCCCAGACACTTCCCCCTGCTCCTCCGGGAGGACCCCAAGGCGTTCCCAGGCCAGCCGGGTGACATAGTCACTCCAGCGTGTCCTGGGTCTTCCTCGGGGTCTCCTCCCGGTGGGGCATGCCTGGAACACCTCCCGAGGGAGGCGTCCAGGGGGCATCCGATGCAGATGCCCGAGCCACCTCAACTGGCTCCTCTCGATGTGGAGGAGCAGCACCTCTACTCCGAGCTCCTCCCGTGTGACGGAGCTCCTCACCCTATCTCTAAGGGAGCGCCCCGCCACCCTGCGGAGGAAGCTCATTTCGGCCGCTTGTATCCGGGATCTTGTTCTTTCGGTCATGACCCAGAGTTCATGAATCATGGAATTTCACTGCTACTAAATTTCTGGTATCTAGCATCCCTTAGTATGCCCGAACACCATGTAACCATGGTAACACCAATTAACGTGGCACACCATGTCGACATGTCTTACTTCCTGTCTGTCTCATTGGTTCCTACTGAATATGTAAATCTTTGAAAACACAAATATACATACTTTGATCATTAATCTACCAAATGAGGAAATAGTGACTTTGTTGGGACTACTTTCCACTGTGGATGAATATTTGCAGTATTTTCTTCAAATAGTTCAGTCTAGCAAAATAGCAATATAGCATATTATGGATTGAGTTTTCAAAATCTGTTTCAAACCTTCCAAACGAATCGTAATTTGATATTAAAGCTATGGTCTACGATTTGGAATAAAAAAAAATCCATTCAGTCTATCAGCCGTAGGCCTGCCTAGAAATTGACCAATGGGAGCCTTCCAATTGCTCCATCCAATACCCTCGTCTCCCCTGCTCCTTGTCATCGTCGAATCATGGAACACTGAGGGGAGGGGTTTGGTTGAAGTGGGGGGGGGATGCTTTTTTCAAATCTGTCTCGGAGGCTCAACTGATTTTCAGAATGTAGACCATAGCTTTAAGTTTCAGTGTTATTATTAATTCACTAACATCACTTAGACGTTTTCCATTATTTATACCTAATGAAAAATGTATATTGTTTCTATGCTTTACTACCTCATCTTTGACTCATATTCAATATTATATTTTACTATAAATAATAAATTATTAATGTTTTCTGGAAAACGTGCATCAGAGTTGTGGGTGTTTTTACATCCCTGAGTAGCGTCTGCAGGTGTCGAAGGTCAAGCAGAAGGTCGAGCAGTACCATCTAAACACCGGGTTAAAATAAAAGACAAATTACTGTATGCACCGTAATACTCGATCATCATTTTTATTCATTTTACTTTTACTATTATCACAACATTATTAATGCTCATCTCACTGACTGAACCTTTTTTTAACTTCCGATCTGATATTATATGCTGACAGAAGATTTGTTCTCATCATTTATAGGTAAATAGTATAAAAAGTCCAATGTAACTTATTAAAATGTCTTGTTTTGATTCAAACATATTCATGATGAAATGAAAAAGGCTGAAGATCATCATGTTCTCTTTAAACAATGACTTTAATGATTATCGGGGTTAACTTTCAGTTTATTGATTAATGAACAAGTTTCAACTGTTTCTGCTGTAAAACCTTTCTTTATGAGCATCAGTAAAGACTGTAGACAAGAAAAATCACATTGTCTCAGTTGAACTTTGAAGTTGGGTAGTCAACATGGCTGACCTGATTTTTTTGGTTAATTTAAGTTGCTCTGATTGAAACTTCTACACAGCACTTCTCAAACCCCAGTCACAATGTGTTTTACATGGTTGAACCATGAGTGAAGCATTTGAGGAGGCAATGAGGCAAAATTCTGAAAAAATAAAAATTATACAAAAATCAAATCTGACTATTAAAATAATACAAAAATAACAGATAAGACATGCTGGAAGTGAAGGCAGTGCTCGTTATAATGGATAATAAATATGTATTTAATGACTGATACTGCAGCCTCAAATCTTCAGACAGGAAGTTTAAAATATCATAAACAGATGATTATTTGATCTGACGATAGAACCAGTTGATGTTCATAAACAGGGACACTGCTGACACAAAGACGAAGTCTTCGTTGAGACATGAGGAGACACATGGAGCTTTTGGTCCATCCCTGTCTGCCCCCTGCTGGTTTCACTGAGAACACAAACACCTCATGGTGTCTGAAACAAAGAGGCTCAACAGTAAGGTCACACATGATGTTTCATCCAATTTCATTGTTATTATTTTCTTAATTTATAGTGTAGAATGATCTACAGGGTTTGGTTTGAATGTCTCGTTCCAGCTGTCTCATTTGACAGACACAACCAAGGTCACGTCTGTACACCCAGAACATCTCAAACATTAACTTGTAAAAGTGGTTGCCAGGCAACTACAAATATGTGTTGGCCGTTTTAAGTCACCATGTATTTAGAGTAATGAAGAGTCTTTGCAGTCCTACGTCAGCTAAATGATGAACATGTAAACACATAAACAAATAACACATAAAAATACTGCATTTCACTCATAAGCTAAATGATTTACTGTGTTATCGTCTCCAAGACTTTACAGATTTACTTTCAGTTTCATCTGGTTCTTTGTCATTTGAACGATGGTTACGTATGTAACTGCTTGGTAGGAAGCCAACTTCCACTGAAGTTGACCAATCAGAATGACACAGGCCTGCAGGCAGATGGGGGTGGGGGAAAAGACCCCCTGTGGAGGTGCATGGCTGTGTTTCCACACAGAGAACACTCCAATCTGAATGTTCAGCACCTGGATGACAAATGCCAATAGGGTCACGAGGAAGATCGACTTGCCCCTTTTTAATGGCTTGAGAGGGTGGCTGTCGCAACAGGGTTCGTGGCCACATTGACCCTATAAAACCTTGGAAATGTGCAAGTCGATGCCCATGATGCCGCTACACATATGTTGGTAAGTGGGACTCTGTGTAGGACTGCCCATGACGCAGCTACACTGAGTTGAGTGACTACAAACGCAAGTTGGACTTGGAAGGCCACTATTAGAGTAGGCATACCTGATGGCCTCCACAATCCACTAGGATAGCCGTTGCCTGGACAAAGCCTGGCCTCGTGCTTGTCCTGTGTGGCAGAAAAATAATGAATCCAACTGCCGGAATCCAGCGGCCATTTTAACATATGCTTTCAATAGTCGGACTGGGCATAGGCGAATATCACCCTACCCCAGTTCCTCTCCTTGGGTTGGGGGCTGAAAGGCTCTCAGACTGAGCGGCTGGTTAGCATACGTTGCGGATAAGGTCTTGGGCAAGAATGACGGGCTTGGCCACAAGGTTACCCTGTGCCGTCGGGACTCCACTGCAGGCACTCCCGGCCGACAGACAGAGCATGTAGCTCCCCCACTCTTTTTGCCGATGACATGGCTAGGAGAAACGCAGTCTTCAAAGACAACCATTTTAGTTCTGATCCCCCCAAGAGGGTCGAACGGGTGCTGACACAGTGCCTTCAGTACCAGAGGCAAGTCCTAGGAAGATATTATCCTTCTTTGAGGGGGCCTCAGTCGCTGAGCACCCTTAAGAAAGCGGGTCACCAGACGATGGGATCCCACTGTAACCCCTTCAACCCTGTTATACCTGGTAGATACGGCAGCTACATACACCCTGATAGTGGATGCTGCAGGGCTGTCGTCAAACCATGACGCCGTGGCTGTCCGTCCAGCGAGCTGTATAGCACCAGGAACCAGACTCTCCCTGGCCATCTGGGGGTTACTAGATGCACCCTTTGGCCCTCCTGGAGAATCCTCTCTAGAGTGGGTAGTATGAGAGGGATTAGGGGGAATGCATAAAGGAGCTGCTGGGGCCTCCCATGCGCCAGTGCATACTGGCCCAAGGGGCTTGTTGATCCCTGAGTGAGATCCAGAGGGGGCAGTGTGTCGTGGCTTGAGAGGTGAAAAGATCCACCTCTGCTCTTCCATATTGGTGCCACTTCCAGGTTCAGCCTCCATTTGCCTTGATTGGGGTGTTGTCTGGACAAGAAGTCCGCCATGACATTCTGTGTGCCTGGGATGTGCATTGCCCTCAGGCTCAATAGCCGAGGGTAGGCCCATGAGAGTAGCTGCTGATGCTAGTGATGCTAGAGACCTTGTGCTCCCCTGGTGGTTTATATGGTAAACCACTGACATGTTGTCCATCCTTAAAAGGACGTGGGTCCCTGCTAGGACTGGCAGGAAATGCTTGAGAGCAAGAGCGGCTACCTGTAGCTCCAACACGTTTATGTGTTGCTCCCCCTGTCGAGGGTCCCATGAGCCTTGGGCAGTTCTGCACTCCCACACAGCCCCCCATCTGGCCAGGGATGCATCGGCCGTTACCACTTCTCTGTGAGAAGGAATGGACCCTAAACGAACCCCGGCAGTCAGGAATGACTGCTTCTCCCATGGCTGTAACCCTTTTAGGCAACTGGTGACTGTTACCAGCTTGTGCCTGTGGTGTTTCAGATGCAGCCCAAGCCTGTTGATCCAAATTTGGAGAGGCCTCAAAGAAAGAAGGCCCAGCAGCACCTGGAAGGACGTGAGCATCAGAGCTCTGCCTCTCCTGAATAGCACTATGCGGAGGAGAATCTCGTCTACCCGCTGCCGAGATGGGGTTGCCCTCATCCTCTGACAGTCCATCCCTTTAGGTGGCTGTTCAACGGCCTTAGATCCAGTATTGGGCGAAGTCCACCCCCCTTCTTTGGAATTAAAAATATGTGGAATAGAACCCACTGTCTTGCGATGGTGGCCCTAATTGCTCGATGGTCCCCTTTTCCAGGAGGGCCGTGACCTCTTGGCGTAGGGCCAGAGCCTTGCCCTGGTCCTTCATCACGGTCATCTTGACCCCTTGAAATTCCGGCGGTCGGCGCTTGAATTGAATGCCGTACCCCCTTGACAAGGTTGACACCACCCAGGGGTCTGTCCTCCCAGTCAGTAATTGAGCTGTTCTCTCTTGAATCGTCTGACAGCCGGACTGTAGACGTCACTAGTCTCCGACATTAGTCTCCCTAGCTCTCCTGTCAAATAGGCAAATGCCTTCAGCGAGGCCTCACTTAGGACTTCCGCTGACTAGTCTGTTCCAGAGGTCTGGAGGGTCTGTGATAGGGACAGTATGAGGTGCGACATGGAGTTGCCTATGTGCACCACTCACGCCGCCGAGTCATATCGCTCCCCCAATTAGCTTGGTGGTCAGGCGACACTGGCTGGGGACAACATGCATCTGGCCTCAATGCCTCATCAGGTGAGAGAATAAGGGCGGCGAGTGCCGGCTCTATACAAGGCATGCGGTCTCGACCATGACTGGCGGCATCCTGCATACTAGCCAGGGTTCTGCCGTCACTGGGGAGATGGGAGAAACGTCTGGGGTCTGCCCAGCATCTCTGCAACTCCTCAATGAAGGGAGCCTAAGGAAGAACATTAAAAGACTCTGTAGAAGGGGCCTACCTATTTACCTGCGCTGGTGGCGCATCTAAGCCCAGCGCCACCAACCCTTCATTGCGGGTTTCATCGCTGATGTTTGGCTAGCAACTGAGCCCCTCTGTGAGCTGTGCTCCTGGGTGTAAGAGCCATTAGACTCTGCATCTCCCTGATCCCCCTTCCACTCATCAACCCTTACCAGGCTCTCCGAGGCCCTGATTGAGAGCACATCCTCCTCTCGAGCATTCCCAGCCCGGGACAGCACAGGGGGCTGCTCTGATGAAGACCTTGAAGCATCTGCTGCGTAATCGCCAGCTCCCAGCCATTGTAGATTAAGGAGCATCGCCTTAATCTAAGCAAACTCCGATGCCAGGGTGGCCTTGGGAGTTTAAGCCTCCTCTTAGTGGGGACCTCCCGTGAGTCTAAGACCCTAAGCAGTTATTTGCAGTGGGTGTTTGGGGGTTCAACCCCCTCTCTAGTTGAGCTAGCCTAGCAGCCTGTGCGGATATGCTCATTCAAACTGCTTCATGCAAGCCTGTTCTGTCAACCCCTGCCTTAAGTGTTCCACGCCTAGACAGCTTGGACATTTATCGTGGCCATCCTCCGTCTCCAGAGGGGTCCAGCAGTCCACTCAAATCATCAACATCAGCTCAGGGAGGCTATCAAACAAATTAGGCAAAATAAATATGCGCAAATAAGGAGCGAACACACTCTCACCGCGCTGCCTAGTGTATAGGAATATTAACTGAAACCAGCTCACTAGCCGGGAAAAGAGAAGAGAGTGTTTGCCAACACGAACAAAAAATATTGTAAACGTGAAATGAGCACTTCGAAACAAAAGCGGAATTCGCTTGAGTTCTAACTCACTTGTAGGAAGATGGCGCGGAAAACATAAGATCAATCATCAAACTGAATAAGCCCGCGAGACCGCGAAAGCATGTCATCGAAAACTGTCTTGAAGGTACTGCACTATACATTGGATCGCCAGAAGGCGAAAGCGCAGAAACGACTCCACATAACAGCAAGCGCTAGCCTAGTTGCCGCAGTAGAGCGAGCCCACTCGTAACGGCATTAATAAAGGAAAGTAGTGTGGGGTGGCCAGTGGCGCAGTGGTTAGGGCAGCCGCCCCACGTACAGAGGCTCAACGTCCTTGATGCGGCGATCCCGGGTTCGTCTCCCGGCCAGGGATCAGTTTCCCGCAATGTCTTCTCCCTCTCTCTCCCTGTTTCCACACTGTCTGTAATAAAAGGCTTGAACGGTGCTCTAGCCAAAGAAATTATCTTTAAAAAAAAAATAAAGGAAAGTGTACTTACCAATCATGATAGAAAGTCACGTAGACAAATCGCAGTCTTATAAGATTGCGAGAAAAATCACAGTTCCAATCATTTGGTTTGAAAAGACACCAGCGTTTGTCCACATAATATGTTTTCACTCCAACAAACCTGCTTCCACATGAGATTTCAAGAGGTCGTTTCCGGGGTGAGCGTACCTTAAGTACCGGGGCGGGGGCATACGTCACCCCTGTCATGAGTGACTTTGTTGATAAACACTTGACCTGCACATGCATGTGATGGACATCCTTCAGCTTCATTAGCTGCATTGTCTCTAAACACATCTCTCTAGCACTAGCAGCGTTGTCTGGTTCTGTTTCATTAATGCAACACATTAAAATGTGTGATTTAAAGGGTCCATGATGGAGATGTTATGTCTTCAGATCATCCATCCATCCGGTTTGATTCCAGTGAACATGACATCTCTTTGTTAAAATCTTCCACCCGGGCTGCGGCCGAATAGTCAAAAACTTAGGTCCAAACTCCTATTCCTAACTCCTGTTCCTTGACCTCAGGGGAAAACGTCACGGGGTTAAGGAAAGTTGGAAGGAGATCGACACCGGTGATTGACGTGGGTCTGCCGTGGAGAAACTACAATAATGGACTACAAAAAACGCGTCGTCCACTTCTCTCCATGTTGTTGGTTTTATAAGCAGCTGGTTCACTGACCGGCTTCAGTTCCAGTAGCTCCTCCTTCCTGTTTGACCGTATATACATTTCATTTGTGGTTTTAGTTTCGTTTTTGTCAAATTTGTAACATGATTGAAATAAATAAAAATACCATTAAATTATTATCACTGTCACACATTTATCAACACAATTCCAATTACTATACTATTACTTTATGTCTGCAGTAATTGTTAAATATGCAAATACGCTGTTGGGGAAGTAGCAGGAGCAGATTTGGTTATCAAAAGATAATTATTAATGTCAATATAATTATCAATATGAATGATTATATTTAATATATTATTATGATATGATCATAAATGTACGGGGCACCATCCCTGAAATCAGGGAAAAGATAACCGAAAACTGTATTCAGTCTGAATATAAAGGTTTTATACTCACATGCCAATCATCGTGATCATTGGCATGAAGTAAAAACAATCGAGCAATTAGAAGGCGTGAAAGCCGAACACTAGCCTTCACAACCTGCTGTTATCCAGTGACATATACACAACAAGCACAAGAGACCGCTAGTTATGATATGATAATATTTATTAAAATCAGTAATAATGATCACAATCAATAACACTGCAATTAACAAAGCCTTATTACCTAATTACCTAAATACACACAAAGCTAAGCTAAACAAAGGAAGAGACACACGTGAAGTGTGTGTGTGTGTGTGTGTATGTGTGTGTGTGGGGGGGAGGAAAGGTGACGAGCGAGAGATGGCGGGGCCAGCCACTAGGCGGAGCTATTCCTCACAGCGTTCAGAGGCGGAACCGCTGACGTAAGATAGAATAGCGAGAGGGAAAGAGAGAGAGAGATGGCCAGACGCAGCCACCAGGTGGAGCTATTCCTCACAGCGTTCAGAGGCGGAACCGCTGACGTAGGATAAAATAGCGAGAGAGAAAAAGAGAGAGAGAGAGAGAGATGGCCGGGCGCAGCCACCAGGTGGAGCTCTTTCCCTAGCGTCCAGAGACAGAAACAGCTGATGTAGGATACGGGATACGGGTGTGCACATGTGTGTTAGCCGGAACAAAGAGAGAGCAGGGAATGCGTGCGTAAAACACGAAGGGTCAGTAAGCTATTACCATCACACGGGAGCTCGTGAATAGACTGGTGTTTGTTCGGCGGGAGCCCGGTCCTTTAACTGATAGTAGGTCGCTTACTGAGCTCGTGAATGTGGCCGAGGTTAGGCCACACACTGTTACAGAAATAAACCCAGCGGCGTGGGTACACAATCAGCATTCGAATACAACAATACAGAAAGTAACGGACTTGGCGGTCCTTGATCAAAACTTAAAACACGTTAACAAGAATTACAAGCATATCCTACACTATCGAATCTCTGCCTCTGCCCAGACAAATAGCCTCTTACTTTTGTCGATGTGCTTGAGTCCGTCCTATGCGGTGGCCGCGCTTCTTGACGCGGCGGCGGTGGCGACAGGCTGTGGTTCGCAAGTCCTCGTGCGGCAGGAGGGTGCGACGAGTCGGTTGAATCCAGACGAGAGCGGGGCTTATCCTTCTCGCTGATCAACTTGACTGAAGAAACCGTTGCGTTCTTCCTTCTGCAGGCAAACAAAGAGTTGCGTGTGCAGCGATCTTCTCAGGATCCAAAATAATAATAAAAAAAAAGAAAAAGGCTAGTAGGGAAAAAGGAGGGAAAACAGTCCGTCTCTCGTCCAGCGAGTTTGGGGGAAAAACTGCGACCTAGGACAAAGGAAAACGCTGCAGACGTTAAAAGTTCACCTCCTGTTGCAGCGGTGTGCTGCGGTGGAGGAGCTCACCTCCTGTTGCAACGGCGTGTCGCGGTGGAAGAAAAAGTTTTAAGGTGGCGCTGGTTTATATATCCCACGGCTGATCCCGGGGACCCCCTGGGGTCCCTGTGTTGTCAGCCAATAGGGCACCATTTGTGTGACGTCACATTTCACACCTCGGTGAGAGGTAGAACAAGATGGAGGTTTTTGGGGGTTGTAGTTCTTTTATCTCCTTTGTTCCTTTGTTCTGACCGCATGTGAAGGCTTTTGGCCACCATCTAGGCCGCTCTCTGTGTCCCCATTTGGTGAGGTCCCAACAACGCATATCGTTTGTTTTCATGAAAGCAGAGGTGTGCAGCGCTTTAAATGTTGCTCTTGCAAGGAATTTTTGGTTGGCGTCATCTCCTCTTCTTTCATAGGAAGGAAGGTTCGTTGTATCCTATGCTAAAGGAGATCTGTAAGGAAGCATTGGAGCTCCTTTCCTTTGCATTTAGAGAATTTGAATGCCTCTTATCATGGCGGCTACTTGTTTACTTCCGGGTCACTTCTTCAGTTAGGAACCTTCCGAAGAAAAAAAGACTATTCGACTGCAGCCCCGGACTCAAAGATGAACTGAATAGATTCTGGAGGTTCTGGGAGTGAATTGTTTCTAGGTGATGTACTTTTTCTTTGGGGGTAGGTATCAAGTATTGTCAAGTTAAGATGACATCACGAGTCAGAGAGACGGCATTCTGAATAAAGACCATGAACATGGTTTATAAAGTCATGACAGATACATTTCACATCTATATTTCAAAGGCTGCACTTAGAGCTGTGCGATATTACGATATATATCGTAGTACGATATAAAAATGTCTACCGTAGGATATAACCCTCTGTCGTTTATATCGTAATTTTAACGTGTAGGCTACTTGTTTAGCACTGTTGCTACATGCATTTCCACTGCATGCGTCTCCGCTGCGTTGCGTCTCCGCCACGCCAGCGGAGCAGATACGTTTCACTTTAGTCTATGGGTCAATCCCCACCAGGTCCGCTGCGCTGCGTGTCCGCTGCGCTGCGTGTCCGCTGCGTCTCAGCTCCGGCAGTCCGCAGCTCTCCGCAACAAATACGGACTTCTATTTCTGGTGGATGCCGGACCACGGCGCAGCAATTCAGCACAGGGCAAATATAGCGAAACAGGAAGTTCGGTACATACTCAACAATAAAACTTTTCAAAATAAAACACTTGTGTTAATAAAACCACTTGACTACGTCAAAAAAAGCCTACTGGCTGTCCTAACCTGAATAAGATATTTATTTTTTTATATTTACATAAAAGCTTGTAATAGTTTTCGTTGCAAAAAGTCACGAATAAAAGGAAAGAAGAAAGTGCCATTAATTTGCCTTTCATTCACATGGTTATCAAAAATAGTGCTGAGATGTGATTGATTTATATATATATATATATATATATAATTCTAAGAAAAAATACTATATCGGGATATATATCGTTATCGGGATATAAAATTAGCTATATCGGGATATAACATTTTGTCCATATCGCACAGCACTAGCTGCACTCATCAGACACGACGCCTCTCTAGACATAAAATTGAATCTGCTCCATAATAAATTAATGTTTTTGATTGGTTAGTTGGTGCACTGTAAAACTGAATAATTATATAACCCAACCGAACATATCTGACTACCGAAACAAACCAAAATAACTGAAGCTCATTGTTGTAGATGTTGAAGAAAGTCTCTTGACATCTTATAATTTTGTCATTTGTTTTCATCTGATATAGTTCCCCTTTAATGTCTAATTATTAATATTATTATTTTTATTATAATTCATGCTTTAGTCTCAGTGTGCTGTATGACAGCAGATCATGTTGTGTTTCGCCTCATGGTGGCGCTGTATTCTCACTGTTACTGTGATACAGTCACACTGATGAAGGAGCTTCCTAAGAAGCTGGTGATGATGATGATCATGATGATGACGATGATGAGGAATTTGTTTTGTGTAATGTATTAATCGGATCATTTCAAAGCAGAGCTGCATTTAAGGGTTAAACAATCATGACTCTTTGAAGTGCCAAAGAAATCTGATTTACAGCAAATTAACTAAAACTAAATCAATACTAAACTAAAGAAAAACATTAGACCTGAAACAACAATTTAACCTGCTAAAACTGTGGCAGCATGTCATGATATTGGGGAAATGCTCTTTAATAAGTACACTTTAACCTTTGGCTTTATGAGTCAAGCTGCAGGGACTCTAGAGCGTAGAGCTATAAATAGTCCTGTTGACACTCTGAGAATAACTGAAGTCTCCTGTTACTGCAGCGACACATGGACCGACAGACCTGGACCCAAAGCACCATGTTAGACCTCAACACAGACCTGAACATAGACCTGGACCCAGAGCACCATGTTAGACCTCAACACAGACCTGGACCCAGAGCACCATGTTAGACCTCAACACAGACCTGGACCCAGAGCACCATGTTAGACCTCAGCACAGACCTGGACCTAGAGCACTACGTTAGACCTCAACAGAGACCTGAACACTAGAAAAAAAAAGTATTCTTAAATGCATCTCGATGCATACGTGGACGATTCTGAATCGATTCACAAATGTCAAAAATCAATTATATTTATTCTGTATTGTTTATGGAACGCAAAAGGCAGAACTCGGATATGCAGCACCCGGACAGTCTGTGGCGTTGCACATAACAGAGGCACGGCTGAGAGAGAAATCCGACAGGCACCCGCTGCATTTACACCGATAATGTTTCATTATTCATGGCCGAAATAAACACTATTACTGCTTTGTACATGTTGTGGAAGTCCCAGACACACCCGGGGCCTATACTACGAAGCGAGTTCAACATACCCAGGGTATCTTTCAGTTATCCAGCTTAAGTAACCCTAACAAAGGCAATCGGAGATAAGCGGTCACACGAAACTGGTTATCAACTCGTTAAGTCAACCCAGGGTTTACCTGTCCAGCTATGAGCGCATGCACATGAAAGAGGCGGGGTTTGCAGCATTTGACCAATCACAACATGGACCAGTCTACGGGCAGCAGAGCGGCATATTTCACGTACGAGGAGCAAACCATAATCTTACAGAAATACGAAGAAGTTAATATAATACAGTCAAAAAGCAACAATTTCATCTGCCAAATGCAGGAAGGACAGCTGGCAAAAACTTGCCGACTGTGTGAATGCGTAAGTCGTATTAATAGTATTAATAGTTGTGTAATATGACTGCCCCATCATAAAGGAACTACTAGATCTGATTGATTAAATTAATGTGTTAAGTGCGCTGATAGCTCAGTTGTAGAGTTACCACCCCATGTACTGAGGCTCCCTGCAGTGGTCCCAGGTTCGAATCCCTCCTGCGGTTCTCTTTTAAAGCATGTCGTTCCTCTCTCTCATCCCTTGAACTCTCATGCTGTCCTCCCACAATAAAGCCGAAAAATATAACTTTAAACAAACTTTAAACATTTGCTGAGATGTATTCTTATGGCATGTTATATGACAATATCAGCCTAATTCTTTCAGCTGCAATCCCGATGGTGTAAAACGGACTTGGGAGCAAATAAAATAAATATAAAAACATAATTCAAAGTGGTCAGTAGGCTGTATGCTGACACAGATCAGTCATGCCCTACGATGATAATCTGTATCTCTCATATAAAACATCATCAGGGACAGACAAAAGGGTTTTGCCGGTCTCTGAACAGAGAAAGTGATCTTATTGGTCAGTAGGCTGTGTTTTTCTCCACGTTGATCTTTTATCAGGAACATAACCTGCTCTGGAGGAGGTTAGCTCTGCAGCGTAAGTTACCATGGCGATCTAGCCTGGTAAGAAGAGAACCAGCGTCGTAGGACGGAAAACCCAGAGTTAACCCTGAAGTTACCTCCCTAAGCTAAGCTATTGTAGGGCGGTGTTATGCAGCCTACAGCCCCCCCTGGTGGCACAGAAGTGTACTTGCTTCAGGTAACATGCCTCAGTCCTGTTATGTGCACAGCCTGTGAATACACGTTACTGAGAGACACAGCTCGACTCTGTCTGTTATTTATGCACCTACACTTGTAACATGGTGTCAGAAGCTGTACTGGAACCCAGAGTGAGTGTGACTTTGCCTGACAGCGTGCGTTTATTTGTTTTGATAGGCTTATTAGAAGTTTCAGTTAGCCTGCTAGCATTAGCATCACGTCAAGACGATGGCTTCCAACATTCCGCCACCGGAGCCCATGAAGATGACCGGGGATGTTCCCAGCAACTGGGTTAACTTTTGCTCTGAGTTTGAGGATTATTTGCTTGCAACCGGGATCGACAAGGCAGAGAAACCGGTGCAGGCAGCAACGTTCAGGAGGCTAATGAGGAAGGACCGCCATCATGTTTACAAGCACAACCTGCGACTCACAGTGGAAGAGCGGAAAGACACGGGCGCCATACTCAACAAACTGCGACAATAATTTACACCCACCAGAAATGTCATCTTTGAGAGATATGTTTTTGGCAACCTTAAACAAGAGGAAGGAGAACCTGTAGATTCTTTTGTCACAAGACTGAGGGAGAGCTGCCACATGTGAATATGGAGCTTTTAAGGGATAGTTCGGAATTTTGGACATAAGACCTATTTTCCAAGTCAGCCGGTGTGTTCAAGACGTCTGGAGACGTTTTCAAGAAATGTATTCAGTTCTTCTAGTTGCCGAGTTTGCTTGTGCTATGGCTAGCGCAAGTCAATCGTTCTAGCTAGCATGGCATTAAAAACACTCATACCGACTCCACAGTGCACCCGAGGCAAATCAATTAAAACACTAGACTGTCGATGTACATATCTGTGTTGACAGAATAATATTTGAAACAAAACTAACCTTGCATCGCATGAATCATCCATTTTTTGAGGGACTAGTTTCTCAGCAGCAGCGGAATTTTACTTTGCTCTGTCGGACTCAAAACTCTACGCTGCCTGTGAACACTTACCCTCAGCCAAAATCTCACGCTGAACTAAGTTAAAAACTTGAGAGCCCTGCCGTAGCTATGGCTTGGATTTGTTAGCAAACATTGCACCCCTGTGGTACTGCATGCTACTCAAAGCATAATGTTGAGGCCTGCCCAGAAAACCGTTGGTTCTAATAATAGCCTCCATTAGAGACCGACCTTTATTTCGCCAACAGCTAGACTGGCCATTGTTAGGGACCCGGCCAGTAATACAAAATACAGGCCTATATTAGAGGATTTACGGTATGCACCTACACTTGTAACAAATCCTGCTTCGTAGTACAGGCCTCAGGAAACTAAATGCTGTCCTGTCTGAGTTTATACCTTTACCCGGAGGGGGATCGGTGAATCTCATAGAGCTACATTCACAGCAGCAGTCGCTATCAAAAAACATGTGATTGAATTACAATTCACGGATAAAGAGTATGCCGAAGTAACGACGATGAGTAAAAAGTCCGAAGTCATGGTTTGTTAAGTCTGTCCGTTAAGACGATACGCAAATAACTTTAAAAATGCTTGTTTTGGTGTTTGGCTCGCTCAGAGCTAAGCTAGGCTAACACGGAAGCAGCTACGTGAACACTGAACATAACATCGTCTCGGCATAAATACGGCAGCAACCCTGTTGTTTGTTCCACGGACAGTCTCTGGTTTTACTTTTTTGTTTGGTCTCTGTATGAAACGTAAGATACTACCCCACGGCACCGGGAGACCACAGACAGTTACGCTGTGGTGTGTTGAAATGCAAGCTGCATTGATTATTGCATTGAAAGCTTTTTATTTTTAGGCTACAGTACACTGTTTTTCTCTCATGGATATGCTCATCGCCTGTAACAGGAGGACTTTGTGTTCATAGGAAGTCATATCTACTTGTAACAAAGAAAAGCCTTTTCTTTAATTAAATATTAGGGAAGATAATTAACCTGTTGATTTTCTTTACTGGTCATCACACAAGTAGGAAGTGACTAGCAAACTCTGAGTAGCAAACACAGATTTTTTCGTAGAAATTCATGCGTAGAAATGTACTCAAATGATGCATCGATAATCGGTTTATAATCGAATCGTTGACCTCTGAATCATAATCAAATCGAATCGTGAGTGGCCAAGAGATTCCCACCTCTTCTGAACACAGACCTGGACCCAGAGCACCATGTTAGATCTGATGACAGATCTGGACCCAGAACACCACGTTAGACCTCAACAGAGACCTGAACACATACCTGGACCCATAGCACTAAGTTAGACCTCAACACAGACCTGGACCCAGACCGTGACCCAGAGCACCATGCTAGATCTGATAACAGACCTGGACACAGGGAATCACATTAGACCGGAGCACAGTCCCAAAAAACAAAGCCCCACGTTAAACCTCAAGACAGACCTGGACCCAGATCTCAACCCAGTCCAGTTCAGGTGTCTTTAATAGCAGCGGGACAGTCAAGTGTCTGGTTAGTTCAGGTGTCTTTAATAGCAGTAGGACAGTGGTAGTGGTGTCTGTAGTAAAACTTGTAGTAAAACTACAGAAGTGAGGTTGATTCAATTTATGGATGAAGTAGGCACTTGTAGTTTTTTCATGGGAGCTGTAGTTTTTTCTGTGCCCACAAACAAATTTTTTTTTCTTAACCCCACAACGTGTTAGCAGGGTTATTTTTACACAAACAGAAGCAAACAGTGAGTCTGAACATAACTTCACATCCAAACAGAAAATCATATTTTTTTTTTTACCACAATAGGAACACTTAGTGTTTAAATGTCAATTCGTCAACTGTGAGGAGCCTGGGTGTAATCCTCGATGACCTCCTATCCTGCACCCCCAACATCACTGCTGTGGCCCCATCCTGCAGATTTGCCCTCTACAATATCCACAGGATTCGGACTTTCCTCACAAAGAATGCAATGCAACTCCTGGTCCAAGCATCTCCCGCCTTGACTACTGCAACTCTCTCCTGGCTGGACTCCCGGCCTTGGCGACTAAACCATTGCAGCGTATCCAGAACGCTGCAGCACGCCTTGTCTTCAATCTACCCAAATTCTGCCATGTGACCCCCCTCCTCCGTGACCTCCACTGGCTCCCTGTTGCAGCACGCATCCAATTCAAGATGATGACACTGGCCTTCAAGGCCATCAATGGAACGGCACCCATCTACCTTCAAACACTGGTCAAACCACATGCCCTGACACGAGCACCTCCTCTACTTCAGCTGGCCGGCTGGTACCACCATCGCTGAAACCAAACAAATGTCGCTCAGCAAAGTCTAGACTCTTCTCTGTTCTGGCGCCTCAGTGGTGGAACGAACTCCCGACCAATGTCAGGACAGCAGAGTCATTTGCCATCTTCTGAAAAAAGCTCAAGACTCACCTGTTCAGACTTCACCTCGATTCTGCATAGCATGACCCACTAACAACCCCCCCCCCCCCCCCCCCCGCCCCCTCCCAAAAATAAATGTACTTCTATGTTCTTACCTGTAGCACTTTGATCATAGCACTGTTTTTCTTAAGGTGTGTTTGCTGAATAGCTACTACTTTACTCAGACGAGGACCTAACACTTGTTTCTATTTTTTACCTCTTACTTTATCGGCAAAGATATGTTGTCTTTCTTTTGACAAATGTACTTATTGTAAGTCATTTTGGACAAAAGTGTCCGCTAAATGCCCGAAATGTAAATGAAAGCGCTGCGTTTTAATACCATCGACGACTAAATCAGAACTCAGTGTTTTCTTCATGAAAGTAAAAAAAAACAGAGATATTAAGCTCTAGAGCTGCCGGAGAGTGACGGTATTAATGTAGCAGCAGCTGAGCGGTGTGTCGTCACATGGAGGTGTGAGCTACTGGAGGGTTGTTACAGACAGACAGACGGGCTGTAATGAGTGCTCTGAGTGACTTTAAAGGTGTCAGCTGAAGTGCCCGACTCATTGATCCGGATCGATTAGTCCGTGGACTGCTTTAATCTCCTCCGTCAGTAGTCTGAGTCGCCTCTGTGAGCTGCTGCAGGTTTCTGCTGCAGGTTTCGACTGCAGGTCTCTGTGAGTGATGACCCGTTACTGCAGCCTGTTTCGGCGCCTGCTGTCCGGTGAGAGTAAGGCAGAGGAGGAAGACGAGGAGGAGGGCAGCGCTAACAGGGAGAGCGGCCAGCAGGGTGAGCAGACGCTCAACACTGAGCTGTAATCACTGTAGTAGACGTGACTTGTGGAAGTCTACCTGCTGGAGAAAGTTGCTGTTGTCAAAAGTTGGCAGCTGGACTCAGGTGCCTCATGTCCTGCTAGAGTTTTGTTTGTTGTCTGTCTCCAAACACAGTGTTGTCAAAGAAAAATCTGATTTAGAATCCAGTTTATTTGACAAACGTGTGACACATTGTAGTGATTTGACTGATGGACAGCTCCGAGGACAAATAGAAGCACACATACTCGATGCACTTTGTTTGATATGAATGAGCAGCATGGTGTTTTATGACGCAACTTTTATTTAAACTCAAGTGTGTTTAATGTATTTTTATTGATAAGCGTTATTTAGCAACATGTAAGTATAAAACTAGATGAACTGTACTATGGCAGATACACACTGGCCTCAGTGTGTATCATTCAGGTTATGTTGTTCATACAGGGTTTGGTTTTTCTTTTACAGTGAAGAACATGCAAATAATATTCAAAAACATGTAAATACACCTGCATAGTTTCAACTCAGTGTAAAGTTGTGTGCGTGTGTGCCTCAGTTTGTGTCTGTGTGTGTTTGTGTGCACTGCCTTAGATGTATTTACCAGATGTATAGTGACTTTTTGTGTAGTAATACAGACTATAAAATGTATTTACAGACTATAAAAGACATTCAGACTGTATAAAGACATATACAGATTGTATTAACACATCCTGAATATAAAGACATATAGTTTATATGAAGATTTCCAGACTAATATAAAGACATGCAGACTATATTAATGTAATGTACTACATAAGGCTAAAGACACACACACACACACACACACACACACACACACACACACACACACACACACACACACACACATATATATATATATATATATATACACACACAGTTTATAGTGTATAAGTACACACATGTACAAATGTAAATACAGTTGTAAATGCAGATTGATCCAGACAAAAGATGTTGAGAGAGATTGAGATGTTTGTACAGCATGTTGACTGATGTAAAGGTACACGTAGATTTTATTGGTGTATATATGATATTATATTCTCCTCTCCTGTCGTGTCAGCTGGTTGTATGAGTATTAATATCAGTGTGAACATCTCTGATCAGCTCACACTATCTTACACCTCGGTCGGCTCTCAGCCGACACTTCTCACTTCCCAAACATCTTCACTCATCCATCTGTCATACAGGCAACGCTGTTTCCGTCACTCAGAGCCTTCTGCTGTCTATGCATTACAAACTCATTTAACTTGCACTTTAATGACAGAACTTTTATCCTCTCTTATTGTAGGATTGTTTTAACACATGAAATGCATTTACAACATAAGTCTCATCTTTAAGTAGGTTTGTTTCAGATAGCAGCTCTCTTATTGATGGTCTAGTTTAGTTTAGTTTAGTTTTTCTGGCGTCAACGAAAAAAACACAGTGAAAGCAGTATTTTTTAGCTCCGTAGCCTAAAAACAAACAGCACAACTAAAATTACCTCCAACACCGTGTGCGTGTGTGTGTGTGTGTGTGTGAGACCTTGACAGTGATATCTCAGTTATATTTACAGTATCATGTATTTCTGTCTGAGCAGCTGTGTGTTTCCTCAGGTCTCTCAGCACCTCGTATCTCCGCAGCATCACTTCACATGAAGGCAGGAGAGAAATGTTTCATACGTAAATCATCTTCTGGATCCAGACACTTATGTAATAACAAAAACCGGCTCTCACAAATGGTTCACGGTTATTTAATAACTACATTTCAGTGAAAAACATGTAACAGCCGAGCATACAGTATGCTCCCAGAATAACAACAACCAGTCCTGTGGAGCAATAAACCGTCTAACAGCAACAATAATGTCAGATGAATTGGCAAAAACATCTACAGGAATATTAAGATAATGACTTACATTGATGTTACCAAACCCAAAACAACTATAATAAACATCCCAAAGACATAAAACGTCTCTCTGCCTCCCTCTGGTGGTCACTGGTAGCTGCCATAATTCAATGACTAAACAGTCCATGTGAAAATGTCTTAATAAATACAATTTTTATAAATAATCATCATCATATATTCTATTTTATAGCAGTGTACTGTGTCATTATGCTGCCAGTTATCATTGGTTATCATTGCAAGCACTGTAACGCACAGTACTTTACAGATAGTTTACTGCAGTAAAGGTACTAATACCACACAGTACAACAATCTGTTACAGTACATGTCTGTAATAATAACAAAAATAGCATTAATGATGGTAATTACAATAATCATAATAATAGTGATAATGATTATAAGAAAACTAATCATAATATTCAAGACAGTGTAGATATTTTAACTATTTTAAGAAAAGTACATTGAAGTTAGCAGTAGTAGTTTCAGCAGTATTAGTATTAGCAGCACCTCTCGTAGTATTAGCAATAGTAGTATAAGCAATATTAGTAGAAGCAGTACCTGTAGTGTTACTGCTTTAAGCCAGTAGTGCTGGTGTCTTCAGTGGTTTATTGGTCCATTATAGACACTGTGATTTAGTAGTATTAACAGGTAGTAGTATTGGCAGAAGTTGTATCAATTTGTTTAACCTGCAGTAGTACTGGTGTCCAGCAGGGGGTGCTGTATCTTCACTCTTCGGTGGTTTAATGAGAGGCTGCAGTTGAGTTTAGTACAGTGAAACCTGCAAGAGGAACGTTTATACTCCCTCACAGTTATGTTGACATCACAAATGCATAAGACATAACAAAGAGCAGTAAATGCCATTTTAAAATCCCACCAGCGCAGCTTTGTAACGATGGTTGGAAATAGAAAATAATAAAGCATGTTTGTTTGTGATCTGCAGCCTTTTTTTTTTACATGCGATGATGAAAGTGCAAGAACTAAAGAGGAACATCGGACTGAACTCCTCCTCGCATCTATTTTATGACACATCGTGTTGGATTGGAAGCAGGAAAACCTGCAGGATTCATGTGATCATTCAGTACATTCGTTGTGTGAGATGAGTCATCAGCAGAAAAGTGATGTAAAAATATATATTGTGTTTGTCTCACAACAATAGACAGTGGAACAATGCACAGTTGAACATCCAGCTGCTGTCCTCTTCGCCGCCCACACCGCTGCTTCTTCTGTCTCCTCCATTTATAGTCATCTTTTAGGGTTTAGCTGCAGTGTGTGTGTGTGTGTGTGTGTGTGTGTGTGTGTGTGTGTGTGTGTGTTCATAAGCTGAATGAATGTATAGAACATGTCAAATCTGGTACAACCGGCTGCAACGCATCTGTGTTTAGGTTAGGAATTTGTGTTTAAATCAGCTGTTTTTAAAGGACAAGTCTGGCGGTAATTCATATTTTGCACAAATGTGTAATACAAAACTAGATGAAGATAAAAGTAAATTAATTACAACTCAAATTATTTGTAGTCTTTATCAAACAAACAGGTAATTGTATTCATTGAAATCGTCAAACTTCATGATCAGAACTTGACTTCTCCTCTTTTCTTTCCATTTGTAATGTATTTTTGTAGCAGAAACAGCACCACATATATGTACGATATACACTACAGAGTCATTTACAGTGGATTCGTGTGGATGCAGATTTTCTTGAAACCACTCCAAGGAAAAACGGAGAAAAAAAGATTGTTTTGGTGTGTGTGGACGGGTCCTCAGTCTGTGGTGGTTTGATGGTTTCATGGACCTTTAAGTGTCCTGGTGACATTCTGCCATCCTCTGATGAGGCAGTTTGTCTATTGATCAGGAAACATACCTGAAACACACACACACACACATATACACACACACACACTGGACTGAAGGACAGGAAATCCACTGTGGCAGCACCGTAATCGATCCTCGCTCATTAACACCAAGCAAGTGTGTGTTTGTGTGTGTGTGTGTCTGCGTGTGTGTGTGTAGATATGAAATGATCAGACTGACATTATTCAGCAGTCCTGGACTATAAGACTGATTATGTGCATAGCATCATGGTCTCCTGTCTCAAAATAATAATAATGATAATAAGAACAACAATAATAATAAAACAGATGAGAGATAAAACACTGTGTTGATATAAATAAAAAGCCTGAAGCTGTGATTCATGGTGTCAAATCTTAAAACTGATAAGATCTGTGAATGTTGTGAATTATAATCTGAAATCAGAGACAGATCAGCTGATTAAATACATGACTGAATGGCATCTGTTACTTAAAGGTCCCATAATATGACAAACAGGTTTTCTCTGGTCTCTACACTTATAAACTGGTCCTGGAGACTTATAAACTGGAGAACAAGCGACTCCTGCATGGTCTCAGCAGCCCCCCCCCCCACTGGTACAACAGCGCTGCAGGCTGTTCAGATTCAGCTCCTGTCGTTACGAAACAAAGGGAGTCATTTGCATAGACCGAACTCCTCTGATGATAGGAGATATCCGAGAGGGGGCGTTCATCACGGAGGTGAAGTTCGGTTTGTCCTGCGGTGACACAGTAGTGAGATAGCGTTGTTTCACGATGTCATCGCTCAGAGCTAGACACGCAGATTGCTCTGTTGTTGGTTGTACAAACCAACATAAGTGCTTATATTCGGTCCCAGCTACAGAAGAACAGAAGAGACAGTGGTTGCGTTTCATTTTTAATGACAATGTGCCGGCTACGGTCCGTGTTAGCTTGTATTTGTGTGCTAACCACTTCACATCGGACTGCTTCAGTAACGAGGGTCAGTACAAAGCTGGCTTTGCCTCGACACTGACCCTCGTAAAAAGGATCTGTCCCAACCATACTGGACCCAGCAACTTCACCTGAACCACATAGGCGAGCCATAGCCATACATCCACGTAAACATTGGCGCATGCTTCCGTTAGCATAAGCTGTATCCCTCCTCACTCTCCAAGTGGGCGATGACAGACGGAGCTCATTAGCATTTAAAGGTGCAGACACAGAAACAGCCTGTTCTCAGCAGAGCTCATTTGAGCAACTTTTAGACAGCTGAAATTCAGGACCATGGATGGGTTTGAGGCAATGCATATTGAATCCAGTGTTGTTGGACCTGTTGATTGACACAATACAAAAATACCAAAAACAATTGGTGTCTCAAATAAACCAATAATATTAAAAGGGGTTGGGTCCAAAAACGTAGGGCTTTCAATAGGGGTGTGACGAGTTCTCGTACCACGAGATCTCGCAAGATTAAAGTCGACGATATTTCTCGTCGCGTTAAAAATCTGTCTCGCGAGATTTGTGAGCTATACATAGCTGAGGTTTTAATAATAATAATAATAATAATAATAATAATAACTTTATTTGTATAGCACCTTTAAAAACAGCAGTTAACAAAGTGCTTTGACATGGCTAGAATCACAACACACACAAATACAGTAAAAAGCATCATTGTATAAAATGTACAGAGGACATAAGAGGAAATTATTGTTAGCTTGATTAAAAAGGTGCTTGCAAGGAAAGAAAAACAATGGGATAAAGGGATAAAAAGATAAAAAGACGGCATCACAGGAAGGCAAGTCTGTAAAAATGAGTTTTAAGAAGTGATTTAAAAGATGACACTGATTCAGCAAGCCTTATCTCCGCGGGCAGGTCATTCCAAAGCCGAGGCGCTCTGACGGAGAAGGCACGGTCACCTCTGGTCTTGAGCCTCGGCCTTGGAACCGTTAAGAGAGACCCGCCCGCGGATCTAAGGCTGCGAACAGGTCAGCATGTCTGCGATGTATTCTGGGGCTAGACCTTGACGAGCCTTAAAAGTGATCAGTAAAATCTTAAAATCAATTCTAAAACGTACTGGGAGCCAGTGGAGTGAGGCTAAAATTGGAGTGATGTGATGCCGTCTGTTAAAACCAGTGAGAAGCCTGGCTGCTGAGTTTTGAACCAGCTGGAGGCGAAAAGTGATTTGTTATTGATGCCAGTTAGGAGGGAGTTACAGTAATCTAGACGGGAAAATATGAGGGCGTGGACTACTTTTTCTAGATCAGACTGTGATAGAATATTTTTGATTTTGGAGATGGTTCTGATGTGGAGGAAGCAGGACTGAACAACTTTGTTGATGTGAGGGATGAAGGTGAAGTCTGAGTCGAGGAGGATACCTAGGTTTCTGGCAGTGGGCTTGATGTTACCGGTTAACGGACCAAGACTGATGGGACTGGAGATGGAGTTTGGCGGGTTAAACAGTATTATTTCTGATTTGGAGTTGTTGAGTTGGAGAAAGTTATGGGCCATCCAGCGGTTCACATCTTTCAGACAGTCTAAAACAGCATCCAGGCTTCTCGGATCATTGGGTTTCAGCGGGAGGTATATCTGTGTGTCGTCAGCATAGCAATGGAAGGAAACATTGTGCCGCTGGATAATTTGGCCGAGTGGGAGCATATAAACAGAAAATAAAATTGGACCTAAAATGGAACCTTGCGCTACACCATAGGCTATTTGGGTTGTAGAGGATGAGTGGTTGCCTATGGCGACCGCACAAGTTCTGTTAAAAAGGTAAGAACAAAACCAACCAAGACAGACAGCTGTTACTGACTGGGACCTTAAAAAACCCAACCACGGCATCGTTTATTGTTACCGACAATGCATGTAATATGGACGTGGCCGTGCGCGACGCGGGATTGAAGTCGCACATCTGTTTTGCGCACACTATAAATCTTGCAACCCAAGCTTGCCTCGGTGTTCCCCGCGTCGCTCGTTTACTCGGGCGGGTGAGACGTGTGACTGCTTTTTTTCATCATAGTTCAGCGGCTACCGCGGTGAAAATGTCCAAGCAGAAACGGCTACAATTGCCATCACACAAGTTAATGACGGGCACGTTGGATATGCTGGCTCGTTACCTTGAGCAGCAAGCTGCCATAGCAGCATCACCAGCCCAGAGATAAGACAAAACTCCAGAAGCATTGATACACTTGACAGCTGCGATGTCAGAGATGCTGAAGATGCTGTAGTTGCAGCATGTTGTTCATGACATACTTGATCAGGCTCCGTTTGCACTATTTGCACTCTGTATTGACAAAGTAGAACTTGGATTTGGTTTTGCACATATTTACACTTGGGAAAAAGAAATATTTTATTTTATTTATTTTATTTTAACTTTTATAAATTTTAGTTTCAGTTTAAATTTGTGAAAGAAGAAGTTTATTAAAAGATCATGCTTACATCATGCATGTAAAGAGTTATAAAAAAATATTTCAAAATGCATGTGCAACTCTGTTAAATTAAAGTCTGTTAGTCCAGTCATATATTTTGTCATTGTAGTTTTCTTAAAATCTCGTCTCGTCTCGTTCTCGTGAACCCAATATCGTGTCTCATCTCGTGAGCAGAGTGTATCGTCACACCCCTAGCTTTCAACCATGAAACCAGTGTTGGATACCACATATCCCAAAGTGTGTTTGTGAAGTGACGTGTCTGTGGCTTTCCTAAACCTAAGATATTTTTGTTGGTTTTCTTGTCTAAACCTAGCGTTGGTTTTGAAGCATAATTTCATTTGACATAAAATAAAATGCAGACACAAATGATACTCCCAACTGAAATAAATTAGTTTGAAAGTGTAGCTATTTCACAAACTGCTTTGCGACTGTGTTGGTGCATGACATGGTAGTGGAGGAAGTGGTTTGAATAGTCAGGTTTAAGTGAAGATATGTCTGGATGAAGAGTAAATCAAAAGTTTTTCTTCAAGAATTCAAGGTAACATGGGCTGACGGTCATTTTGAGGTGAAGTATACCTTTAAAGCTGGACAGACTGACAGGATACAGCTCATGATCAGAGTGAATGAGGAAGATGATGATGATGATCCTCTTCTCAGTCCCAGCCTGCAGATACGAGGACGCAAATAGTAATTAAAGACACTGACCTGGTTTTTTCTGCAGGCCTACATTCAGCACGGCGGTGCATTCACTGACACGTTCTCCACGTGCTCCAGCATGATGATGTTCAGTTTCAGTTTGGTGGAGTCTGGCGGTGCCATCAGCCTCGGGGCCAAGAGACAACCTGATTAGATGTGGAGGATTAGTTTCAACAGCATCAAAGTCTTCACACGTTACATGACTGCACAGCTGAAATATTCACATTAATCACAATGTTTTTCATCAGGTCATACTGGTTCGGGATCGACTTGATTCTGGATCCTAAAAACTAGAACAGGAAACCACATTTCTAGCTCACATGTTCATCATAGTGAAGACATCTTGCGTCTTTGGTTCATATGTCATGAAACAAACCTCATGAACAACGTGCCACAGTACTTACAAGCCCCTGTCCGCCTTCAGTAGTTCAGTAGATAGGAAGTTGTGTCCTAGCTCCTTGGCTTTTTCAGCCAGCTGGTGGGGATTGAATTTATGCTTGGAAGGGGAAGTGGGTTCAGAGCTGTGGCTATACTGAATTGTGGGTGAGGTAAAAGGAGTGAACTGATTCTTTCTATTCTATTCTGATTTATTCTATTGTCTAGTCTAATAGCTAGGGAGATTAGAGCATATAGGCTGGTCATCTCGTAGTATGTAGCTAATTCATGCTTTATAGCCTCACTCAAGAAAACTCCCTGAAGGGCCCCTCATTCCGCACAGCTTCTCTGGCTAATGTTCAGAATTCTATGGAGAAGTCCGCTACTCTACATGAGCCTTGCCTTAAAGCAAAGAGGTGCTGACTGGCATCTTTACCACTTACAGGGTGGTCCAAAACTCACAAAGAAATACAACTCTGAAATGTCAATAACCCGAATATGTAGGCTATTTGTGATCTGTTGGAAGCAAAGGTATAAGCCTGCTTTTCAAACCCGAGGCTACACAGGAGGAAAAATGACCAGCAAATACCTAAGAAGGCATTCAGGCGAATGAACAAGCACTTCCGGGGACCCACTACAGGTGGGTAACGGAGCAGGTGTGGGGATGATCGATTTGGAAGATACTGGCTGTAAATCCTTAGAAAGAGTCCATTACTTCCTGGTGTGGTAATGTACGAGCAGGTCGCCTTGGCCAGTAAGGGCTTAGTGGAATTGGACTGTGATCTGCAAGAGATTGTCTGAGTCTGCTGGGTCCATTACTGGCTGGATTGGCCAGTTGTGATTTTACCAAGAGGTTGGCCCAAAATGCAGACAAAGAAAAACTCATATTGAATTAAACAGGGAGTGATTGGGGGTTCCGTGAAGGACAGGGATTCCAGGGAAGACATTGGAGGAAGGTCAGTGGCTGAGTCTGTGCCTGGACTTGTGGAGACAGGTGAGTGAGCAGGCTGGAGAGGAGTTTAGCGGCTGGCGGACAGGATCTGGAGACGAACAGAGCACAGGTAATAATTAATAGAGAGGCAAGCAACAACCAAGATCATTAAAACGTTTTTTTCAGGGGCGAAAATCACACAGAGCCAGAGAGCACTGTACCACTGAGTGGACGTAACAATCCATGGAAGAGGGATTGCAGGAACCGATACTTAAACTGGCATTCCTCCAACTTCTGCAGACTCATTTGAAACATATAGGGCCCTAGTTTCGTGGCGCAGCGCAGGGCGGCGCAGGGTGGCGGAGCCGGCGCAATGCAAGTTTCGACCCGCGCAGCCTTGCGCACCTTCAGTTTGGCAGTTTGGTGGATCGCCTGCGCCAAGATGGGTGTGGCGGCGCAGCTGGGGGAGGCGTCACAGATTCAGCTTGGCGTAGCGGAAGTTTCGTGGCAAAAAGCCTCGCCGAGACTGCGCTGAAAGCTCGCCAGCTCCAACCTGGTCTACTTTCGGCGCAAGGCGTAAATAAAGTCCATTCATTCAATGCGAATCACAGCTGGCGGAGTGGAAGTTTGGCTGACTGCGCGCAGTGCGCACACGTCACCGAGACCTCACAGGCAGGTTTCCACAGTTCCAGGCACATTTAAATGCAATACATAATCACAACAAACACTATTTAATGCAACTAATTGAATCAACACGTGAATTTATAGATTGTCCCGTCACATCTGACGTCAGATCAAAGGCGGATGGCACTCGTAACGGAAACTCAGCCTCTCGGACCAAAACATCTCCCTCTCTCTCTCCTGTTTTTTATAATATGGGCATTGTTATTATTATGATATGCGCGCACAGCGCGTGATGAGCGTGGTGGGAGCGGCGGCGCTGCTTCTGTCATCTGGTTGTCAAATGAGGGAACTTGCACTGAACCTCCCCTAACGCATTAAAGGTGAGGAGAGGAGCTCATTTGATTGGTGAAGATCTGAATCGGCTGTATTAATCCCAGTCCATGCCTCGTCTCCTCCTCGTCTCCCACTCACGCCTTCTTCTCCTCCCACTTTCCCACTTGCGCCGGTGGGCGAGACGGGAGGTGTGCCTGCGCGAGCCTGCGCGGTGCACGAAACTTGCAAAGTCCAGGCGGACACACCCCGTTGGCGCGGCGCAGGTGCGCTGAAAGCTGACTGCGCCTGGTCTACGAAACTAGGGCCCATAGTGTCATATCAAAAGTAAACATAATTCACCACAAAATAAGTTTCCCTCAAAATGTATGCAATTTCATCATGTGGGAACTAAGCCAGCACAATATTGTATTTATTTTTTCTGCGATATAAATTGCCAGATGTAAAAATACTTACATTTACATTTTTAAGTTAAATGCACTAATTTGATGCACTTTGAGAGCTAAATCTGGACAGTCTCGCCTGGTTGACATTCCCGCCTGGAGCCCAGTTCCTCCCTGCAGGGAGAGAGGGTGAAGGGAGTACTAAGGAAGCGACAAGGTCAAGGGGGAGGCGATGTAACTCATGGTCGGGCCAAGGAGCCACCTCAACCTGCGCCTTTCCAAACCGACCTAATATAGCCGATTGTAGGGCACATGATCTTGCTCGGGAGAGGCTCCTCCCACACAGAGCGGCCGGTGTAAAAAGTGTAAAAATAGTGTTCAGAAAATAGTTTCTGGCAACCAACCAAAACATGGCGGTCCGACTGAGACTGTAGGTCATCAATCATAGAAAATAAGAATCATGGAAGTTTCCTTTTGAATCAAGCAGCAAAATGGTTGTGACATGTTTTAATTTGCCAACATCACATGTCCTGTGATGTGAATATTTTGCATCTCAATGTCGATGCTTAAACAATATATCGTGCAGCACTACTAGTGGGAACATACATTTTAGGACACCAAGCTTCCCAGAATACATTATCAGATTTATAATCTGACCAACAGAAGCAGTGATGTGACTGAAAGACTCTGGATTTGATCTGGATTCCAGACTCTTGAACTGAGGAGAGGAAACTGGTCCAGAGTTAAATGGATCCTGTTGTTTTACGAACCTGAACTGGATCCAGAATGAAAGCAGCTAACAGAAAAAACAATCGTCAGGAGGATGAAGTGAACTGAAACATCAGGCAGAATATTTTTAGGAGCTTCTTCTTCCACCGACCGTCTCTGCCTCTCCATCACTCTCTCTCCTCTCTCAGCCTCTCATCACATTCAGCAGCTCTCAGAGAAGAGGAGGAGGAGTAGACAGCAGTGGAGTAAAACAGAGCAGAATAGACTCGCTGTGTGTAAGCATCTCTTCTCTGTGGATTCTCTCTCTGGGATTATTTTTGGACTTTGTTGGGTTTGTTGGACGTTGTTTCGGCGTCACTGCTGCTGATTGTCTTAAAGTTGTTGACGAACTGGACGTGTGAACTGAGGACAAACCTCAACATCCTGAGAGACGTGTTGATGCCGCAGTGAGTTGATTCAACGCTTCGTTTCTCAGTCCGTGGACACATCACCGAGACCGAAAAACTCCCAGCAGCTCCTGCAGACATTTGCTTCTATCGGAGGATCTAAAAGGCTGAGATGCGCATGAATTACCCAGCATGCATTGAGGATTTTTCACTCACATGTTCATTGTTTTTAAAACAAGGAATCGTGGCTTTTTGAAAGGTTTCATCTCGCAAACTCATTGTGATTAATTGATATAAAATTGATAAGTAAAGGGTCCATTAATCTATAGAGGCTCAAACTTTCTGCACTTCTACATATTGTCATGAAATCAGTTAAAATAACACAGTTATGAATTATTTTTCATCATATTCAATAATTCTCCAGCTGATGAAAATGTCTGACACTGATTTTAAAGTTTCTTGTGATTGATGATGAGTCATCATGACTGACGCTTTCTCACCACCGCTGTCATAAACAAAAGCTACAGGATGTGAACTCATATCACCTCTATTTATCAGTCTTTGTCCTCTGATATGTCTTATCGTCAAAAGACATCCGTTGGACAGAAATGATGTCTACGAGGTGACATCGAGGAAGACATCTTCAGTTTTGAAGCATTCTGGACATGTAAATATCAGCTTCTCGAAGTGGATCTGAAATCAATCAGCTTCCATTGACGGATCAAACATGAGACCAACAGACTGGTGAGACATTCTAGCATTCAGAGATGTGTCCTGTTTGGGACTAAAACACCAGCATCCTCAGTCTCAACAGCCAGATCAGGAGCAGGTATTTGTTTGTCGGTGGCACCGCCCACCTCTCAGGGAGATGGCAGCGGCCATCGCCAGCTCCCTGATCCGGCAGAAGCGGCAGGCCCGCGAGTCCAACAGCGACAAGGTCGCCACTAACAAGAGACACACGAGTCCCAGTAAAGACCCGAGGTCTCTGTGCGAGAGGCACATCTTTAGTGTCTTCAGCAAAGTTCGCTTCTGCAGTGGGAAGAAAAGACCAGTACGACGGAAACCAGGTGGGTCCGGACTCGCAACGGAAAATAATAACCTTCACACAGTTAACATTTAAAATTAAGCAGTGCGGTTGGTGGTCTAAACATCTCAACTGCTGTTTGATGGATGCCAGGAAATGTGGTACATTATCCATGTTCCCCTCATGATGAACCATAATAACTTTACAAGCCAGTCTCTTTGCGATCGCAATTGCACACCACAAGTTGTTTGTGATGTGACGCGTTTTATTTTCCTAAACCTATTGTTGGATTTGTTGCCTAAACTTAACTGTATTTAGTTATTTTAAGCCCAACCTGAATATTTTTCCTAAAGCTAACTAAGAGCTTTTGTTACCGAAACCAAACCTTGGAGGATGGAGGTGATGATGTTTAGTGTGATGAACTGTAATGACTTTATTGATCCTCTGATTTTTCATAGCGCCATCATCTTGTCAACATGTTAATAGTTTTTTTTTAAATACATGCAGAACTAAAGATATTCATCATCCTCAGCTGGCTTACTGATAATGCTAATGTAACCGAACCTGGTAAACCTGCTAACTATTAGCGTGTCAAAGCATGGAGCTGCTAGCATGGACGTCAGCTCATCGGTCATATATCCAGCCCCTCCAGAAAGGGGCGATGTTGCAATCCCATCAGCAAACTCACATTCAAACAATCCCTGTGAATTATGTGCAATATGTCTGATAACTATTCTGCAAATATCCTAAAAAAAAAAGTGTCAGCCGACAGGAGATGGAGATTCAATTCATCAAGTGACATTGTGTGACTCCCGTCATGTAGTGCATTCATTGACTGCAAAGCAGGGACATGACTTCACCTCTCTATACTACCCAGGTCACCTTCTTCATTTCCTATTCAAGCAGATTTAGGGTTTGTAATCCTCTCACTGGAACACGTTGCCTTTCCGTTTTAATGAGTTGCAACTAGTTTCACAATTTTCACTAGCTTCATTGCAAAACAATGCCTAAAGACATCACCACATGCATCGCAATTCTTTTGTTTAAAAAGCTGCCGTGAAATCAGACATTCTTAATCTGCAATAATCCCCCAGAAAGATTGCAAACTCCTGGAGGGACTGAAAACTTAACTTCACTCTTCCTCCAGTAAAGTAAAGTGTTTCTTTGGTGTCATTTTTGAGCTTTAATTGTTGCAGCATCAGTATCATCTCTTGTCTCCTAAGTGGAATAGATACAGTAGTTGTATTAAACTTTGCATAGTTTCCACCAACGGTTTTTAAAATGTAACATCAGTAGACAGAAAGGAAACATCCCAGCATGTTGGACAGATTTTTTTTTTTAACCAACACGTTCATGAGCTGCGTGTCTCATTAGTCGACACCCTGCTGCTACGAACTGTTTCATATTTCTTGGCAAAGCAACAAACCGCTTCGTAAACCAAACATACAGATCTTCTGATTGATCAGCTGCCTCACACTTCAGTCCAGAGACATCTTTATTAAGTTGTCCAGTAGGACAGAGTCACTTATTAAAGGAGTCTCTCAATCGCTGAATCACTTCAACATCAGCACTTTTGTTTTTCATCTTATATCATTACAGAGTCTCCGGTGAAGACGGAAGTCGCTCTCCAAAATGGGAGGCGAGCAGCGGTCTCTGGACTTGAGTGTAAACATGGCGTTTAGGTGGATTGATGGATTCTGGTTATGGCCATCTTGTTTTTTTTTCCATTGCTTTTGTCCATCATCACCTTTCCTGTTCACCTTTTAAATGTTCTATAAATGTTGAGTTTCATTGTCACTTTGCAATGACAAAAACTGCAAAGTAAGAAGTGACAGGAAATGATTTGTGAATGTGGAGATTATTAGTGAAACAGAGGAAAGTATTAATAAAATCCTGGACATCTACCAGTGTTTTTTTGAGGATGAACAGTATAAATAAACAATTATATAAATATTATCATTATATATATATATATATATATATATATATATATATATATATATATAACAATCATAATAATAATCATTGCTTTTACACCCCATTCCAAATTATTATGCACATTGGATTTAAGTGTCATAAACATTTAATTTTTAGTTTTTTAATTAAACTCATGGATGGTATTGTGTCTCAGGGCTCTTTGGATCATTGAAATCAATCTCAGACACCTGTGATAATTAGTTTGCCAGGTGAGCCCAATCAAAGAAAAACTACTTAAGAAGGATGTTTCACATTATTAAACAGGCCACAGGTTTCAAGCAATATGGGAAAGAAAAAAGATCTCTCTGCTGCCGAAAAGCGTGAAATAGTGCAATACCTTGGACAAGGTATGAAAACATTGGATATTTCAAGAAAACGTAAGCGTGATCATCATACTGTGAAGAGATTTGTGGCTGATTCAGAGCACAAACGGGTTCGTGCAGATAAAGGAATACTGAGGAAGGTTTCTGCCAGAAAAATTTGTAGGATTAGAAGAGCAGCTGCTAAAATGCCATTGAAAAGCAGCAAACAGGTTTTTGAAGCCACTGGTGCCTCTGGAATCCCACGAACCACAAGGTGTAGGATCCTCCATAAGTTTGCAAGTGTGCATCAACCCTATTATAAATAAATACCTATTATACCCCTAAACAATGCTCACAAGCAGAAACGGTTGCAGTGGGCTCAGAAATACATGAAGATTAATTTTCAAACAGTGTTGTTTACTGATGAATGCCGTGCAACCCTGGATGGTCCAGATGGATGGAGTAGTGGATGGTTGGTGAATGGCCACCATGTCCCAACAAGGCTGCGACATCAGCAAGGAGGTGGCTATCTCATGTTTTGGGCTGGAGTCATGGGGAGAGAGCTGGTAGGCCCCTTTAGGGTCCCCGACGGTGTGAAAATAACTTTTGCAAAGTATGTAGAGTTTCTGACTGACCACTTTCTTCCGTGGTACAAAAAGAAGAACCCTGTCTTCCATAGAAAAATTATCTTCATGGATGACAATGCACCATCTCATGCTGCAAAGAATACCTCTGTGTCATTGGCTGCTATGGGCATAAAAGGAGAGAAACTTATGGTGTGGCCCCCATCTTCCCCTGACCTCAACCCTGTTGAGAACCTTTGGAGCATCCTAAAGCAAAAGATCTATGAGGGTGGGAGGGGCAGGCTTAAAAATGGGGCGTCTGATGTGTATGAGTTAGTCTGATGAAGAGCTATGAGCTCGAAATGTTACTATTGATGTGCTAATACATCTGCACATAAGGGAGCTGATGTGTGCGGGCTCCTCTTCTTGCTTTTCTTGGTGGGAGGCAGTTCTGACATCCAGCAAAGATATTCAAGCAGAAACTCTCCAACAACTCACAAGTTCAATGGATGCAAGAATTGTGAAGGTGATATCAAAGAAGGGGTCCTGTGTTAACATGTAACTTGGCCTGTTACATTTTTTTTAATTGAAATAGCTTTTGATTTTTGTAAATACGATCTCCTGATGCTTCAAATTCAACAAATTACCATTTTAGTTATCTTTACAACCTTTAAATGTTTTGATCTCTGTTGTGCATAATAATTTGGAACAGTGCATTTTGAGTTTTTTATTAAAAAAAAAAAATCTGTTATCATTAGGAGATTTGTTCAATAAAATTTGAATTATACTCTTACGGTTGATGACTTGAACATTATACTGACTGTCATTTGCATCGGCTATTTAGGAAAATCTGAGAAAAATATCAATTGCATAATAATTTGGAATGCGGTGTAGTGAAGCAGCTGTTTGTATCCTGCTGACTCACTGTGACTGTCTGTTATTGATCGACAACACAATCTATACATGGCTGTTTACATGATCCATACTTCATTCATAGGAACTGTCTCGACATGTAATGCGGTTGTCACAATACTAGAATTTGAAAGTCAATACCGATACTCAGGAAAATACTTGATACTATTTTTGATACCACAGGGAGAAAATTAATACAAATTAAGAGGCATATTTTTTAAATAAAGATTAGAAAAATCCTCATCTATGTAAAAAAAAAAAGAGGAAAACATGGTAACATAACTTGGGGTGTGTATAATTTTAGTTAGGGAAAGTTAGGTATTTTTTTGCCATATCGTGAAATAATTTGTTACCAATAGCTTTTTTTTTTACCATGTGTTCCTATAGGTGTCTAGTAACACCTTCCAATTTATCCACAGCCAAATCCTCTGGGAATCGCCTTGGGAGCCAATCAAAGTTGGGGTGCCCAGAGGGCCTGGGTAAAAATAGTGAAACATTGTTTTCTACCAAAAGTGACTTTTGAGATGTCTAACTAGGGGTTTTTAGGGGTGCTGAATCTGTCCCTGTCATTAGTTTTGAGTAAAAATGACTCCAAATCCATAAACAATCCATAAAAAGTGGTTTTATTGAACAATTACAAATCAAAACTTGTGTTATGAGTTGACATTTTAACAAACCTCATCCAACTCCCCTGCATCTCCCTCACTACTATTATCATCTGGCTGGTTGATGTTCTGGCAAGAGTTACCATGACAGTTCCCACAAGCAGAAATACATTTGACTCCTTGCTTTTTACAGCAGCACCTGAGAGTGCCACAGTCACCTGCACAGTTGCAGCTGACTAACTTCAGAAGAGTGCCATGGGATCTGTTGTAGGGACTGGTTCCTAACCTTGTTTTCCTTTTTTCCATCCATACTCAAGGACATCCAGTGATGGACTTTGTAACATTAGCCAATCTCTGGTCTGGAGATATGCCTGCAGAGAGTGCTGTGCTGCAGATCCTGTAGTTGGAGGCAGTTTATCAGGCTTGATGCTCCCAGCTGCAGCCCGCTTGCTGAAGATATCAAATCTTAAGTCTTCCAAATCTTCAGATGGATTTCCGCGGAATATGTTCTTTAACAGTTCACAGCCAGCTTCGATGATGTCACTTTTCTTGGCTCTGATGTCACTGAACACATCCATGGCCCGCTCTGATTTGTCAGTCTGGCAGAGCTTGCTGAGCAACGTTGGTTTGCTAAACCCAGAAATTGCTGATACAATATCACAGCCAGAGAAGCTATGTAGGAATATAAGGTATTTACGGTACCTCTCCAGGAGTGCCTCTCGAATCTTTCTGACATCATAACATGTATCTTTAGCTGTCGTGAGGAAGACCGGGTGGTTTGCCCTATGATGGACGAGCATAACCAGGATGTCTGTGTCCTCAGCCCTCACCTCAACAGAGGACTCTATTGCCTAATTTAGCACTGCAGACACGATGGAGGTGTCAGCATCATCAGAGCATGGTTGAACACTGATCCTAGCTCTTTGGAAGGTCTCAGCAAGGAGCAGAATGAGCTGGGCCTTGTTGTTCTTGTTCTTGAAAGAAACCTTTCCCGTGGAACAATGTTTTTTAAGTCTGGACGAATCTGAATGTCACTGCATGCATTCTTGGTTCGTCTCAGGTGGTCATGGTCCTTGGTGGAGCTATCATATCCATCAAAGACCACAGTGATCCGGAGGTGCTGGCTACCCATGGACATCACAAACCGGAGGTAGCTCTCAGTGATGTCCTTCCACGTGAGGTTAGCCTCCCATTTGACGCTGTGCAGGAGCCAACCGCCATCAACCACCAGGCTTGTGCAGGTTTTTTTTTTCAACAGCCTTACAAAAGCCTTCAGGAACTTTGCTAGGGCAGCCTTGTCTGGGTTTCGCAACTTCTGATTCTTGTGAAATAGAGACATTGGTGTTGGCGTCAACTCAAAGCGCAAAGCTACTTTGGTCTTGACTTCACGCTCACTAATGATGAGGCGGTTGAAGAGCTTGAGTGAGTCAGTGATTAGCTTCTCTCCATTGATTTTAGGAGAAGATCTGAGGCTTGCCAATGACTTGACCTTGTGCTTGGTTTCCATTGTATCCAGAACAGTTTTCCCATCCATGTTGGCCTGTATGGCTCTGCCAACCTCCTCTGCCTGATCAGCATTGACTGAGTCCCCGGGAGTGCTGCTGAACCCCGTTGAGAAAGATACCAGGGTCTTCCTGTCCCGTATGGAATCAAAGGGGTTGACTTCCTCCAACCATCCAACTATGGCATTAACAGAGTCATTGTCTTTCTCCATCTGGGCTCTTGTAATGTCTGTGTGCATAGGTACCCCACGTTTGTTCATTACTCCTTCAAGCTCCTAATGAATGAATGAGAAGTGGTTGAGAGTCTGAACCCAACACTTGTAAGCAGATTTGTTCCGGAACTGCCCTCTGCTTAAACCGCCTGAGGATTTGGCCTTACACATGAGTGTGGTTTCTATTGTGATGTCAGTCTATGTGCCTGACCACTCATAGTCTGAGAACCGGACTACATGGTTGCCATACACAGTGAACTTGAGTTTCCTGGAACATGGGACAGTCCTGTCACTGCTGCATTAGTTGTACATAGAGCCTTGCTCCCTTTGCGTACTGATGGTGCCCTGCTGCTGCAAAGGTGTTCAGCATTCCAATGATGCAGCTGAGGTGACCTGTGTGCTCTGGGACATGCTCACTCCTGATAAATACCTTGATTAGATCGATTCTGTCATAGTACCAGACCCAGAGTGCAGGTGTCCTTCCAGCCTTAGACAAAGTTTTCAACCTCTCCTCCATCCTCTCCTTGAACACAGTGACTATCCTTGGTGTGTCCATGGAACCTGTTAGCGATAGACAGTTTTAATTGTATTACTACATAACAAGATAAAATATAATTCTGCATACTCTGAGATAGTTTGAGACACAGATTAGGGAAATGTCAAATTACCTCTTTTCATTTCTTTTGCAGTCCTGATGAAGTTCTCCATGTCTTCATAGTCCTGCTCGCTGAACGCAACATCTTTCAGCACAAACTTGGTAATTGCCGCTGATGCAAGAAGGTGAAACCGGATGGCCTTAGCATAAGCGCTGCCTGAGAAAATGTGTTCTGCAGTGTTGCTGCCTGGGTAAACTAGCTGTATCAGCTCTTGCAGCCCTGAGTCTGCCATAATAACCCCGATAGAGCCTAGGAAGCTTTTCAGGAGATGAAACCCTCCTAGTCTAGTGATGATGAGCAAGTCAGACTGGAGAACTACAGTATCTGAGTTGCTTTCAGCCATATTGGCATGTCAATCGTGATGACGGCAGGAGACTGCGTAGGCACTCCATTAGAGTAGTGTAGATGGTTCTGTACTCGTTTGGGTCACCCTCAATGATTGGAAGAAACTCAATGAGGGACTTTTTCTTGCATTCAGTTTGATGTATGGATTTCATGAAGCCATTCCAGTTGGGATGTTCAAATGTGGCGTTGTAACTCTTGATAGCCCATCCTGCCATCCAACCAATGTCCCCTGACTTCAAAGCTGGAGGGTCTTGGTGGAGATCAGCTATGGGAACCAAACGGTTGTCTGCCAATTCTGCTTTATTTTTTGGTACAAAGTACAGTATTTTCACCTCTGTTGCTTTGAGAGTTGCTACCTTTTCCTCAACCGCCATGTTCCTCCTTGGTATGGTTGTGTGAAGCTCATGTTGTCTTGTTGTTATTTATATTATATGTATTAAGCTACAGTCTGTTAATTTCCTGTGTTTCTGGTGACTTGGCACCATATTTTCATTGCTGGTCTAATAGAGTTGGTAGAGCAGGGTGGTACTGGTTCTGTCTGGTAGCTGGTTGACTTTTCAGACACACATTATTGCGTTATCCTGTTAAATGAATGTCTCAATGTGAGACGGGAAGGACTGATGACGTAAGCTGCCTAGCTGCGTCATTACGTTAGGCCTACTGTTTTTAGCCGTTAGCTGCTAGCATTAGGATAACTCATCAGATCGGATAATTTAAAACTTCAATATTATTGAAACAGGAGCTTTACTGACTCTCTGAAGTCCCCATAAAGACCGTGGTGTTGGTTGAATCTGATTGAATCCGTTACTAATTTTTAGTACTGATTATTTATTGAGTATCAATTTTTTTGACGACCCTACATTTAATAGTCTCAGAGGAACAAAAGTCCTCTGGAGGACAACGTCCCTCACTTTCTTGGAGTGGAGCTGTGTTTTTCTATGCTTGGAAAAAAAATCTTGATTTTTGGCCTTCGCCATCTTGTTTTTTGTCTGTTATCTTCTACTGAGTCACTTCAGGATGTGTTTAGCCTAGCTTAGCATAAAGGCTGGAAGCAGAGGGAAACCGCTAGCCTAGCTAACAGAGGAGAAATGCAGCTTGCAACAGCAGCAAAGAAGAGTCCAGCTGGGATATTTATATTTGCAATGTAACGACTCAATCGATTGGAGATGAGAACTTGAGGTAAAAAATGTGTAAACTGTTGTCTTGTCTTATTGTCAGTTGTCTGCCTGTCTATCAACGTGAATGTTGAGTAGCACAGCAGGCTGCTCCACAGCCTCTGTGCTTTGGTCTATTTCTGCCAGAGTTGAGTTCTATCACATTGTCTTCTGGAGCATCTCTCCATCATGTTTACATCCTCAGACCTGGGCATAGCTGAGGTGAGAACTCAAGAAAAGGAAATTAGAGAAGATCTGAGAAATTACGAGATGAGGTGACACTAGATGAGATGTTAGATGACTGGAGAAGGAGAGAGAGGAGAGAAGGATTACAGGAGAAGTGACACAGTGGCATGGAATGAGATGATAAAAAGGGAGGTAAGATAAGATTAGTGAAATTAAAGGTGAAATGACACAACATGAGAAAAGAGGGCCGATGCAATGATATGAGATCAAATACGATGATACAGCGATTAGATAAATTCAGATGAAATCGGATTACAGGGGACGGGAGATAAAATGAGAAGGTACGAGTGATTCAATTATGATAAAAAAAATTCTCAAAAAATGAAGGGAACACTTAATCAGAACAGTTTAACACCAAGTCGGATAAACAGGGATAGCAATCTGAAACATACAGGTGCAATGGAGAGGGAAAAGCAAGGTTCAGGTTTCAGGTTGCGACGGCTAGTGACAGTTCGAGGCGTAAAGGGGAGGGATGTGGTGGGCTTCATGGGGAGGGAGAAAGTCACAAAGTGGTGGTCAGACACGGTGAGGGGGGTAACAGAGAGTGCCGAGATGCCACAGGATCTTGTGAAGACAAGGTCAAGTTGGTTCCCGGCCCGGTGAGTGGGTGGAGAGGGGGAGAGTGTGAGGTCAAATGTGGAGAAGAAGTCAAGCAATTCAGATGAGTGCAGCTTTCCTGGGTGGATGTTGAAGTCACCGAGGACGACGAGTGGTGTACCATCATCAGGGGAGCAGCTCAGGAGGGCATCCATCTCATCTAAAAAGTCACCGAAAGGACCGGGTGGGCGATAGATCACTATGATGTTGAGCTTGAAAGGAAGGATGACAGAGACGACGTGGAATTCAAGTGTAGATCAGGGTTGGTGGTCCAGAGGAAGGACCTGGTAGGACCACCTGGGTGAGATGAGGAGCCCAGTTCCTCCTCCTCGCCCTGTTTGTCTTGGGGAGTGTGAAAATGAGTAGGCAGGTGAAAGAGCAGCTGGAGTGGCAGTGTTTTCTGGGGTGATCCAGGTCTCCGTGAGGGCCAGGAAGTGGAGAGACTGCAGGGAGGCATACGCTGAAATGGTGTCCGCCTTCTTGACTGCGGACTGGCAGTTCCAAAGCCCCCCTAGTACTTCAAGTTCCGTACCAGTGGAGAATGGTGGGTAGCAGAGATTGGATGGGTTACAGCCTCGAGCGAAGGGTCTCTGGTAAAATCTTCTCCAGTTTGATGTCCTGACTGGGATAGGACACATGGCTGTGATGGGAGGGGGTTGAGATGTTATGCCTACCTCAATGGACTTCCTCGATGGACTACCACAGATAGACTCCCTTGTCTTCGTTCTGCTGTCCTGACGCTGCAGCTGACGCTGTAGTAACAGTGCTCAGTTTACCTCATGCGCAGATTGAGACCCCTCCCTCCAATAAGTTTATTCACTACAGTTGGCTACTGGCTGAAACTAGGTGATTGCCCACTCAGTAATATCAGCTTCACAACAATGTAAACAACAGGATATCTAGACAAGACTAAATGTTACAACTAGCTCACAGAATGCCTAACCCCAAATCTAAAATTAGTTTCTGACTTACCAACAAGATACAAAGCAGCTTCCTTCCTTTCTCCAGACAAAATGTGGAGACTCGGACTGCTGTTAGGTACCAGGAAGAAATCCTCAAAGCAATTGTGAGACTTGACGCTGGTGCAGCTGTAACGGGTTGCGTATTTGCGTGGTTCTACGGTGGATGTACCCTCTTTCTTGTCTATGGTGCAGGAAGGACGACAGCCACACAGGATTTGCTCCCAGTCTGGTTCCCTTTTACTGGTACAGAAATCAGCAAAACACAGTCAATATCCACAATGTTATGCAGCTGCAAACATTCAGATCTCCAGCTCAGGAGTATTTTCCTCTTCCATTACAAAAGACTCATATAAAATACAATTCAGTATTATAACAGTCTAATTCCATACTCTTCAGTATAAACAAACGTGATCGTATAGTGGTAATGATATGTATGACTGTCATCTGACTATTCTCTGCCAATGAGAGCTTTTCTCTTTTACATTTACAATAAAGACCTCAGAAACATGTAAATACACATTTTGTCCATAGACAATGAACAGAAAATTTTGTTGTACTATATAATGCAACAGGTTTTTGTTAACAAAGCTCACCTGGTACAGAAACCTTACATTGAGATAATAAAAATCACATTTAACAAAGCCTACCTAGTACAGAAATCAGCAAAACACAGTCAGTATCCACAATATTATGCAGCTGCAAACATTCAGATCTGTGTGATGAGAAGTAGAAAAATTAATAAGTAATAACAACGGAATATTGCACCGGGAGCAAGCTAGCAAGCGCATGGCTAGCTAAGTAGCATTAGCGGCACGTGTAAATTACTCGTTCATAAAGTTACTATTTCGGCACAAAAACGTCTATAACTTTCAGTTTACATGCTAGTAGTCCTAGTAGAAAAATACATGCTACTCATGGTTTCAAACCCCTTCGAACATTATAGACAGAAACATTGAATGCAGCATCGCGCACATGTACCCACCTCCAGCTCGGGAGTATTTTACTCTACAGAGGCACGTACTGCACGGCACGTAAAGAGGAATCTGACTGTGCAATTGCGCTATTAACCCACCAGGTGGCTCCAAAATCACAGTATACGTGTTTATAAGACAAGCATGTCTATTTTGTAGAAATTCATAACAGGTTATTTCTAACTCTGTCACACAGCGTCAAGTCTGGTCCTCTCAGTGGGTCCAACCACCGGTCTGTAACAGGTCTGTAGTCTCAGTGGGTCCCACCACTGGTCTGTAACGGGTCTAGTCTCAGTGGGTCCCACCACTGGTCTGTAACAGGTCTTTAGTCTGAGTGGGTTCCACCGCTGGTCTGTTATAGGTCTGTAGTCTAAGTGGGTCCCACCACTGGTCTGTAATAGGTCTGTAGTCTCAGTATGTCCCACCACTGGTCTGTAACAGGTCTGTAGTCTCAGTATGTCCCACCACTGGTCTGTAATGGGTCTGTAGTCTCAGTGGGTCCCACCACTGGTCTGTAACAGGTCTGTAGTCTCAGTGGGTCCCACCGCTGATCTGTAACAGGTCTGTTGTCTCAATGGGTGCTGCTCCCTTTAGGCGGGTTGAAAACATGAGGAACTAGTTTTGTAGTCCCCATCCCTCTAACCAAAGAGCCTCCGATGATGCAACATGAGGATATTTGCATCATCGGAGGCTCTTTTTCAGAATAGAAGCATGGAGATCTCTGTCTCTGGGAAAATGTGGGAATGATGAACGACCATTTAAACATTCTACCGGGTTTCTAACCATACAAAGCTTAATGCAAATGGCTGAAGTATTCCTATAATGGGCCGGGCCGGGCTTGGACAGAATGTGGCTTGGGTAGGGTCGGGCTGGATTTTTTGGGCCTGATCTAAGCTCTAGTTCCTCCTGGTGCTGTGAGTAGCCTGGCCTCATGTGGCATGCCATTCACTGGTCCTCACGTTCCCCTGACCTCAATCCAATTGGGACCTATGGGACGTTTTGTATCCATGCCACTGTTTCCTCTTTCTTTGAGCAGTGTATTATTACATATAAATAATAATCATAATATTAATAATGTCAAAAGACATAACACCAGAAAGGATATTAGACACAATCAAAGAAAAGATTATAGAGATTAAATTACTATTAATATGAGAAAAGATAGAGTAGATGAATGAGATGATTTAAAATGAGAGTGCAGATGGGAGCGGATTAGTTTAGAATCAAGTAAGGTCAGATAAAATTAGATTACAGGTGAAGGAGATAAAATGAGATTAGAGGATATGAGATGACATGAAAGGATACAAGAGTTTAAATGGGGGAAGATTTATAAAATGATATAGGAATGGTATTCTATATAATACAAATAGATGAAAATAGATGAGATGATATAAATAGAGGAGATAATTAGTGAAGATAAAGGAGATGAAGCGTGATATCAGTAGTTACAGATATGAACATAGGGGAACAGGAAAAGCATGAAGACAGAGAAGAAGAGTAACACCGTCTCAATAATGAATGTGTGAGGAGTGGACTGATCCCAGTCGAGCTGCTGTGCGTGCTTAATAAAGTGTGTGTTGTTGCTGTGTTTCAGAGCAGCTGAAGGGCATCGTGACGCGTCTCTTCAGCGAGCAGGGATTCTTCCTGCAGATGCAGCCTGATGGAGCCATCAGTGGAAACAAGGACGAGAACAGCGACTACAGTGAGTCAACAACACAAGCCCGAACCAAAGATGCTCTATAGGAAAGAGGACCCATTACAAGTTTACCAGTAGAATACACTTCCTGTCCCCTGAATGGGTGTGGTCAGAGGCACCTTAATGCATGGGCATACCTGGGCTTCAGCCAGGGTCCTCGATCAATCAGGGGCCTCTTAATAATAATAATATTAACAATAATGATGATGATAGAGGGGAATCGAGTCGGTCGAGGAGACGGTCGGAGGTGCGTTGAGAAAGAGTGTTCACATCCAGAAAAGGAAAAGAGGGGGTAGAGGGGGGCCTCAAAAATCTCCATAGCCCAGGGGCCTCAAGTGCTATTAAGGTGCCCCTGGGTGTGGTCATGGCGTGTTCACTTCTCCACCCACCTCGTCTGGAAGTGTTTGGAATTACATGAGTAGATTGTCCTGACCAGAAAACCGTGAAAAAATGATGGTTTTGGTACGTGTGGGCATGGTCTTCGTAAAGGAGGGGAAGGAACGGGGTTGCTTATAAGATCATGATAAGGGGTTGCCATCTTCGTCTTCATCATCTTCAGTGTTTGATGAAGAGTCTGCTGTTGTCATCATTTGAAATGTATATTCACTTGTTGGTGCTCCTTTAAGAGCAGGATCGTTTCTACAATTAGCCTTTTTTAATTCCATTCGATGCATTTTTTCCTCACCTTCCTGTATGCGTGTGATGACAGAGTCACATTCGTAATGAATATTCATGGAGCTTACGAGTACCGTCGCCGCTGGATTTGAGGTTTAATTTAAGTTTTGGAATTACCTTGAACCAGGGACGTCACTAGGCTTTAAAGACAGGGGGGCTTAGCCCCCAGGAGAAGCATCTTTTTATTAGAACTACAACCAGTGAAGAAGTCAAGCTATAACCAGTTAAAAGCAATAGACATGGTCTTCTTCCATTCTCTTGTGTTGAACAAGAGTTACTGTCATGTTAACTTTTAGACACATTAAAGCTGCATACTTAGAACCTGATGATGTAAATGTGTCTTAAAGTGATAGCGTATCTAATTCCTCTCTCCATTAGAGAAGCTGCAGGTCTAAAGAATGGACTTTAATTACACCAGTTACTGTCCTGTAGATTGGTCCAATCAGAGTGGGATTCTGTTCAGTAATGTTTCTGTCATAAAGAACACAGTAGAATAAACCAAGACTGGTTTTAAAGGTCACAGTGAAATCTGACAACATCAATATGAACTTTACCCAAATAACTGTATTTTGTATGTATTCATTATAGATTTGTTCCGGCAAAATGAGGAAACAGTGTGTAAAAAAAAAATCAAAAACAAAAAGACAAATAGGTTTGACAGAAATGCTTCTTTCTAAAGTATATTATTTCTACAGACTATGATGCTATAATCCTAAAACTCTATGTATACCCTTTCATCACTATCAGATTATTCCTAAATTAAGACGAAATAAGTACATTTTTCAAAAATAAATAAAAAGCCAAATCATTTGGCTTGGGAACAATTAAGGGGAGCTCCAGCCCCCCTTAAATAGGTCTAACAACGTTGATCGTAAACTAGAGTAACGGCAAGATGAAAGCTTCACGTTGACATTTTTACACAATTCAAAGTGTATAGACAGCTAAATATGCCAAGATATTTAAAATAGTTAAACTTGTATTAAAAAAAACAGCGTTGACGTGCATTTCCTCTTCAGTGTCCTTGGGAAACATTCATGGGAAACGCTTTCTGCGTGTTGCATCGCAACATAATTGTCAGGATTTAAATGGGGAAGTATGTGACCATAGAAGAAGTAAACATGGGGATGAATCTGAGCAGACGTTTGATGACACGTCAGTAATGAATGTGAATATTAAAAATATGTATCTGTTTGTTTCTGTTGGAGCTCTGCGAGCGGCTGGATGAGCTCAGGATTATAGATTCTGCATCTTTTAAATCCTATGGTTTGGAAACGAGAAGCAGAAAGAGAACAAGAAGAAGAGGAGGAGGAGGAGGAGACGTTTTGGATCCCCCCCCCCCTCTCTCTTTCTCTCTCTCTTTCTCTCTCAGATCATCTCTGTGTCTGAGTTAAATAAAGGAGGATTAGCAGCAGCCATTGCCACAGGCCTCTTCCTCCTCCATCTCCTCCTCTTCATCCTCACCCACACTGCAGCTCTCTGTCCCCGAGGATTAAAATCACCCTCATCACTTCCTCCCTCTCTCTGGTTTCTTTACCGTCAGTTCTCTCACCTTATCGGCTGGAGGCGTCACACGAAGCAGGGTTTTAACGAGCAGATTTACACATATGTAGAACATATTTGAGTTTTCTTTAGGAGAATGCGAGATTAGTTTCATTAGTTTGAAAGAAAATGGACATTTTTGTTCGAGATGAATTCTGACGTGAATTCATTTCAGTGGCTTCCTCCACCGAGGTGAACCACAGAACACCACAGAAGGGTTTATGCCAGCGGCCATCACACTGTTTAACTCCTCCTCCTCCTGCAGGAATTACAGCTTAAACACTGAGAGGAATGAGTTCCATAGCATTTGCAATATTGCTTTTTCAACATCATACAATATTTCATTTCAATATCGTCTACAATAAAGCTTTTTCTTCCTTTTGTTATTATCATTGCCAATATTATTTTTCTATTTTGGTTTACTTATTATACTGCATTTATCTTTTAGTAACTAACTGTATAATAGTAATAATAATACACTTATTGATATAGTACCTTTCATTGCATAACATACAAAAAACAAACAACACAGGTATTAAACAGAAAAAAGAAATACAATTAATGTAAAAATCATTAAAAAATAGGGATGATGAATAACAGAAAGTGACAAACGATTCCAAAATGGATATTAATAAAAAGCCATTTGATTTATACAGCAAATTCACTTCATATTTTACTCTTATTTGTTTTTAGTCTTATGTTGTTGCAGTTCACTTCTTCGACTTTACTTTTTTATTTTACTGAATTGAAATGACTCTTACTGCTGGTCTATTTTGCACGGGTGTTACTTCTTAAACACTTTGTATTTATTACTCAGTTGTTTTATATGATTATATCGTCGCTATTGTTCAATCAATCTCTGACACAAGAATATGTTTTGGGGTTAAATAAATAACTAGCTGTCTCTCTGTCTCTCGCCCTGCAGCTCTGTTTAACCTGATCCCAGTAGGTTTGAGGGTTGTGGCCATCCAGGGAGTGAAGGCTGCACTCTACGTGGCCATGAACGCAGAGGGGTTCCTCTACACATCAGTAAGAAAAGCTCTCTTTTCTTCAGTTAATCATTTAGTTTGTTCTCCGGCTTTGAAATCATCTCAAGCTGCAAGCAGAGTCCAGAAAATATACAACGTGTGATTCTAGGATCTTGTGCTAAAACAGGAAGCAACTACTTGAATATACTAGAAAATAAATGTTTTATTATGTAGACATCCAGTAATTTCTTGTTAACCAGATGAAAACTAGGATAACTCCTAAACGTATACATCTCCAGACTGCAGCTGCTTCGTAGTGAAGCAGTGTTGACTCTTTGTTTGGGATTGGGGGGCTTGAACTGTGAAGAAGGTGGCCAGCAGCTTTCCCATGTGACACAATGTTTATCTGAACCAGCTGAAGAGATTTTCCTGTGAAGCAGCCACGCAATCTTTTCCCATAAACTGATGAAGGACTATTGCATGTTCTCCCCGTGTGAGCGTGGGTTCTCTCCGGGTTCTCCGGCTTCCTCCCACAGTCCAAAGACATGCAGGATGGGGATAGGTTCATTGAAGACTCTAAATTGCCCGTAGGTGTGAATGTGAGTGTGAATGGTTGTCTGTCTCTACATGTCGGCCCTGCGATGGACTGGTGACCTGTCCAGGGTGTACCCTGCCTTCGCCCAATGACAGCTGGGATGGGCTCCAGCCCCCCCGCGACCCTGAATACAGGATAAGCGGTAGAAAATGGATGGATGGATGGATGATGGACTAGAAGCAGCTAGATGGTTTTTTACATCTAAGCAGACTAAAAACTTTAACAATTTAATGATTCAATTTAATTTACAATGTCATATCACAAACTTTAAACTGAAAACTTTAACAGTGGAACTGAAAACCTGTGTGTGACAAACCTTTTCAAGTTAAAGAAGATGGAAGATATTCATCTTGATGCAGATTGATTGATTTTAGTAACTGAGATATTTGATATTTGTAAATCAGTATTTTCAGTTTGCAGAGGTATTCCATCCATCCATCCATTTTCTACCGCTTATCTGTATTCAGGGTTGCGGGCAGTGGTATTTTTACAATTGAATAATTATTAGACCATGTTCGCCTGTATTGCATTATTGTGCTGCTTCTTAAGCAAACATTTTTACTTTATAAATAATAAAAAAAAACAACCCTGGAATGAGTACCGTCACATATTGGTTGCTCAATTTTAATGTGCAGTTTAGAAACAAACAATAATAGTTATTAATGGTAATAATGAACAGGATCAGCCTGCAGTTTAGACTGCTAGTCCCCGCTTCGCCTCACCGAGTCCATCCTTCATGCATAAATCATGTCCTCTCCTTCCATAAAACTTTAAAATGCAATTCTTCAGTTGCCGTGTGCGCAGCATAGAGAATGAGATGGAGTGATGGGGGGAGAGAGTGATGATGGAGATGATACAGTAGATCTGTGCTAACAGGAAGCTACGGTTCAAATGTGACCACAACCATGAAATGTTCTGAATCCAGTGTTAACATACAGGACCTGGACTAGTGAGGTGGCCCTGTAGCACAATGGAAGAATGGGAAGTTGTGATGACATGATAAATAATGAGTAGAAGGCACATTCCCATCCAAGTCAACGTAGCAAGATGCTCAGAAGGGCAGCCATTTTTTTGTGTAGCCTGCTCGTTGTAGCTGCTGTGGCAAACAAATTTCCCCGTTGAGGGACAATAAAGGAATTCTGATTCTGATTCTGACTAAACACAATTCTATCTTTTATTAGGTCTTGATTATGACGTAACACAATGGTCATGTGTGGCTTAAGACATCTGAATATCATCATCATTATCATTGTTAGATTGTTCTTTTATACTTTAAAACCTAAACTGAATGTTAAATGTCAGAGCATGTTCTCTGCTTTGTGTGGGTTTGTTCTGCTCTGATTGGCTCTCAGCTCCTCCTTGAGCACCTGCTATATCCAGAGTGCACACACACACACACACACACACACACACACACACACACACACACACACACACACACACACACACACACACACACATACACACAAACACACACCTGTTCAATGTGCCAAATTTCCTTTTAAGTTTGCATGGACGTGAGTTTCAGTGCTAACAGCTGATTTCTCTCCAGTGAGGCAACACTCACTACGTTTCCACACATGAAATATTCTGGAAAACACAATATTCCTACCAAGCTGTTTCCCAGTCTAATGAAAATAACTATATTCATGTTTGCTATTATACTCTATGGGAGTTGCTTTTCTTAAACTTATTGGACCATGTGAAGTATTCAAATTAAAATACGAGGCGTTTTCTTGGTGTGTGTGCGTGTCAGGATGTGTTCACAGCCGAGTGTAAGTTCAAGGAGTCGGTGTTTGAGAACTACTACGTCATCTACTCGTCCACGCTGTACCGGCAGCATGAGTCGGGCCGGGCCTGGTTCCTGGGTCTTAACAAGGACGGAGTCATCATGAAGGGGAACCGGGTGAAGAAGACCAAACCCTGCTCACACTTCGTCCCCAGACCCATCGAAGGTGAGACGCCTACTGTCTCTGTCCCTGGTTAGCCTAGCTTAGCTTGAATACTGCAAAACAGCTTAGCATTAAAAGAGAGAGAAAAAAACTGACAAATACAGTTACTGAGAGCTAACAAGTAGAAAGAATATGTGACTACGGTTAGACCAATCACAGTCCTCCTTTCAGAAAAGAATCAAGCATCTGAACTCACCGCGAGTTGATTTGCTGCAGTACCTGAACTCACCGCGAGTTGATTGGCTGCAGTACCTGAACTCACCGCGAGTTGATTGGCTGCAGTACCTGAACTCACCGCGAGTTGATTGGCTGCAGCACCTGAACTCACCGCGAGTTGATTGGCTGCAGCACCTGAACTCACCGCTAGTTGATTGGCTGCAGCACCTGAACTCACCGCGAGTTGATTGGCTGCAGTACCTGAACTCACCGCGAGTTGATTGGCTGCAGCACCTGAACTCACCGCGAGTTGATTGGCTGCAGCACCTGAACTCACCGCGAGTTGATTGGCTGCAGCACCTGAACTCACCGCGGGAAGATGGTCATGTTGATGGTGATGAGGTGGAGCAGCAGAGGTCGTCCTGCAGGAAGTCTGAGGACAAGCTGAAGCTCTAATATCACAGATGGAGGTTTAACAGGGAACATGAAGCTCCGTCTCTGCTTTCAGCTGCTCTGTCTCCCCCTCCTCCCCCATCTTCATTTAAAAATATCTGTCAACAATTACCTTCCCCTTCCTCCTCTCCATCTGTCCATCTCCTCCTCTTCCTCCACGTCCTTTAACCTCTCTCCCTTTTCTTCTAAATGGTTCTCATTTGCCTCGTCTTTGTTGATTAGTTTCTAGTTTTTAGTATTTTAACCTCAGACTGTTGTAATGTTACTTGAGTGACGTCTCCCCCTCTTCCTCCCCCTCTCTCCCCCCTCTTCCTCCCCCTCCCCCCCTGCAGTCTGCATGTATAAGGAGCCGTCGCTGCACGAGCTCGAGGAGAAGCTGCTGAAGTCGTCGCGGAGCCCGACGATGAACAGCGAGGAGCGGAGGGGCCTGGAGCCGCAGGAAGAGCAGCAGGAGGACTGCACAGAGCAGGACAGATCATAGCCTGCAGCGCCCCCCACAGGAGGAGGAGGAGGAGGCGGCGAACTCCCATTTTAACACTCCCTCTCTGTTCAGCAACTACAACCACACCAACGACAACCCGCCATGACGACGATAACAAAAAAAAAACAACGAAAACAAAGAAAAACAAACAAACAAAAAAATCATAAAAACGGGAAAAATCTTCTTGCTCATGTTGAAATATTTAAAGGGGGAGGGGAAGGGGGGGTGTTTGAAAATGAAAAAAATCAGGATGTTGATGATGGTGATTTACATTTTATGCAAAAAGCCCTGCTGGTACGGCGTCCGGAGGCTATCACACCTTTTCTTCATCGCCACGTTGTAATCATCATCATCATCGTCACAGTGACAAAAATGTTTTCCGAGCTGAGCGTGCGCTGAGAACTCTGAAGCTTTAAGCCATGTAGAAACTTCACTTCCTTTCATTTCTTAATGAATGCAAAAACTTTCGCACTTTCAACATGCTGCGCTTCTTCTTCTTCTTCTTCCTCTTCTTCTTCTTCTTCTTCTTCTTCTTCCTCTTCTTCTTCTTCTTCTTCTTCTTCTTCTTCTTCTTCTTCTTCTTCTCCTCCTGCGTGTTGTTCTGTCCAATCAGAGAGAAGAGTGTTTTCTGTTCTTCAGTCGCCACAACCTATTTGTTTCTCGCTGAGTCGTGGGGTTTTGGTTGCTGACACTGCCGATAAAAAGCTTCAGAGAGGAAGGACCGCTGAAAGACTTCCTGTTCCGCTGGGACCGGAGGAGCAGGTCTGGCAAGTGATCCGGTTCATGTTTTGTGATTTCAATTCAGCCCACTGGTTTCTAGAAATGCCCAGGTGCAGAGTCCTGAGAGCTTGCGTTGTTTCTACAAACTTCTCTGCATGAACTTCACATTCCTGTCTTTAGACCGATCTATCGGGTTTTTACACAAAAAAAAACATTTTCAGTTACTTTCTCTGAAAAAACACTTGAAATCTGCTTCACTGAGATAATCCATCCAGAGGTTTGGTTTCTAGAATAAATTCACACGTAAATGGACAATTATACTGCATTCAGTGCATTCAGAAAATAATATAATATTGCGATCAACGTTTTTTCTATTTTTAGAAAAGTGCTACCATATGAAACAATTAAGATTATTAGAAGGTGCAAACACCTTGCTGATTCTTTAGAGATTCCCTGACCATCTGTTGATGAAGCTGCTTGACTACGTGTGTTGTTGTACTTGGCAGTGACTGTAGAGCTGGTTGCTATGAAACCTCTCCAAAAGGGAGGTGTTTGTCATCATTTCAGCCGTGAGGGCGACCGGCCTGCTGCTGACATAATAACACACATAGAACTGAATGAATGATAACTGATCCAGCTGTTTGATTGGAATCAGCTCAATAATTCACATCAGTTTTAGTGCATCCCTATTTTATTGTTTTCTTTATTTTGGCGAGAGAGCAGCGTGAGAGTGAAGGGGGGGGGGGGGGGGGGGGGGGTGCGCCATGACCCCTCACTGCTGCTGGTAGTTTAGTTGTTGAGAGATAATGTTGATTAAAGGTGATTCAGATGTGAAACTATTTTGCCATAAATGAATAAGTCTACTTTAAAGACAGAAGTTTTTTCTAAAAACGTAGTGAAAGAGACGAGTGATGATACATCAAAAACGTTGACTAAGCACTGATGTGGTGGATTATCTCTGGCGGGAAGCAGCTGGATGTAAACTCTGATGATGATCAGGAATGTGAAGAACTCAGGACTAAAACAGAACGAAAAAGCCTCCTCGTTCTGTCGTCGTGCTGCGTTCAGGGTCTGAATGTTTCACGACGTTATGAGGGAAGCGGCGGACAGAAATATTGCATGATGGTTTTTTTTTTTTCAAAAGTGCTCCCATGCAGATGTTTGAGGGGTTTGAATGATTAATGGAGACACTAAGAGCTGTTGTGTAACTATGATCCGGTCTGAGTAGGAAGCTGCTCTGGGATCTGGTCTGTCCAGGTCTATGAGACATGATATATGCTAGAACCTGCTGAGGGATATTAATCTGCTGATAAATGACTCAGCATTTATTCAAAGCGTTCACACTTCGTCCTTCTTTGAACACGATTGTACATTTTTTTTATGTTTCTGCAGTACTGCAGACCAACATGTTGTTGTGATGCAATCAGGCATGCTGCGCTCTGATTGGTGCACTTTTAATTTTAAAGGGATGGGGGGGGGGGGTTGGTTGTGCACATTTTATGTGAACAATGCTTTACAAGCAGACGACGTGAATGGTTCCCTTTTATTAATGACAGATCAATGTTTCATTTAAATCTGCACACGAATCAAATATTCAATCATTGAAACAAACGTAAGAGAACTCTTCAGCCTGCAGGCGACCGACTCCTCATATCTGTAACGTGCCGTAAAGGTGTTTCCTGTTGCATTCATCATGCAGCCTGTACAAGCTGCTACACGTCTGCAGACTTTCTCCCTGTGATGTGTTGAAGAAACCTGGTAATCGGGATGTTCTCTGACTCTGAGCCCGAGAGGATGCTGACATCGTGATAGAAAAAAAGTTATCACCAAAACATGATGATTGACTGAGATTAAGTGAAGGCCGGTGAGCGTTAGTTTATTTTTAGAGACTGGACGTTCAAGTTAAAGTGATGTTTCTAAAGTAAAGAAGTCCTAACGATGTTCCCGCAGCATCACCTCATGCAGATTATTCTCAACATGTGAATGTAACTAAAACCAAATTAAACGTGTTGATCCTCCATCAGCGTCCTCTCCGTCTTCCCGCTCTGGTGTTGTGTTCAGGTGTCGGCTGAGGGGAGGATATTTGGTGACGTGTATAACACTGCCCTGGTTTAGATGAAAAAGCACTGCCCTGAAAACTGTGAGCTGTATCTCTTTAACCTCGTCTCAGCGCAAAATGTCACAAAAACAAGTCATCGTTATTTTTGCATGACTTTAGACATCAGGACAGACTGCTGCTGACTTAACGGTCCCTGCAGATGATTTTGATCCGTTTTTCTATTGATTTTCTATTGGTTTGTTCCTGTAAATAGTTGTGTGAAAGAATGATGACGAGACGAGTCACCGCACTGCCCAGCCATCAGACCTGCAGTACATTTCTTCTTCCCTGATCTCAGACCTTTAACTCGTCTCACAATTTACACAGTTTCCCTGAAAGCATCTTGAATGTTTCCCAGTTTATGACCAGTCGACCTCCACTTCCTGTTTCATGAGACGCGTTCACATACAGTTATATAATCACTACCTTCGTACTAATGGTAATAATGGTAATGTCTTTAGAATAATTGCCGAAATTGAACCGTGATGATTTTATCAGAAGTAATTTTAGCATTTTTCATACTTTTCGGTCATCAGGTAAAAGTTTGACACGTCTCAGCGTCTCAAATCAAGAATGGTATTGTGAGTGAGATTCATATCTTGTGTTATGGATGACCAAGAAAAACCTGGGAAAAAAGTGTTTAACTGATAAGATGTTGAAATTAGTTATTATTATGTGAAACAAGAATAAAATCAAATATGTTCAGTGTGTTAATAAGCAAAACGGTGAATATTTTACATTTATGCAAAGATGATTTTTGGGAAACTAGGTCTTCTCCTCAGCCGACACACAAACCCTCCAGAATTAAAGACAGAAACATCAGAGGCTATTAATTCCATTTATTTTCTTTTTTTTGTGACGTTACACAGTATAACAGTTTTAAGTTTTTGCATGTGGACTCAAAAGTAATCACAATCATTATTTGCATGCTCCATTATTGAACACGCTGCTTTTTCTGCCACCATTTGGAACTCAGTTTAAGGTGATGAAATGAGGGGGGGGAGTTACAAAGGTCGACTCTTAGTAGTTGCTGCAGGCGGGTCTTTTCTTTTTGAGAGTTCTGATTTTGTTGGTTGTTAGTGAATTGATTGAGGGAAAGGAATGAACCAATCACAATCCACCGTACTGCCTCGGAGAAAGTCTTCCAGTTTCGGGTTTGGGGTCGAAGGATCATTGACAAACAGAAACTCTCGGTCCAAAGGCTCCTTAAATGTTACTGAGTGTTGTTTTCATGTTTGTGAAACCAAAACACTCGACAGGAATGTGGAAATATTTTCTATCTTGTCTACTTCTACGCCTCCTTCAGGGTCAGAACTTCATGTTGTAAAGTCAATACAGCAGTGCTGCCTTCACGTTATGTCAGAAAATCACATAAACTTTTTTTTTTTTTTTTTTTTTAAGGAGAAATCAGAGAATGAAATTACAAATTTGGAATTTAAGGAAACACTTAATTTTTGCATCCCAAATCATTGGAATTGGTTTAATGGAAAAAAAACCCCACCATATTCAATCTATGAAGTAAATTGTTATAATGCAACTGTTAACAAGTTTTTCTTTTTAATCAATCGTCATTTTATTGTGTTTATTTTTTTTCATCACAAAATATAGTTTTGTGATGAAAAAAATGTCAGATACCAACAACGAGGGGAAAAATACCTCTGTTGAGGTTTAAATTAAGAAAAGTGAACATTTTAAAATGTTTTATGAAAACGTGAAACCTGTGAAAAATTCAAATCGTTTTTGAAAATCACGCCATTGAATTTCAATAATGTAAAAAATATTTTTGATATGATTTGATGATGATGAACACAGTCTGATAGTGAGACCATCAGTTTGTCACTTTTTAATTAACCCGTCAAACTTATTGTTCTCATCTCTCTGCTGATGAACATCATTTAAGCACAAGCTTTATTCAGACAGAATAATTCCACAAGCTCTTAGTGATTAACAACATAATTAGATATATTAAAGATATATCGGAACTAAGACTTTGACCATTAAACCACACAGTTGTTGATTTAATGGTCAGAATCATGGAATTACAGACATTTCTGCATAACCTGAACGTGGCAACTTGGATTGCCGGTCAACATGACATCACCTGAAGGCAGCGTCGGGATTTAAATGTGTCCTCAGAAGTCGAGTAGACAGCAGTTAAAGAGAGAACAGCAGGTTGACTTTTACAAACCACGTTTAATATTTCGGACCACATAGACGTTCAGAAGAGTCGACCTGCTCGACTCTCGCCGCCACTGTATCCAAAAACGAAGTGAGAGCCGGGCGGCCGCTGTTGCATAGTGAAGTCCGCCGAGCCAAAATGATGATGTCATTACCAAGCGACAGAAGCCCTCTGGCAGTGGATCAGAGAGGATGACACCATGTTGAAACGTCTCTGTCGAGCCTCCGGTCTCTCAGTCTTTCTTTGTGTTTGCTGATGTTTGCACCTTTTCTGAGACACCGTCATATAACGCATCATATACTAGAAAACAGTCATCGCAAATATGCAGCAGGATGAAAAAAAGATGATTGAAAAAATAAAAAATGATAGAAAAGCTCCAGTGTCCGCGCCGTTTTTTTCCATATATTCCTGATAAATTTGATGTTTTTGACCTAAAGGATTTGATCTTAAATATCAATCCAATTGTTCAGAGTGGGATGCTTGGACTTTTTTATTTGTTTGATGCCAACTTGGGTTTTGGCAGTCGTCATCTTGGTTTTTGTCCATCGCCATCGTGGTTTGTGGGACGCTGTGAGACGATCAGCGGTGGGATAGTCATGATTAAGTCTGAAGTCTTGGTCATGAATCCTGCAACCTGCCATCACTGCCGAGGCGTTACATAATGCATCTGTCAGAGCACCTTGGCGTCTGACACTGACACTCATTCAGCATGTGAGTGTTGCATTATGGGTCAAAGAACAAACGTAGTATACAGAGAGAAATTGTCCACACATGGAGGTTGATGGGTCAAAGAAAAAACATAGAATTTTATTCCACCAGACCATTTTGTTTCCCTTGTCAAACTAAACATTTTGTATACTGACTTATATTATAGTTAGATATTATAATAGTCACGTAATTCCTTAGTCAGTCAAATTATTGTCAACCAAGCTCTATTTCCTAAACCTAACTATGTGGTTTTGTTAAACAAAATAATCGGTGTTACAGGCATCACTTTTTAAATTATTGTCAAATAATTGAATGCTTCCTCATAAGATAGATGTATGTAAACACTGCTGAAAAACATGAAGCAGACACTTCATCATCACAGTATAACACCAAGTCAGTTAAACTTCAGGGATATATATATAAATATATCTAAGCAAGACAACTCCCTACCAGGGAATGGTGTTGATGTGATGGACACAGACAGTTGCTCTCTCCTTCTCCTTCCTGACTGATTCTTCTCTAGTTCTGGGTCTGCTAGTGGTCTTGTCACTGCTTGTAACATGAGCTGGTACCTGCATCCCAATCATGTTCACAGGTAGTCCAGCTCCTCCAGGATGGCACATCCATACATGAGGTTGCAAGAAGGAGTCTCACAAGCATGGAGGAGATCCCAGGAGACAGGGCTGGAGAAGGGCATCAACCCAGCAGCAGGACCAGTATCTGATACTTAATGGAGGAGGACCAGGTGGAGCACTGGCAGAGCACTACAACATGACCACCTGCAGGCTACTGGTGTCCATGTTTCTGACCAAACAGAAACAGACTCCATGAGGCCTGACGTCCTCTAGTGGGACTTGGTCTCACAGCCCAGCACCATGCAGCTCCATTGGCATTCGCCAGAGAACACCACAATTGGCAGGTCCACCACTGGAGCCCGTTCTCTTCACAGATAAGAGCAGGTTCACACTGAGCACATGTGACCGGTGTAAAAGCGAGAGAAAATAATCGCAATCACGGCATTTAGTAGTAGAAGACATGGCGGCGTGCGGTAAGACAGGTGCTGCTACGCTGCCTTTCAGCTATCAAAATCTGTCTCTGCGACAGCAATACTACCCTACTACGGTACGCTTTCAGAGGCAATCTGCCACATGGACGATGACCACATGGATTACAATCTATATCGTTACCTCACAAAGTCTGGAACAACAATATAAACACCTGTTAAGCATAAGACTATCAACCAATCTGCCAATGTTTGTGGAAATGTACTGGGTACGTGAGTCTCACTCCTGCTCTGCTGGAGACCTGCATCTTAATCCTGGACCAGCTGCGAGGGACGGGGGCACAGCTGGCATCAACCAGGGCACTCATAAAGAACGTACCTGTCCATCCTGCGGCAACGTGTTGAAAGGACACGGATACCCAGACTGCTGTTAGGGACCGGCATGAGAGGATCCTGGGTTCCTCCTGGTACAGTGGGTCCTGGGCAGTGGTGGACAGTAACGTAAAGTTTCAAGTAAATGTACTTAAGTACTGTACTTAAGTACATATCCAGAGGATTTGTACTTTACTTGAGTATTAGATTTCTTTGGTACTTATTACTCTTACTTCAATACATTTCCAAGACAAATACTTTTACTTTTACTCGAGTTAATTTCTAGAAAGGCTGAAAAGTACTCGTTACTTTCAGGTCTGCTCTTTTTTTTCTTTCTTTTTTTTAAAAATACTATTGGACACAAGCTGTGTTTGTCAAAGAAGGAAACCTATCACAGTGCATGCTCTCCACTGGGATCTACGTAAAAGCGGAAATACCTAATCCCTCCCCATAAGGATACCGCCAAAGTAGCCACGCTCTCTACTGTGTTTGTCAACACAAAACCGCGACAATGGCTGAGTCTCAGACTGAGTGTGATAATGATCCGGAGGAACTTTCAGAAAATGTTAGAGCTATGTTCGATGCAGCATCGAACATAGCTACGACAGTGCAGTTTCCTTGGCAATATAACACTGTAAGATACATTATGTTAATCTAGTCATACTAGTTAACGGTATATGTATTGTATTATATTTTACTTATCGTGTGTGACTGTATAGCTCATAGCAGTGGTTGGTATTTACTGGTGGTGCAGGAAGACATGAACCCCCAAAGACTTTTTTAAACAAATATTTATTAACTATGTTAAGCCTAGAACCATTCATTTTATTTGAAATTTACTCTTACTCTTACTTTTACTTAAAGTAAATTTAAAAGCATGTACTTTTGGATACTTAAGTACCTTTAAAAGCAAGTACTTTTTTACTCTTACTCGAGTACCATGTCGACTGAGCTACTTTTACTTGTAACGGAGTAAATTTTGACTTTGTACTTTTTGTACTCTTACTCAAGTACTGGGGTTGAGTACTCTGTCCATCTCTGGTCCTGGGTTACCCCTGGAACAGTGGGTCCTGGGTTCCTCCTGGAACAGTGGGTCCTGGGTTCCTCCAGGTACAATGGGTCCTGGGTTCCTCCAGGTACAATGGGTCCTGGGTTCCTCCTGGTGCAGTGGGTCCTGGGTTCCTGAAGTCAACAATCGCAAAACGGATAACGAGTCGTTTCCCGTTTTTCGCTTCAAAATAAAAGAACGAAAAACGGAAAAATGACTCGTATCCCGTTATTCGTTGTAAAACCGGAAAACGACTCGTTAACTGATATTAGATATTGTGTTCATGAATGGGATTCGGGGATTAAATAACAGTGCCATTTTTTATTCCAGATTTTGCCGTAGGCTACGTCTTATTTACCCGGAAGGCGCTGTTATGCCGCGAAATTACCTGAAAGCCTACTCTGAGACATTTAGGGGGAGCTCTGAAACACTGTTCATAACCGCTCTGACAGCGTCTGACGCTCGCGTTTTGAAGTAAACCTACTGTTTTAAACACGCACCAAAAGCGTTATGACGCGGACATAAAAGCGGAGCCTCCGCCTCAGCGCCGCCGCCACTCAGCTGTTGATCCTCGGTGTGCCGGGGTCCGCGCTCTGACCGCCCGGGAGCCGCTCCGTGAGTCGGTGTCCAGCTCACAACAACAGCTAACAACAGCGATTAATTAACATAGTGTAGAGTTATGATTAGCGTAATGCGTAAGTCTTTCCTGCTTCCTAGTGTTGCGCAGCCAGGTTTTCAACCTGCGCAAGGCTGGGAAAGAGCGCTCGGATGCCGCGGGGAGGCTGATGGGGGGCGGATGGGAGTGAATTTTTGTGAATCATAACGAGCTCTTTTGGGTTTTGTTGCGCCATTGTAGCTCAGTCGAAACTGGCAACCCGTGGTTGCTCGGCAGCTGAGACTCTACTGACTGCAATGATTTGTAGACGCCAGTGGGTGGCGCCACGTGCCAAAACATGTTTTCAAAACATAAACATGATTTGCCGTCCGCAAAATATTTTTTTAAATGCGAATATTTTGGCTGTACTGTTGTTGTTGGTGAGTTCAGTGTGTTATATGATCATTATTCCTGAGTCTCTGTGACATATTAGGATGATTTTACGGCCAGTTGCTTTAGATTTCTTACATATTGTAGGCTACCTTTAATGAGTTGATTTTTTTGGTTTCCATTAAGTGTTCCCTTTTTTGTATAATACATGTATCAGTTTAAATTCAGCTCTATGTGATGTTATGCTTATCTAGCAGAGGGATATTTTAACATTGATGCACATTTAAAGTCAGGTCTCAGAAGTCTGACATATTCAGTGTAAGTGATCCCTACATAACATCAGAGAGGTCACATGATGGTTTGCCTGACGAAGAACTGAAGCTTTAAATGTAATGTCATTAAAGTTTTAGGAGCTTTCTGCGCGCAGCTCCTTCATCTTTTCCTTTCTTATTAACATTTAATTCAGTAAAGTTCTGTTTTATGGAAAGAACAAAAATGTGCATAGTGATCCACTGAAATAGATAAACAACAATCGACTAAATTGATAGATATTTGTGAAGAATGGTAACCTGGTTCTTTTCTTTCATTGTTCCCTTCAGTGTCAATTTCAAAATAAAATCCCTGTTTGAAGACTAGAATAACGAGTTTGTGTCTCGTTTCTCTTCTCTCTGTTATGCCTGAAGGGAAGTGCAAAAAACAAAGTCCGGATTACAAGCTCATGAGCGTCCGTCCACTCGGCTGTAGTATAAATACACTCTGCAACTGGTTTTCACTTTACACACAACTCTGTCTAATGCTCCGGTGTCTTAAGAGCTTCATCCAATATGAACGAGGAGCGACACAAAAACACGACTCTGCTGCTGCAGAACGATGCTCAAACCTCAGATGACATCACAAAGACAAGAAGAGCTGGAAGAAAGACAAGAAAAAGACCTGTCTTTATTCCTGTCTCTGTGGAGACTGGGATGACTGGACAGACAAACTGACCCACACCAACCAGATTGTGTTAAAGACATTGGAAATATGCAAATTAGTATTGAGACCTTACTGTTATCAACTATTCAGCATCCCAGACATCATCTCTGCAGCTGCTTCACATTATAATCCTCAATGTGACACCTGAATGCTTCATGTGTTGTTATCATGACATTGCTTTTAGCACGACTTCTTTTAGGGCTTACCGTGGGCCAGCTTTAGATCTTTTATTGTGAAGCAGCTTCAGGACTTTTATTGTGAAGCAGCTCTAGGACTTTTATTTTGAAGCAGCTTTAGGACTTTTATTGTGAAGCAGCTTTAGGACTTTTATTGTGAAGCAGATTTGGGACTTTTATTGTGAAGCAGCTTTAGGACTTTTATTGTGAAGTAGCTATAGGACTTTTATTGTGTGTTATTTACTTTATCGGCAATGATATGTTGTGGTTTCTTTCTTTCGCCAAATGTATTATTATTATTATTATTGTAAGTAAGTACACTCAATGTGCTATAGGATAGTAAGTAGAAAATAATATGCAAAGATAATGCATGCTAAAAACACAATAGATACGAACATGTAAGATAGTAGGTTATTACATATAAAAACATAACATATGACAAATACATGACATGAATGTGGTAAAAAAAAAAAACTGAATCGAGTATGTATTGTTGTTATTTTTAGAAGTGAATCTCGGTATAGCGAGGAGAGTGAGGGTGTGAATTCAGTGAGCATGTCAGTGAAGTGAAGTTCAAATAGGAGTAACATGTTTAAATGTTTTGTCCAGCAAAAAGTGGATAACAAAAATCTAGTTTAGATATGAATGCATGGACCAGCTTTTCTGATCTGTTTGTGAGAGTAAGCAATCTATCTTTTGAGCAGATTCAAATAATTATAATTTAACTGAATGGAGAATTTTGTAGTCATTAATTATTTACAGCTCTGGAAACACTACATCTGAGTTTTTTGTATGAAATTAATCAAATTATAGTACACTAGATATCAGCACTGATTATAACCTTCCAGCGTGTCAGGTGTCTCTGCTCTTTTCTTCACCTGTAGTTACAAACTGATGCCACAAGGGGGAGACATTACACCAGGAATAGATTTAACGTTTCTATGAAATATGTAAATAAACATTATATAGACATAAGGGTTTCATTTATATAGTATCAGATTAACAATACAAAAAATAACAAACAAAAACATTTTAGTATTATTATTATGGATAAAGATACAACTGTATTGATCCCTTTGGCAATGTGCCTGTAATTACAATCCAATAAAATATTATTCTGCATAATGACTACTTTTGGTTTTGGTGTTTATTATTTAAATGTGTGAATATGTTTTATTTTGTATTTGATTGAAATGTTTGTATTGAAGTGACTGAGTCTGACCTGATACGTCCGGTGTGATTGGACGTCTCGTGCTGTTGGGAAATCGATGTCGCAACCTGTCTGAAGAGGAGGAGCGTCAACCGGAATACACTCAACTTCTACTTCCTATACACGCAGACGAACGGCGCTCACGGCCGCCTTTAACGGGTCTTTTATCGTGTTTGACACAGATTTGAAACCAGAAAGTGTCGCTGCTTCCGTCCGTTTGTCTAAACTTCAGTCTGTCTGTCTGACTGTCTCTCTGTCTGTTTCTCACTTCTCTGTTTTGGTTCCTGTAGCGACACATGACAACATTATTTTATTAGTTAAACTAATTAAAAGTTAAACTAATTCATATGCGGCTTTAACCGGGGTTCGTTACCGCTCAGCTAGAAGACTACCCGGACAACGGCGGAGCCGGCGCCGCTACTCCTGGAGATTTACAGCGGCCACCGAGCCCTGACACGGGGCCGTTAATCATCAGAGCCCCGCTGCTGCCGGTGCTAACCGAGAGAGACAGTGTGTGTGTGTCAGTGAGAGAGAGAAAGAGAGAGAGACGGCAGCAGTAAACGCGTAAAGACCCGGGATATCCCGATCCTCCAACCTGGACCCGCCCACCAGCTGTATAACCTCCACCGGTCGATCCCGAACCGGCTAACAGCGGGCAGACCTTCGAGACCTGCTGCCAATGTAAGTCAACCTGCTGCCGTCTTTTATTCTCTAATTAAATCGTTTTGACCATGGAGTCTGGCACGGCCCGTGTTGTTGTGGTAGTCATGATGATTGTGACAACCGGAGGCACTTCTGTGGTTGAAACCGCTTTGAACACGGACCCCGAGGACCGAACACCCACAACGTGTTTTTCGCATAGATTCCTGCGTGAGGAACTGCCATTGAAAAACCTCCGACTTTACAGTTTTCTCTGTTATTGTCACCAGTATTACAAACTGGGAGAACGGCTACACGTTGCGGTCAATCCGTTGGAAGTACTCTATGTTTCGGTTTATACACACGCTGCGCTCAAATCAACAGGGTAACAACTTCAGTCAATCCAATATTCACAAATCCACCACGACGGACGCTTAGTCACCAAAAAGTTTACTTCTGTTGGAGGAAAGTGTTGCTTGCGTTGCGATTTATAAGCAGAATGGACAATAATAATATGATTTGTAAGAGCTCTTCAAATTTGTAAACATATTTGGTTCAGTTTGTTGAGATGATGAAGGCATTTTGAAATGAACACTTTTGAAGGTAGAATCTTCCCCACACAAGGCAGGCTGGCTGTTCAGCAGTCGATCCAGTCTGATAATCAGATTATTGTCAATCGCATCCGTTTCAGTATTCTGCAGGGATCAGCAGAAACACAGGAACGCTGCAGTCAGCCATCATCATCACCATCATCATCATCATCGTCGCCATCATCATCAACCGTGCATCACATATTGCAGTGATGGAAAAATAAATTTCTACTAAAGGTGTTTCTATTCTTCATCAGATGGGGACATTCAGATATTCAGAGTCCTAAATCCCCCTCGGACCACCAGGATGCTCAACCCTCCTGGTTTTATTAGTTTCTTTCCCACTGTGAAACCGACGGAAACATTCACAACCAGCAGAGAGTGAACACGTTGGTGATTTCACGTTCGTACATGTAAAACTGAATGTGAACCACTGGACGGAGCTGGAACCAGCCTCAGCACCACATTTATGATCAGAAATAATAATCTAGGAGAAATACATTTAAAAATGATAATGGAAATTCCCCACGATCATCTTATTGTCAGTGTTTTTGATGGGGACCTGTGATATAAGTCCTATTATCTTGCATCCTTCACTGTGTTTGTAAATGTGAAAGGTGTTTTTTAGTGCAGGAGAAACTGCTGAGTGTTTTTTTGTTTTATGTGAAGCAGCTCCTGCAAATGACTGATGAACTACCCAGAATCCTCTGGGGCAAGGGGCTGGGGTAGTTATTATCATCTGTGTACCTGTAGCATATTACATGCTTAAATAAACACACACACACACACACACACACACACACATGGGAGGAGTTATTGAGCTACATTTGTCCAGCAGTGTGCGTCCGTGCATGTTTGTTTTGCGTGTGCATGTGTTTTGCGTGTGCATGTGTGGTGTGCGTGTGTGTGTGTGTGCATGTGTGTGTGTGCTGTGCGTGTGTGTGTGTTTTGCGTGTGCATGTGTGGTGTGCGTGTGTGTGCGTGTGTGTGCATGTGTGTGTGTGCTGTGTGTGTGTGTGCATGCGTGTGTGCGTGTGCATGTGTGTGTGCTGTGTGTGTGTGTGTGCTGTGTGTGTGTGTGTGCTGTGTGTGTGTGCGTGTGTGTGTGTGCGTGTGTGTGTGTGCGCGTGTGTGTGTGTGTGTGTGTGCGTGTGTGTGCATGTGTGTGTACTGTGTGTGTGTGCGTGCGTGTGTGTGTGCTGTGTGTGTGTGTGCGTGTGTGTATGTGTGTGTGTGTGATGGATGCTGTTGTGCAGCAGCTCTGGTTCTGTATGTCCCTCCTGGGATCCACTAGCTGATCCTCCAGCGTGACACGTTGTCTCTCCGTCTGTCTCTTCCAACTTCCCTTCACCTCCCCTAGATGTTTCTTTGGAAATACTGAAATGTGTGAGACGATTTGAGACACTGTGAGATGATGTGAGACACTGTAAGACAATGTGAGACACTGAGATGATGTGAGACGATGTGAGACACTGAGACGATGTGAGACACTGAGACGATGTGAGACAATGTGAGACACTGAGATGATGTGAGAGTCTGAGACGATGTGAGACACTGAGATGATGTGAGAGTCTGAGACGATGTGAGACACTGAGATGATGTGAGAGTCTGAGACGCTGTGAGACACTGAGACGATGTGAGACACTATGAGACACTGAGATGATGTGAGACACTGAGACGATGTGAGACACTGAGATGATGTGAGACACTGAGACGATGTGAGACACTGAGATGATGTGAGACACTAAGATGATGTGAGACACTGAAACGAGGTCTGCTGTCTGTCTCATCTGGACTGTTTTGATATTTCCATTCAGGAGATTATGGCGACTCTAGTTTATTGCGACAAACTGTTTGTGTAATACAACTTCCTGTTGGCTCTTCCTTCGGTCGGTCACACCGTTCAGAGAAGTTCTTCTGCAGCAGGAAGCTCAACGCGTCTCGGAGTCATCGTCTCATTAATTTCTTAACGTCGTGGTTAACGTGATAAAGATGACGTTGCATCATACCATAAACCTCCGATCTGAGCAGAAAATGAGCGTACATTCACTAACATGCAGCTGCCGTGTTTTCAGAGGAACAAGGAAATGTTGATGCAACTGGGGGCCTGTACTAGGAAGCAGAATTTGTGCTTAGCGAGGTAACTTGAGCGTTAACTCTGGGTTTTCCGTCCTACTGGTTCACTTCTTACCGGGGTAGATCGCCATGGTAACTTACGCTGCAGAGCTAACCTGCTCCGGAGCAGGTTATGTTCCTGATAAGAGATCAACGTGGAGAAAAAACACCACCTACTGACCAATCAGCTATCTTGGTAAATAAAATAAGGAAGCTCGGTGGATCAGGTCTCTGAGGAGAACTAGTGTGTTCAGAGACCGGCAAAACCCGTTTGCTTTCCCTGACGGTGTTTTATATGAGAGATCCAGATTCTCATCGGATGGCATGACTTCTGTGTGTCAGCGTACAGCCTACTGACCACTTTGAATTATGTTTTTATATGTATTTATCTGCTTCCAAGTCTGTTTTGCAGCTGGAAGAATGAGGCTGATATTGTCATACACCACGCAATACATCTCAGCAAAACTTTTGTTTAAAGGTTTTTTTTTTCAGCTTTTTATTGCGGGAGGACATCTTGAGAGTTAAAGGGGCGAGAGAGGGACGACGTGATTTAAAAAAGCAAAACGCAGGACGGATTCAAACCTCGGACCGCTACAGGAAGCCTCAGTACATGGGGTGGTAACTCTACCACTTGTGGCCTTATGATGGGCAGTCATATTATACGACTATTAATACTATTAATACGGCAAGTTTTTGCCAGCTGTCCTTTCTGCATTTGGCAGATGAAACTGTTGCTTTTTGCTTGTATTATATGTTTAACTTCTTCGTATTTCTGTAAGATTATGGTTCACTCCTTGTACGTGAAATACGCCGCTCTGCTGCCATAGACTGATCCATGTTTGTGATTGGTCAAATGCTGCAAACCCCGCCTCTTTCATGTGCACGCGCTCATAGCTGGACAGGTAAACCCTGGGTTGACTTAACGAGTTGATAACCAGCTTCGTATGACCGCTTATCTCCGATTGCCTTTGTTAGGGTTACTTAAGCTGGATCTCTGAAAGATACCCTGGGTATGTTGAACTCGCTTCGTAGTACAGGCTCCGGGAACACTCACACCTGCATGAAGGAGAATGATTCAAAACGTTGTCCTGTAATATCCAGGACTCAACTTGCCATTCCAAAAAATCAATGTCAAAATAAAATCCAAGTTTATGTGAAAAAAAAAAAAATGCACACCAATAGAAAAATAAGTACATACAAATTGTTTATTCATTTAAATAATTAAATTAAAAAATAATTTTGTATTAATCATTTTGGATTATTTTACAATGAATTATTTTCTTGTTTATTGTGATTTCTATTTAGTTTGGTTTTTAAATATCTTTATTATTATTATTATTATTATTATTATTATTATTATTATTATTATTATTATTATCATTATTATTATTATAGCATAATGTGTCAAAATGTGGATTCTGGCCAGATATTTGTAGATAAAACCTTAAAAGTAGTTTTTTGCTGAAACGTTTGGCCAAGAACAGACATCCCGTAACTGTGAATCACCAACTGCTGGTATCTCCGAACAAAGAGAAGATCTTTATGATAAACAATATATATATATATATATATATATATATATATATATATTTGTTTTCTTGTACTTCTTCATCTATAAGTTTTCTTCTATTAAGGGGAGACACTCCAGACAAAACAAACAAACTTTTTAGGTTCAGTTAATGCCTCATTAACATATTTAAACATAACATTTAATTAAAAAAAAGTAACTGTCTTCATATAAGTAATCAACTGGAGATTAACACATTAATCCATCAATAATCATAGTACTGTAATATTGATTAGTCTTAATGAGCACTTTTACTTTCAGAGCTTGAACTATAATTTGATGCTGATACTTTTATAATTTTACTCAAGTAACAATTTAAATTTTCACTACAAAGTATATCTTCACTGTGGTATTAGTACTTTTACTTAAGGTGTAAAAGATGTGAGTTCCACTGCTCTCATCCACTGCTATTCTCCTTCTCTGCAGGGCGACCTTCGTCTACACCCTCCTCAACCTCCTCTTCATCGTGGTGGGCGGGATCACACCAGCTGTCAGCCAGGCCAGAGACGCGTCAGGTAGGCGACGGCTGAGACAGCCGCATTGTGATTGGTGCTCATTAGAGGACACGGCTCAACGACACCAGTTCTTTTTAGCTTTTTCCTTTCTTTAATATAATATAAAATAGAGTAAACAAAGAGATGCACCTTCAAAACATTCCGATGCAAAACACTTAATAATAAGGATAACAATATATGGAAGAATACATTAAAAACAAATAAATCAAAGAAAAAAAACAGCTCACCCACGAGAAGCACAAAAGAGCAAAGGCTGAGATATGAATGTGGACAGTGTTTCTCTTCATTTTGAACAAAAAACCGCAGTCGTCAAAATTCCACATGAACCAAGTGTGGCAGTAGAGGAGTCCAGGGATAGGACCATAGCGGATAATATCACGATATAAGACACAATAAGTTGCACAAAAATACATTGTTCACTGTAAAACCCGATAAGTTAATATAACTCCAAAAATTCGGTGAAACAGATTACAATTTTAAGTTCACTTACTCAATTATATAAGTTACACAAAACACTCTAAATTAAGTAGTTCTAACTAGGTTATCTAAGATGCACAAAATTAATTTTATAAGTTAAACAAACCTTATAAAGTAAGTAGTCCTAACTAGGTTATTTTAAGTGATACAAACTTAAATGTGTAAGTTACACAAACATTCCTGATCAAGTACTTTTCACTTGGTATTTAGTTTTAGCACTACAAATTAAGTCAAGTAGTAAACTTAAATATTGTATTAGGGTACTTACATTTTTTTTTTAAACAGATAACATAATTTTTTTTAAGTTCAAAGAAATGGCCTCCTGAGAAGTGGACAATTCAGACAAAATCCTCAGTGCATGCTCAACAGGATAGACATTATATCACTGAACTAATCACTTCGGCACATAAAACACTTATCCACAAAACTTCAAACAGTGACATCAGTGTAATCATGTAACAGAGTATTTCAAAAATAGTTCAAGACCTAAAAAAACTGGCCTGGGGAAAGTCTTTCTTAAAGCATCACATTTAGAAATGGACAATGATAAAAAAAAAATCTTCTGTTGCTCAACTCAACATGGCCTATGAACACCGTAGTTGAATAACAAAGATATGGGTATTGCAGTATACACAGTGGCAAAATGTTTTCCATACACATCCATACCATAAAAACCCTGCATAAAACATTTAAAGTTGAACAGTAATACTTCTCAACACATCTATAAGATGTTAAAAAAACAAATAAAAAAACAAACCGACTCCTGCCATAGTTATGCCAAAATGATAGTAGCACATATGAATATGAAAAGTCAAGTAAAAAAAAAAGGACCAAAGTTGTTAGCTTTGTTCACATGTTAAGATTACTCCACTTCCATCAGGTCATTTTTAAGGCTCAGCACCCTGGGTTTCAACTTCCCATCTTCCAGGCCCATCAAGACTTTCTGGGTAAAGTCAAATGTGTTGGCCAAGTCCTTTGGGTAACTTAGATGCAAGGCATAAATCAGTGCAATAAGCATGACAAATGCATCAGCAAATGTGGGGAAATCCATAACTATGTTACCCTCAAGCACAACCGCAGTCCTCTCTGGGCAGAAGAATGTGGCATCTGATGAATTGGCACTGACCAACAGGAGCCCGACCGGTAGGTTGTCAATGTTTGGTTCATCAGACTGTGACACCTGAAGACAAGAAGAGAACTGTTAACCCAGATTGGCAAAGCTTTCTCAAGAATCTGTTTGCTGAAAAACGCATCAGTGATATATCAGATGACATTAAAAGAGAACCCTAAAAAAAAGCAATCACTTTTGATGAATGTAATTTGTTTTAGAGGTCAAATGTGTATGTCCATAAAAAATATAATTGAAAACTCATGTTTATCTTCAATGTTGCTTCAAGTTCAGCATTTAGCATAATGCAAAAAAAATGGTGCTTTCAAATCAATTTTCCCCATCACAGCAACAACGAATCATCTACAATTTGTAGTCTCAATTGCTCAAGGCTTGCACCATCTTCACCATCTTCACTTTTCACTATTTTTCCAACCATACCATCCTGTCCGAGATCCTGGCTCTTTAAAGGAGTCATCACCTGGTTTTATACGTATCCAGCCCCCCTTGGATCGCTTTGGATCAATTCGTAAAACTTATTAGAAAAAAAAAAAAAAATTTAATCAAACATTGAGCTTGTTCTGACCCTTTTTCGTACCGCGATTTTATCACGCGAGATTACGCGCGAGGTTTTGACTGGTCCGGATGTGCATTGTATAATATGTAATGAGGCGCGCGTTGATTCGCCGCAGGAAGGACAGAGCCGGGGGGGCTTGCCTGCATGCAGACTCCAAAACATAATGGCGGCGCTTCGGCGATTTCAGGTAGCGGACGGGGCGGGGTTGGGTGGTGAAAGAGGGGTGGGCTTATGCAAGTAGCCGCCACGGTGACGTCACCGAAGGCGCAGAATCAAAATCTCGTGCTTTAGGAATGCACACCCTTGTGTGCTATTCCTGTTCGGAAAAAGAGCAGAAGCGAAAAAACGGCGCCACTTTCAAACTCCAGCCTTTCAGGCAAGTTTCAACTGAGGTCAAACACAGATATGCATGTTTTAACAAGAGAAATTGCGATTTCCAGGTGATGACTCCTTTAAGACAAGGATGCTTCGAGACAAGGGCTTCGGCTACCAGTGAAAAGTCATTATCATTGGGGAATGCTTTGAAGCTATGCATTTTGACTGCTATGGTCTCAAGTATGTCATGCTTTTGTCCCCTAGATAACTTAAGAGTTTTCTCTGTAACATTTCCATCACCAAGTATGAGTTCTACCTCATAGGAAAAAACGGGCACTGGAAAAACATCAGGCCATCTCTCAGTCCTGTCTGGAGTCATGGCATGGGGCAATATTATTGTGTCATCTGATGCTACTGAACTGGCATCACTCTCAGACCTAAGAACTTTTAGTACAGCCTTCTGTGGAAGCTCGTCAATGTCTACAAGGGAACATAACTGCCCGTCAAAGTCTGGATCTTGGTATGATAGGCTAAAGTCAAAGTCTAGCTTAAACTTTTCTTTTATCGTTGTTTTTAGCTCATCCACAGATTCTGGGCTTGAAGATAAAGTCATCTTCCTGACATCGTCCATGGAGGTATGGACATTAAGTAGGAAATTTTGAGCTGCCATGTCCTATGCAAGAGAATGAATAAATGAAGAACAATCATTGGGATTTGTTCAAAACAAATTCAGTAATTTTAGATGAAAAATAGTATTGCTTCGAATTAAGTATCATTAACCTCAAATGCAAACAGTTAATCAGTCTTTCTAGCTTGTCATGTTTGGCAGAGTCACTAATGGCACATTGATTGTGATATTACATCCGTGTTAACTTTCTTCACGACGCTCAATGTGACTACAGGTCCCCACAAAAACATGTCAATCCTCTACATCTCTGATAGAAATACATCTTTTTTGTGTCAATATCAAATGCCCATCAATATGGTATGCTGGGAGACTTAATGGGCCCTAGTTTCGTGGCGCAGCGCAGGGCGGCGCAGGGTGACGGAGCCGGCGCAATGCAATTTTCGACCCGCGCAGCCTTGCGCACGGTCAGTTTGGCAGTTTGGTGGATCGCCTGCGCCAAGATGGGTGTGGCGGCGCAGCAGGGGGAGGCGTCACAGATTCAGCTTGGCGTAGCGGAAGTTTCGTGGCAAAAAGCCTCGCCGAGACTGCGCTGAAAGCTCGCCAGCTCCAACCTGGTCTACTTTCGGCGCAAGGCGCAAGGCGTAAATAAAGTCCATTCATTCAATGCGAATCACAGCTGGCGGAGTGGAAGTTTGGCTGACTGCGCGCAGTGCGCACACGTCACCGAGACCTCACAGGCAGGTTTCCACAGTTCCAGGCACATTTAAATGCAATAAATAATCACAACAAACACTATTTAATGCAACTAATTGAATCAACACGTGAATTTATATCTATATAGATTGTCCCGTCACATCTGACGTCAGCTCAAAGGCGGATGGCACGCGTAACGGAAATTCAGCCTCTCTGACCAAAACATCTCCCTCTCTCTCTCCTGTTTTTTATAATATCGACATTGTTATTATTATGATACGCGCGCACAGCGCGTGATGCGCGTGGTGGGAGAGGCGGCGCTGCTTCTGTCATCGGGTTGTCAAGTGACGGAACTTGCACTGAACCTCCCCTAACGCATTAAAGGTGAGGAGAGGAGCTCATTTGATTGGTGAAGATCTGAATCGGCTGTATTAATCCCAGTCCACGCCTCGTCTCCTCCTCGTCTCCCACTCACGCCTTCTTCTCCTCCCTCTTTCCCACTTGCGCGGGTGGGAGTGACGGGAGGTGTGCCTGCGCGAGCCTACGTGGTGCACGAAACTTGCAAAGTCCAGGCGGACACACCCCGTCAGCGCGGCGCAGGTGCGCTGAAAGCTGACTGCGCCTGGTCTACGAAACTAGGGCCCAATGTGTCATTAAGCTGTGACAGCTGATGCACAGAGAAGTTATCTGACAATGTCAATTTAAATGACCTTAAATGACTGTACAAGCACTCGTAGCTCCTGCAAAGAAAGGAAACAGAATTATTGACGAGCAGTATGTGCTCAATCCTGCTGAATTTTGGAAGTCCTCCAGTGTGGCCTGCAGAAACAAACATTCCATTTGCGTACTCTGTGCCATTAATGGAGACCTTTGATGTACTGTATATATTTTGGCTATCTGTATTTGTCTCTATGAAGTATTTTGCCACTTGAGGCAGTGTGGAAACTTGGACAGAGGTGACACTTGAGGCTTGTGTATGGGGTCTGAAAAGTGATGGCGCACTAGGGTTGCACGGTATACCGGTACTAATTTGGTACCGGGGTACTGAGGCATTTAAAACGGTACTATATTGCATTGGGACGGGGCCGGTACTTGCAGCGCCGCCGGTACTTGCAGCGCCGCCGGCAGCGCCCGCAACAGCGCAGCGAACTTGCCACGTGACGTCACCGCGTTATAGCTAGAGCTGAGAGGACGTGAGCCGGACCTTGGGGAGAAAAAAAGAAAAAAAAAAAGCAAGCCGGAAGAAACAGCTAGCAAACGAGCGAGCAGCGTGGACAACAAACGAAGCAGGAGGAAAGCTTGGGGAGAGAGAGAGAGGGAGAGACGAGCACGGAGAGGAGAATGGCTGCTGCACCCGTCACCGCGCCGCAACTTGTGGCGAAACCAGGGGCGCGAAGTGCAATATGGCAGTACTTTGGCCTTGAAACAAATGAGCAAGGCGAGGCAATTAACGCCGATGCATCACTATGTAACAGTGTTTGAAAACGTGCTTGGCTAAGGGTGGAAACACCTCCAACTTAGCAAAACATCTCAAGGACAAGCAGCCAGACCTGCACACTGAGCTCAGGGAACTGAGCTCAGGGAACGCTCAGGGTTATTTACTCATGAAAAAAAGCCACATTCAGTGCTAAAAGCAAGCGCCACCCCCCTTCACTCTTAACAAAAGTAGCTCTGGAAGAAAGCTTATTTATATCATTATATTTATATTATATTATTATATTTATGTTTTCACAGTGATTTTTAAACTTTTTGCCATACATGTACATGCTGTAAAATGCATGCATGATCTTTATAAAGTATGTATATGTAAAAGTTTGTTAACTTTTACATATACATTTAGCCATTTAATATGTTATAAAGACTAGTAACATAACATTCAAAGACATTGGTCCTACTTAAGACAGGCTATATCTAATGAAAATATTTTTAGGTTGTGTATCTCAACCTAATCAAGGTCTCAGCTTGTATGACAAATGTATCACCTTAATTTTATTTTTCACTGCAGAGGTCTGGTGCTTCTGGTCCGGATAGAGTGACCCCACCCAGTGCCCCCACTCAGAGGCAACCTACTCTTCGGGCTGTTTTTGAGCAGCATACAAAATATGCAAAAGACTCAAAAGATGCTAAAAGGCTGAACAGAGCAGTCGCCGAATACATCTGCATGGACCAAGTGCCAGTTTATACAGTTGAAAAGGCTGGGTTCAGAAACCTCATTCAGCAGCTAGACAAACGATACCTCCCCTCAAGGAATTTCTTCACGTACAACGAAATTCCAAAAATATATGAAGAGACAAGGTCAATAATTACTGCACAGCTGGCAGACAAACCATTCTTCTCCTGCACTACAGACATCTGGACAAGCAGAGCTGTGAGTTCCTACATGGCTGTAACTCTGCAGTTCATTACAGCATCCTGGGAAATGCAGTCCTGGTGCATGGGATGCTCTGCTTTGCAGTCTGACCACACAGCAGACACTCTGAAAGAGGTCCTGGAAGATGTCATCATGGACTCCTGGGGCCTTGATATGGCAAAAATGTCTGGAATCACAACAGACAATGCAACAAACAACCGCAAGGCATTTTCCAACCACCTCTGGATTCCCTGTTTTGGCCACAATTTGCATTTGGCAGTAAAAAAGGCTATAGAAATTGATCGTGTGGCGAGCTGTCTGTCCCGGCTATGTAAGACAGTGCCAGGCTTCTCAAGATCGAATAAAATGTCAAGGCAGCTGATGGAAAAACAAAATTCTTTAAAGCTACCACAACACAAGCTAATTCATGATTAGCCTACACGCTGGGGATCCACCTATGATATGGTGGAACGCTTTTGTGAGCAGCAGCAAGCAGTCTCTGCTGTTTTAGCTGATGACAGAAAAAAATGGTTTCTGATGCCGAAAGACACAGACATGACAACTTTGGAAACAGTGAGGGATGTCGTGGCTCCACTCAGTGATTTCACAGATGCCCTTAGTGGAGAGAAAGAAACAACTCTCTCATCAGTCCTGCCACTCCTGTGGAAAATTAAAGCCTGTCTGAAAGATGAGGGAAATGACAGTCCACTGGCACTGGAAATGACGAAGAAATGTAGAGAAGACTTTGAAAAGAGATATGATGAGCACAATATAAAGATGGCACTGAACATCTGCACCTACCTAGACCCCAGATTTAAAAGCACATTTGTTGCAATGGAAGAAGAAGTTAAAGAGGAACTGCTCCTAAAAGCTCACACAGTTCTGCTTCCAGAGGAGCAGAGAGCAGAGCAACAAGAAGACTCAGGCTCGGAGCACCAACCAGCAGGTGCTGTAGCAAAAAAAAAAAGAAGTGATCTAAAAAGCCTGCTCTGCACCATCACCTCCGAAAAGAAGGGAGCAGACAGTTCAACAGGACAAGATTCATCCACACTGACAACACCTAAAGACAAACTAAACCGTGAAATGACTGACTATGAACAGTTAAGAGATGTAAGTGCTGCACTGGACCCCCTAGCCTGGTGGGGTCAACATGAGGCTGATCTTCCCATCCTGGCTCAGTTTGCACAACAATATATGTGCATTCCAGCATCAAGCTGTGCATCAGAACGTGTCTTCAGCACATCTGGAAATATCTGTAGTCCAAGGCGTTCTAGATTGAGTGAGGAACACCTAGACATTTTGGTTTTCTTGGCCAAGAATCTCTACAAGCAGGGCTGTAAACTAACTTTTTGGCTCACCTGCCAAGGGGACCGGTAGATGAAATAATCTACCGGCCAAGTACATTTTTTACCGGCCAAATAATAAATTGCCTCTTTTTGTTGCATATACATCTGTTTCAGTACTTTTCGTTAAGATAACAGTATTATAGAGCAGTACATGCTTAGAAAAGAGGCCAACGTATTATTTAGAAATACATTTTAATATTATTAATTGAATTTCATTCATTTCATCTCAAACATTGCAAATTGAAAACAGTGACAAAGGAAACACTCATTAATTAATCATCAGAACTACAGATGGGACCAATCCGATCCAGTATGCATCTCTAATCAGAACTCCTCATCACTGTCTTCAGCAGACACCATCTCAGACACCCTCTTTGCACCACCATCCATATAGTCAGGCCGTCTGCTTCTAACTGAGCTCTCGTGCCACAGCATCATAGCTGTGCTCGGATCAAAGTCTTTTATGTCTGGGGAGCAGAGTTGAAGAATCAGAAGATCTGACAGAGTGTCAGACAGAAGGCTGGACCTCCAATCACTTTTCACCATCTTCATGGTGCTAAAACCCCTTTCACAGTCCGCAGTGGAGGCAGGAAGGGACAGGACCAGGTCGATGACAGCCAGCAGGTCAGGGCAGGAGTGCTGATGGCTCCTGTTCACAGTGGCCCAGGACACGTGTGGGTGTGACAGGAACTGTGGCTCTTGGTACATCAAGGACTTCAAGACAGTCCACTGGTCCATCACATTCTCAGCATGGATGCCACAGGTCTCCAGCACAGGCCTGAAGTGGTTCACCAGTGTCTCCACTTCAGTGTCACCAAAATCTAGAAGAGTTGTACACATAGGTCTACATTACAACAAGCATAATGCATGTTTTATTTCTCAAAATTAAAATATAATCATCATGACCCTGAACTTAAGTGCTGTAGTACTTAATTTAAAAACACCTGCTGCTGCATCTCCTGACTCTGGCCAGTTGGCAAAGCTGACGAGCTTAGTGGCACACAGCACACCTACACTGACATCCTGGAACCTGTTGGTCATACTCTCGACTAGCCTGTCAAGCAGTTTAACCCGTGAGGCGACGAGGGTCTGGCTGTCACTGCTTGTCAGTGAAATTCCCTCATAGCTGTTGTTGTTGTCTCTCATAGCTTTTGTCACTGCCTGCATGGGCCCTTCTCTGGTGGAAAAAAAAGGCAAATTTTTACTATCCTATCAGAATAAACCTTTACAACACATTCACACATTCTACCCCTCTCTTGTTGGAATCATTGTACAACACATTCACACATTCTACCCCTCTCTTGTTGGAATCATTGTTATTAATAAAGTTCAGAGTCAGTTATTTCCTATTACTTCTTAAATGACCATACCTGGTTTTATACTTCTTGAGGACTGCCTGTGTTGCGCTCAAGCAGCTGTGAGCCTCGGTGATGGTGATGGTAGACCTCTGGAGCGAGACGGACAGGCTGCTCAGGTGTGTTAGTGTGTCATGAAGGAATCCACAGAAGCGGATGAAGACAGCCTCCCTGGCAGTAGAATAGTACTTCCTGGCTTTGGCCTGTTGGACTCCTCTGACATTGTCAGCATCACAAGACTGAATCTGAAACACATCAAGAACAAACAGATACAACAAAATTACTAGCTTTTCAAAAACACTTATCAGAACATCGACAGACACCATCACAGTCACACATTCCTTTGATATATTAATAATGCCACTACCTGTTCCAGATGTTGGACAATCCCCTGAAAGCCCTGCAGGAAGTAGTCCAGGGCGCGTAGGAGGTGTCCTACCCATCGGGTCCCACCGATCAGGGCTGTAAACTAACTTTTTGGCTCACCTGCCAAGGGGACCGGTAGATGAAAGAATCTACCGGCCAAGTTAATTTTTTACTGGCCAAATAATAAATTACCTCTTTTTGTTGCATATACATCTGTTTCAGTACTTTTCATTGAGATAACAGTATTATAGAGCAGTACATGCTTAGAAAAGAGGCCAAAGTATTATACATTTTAATATTATTAATTGAATTTCATTCATTTCATCTCAAACATTGCAAATTGAAAACTTTAACAGTGCAAAACTGTGACAAAGGAAACACTCATTAATTACTCATCAGAACTACAGATGGGACCAATCCGATCTAGTATGCATCTCTAATCAGAACTCCTCATCACTGTCTTCAGCAGACACTCTCTCAGACACCCTCTTTGCACCACCATCCATATAGTCAGGCCGTCTGCTTCTAACTGAGCTCTCCCTATCTCCTCTGTATTTTTCCTCTTTGGTTCAGTCACACCGGGAATATGCTGCCACATTGCTGCGCTCGAGTCTCACTCACTGCGCCAAACTTTTAAAGAGCGGTGACGCGCACGCTACGTTGCTACGGGGGAACTGTTTTCTACAGCGGTGACGTCGGGGGAGCTACTTCAGTGTGACACATAACAAATCACCGGTTTAGCTTGACGTTTGCTACCGTCATAATTTATCAGTTTACAGCTACTACAATGTTTTGTTATATCATGCATAATTTATTGCGAGAGCACGACCATCGGGACAAACATTTACCCGCCCCAGTGGCATGTATCCCTCCAAAATTAAGTCGCCAGGGGAATATTTTAGTTTCATTTGGCGAGTGGCGACCGCTAGTTTACAGCCCTGGTTGTAAGCATATAACACTTAAAATGTAGCTAACATTGCAGGCATATTATGAAGTGTGACAGAGAGCAGGCAGCTAATGCATGTCTTCCTGAAGCTTTGCTATATTCCAAACTAGTTAAGCAAGCTAATTAACATGAATGCTTTTAACCTCTGTGACCAGATAAAATCCTTAGCTATCGATAGAAACAAAAAAATCTTCCAAATGTCCTTTTATCAATAAAGAAAGCTATAAACAAAAGGCTCTCTTGGATTGAGAAGAGTCCTTAATTTATTTATTTTTAAACTTAATATTATTTTCAAATGTTTAAGTCCTTAATCCTTACAATGTACGGACTGGGGACATTCGACTTCGCCGACTGTGATCATGTTATTTCATGTTATTTCCCACACTTTACAAGCCTACATTATATCGTTAACTTGCCTTCAAAAATACAGAGCACAATGGTAATGTTATTTCATGAAATTAATGTAACATTAAAACCTCTTTGCAAACTAACAAGACTAACTAACTCTCCTAAAACATGCACAGACATGTCTAGCCGACATTTAGTGGTAACATTTGCAAAAAAAAACCCAATTCGTGCTCTGACGCGAAGCCAATCAGCGGCAAACACAGCATAGCGGTCTGTGGTCTCCCGGCGCCGTGAGATAGTACGTTTCATACAGAGACCAAGCCAACTGTCCATGGTACAAACAACAAGGTCGCAGCCGTATTTATGCCGAGACGACGTTATGTTCAGTGTTAAAGTGATGGTGCGGAGTAAAATGCACCCTAGGTAATTTCCACCATGACATCCAGCCAAACAGCATTTTTAGCGATGGTCAGCATTGGTCAAGATAGGGCGATCAGCCAAATGGCTTAGTAATAGCGCGATGGTGCATAGTGTATATCTCGTAAATTTCCCCACTTGGTGTTTAATGGCAGTCGCCGTTTACCCAGCTGTTTCCGTGACGCGAGTTTCACGCCAGAGTATGAAAAAGTTTCACTGATTTTTTATAAATGCTTGTATTATCATGTCAACACTTGTCGACCTGATAATGGAAGCATTTATAAAAAAAAATTAAGCGAAACTTTTTCATACTCTCGCGTGAAACTCGTGAACACCAACGAAGAAGAAGAAGAAGCTGGGTAAACACGGAAGTGCCGTCTACACAACAGCGGTAGCTTTAGCAGTAGAAGCTAGAGCTGTGCGATATTACGATATATATCGTAGTACGATATAAAAATGTCTACCGTAGGATATAACCCTCTGTCGTTTATATCGTAATTTTAACGTGTAGGCTACTTGTTTAGCACTGTTGCTACACGCATTTCCACTGCATGCGTCTCCGCTGCGTTGCGTCTCCGCCACGCCAGCGGAGCAGATACGTTTCACTTTAGTCTATGGGTCAATCCCCACCAGGTCCGCTGCGCTGCGTGTCCGCTGCGTCTCAGCTCTGGCAGTCCGCAGCTCTCCGCAACAAATACGGACTTCTATTTCTGGCGGATGCCGGACCACGGTGCAGCAATTCAGCACAGGGCAAATATAGCGAAACAGGAAGTTCGGTACATACTCAACAATAAAACTTTTCAAAATAAAACACTTGCGTTAATAAAACCACTTGACTACGTCAAAAAAAGTATTGTACTCCTTCCTTGGGAACAATGACCTTTGTATCGCTTGGTTGCTGTGTTTACACATATCTTTAACTGCAGCGCGCGATTACATATTTATCGCGAACGACGGACTGTGCCGTGGCGGACTCAAACGCATCCTGTGGGGATTGGCGGACGGCGGACAGCGGACGGCGGACCGAAGCCGGATCGGAGACGCACCGCAGCGGAGACGCATGCAGTGGAAATTGGGCATCGTTAACGTACACTACGGTTGTGATTTAATACGCTGTGTAAACCACAACTCAATGTCGGAATGACATTTGTGTTCCTAAATCTCAACCTCTGAAACAATTCATTTATTAGTAATTTTACTTGTTAAAAAGTAGGCATACTTGAATGTTACTTCAAGCACTTTGTTATTGTTATTGTATTTATTTTATTTCTTTGCACTTTATTGCATTACTTGAAAATGACTGCACTACCAGATATTTTGAATGGTATTTGTCCACTTGATTGGTTTTTATAGGTCCAGCTGCGAGGCCTACTGGCTATCCTAACCTGAACAAGATATTTATATTTTTATATTTACATAAAAGCTTGTAATAGTTTTCGTTGCAAAAAGTCACGAATAAAAGGAAAGAAGAAAGTGCCATTCATTTGCCTTTCATTCACATGGTTATCAAAAATAGTGCTGAGATGTGATTGATTTATTTATATATATATATATATATATATATATATATATATATATATATATATAATTCTAAGAAAAAATACTATATCGGGATATATATCGTTATCGGGATATAAAATTAGCTATATCGGGATATAAAATTTTGTCCATATCGCACAGCACTAGTAGAAGCTATCAGGCAAGTGTTCTTTTAAATAAACTCCTTATGTACTTACAAACTTTAAAATGCCTCGTTTTGTGAGTACAGACCCTATGTGTACTACTGCAGAAGTTTAGTAACATTCCATGCATTGTTAGTGGGGATAATTTACGAGATATACACTATGCACCATCGCGCTAGTACTAAGCCATTCGGCTGATCGCCCTATCTTGACCAATGCTGACCATCGCTAAAAATGCTTCCGAGGGGGTGTTTGGCTGGATGTCATGGTGGAAATTACTTAGGGTGCATTTTACTCCGAACCACCACTTTAACAGAGCAGCGTTGTTGGCCTCGTTTAGCTCTGAGCGAGTCAAAAGCCATTGCCAAAACAAGCATTTTACAAGTAATGTGCTATCGTCTGAGCGGATAAACTTAACAAACCATGACTTCTGACTTTTTAAACAATTGTTTTTACTTCGGCATACTCTTTATCTGTTTATTGCAGTTAAATTACAACATCCAGCCGGTCTCTGGATTGCTATTCAGAGCACGATGAGATTCACCGATCCCGGGTAAAGTTATAAACTCAGGCAGGATGCCGTTTAGTTTCCCGGTGTGTCTGGGACTTCCACAATATGTACAAAGCAGGAATATGTTTATTTCAGCCACCAATGATGAAACATTATTCAGGGTCCGACGTTAAGGTTTTTTCCTACTTGCCCGTCGGGCAAGTACTTTTCAAATCTACTTGCCCTGCCTAAATTCTTACTTGCCCTGCCTAAGAGGTTCTTTTTGTGGCGCCGCGGTGTTGTGCAAATTTTCTTCAAGACTTATATCTTACTAAAATCCATTATCTGTTGACTGTAGACGACACTACACAACACTTCTTCTGTCAGAAAGCTGTTTTTATTTTTCATTTGTCATTACATTTCATATGAAACTTCTCCCTGCTCTCTTCCAACCAATGAAAGAAATGTTGTGACATTGTATCTTGACCCAACGTCCACTCCATTTGTCGTCTGGAGATTTAGAAGAGATGCATACTGCGTGAACGGCTGCTCCGTTTTGGCGACATGATAAGCTGTCGTTAGACATTTTTTTATCTGGTTGTGGCTCTCCAGGTAGAGTCTTTGGACACAACGGTCCATCGGTCCGGGAACATTTCTGTGTTTTTTAGCCTGTACGCAGGCCAGGTGAGGAAGTGACTTGCTATGGCTGTCTAAATTTTGTTTGCGATAGCTGTCGTTCCCGCGGAAGTGAAACAACGTCACCGTACGTCTGCGTCGGTACGTCAGCACGTCAGCACAGAGGCTCGTACAGACACACCAACTCCGGCAGCAGACGTCAAGTCAACGGATCCCATTCATTGTCTATGTAGAGCAGGAGCTCCGCATGATGGATACGGCACGTCGAATTGGCGGCCCTGTCGCCGTACGTGAATTTGCATAAAGTTCGATGGATTGAACTTTATGCAAATGCCGTCCGTCCAACGCAGTGCCGCCGGCTCCAGAAACTTTGTTCAAACTATCAAACTAGGCAGTGTTGATCAAATATGAATCCAGATTCTGTTACTGCACTACAGATTTCCCGCCTCAAATGTTTTCAGAAACATGCTTTAGCGTGTAGTTTAACTGTAAAATGAGATCGTTTGTGGCCCGGCCGCCATGTTGGAAACGGCAGAGCAAAACTCAAGTCCCGCCCACTTCGCAGGACGTCTATCCAATTGATCCAACTTGAACACAGAACTGCCCACTCGCGGGTGCGTTCGACGGTCCGTTGCGTCGCTGCCGGAGTTGGTGTCTGTACCATTAGCCAATCGAAGCACACACAAAAAAAAAAAAAAAAAAAAGCAGCACACTGCAACTGCCGCCGCCACAGCAGCAGACAGATGATACGAATTTGTCGGAGTTTGTGCTTGCCCGACCGGGCAAGTCTGAACAGGTTCTACCTGCCCGCCGGTTATTTTTACTTGCCCCGGGCAATCGGGCAACCGTTATTGTCGAACCCTGTTATTGCTGTCCACATGCCACACCCCTCGAAGCTTACATGAAATAACTGCTGACAGACTAAATGCATTTGATGCAGAAACTAATAACCACACAACAATATGGTTTTAAATAATAAAAAAAAAACATTACTCACCAAATTAGTGCGCCCAAAGAGAAGATCGATATAATGGCGGTCAGTGCGGTCAGCACAGTGGCGAGAGTTAGCTTGTCAGGCTGAGAGAATTGCTTCATGCCACAGCACGTATTCCCTCATATCTTCACTGGCAGTCCCACGGTAAATGTTCCAACGTATCAACGTTCTGATTAAAATTGGAAATATACTTAGTTGTTCACAGGTGTAGTTACAATCTTCTCGCGTTTCTCTTCCACCGCGAGCAGCAGCAATGGCGGACTTTTCAACGGACTCGCTGAATAAGCACGTACACACGTTCGTGATGTCAGAGGGAGTACTGTAAAACAATTTGAGTACAATGACAAAATGAATTAAAGTAGTTGAGCACTTTAAACTTAAAATTACAAACCTGTTTTAATGACTCAGAAAAATAGAGGTGAATTAACTTTTTTAAATGTTTGAGTGAACAGAACCCATTTTCTTTAACAAGCTTTAACTGTTCGGGTTTACAGTGTATTTAGTATTTATGCATGCTCATGATTCATAATAATTTGATAGTTTTTCACTAAAAAGGATGTTCAGTATAAAAATGTTTCTTCACAAAATGGAATGTACCAGTATGTTTTACTGCTATTGTTCCAAGTGTTTTTATCATATTTCAATGATTACCAGGAAATGTTGTGAATTATTTTGGATAATCGTGACATGAAATTTTCATAACCTTCCATGCGTAGTGAAGGTAGTCATAGTGGTAGTGGTAGTAATGGTAGTAGTAGTGATAGTAGTGGAGAATTTACAGTGTATATTGTTTTTCTTTCTTTTTAAACCTTACACATTGTGTGCTGCATAAGAGGTAAAATATCTCTCTTGTTCATATGGTGCAACTCTGCAGTGGCAGGGTTAATTAAAAACTGAAGCTCTTGCCCAGCAGGACGAGGAATGGATGGCTGCAGAGAGGAAGGTCATTTGTAACACTGTCTGGGGGGAGGTGGGGGAGGACAGTGGCAGGTGGGTTTGGAGGAGGATGGATGGAAGGATGTGGAGTGAGGAGGGGAGCAGATAGTGGGAGGGTCGAAATGAAATGAGATGAAACCTGAATGAGTCCTTTGGGGAAACTGCTGTAATACAGGCCGGACATCTAGATGTGTTTAATGTCTGGTAGCTTTACATTAAGCTGGTAACTTGCACTTGTGTTTGCTGCAAATATAAAACACAGGGTTAAAAATTGCACAATGCAAATGCCATGTCTCCAACTTTGATTTTCCTGTTGCAGTACCCGGACAGATCACTGGGACAACTGAGCAACAAAGCTGACAGGCTACACTATATCTAGACACCATATCTAGACACTAGGGCTGGGGGATTTCTGATTAAATTGATAACAAATTTTATTTATTTATATATATATATATATATATATATACTTTTAGTTTAGCTATCTTAAGGATTTATTACTGCACTTATTTAGGAACTAATTTATTTGAATCCCTGCTTTTTTACACCTGGGCTACATATTATTATTTATTATTTCATTTTACAAGTTTTTTCAGGGATGGCCTACAAGAGATTTTTTTTTTTATCTTTGCACAATAATGACAGCCAAGTAGTGCTGCAGATAGAAAGTCCGGCAGATCAAGGGCACTCTGTCAGATTTGTGACGTGTTTACAACTCTCGCGCTCCTCCCCCACGACCACCGTGCTCCTTCCCCTCGACTTCGTGCCCTTTGAAATCCCTTAGATCATGCCACCTTTGAAACGCGGTGCGATGTTGACTCTGGTTTTATCACAGGCACCGTCGCAATCTTTCTTTTTTTCCTTCTTTTCCACCGGTGTTTGTCCTTGGTTGTTTTGGACCTCCTTGTTTCGGTTTTTAACCGAGGAATTGGAAGATTTTTATTTTTATTTATTTTTTTTTATTAACCTTTATTTTTCCAGGAATATTCTCATTGAGATTCAAAATCTCTTTTTCAAGAGAGTCCTGGCCAAGAAGGCAGCATACAAACATTTAAAGTTTCACATTAAAAACGACAAAAACACAAAATTTCACACTAAAATTATTTTAGAAGATTATTGCTACTTCCCTCTGCCTCCCCCCTGTGATAGTGGGTGGTACGACCCGAGGGAAGAGGGGCTCTGTGTGTGCACGAACACAGCCCTGCGTGCTGATTTGAAAGGATGAGCCTGGATCTGTTGATTTCTTGCAAAACAAACAACAGGCTCTACGTGCACATAGAGGCACTAAAACCGGATGATTTATGTTGTTCTATCGGAGCATAGTGTCGGCTTTTGTGAATATGATCCTCCCGTCACTCCCACCCACGCAAGTGGGAAAGAGGGAGGAGAAGAAGGCGTGAGTGGGAGACGAGGAGGAGACGAGGCGTGGAGCAAGATTAACAAAGCCGATTCAGATCTTCACCAATCAAATGAGCTCCTCTCCTCACCTTTAATGCGCCAGGCGAGGTTCAGTGCAAGTTTCGTAACTTGACAACCCAATGACAGAAGCAGCGCCGCCGCTCCCACCACGCTCATCACGCGCTGTGCGTGCGTATAGTTATAATAATTATAATGCCGATATTATATCACTATAGAAATTTTAGGCACATTTTAGGCATGTCTATCACAAAACAGGGTCAGGGCACACAGCAGTAGACATAATGGTGGCGAGAACCCGGTGATTGCACGAGCTGGCCGGGCCATTCATCATCATCATCACCGTCTTCATCATCTGCACTCCACAGCTGCACCGGATTCCCCGTCCAACACCAGAACGGCGGGTTTGTTGTGATTATTTATTGCATTTAAATGTGCCTGGAACTGTGGAAACCTGCCTGTGAGGTCTTGGTGACGTGTACGCACTGCGCGCCGGTCAGCCAAACTGCCACTCCGCCAGCTGTAATTCGCTTTATGCCAAGAGTAGACTAGGTTGGAGCTAGTGGGCTTTCGGCGCAGTCTTGGCGAGGCTTTTGGCCACGAAACTTCTGCTGCGCCAAGCTGAATCTGTGACGCCTCCCCCTGCTGCACCGCCACACCCATCTTGGCGCAGGCGATCCACCAAACTGCCAAACTGACCGTGTGCAGGGCTGCGCTGGTCGAAACTTGCATTACGCCGGCTCCACCACCCTGCGCCACCTTGCACTGCGCCACGAAACTAGGGCCCCATATCTAGACACCATATCTAGCAACAATAGAAGCCATAACTAGCAACTATATGGTAAATGGACCGGTATTTATATAGCGCCATTCTAGATAACTAGCTACTCAAGGCACTACACATATCTCGCAACTATATCTAGACGCCATATCTGGACACCATGCGAGCTAGTTCAGGCAGACAACATTATTGATGTCTACCTCCATGTAGACACCATCAACGTTTCATCAGTCATGGCTGAAATAGCCACTGTTGCTGCTTTGTATATGTGTATTGTGAAGTCACAGATACGCTGGGAAACCAATCGCCTCCTCTCTGAGTTCATAACATGATCCAGAGATGCTCAGTGCATTTCACCAAGCTGGTAACAGTGGATTTAGCAAGACTCACGTAGGCTGGTTTACCACAGCTGTATGAAACAAAAACTAATTATTTAGCTGTGATTTAATTGCAATAAACAGATGATTACTGATCTGTGACAAGTCGTAGGTCTTGTTTTCTGACTGGAGTTCGGATTGATGGGTGCTATGCTAACATTGTAGCTGCTGCTATGAACACTCAAAATAACGTCATCCAGACATGAGTACAGCAGCAACGTTGTTGTTTATACCATACACAGTCTCTGGTTTATAACTCAAACACAAATTTGGGAAATTTGCGTCCTTGCATTGACTTACTGTGCAGTTGTACCATGTGAAAATTTGTGCTTCACGTTTGGTGTGAACCCAGCATGAGAGAGACGGTTGTACATGTAGAGAATTATTATGGCATGTTCAGGTCTTAAACTGCAAGACAAACACAAGACAGTAAAAGTGTTCACTTACAATTTTTTGTTTACAGCGTCTCATATTTTCAGTTCAATATCCAAAACGTTTATCATACAGCACGTGTGGCCTTTTTATACAGCATTAAAACCTGCTTTTGAATATTGGAGCGGTGTGTTACAGATGGATGGATATTGTGTGTGTTAGGAGGTAAGGGGGGATGGGAGGGGTGGGGGTGGGATTGGGATGGATGCATAGTGAAGGAGGAGGAGAAGGAGGTGGATAGATGTTGGAGAGGATTTTAATAGAAAGACTAATACACCGGGCAGGAAAACCTGACAGGGCAATTACTAACACACACACACACACACACACACACACACACACACACACACACACACTGTACAGAAGGTGTAGAGAGCCTATATTAATCCAGGATTCAGTGGTCCAGGAACCAGGATCACTTTGGGCTCTGAAGCCAAAACAAGCCACCTTTCCTCAGTTTTGCTGTTAACTAATGTGTCTGTCCCTTCTTTCTTACTATATATATGTATATATTAGGGCTGTAACGACACACGTATCGAAACTGAAATCGCGACACTCTGATCCACGAACCTGTCTCGCGGTGCGAGAAGGCAGAATCACGACACAACTTCCAACTATCAAGGTACGTGTCCACAGGCAGCGGTGTTTCCCCGCGTCCCATTCATCGTCTATGTGAAAAGCCGTGCAATGCATTCTGGTAGCGTCGCGGCGAATGTCGAGAGACGGCGCGCGAGTTGGCCGCTCCTCATTTGCATAAAGTTGAAGTGAATCTACTTTATGCTAATCAGAGGCGCCGGGCTCGACTTGCCGCCTCGGGAACGCTCGCGGACGGTCGCGAAAATCTTCTAAACTGAATGTTGTTGATCTAAAATAAAGACAGATTCAGCAACTGCATAGCTTATTTCTCGCTTGAAACTGTTATCAGAAACACCTTTCGGTGAACTATATTCGTAAAATAAGAGAAAGTTTCCAAACGAGCCGCCATGTTGGTCTGCGTGAACTCCGGAGCAGACAGGACAGCTGTGAAAGCAATCGTCCAATCAGGTGCAGCCATGAAGTGTGCGCGTGATTGTTTGAAAGAGAGCGCCTGTCAATCAGGGCTCAAAAGATTACACGGGCAATTGCAACATTCATGGCTCTGGACATGCGCCCCTTTTCGGTGGTGGAAAATGATGGGTTCAAGTTTTTTTGCTCATGTTATTGAGACCTTACTTGAGACCATAATACTGTTCTTAATCTTAAGTGTTCAAATCTGTCCAGTTTATAAAGATTTTAAAATGTTCTATTTTTATAGTATTTTATTTGTATGTTATATTTTATATTTATAACCATACTTGAGACGATAATATTGTTCTTAATCTTTAGAAAGGTTTTCAACTGTTCTATACTTCTAGTGTTGCAAGTTATTGAAATGTTACATAAATAAAATGTTTAATTAAAAAAAAAAAATCTCTCTTCTTATCACACCCCCCCACTAACAAAAAAATTGAGGTTTGTATCGAACCGTGGGTCAAATCGTGATACAAACCGAATCGTGATTGGTGTATCGTTACAGCCCTAGTAACATAAGTTTAGGCACCCCATGCCTAAGTTATGCTAAAGAGGAATAAAAAATCATCTTTTGTGAATTGATCTTAATGCCTCAATTAAACAAATGAGGAAAAATCCTAACTTTTAGGAATTTAAATACCTTACCATCAGACAAAGGACGTGTACCTAGCAATATCACTGATTAGGGAGTCTGTGCCGTTGAGGCCTGTGTGTAAAGAACACATTAGTCATCACTATTATGATCACAACGTATTGAACAGTCATCGTCTTTGTCCTCCAACTAATTTGCTCATCCATTATAAATGAGGTGATCGAAGACCTGGCGGAGTATGTGTGTCTCTGATTTGATTGATTGATTGATTAACCAAAGAAAATACTTCGGTGCTGAAAACATTAGACAATTCAATCAATTAGCAGGAAATTAGCCTAGGTGAGGATTTTCTCTCTTTTTTAATTTTTTCATCAGCTAGAAGTGTTTTGTCTCCTCTCCCTATAAATATATTGGTATATGGAAAGGTTATAAATACCACAGTACCTATGAGCCTCAGCAGACCATTGAAAAAAGAGCTCTGCATTGACGGGTTTATGATATTCGGAAGAATGAGATTGTTAAAAAAAAAAGGTATCCAAAGTGTTTAGGAAACTGACGTTTCTTACAGCACTGCTCTCTGGGAAAAGTAGTTGACTTCTCTCCTAGTCTCTTTTGCCCCATTGAGCACTGTCACTAAAGATGTGCAGACACTGTACGCTTGAATTATTCTTGCATGTAAACAGTCTTTCTGCTCAGCCAGAATCTTTTTCACTTAAAAATAAGTAAAACAGTATATCTATATATTGATAACTGTTTATGGGTTTTATTATGACCTGGAAATCTCAAGTCTGAAGAGGGAACGTGTTTTGTTTCATACTCAACCGTGGTCAATCTGTATCTATGCACTATTGAGACGTTTTGTAAAACTTCCATTTGATTGTGAAATAGCAAAATTGTATGAGGGATGTTTCCAGCACCTGGGGCCCATTGCACAAAACTAGGATAAGGGATTAAGCCGGGATATCTTGGTTATCCTAGTTCAACTTATCCGTGATCCGGTTGCACAAAAGCGAGATAGGGGGCAGTAGGATATGTTATGGTATAAGTTACCATGGAGATTTATTCTGTGGAGTGAGCCTGCTCCAGACCAGGCTAAATTCCAGGATCTATTTAATCTCATCCCTTATCTCAGTCGGCACAAACGGAAACCAATAGTTATTCCACTGCCACTACACATTATAACATATAACTAGACTGTCATTACTTAAACATTTGTGTTCATTAATTTCAATCATTTTGGATAAATTATGATTTTAGATGATGTTGCTATCATTAATTTACAGTTTCCCATAGACTATACGGCTATATATGAAATGACGGAATATTAGAGCCACAGAGAAAAAATAAAAATTCACAGACTTCGAGAATAAAGTCATAAATTTACGAGAATAAAGTCATAATATTGTAACCCGTTGTTTTAGAGGAGAGTATTAAAGTATGTTTTGATGACATTCCTAGCAAAAAAACTGCATTTTGTTCTCATATTATTCCTTCAGTGAATGTATATGATCTTTCGTTGGTTAGGGTTAGAGTTAAGGTTAGGTAAATGCTAACTAGGAGGAGCCGGGGATCGAACCAGCAATCTTGCAGTTGCCAGTGAACCCGCCATACCTCCTGAGCTAAACCCCCCAAGGGTTATGGTTAGGTTTAGGTCTAGATTTACGTCTGATGCTCTCTCATAACCAGCATAACGTGACCACGGCTCTGTGTAATACGTAGGAAAGCATACGAAAATATTGTGCTTTACTTTTCAGTACGAAAGCTGAGTGAGAGCAACCTGACCTCCTCGTATGCCTCCATGAGGATTTCTGCCTTCGGCGGGGAAAAGTATGCCGCTCTATTTGCCATGGTGAATCAGTGAATCTGTGATCGGCGGCGGGGTCTATTTGAGGGAGCCGTGAGCGCGCACCTATCCAGGATTGGTTTCACCTGGCTTGATGAATCCGTGTCTGCTCATCCTGGCTTGGTCTTAACCAATTAAGCCTGGACGCTTACTTGGACTTGTTTTGGATCGATTGAGCTCAGCTCAGTCACTTATCCTGGATGTCTTAATCCTATTTTTGTGCAACGGGCCCCTGGTTATAAGGTGACTGTATTTATTATGTGTCATTGTTTCCTCCCATCTGTGGTCAAAAGTGGAATCTCGGTGTAATTTCTTCAGCATATTCACAGGAGGAATCACCAGCACAGTCTAAACACTGTTAATGTTCTGCCTTCTAGATGACTTTCCTAAATTCAGCATTTGTCTGTTCTGTTGTAAAACGTCAAAACCATCATTCATTAAGATGACTATTTACCAAACAAAACTTTAAACTGTAAACTGTTGAAATATATGTTTTTTGGCAACACAACATGTAAACTTAGGGAATGGTGCAAAAATCAATATAAAAGGCAAACCCTGGCAGCTTCGTTATTGTATTTTTTTTATTTCAAGACAGGGACAATGCACAATAAGACATTAATCTTGTACAACAAGAAAAGATGCATTATGCCAGGTTGTAGCAAATTGCTATTTTCCACCTGTAGTCCCTCGAGGAGAAGATTTATAAAAGAACAAACAAAGCAAAAAAAATAAATAACTAAAAACTAAACAATAGATAAAATAGATACATGAGGTAAGATACACAACAGGACATGTGATCTGTCAGATCAACAGAGCCAAATTAAGCTAAAGCTCTGGTGAGATGCCCACAGGTCAATAGTCAGATGTAGATGTTCCATTGAATTCTGAGTCTTTCCCAGGATGATAAAAATAAATCACAAGTGTGGGAAATGAAGGGTCAGTGTCAGGGTCAGCAAACCGTCCACGTATCTTCAGCTTCATAAATGCACGTCTGTTGACATGTTCTTCAACTGTGCACTGTTTGGTAATTTCTGCAAGAAGAAAGGAGGTTTAAAAAAAGATAAAAGTCCTCCATCTCTGAATTATGTTCTATTAAAGTGTGTCGTGCTCAGCCTAGATGAGTTTGAGTGTTTTAACGCAGCAGCTGGCATCTGCTTGTAATCCTTTAAATGAGACGGAAGTGTAATAACGTTGTTCCTTTAACAAGGCCAGTTAACGAAGAACATCCACTAAGCTCTGTTTGATTCTCACATAAAACCACTAAATCACAGCTGGACTGACTGGACCAGAGCCAGAGAGAGAGACAGATGTCCCTCCACTCCTCTCTGTCCAATCAGTCATTATGAAATAATGAGGGTATGAAGAAATTCAGAACAGCAGCACCACGTTTTCACTCATCGCCTTTACTCGTGTCTGGTTTGTTAAGTCTGGACACAAATAGAAGTGAACTATTTACTATTGTCTTGACAAACAGTTGGGTTCAGTAGATGTTGAGCGGACGGATGCTGAACTTGTGAACCTCTGTCCCTCAGAGCCCATGTGTTATGACTGGGGGGAGTCCAGTGAGGGGGCAGTGTCGGTCCTGGAGGGGCAGGTCGGTTGGCTCTCCTGCCCTCTTTTTTCTCATCCCTCTGTCTACAACTACACGTCCATGCAGAGCGCCGGACACAACCTCTTTTGGTACCGCATCCCCGAGGGCCAAGACCTGGAGCAGCCAATCCCCTACAGGTACACCAGCAAGTTCTCATCCGAACCCTTCTTTACCTCAGGTGCTCCATCATGGAGGGATACATGGACTCGCCTTTAACAAGCAGTCTGGACTCATCCTAACTAATTGAGACACTTTGAGTGTAGCTGACTGATGAAGTGCGTCGTAATGATTTCCCTTCCAGACGGGATGCATGGTGTTGTGGAGGCGAGCAGCTCGATTACTGCCACCAGAATTAAGAGGACTTTCATTCTAATGTTGTTCTAATTGGATCTGGTTTACGTCCGTTCAGAGTCTAATGTGATTGTCATCCGCAGCTCGCGGCTCAGCAGAGACAGAGACAGACTGTGGCTGCAGCCGGCCGCCGCCGCCGACACTGGACAGTACATCTGTATGCTGAGGTAAGAGTTTGAATGTGAATAATCTTCATATTCAGCATTTACCTTGTTTTAGAAAATAAATGTGTCTTCTCATATTAAAGATATGCTGATATTTATGATTTGAAACATTGGTCAGGTCCATGCAGCAGCTCAGTAATCAGATCCTTCAGATAAAATCATTTGCTGCTCTCAGCTTCCAACACTTAATCAGCTAAAGTGACTCTGAGAGGGTCCTAAAGATCTGCTGTGCAGCTTGGAGGCTCAGATCTGACCCATCAGCTGGCGGCGGTCCAGACGCGCACGTGAAACCCAACAGGATCGGTCCACTTCCTGAGATTTCGAGGTCTGCAGGTCACAAGAGCTTTAATGGCTGCAGGGTTCTGGTCTGTGCAGGGTTCTTTGGGGACCTGATCCAACACAAACACACATCTTCAGTCAGCTAGTGAGTGTGTTGGCCGAAGTCCAGGGACAAATGGGCATGATGAGTCATGTGACCAGTGTAGCATCTTCTGCATCAGCTGCAGTCTGATTTACAGTGAACACAGATGGTAAACTTGCTTGAGAAACCTGATTTCTCATCACATCATATATCTTTAGGCTGTTCCAAGCTTTATGCTGTTCACTTTGTAATGCTCCTGAGTAGAGCTCCACCATATTGGAACAAAACTGGCATTGCATTTTTTTTCCTGCAATATATTGCAACATAGGAAATACAGAAAATGCCTGTACTTTTTCTGTCTTTAAGGAGTCTAGATATATAAACAAGTGTGTGCTCTCTTTAAAGGTATATGAAACAATATATCGCGGAGCCCTTCTCCTGAACGTGAACATATTCTATGTTTATGTTTTGGTTGTTTATGTCTGTTTCATTCGGGGGTCAGTGAGCAGACGTTTGTTTGATGTAAAGATAACGGAGTATCTTTGCTTCATGTCACATTCTTTCAACACTCTCCACCAACACGAGAATCACAACCATTGAAATGCTTGTTTTCTAAATGAAGTCTGGTTGATGGGTGCTAGGCTACGCTAACATTGTAGCTGCTCCATCAACACTCAACATACGGACATCTAGACATAGATATGGGAGCGGTGTTGTTGTTTGCCCCACAGACAGTCTCTGGTTTCTACACATACATTTCTACACATAGTCTGGTCTGGTCTCTGGACTAAATGAGCTGCTATCGTAGACTGCGGGAGACCACAAACGCAACATTAGTTTCCTCCATTTCTGATGCAGGAACGTCAGGACGTCAGTGGCAGGAGGAAGATAACCTCAATGCTGATCGTCTTTCAAGATACAGTGATGCACGCATTTCTCGCTTGACTTGATATATTCATGTTGTTTCTTGCATTGTTTTGGTTCGTCATCGTGCCGTAACTAACAGCAACCCTAACGACACACTTTTAAAGGAGCAGTCGTTTTGCATGTTTAATCCAGATCACTACTATCTGCTTACACTCCACGTTAGTGCCAACAGTAGGCAGCCAGATTTTAGCATTGGCAGATTTGTTTTGATTTTTACACACAGTTTCAATGAGAGTATTTTCCTTCATCCGTTAAGTTCCAGTTTAACTTCCACTGTCCTGAAACTGAAAGCTGCAGGGTGACTGAGAGGTGTCTCAGAGAAATCAGTCTGAACTGACACTCTTCATGTAGTACATGAATAAGACACACACACACCCACACACACACACACACTGTCAGTCTTTTAATGTTCAATGGAGATCCGTCTTCAGTCTCTGCCAGGGAGTGCATTACTGTTCCAACTAAAATTCCCAGAGATGTTATCTGATATGCAGCCTGATGATCAGCAGGAGGTTTTCTACTAATGCAAAAGAAAAAATACTTCATTCTCATATTTGCTTTTTCATTTGATTTATATTCCTGCAGCAGAAGATTACCAACTTCTGTAAAGCGCCTCTGATGGTTATTGACAACACAACTGTTACTAACAGCAGTGACGTGACCTACTTTTATTTTCCGGCGTGGTTGGGTCACATCCTGCTTCCTGTCTGATTACCTTCTCAGAAAAACAGATTGAGACACATTCATGACCCTGCTTTCCAGGAGATGTTGGAGATGAAAGCTGAAAATGGTGTCCTTGATGGCGGTTTGATCTGCAGATTTGTAGTTGACTAGTTTCTTTCCTGTCTTCTTAGTAACAAGTCATCCTGCAGTAAGATCGCCATGGGCCTAAAGGTGTTGCGACCTGACGAGGTGGTCCGCAGCGCCGACTGCGAGCCTCCAGTTGCTGTCGCAACCAGCCAGGAGGTCATCCCTTTCCAGACCGGGAAGATGCTGGACTGTCCGGACCTGCAAGAAGCGGGCAAGATGGCTGAGGGAAAGACAACGGTCACCTGGTACCATGTGAGACCAATCATGTGTCTAATGGTTAAATAGATAGTTACAGCAAGTAGCTAAGACATGTTGGACGTGAGGGTTGGGATTTTTAGACATGTCTATTCACCTCTCAGGAGCAACAGACATGTAAATCACAAAATGCTGTCCCGTCTCTCTGTCTGTCCCATGTGTCTTTGTCTCAGAGGTGCCAACGCTACCCATTCTGGAACACCGACCGGCAGGAGAAAGGAGTCCGTCTGCAGGTTCACGTCATGTTGAGTCATTACCAGGGTTTATATTTCTGTACGGTCCAGTACGAGAGGAGAGGGAAAGTACTGAACTTCACCAGGAGCATCAACGTCAGCGGCGTCTGTGAGACAACCACAGTACTACTGACAAAATACTAGTACTACTGTTGCTACTACTGATAATACTGATAGTACTCATCTAATACTACCTATACTACCACTACTACTGCTATTACTACCATGAGTACAGTAGTGCTGCATTAATGGATGTAACACTGTTTTATTCTCTCAGATCCGCCTCATTTGCCTAAACTACCCAGCATCCTCCACCCCGGTAAAGACCAGGTCTTCACCTTAAAACAGGGTGAGTGAACAATGACCACCACTGCATCAACTGTGGCTGTATTTGAAACCGCATACTACCGTACTGCCTACTACCGTACTGCCTACTACATACTGCGTTAGTATATACTGTATACTGCGTACTGAATGTGGGATTCAGTATGCTACTTCAGCAGACCGACGCCGTTCACACCGAAGTATGTAGTATGCAAGTTTCCCACAATGCATTTCGTGGCGACCGGCAGCAGCAGTTGTAAAACAGGCGCAAAGCTGTTTTATTTCCCGCTGTAGCGCTGTTATTATGTCACTTTATTACATTTTAATATTTTTTCATGCGAGAAAGTAACCGTTTAGATCCCCAATGTGCGGTTAGTTTACCCAAATGACGGCTGTTTAGTAATTTGCCTCGATGTTTTCGGGGAAGTGAAGCTCCGGAAGGAGCGGGTCGTCTCAGAGGCAGCTGCCCGTCTCCAGAGGTGTTCCGCCGGCCAACATGCGTTGTCGTCCCGGGGGAGACAGCAAGCTAGTTATCTTAACCGCTGTTTGTAGTGGACAGTATACAGTATAGTCTCGGGAGCTCTGCATGTACAGAAATCACCAAATATTAATAAAAAAAAGTTTGAATTAACAGAGTACTTTTTTTCATTTCATATGTACAACAGCCTGGATTTCTATTGTACCTATATATAGCGTTCGTCACAATAATCAAGTAGCCTATGCACTGTACTTATGTAAACAAATATAAACGCCGTACTGCTCCGGCGTTTCTTTTTTTTTTTTTTTTTTTTCGTCCCAGCTTCGGCGTTTGTATTCCCCTGGAAACGCTCTCTTGCTCCGTCATTACTCGATTTATCCAGGCTCCAGCGCATTGCATTGTGGGAAACAGTAGGCAGAGTAGACTGGTCGGATGCATACTGGAAATATTCTCCGAATCAGTACGACATCCGGGAACTTTTCGCATACTGCAGATTTTGCTTTTGTTTGCATACTGCATACTGCATACTACATTTTGGCCAAATCAGTACGTACTAGCAGTATTGTATGCGGTTTCGGATACAGCCCTCGTCTCAGAAAAGCTAGTTGCTCGCTGTTGGATGCTAGCTGCTAGCTACTGGATGCTAGCCGCAGGCTGCTGGATTCTGGCTGCTGTATGCTAGCTACTGGTTGCTATTTGTTGGATGCTAGCTACTGGATTCTGGCTGCTGGTTGCTAGCTGTTGGATGCTAGCTAATGGATCCTGGCTACTGGTTGCTAGCTGTTTGATGCTAGCTACTGGATCCTGGCTGCTGGTTGCTAGCTGTTGGATGCTAGCTGCTGGTTGCTAGCTGTTGGATGTTAGCTGCTGGTTGCTAGCTGTTGGATGTTAGCTGCTGGATCCTGGCTGCTAGCATTCTCCTCTGCTCCTTCCCCTCTTTGCCCATTTTGAGAGTTCAACTGTGTTGTCGCTGCTAAAATGGCGATGACCAGAGTTGCCCAGTCTGAGCTTCACAACCCTTTCAGAAACCCATGTGCGACCTCTTGGAGACTACGTCCATATTTAGTCTGCTTTTTTGATAGAGGTGGATGCTCAAACAGTGTGAATGCAGCCGGAGCTTCATAGCCTGTGCTCCGGTCGTGTTTACAGGGTTTTTATGGACCTCTGTCAGCTCATCCACCTTCAGCTGGACTCCCAGTACATAAAGCAGATCCATCAGTGATGGAGAGGCAGCAACTTCCCTGCCAACAACGTCTTTTAAATTGGTTTTCCTGAACGCAGCTCGAAAGGGGCTTCAACATTCACAAAGTTAATTGCCCGTACAGGATGAGTGGAGGCTGCGGGAGCTCATCCAATAAAACAGAACAAGCCACTGACAGCGAGTATGTACTCGTCATCAAAGACACGTCACATGTTATATTACATCAGATTTATATCAGAGTTCTCATTGACACTTTATATACTGTAGCATAGAAAAAAATCAAGGTGGAAACTCTTGAAAGGGGCCATATTATGAAAAACAGGTTTTCTCTGGTCTCTACACCTATAAACTGGTCCTCCCTGAGCCAACTCCCAGGATGAGGAAAACAAGCAATTCCTGCATGGTCTCTGAAGCCCACCCTCTGGTAAAACGGTGCTCCTACAGGCTGTTCAGATTTAGCTCCTTTCGTTACGTAACAAATGGAGTCATTTGCATAAGCCCGAACTCCTCTGCATGATGATAGGGGATCCGAAAGGGCGGCGTTTCGCAACACAGCGCTGAGAGTCGACAGCGCGGACGGAGAAAGCGGACAGACAGCGGCAAGCAGACAGATCCATGTAGAGCGCTGACGAGAGCATGGACAGACCGACAGCAGGACTGACAGCCCAGCCTGACAGCAGCACGGACCTACACTGACCGACAGCACGCACGCACCCACAGCACGCGCAGACCCACAGCAAGCATGGAGAGTGTGGACCAACATCACGGACAGACAGCGCGGGAGAGCGCGACCGACAGACCCATAGCGTGCACTGAGAGCACGCACGAGAGCGGCACGGAGAGCACGGGCAGACAGCGCGCACGGACCCACAGCGTGCACGGAGAGTGCAGCCCAACTTACCTGTCATGGCACTGGGTGATCCGGCTGGTGCTCCGTGAATAAATCCCTGTGCAGGTGAAGCTGGAGACACTCCTCCCTCTGTCTCACGCGCTCTGGTGCGTCTTCTGCTGCCTCCGGTCGGACGGAACCCGGGGGCGTGTGTCCGACAGAGCGCCGTGCACGGCGGTCCGGGTCTGGTCTCTTGCGTTTCATTGTTACGGCTACGGTCCGTGTTAGCTTCTATGTGTGTGCTAACCACTTCACATCGGGCTGCTTCAGTAACGAGGGTCAGTACAAAGCTGGCTTTGCCTCGACACTGACCCTAGTAAAAGGATCTGTCCCCACAATATGGGCCCCAGCAACTTCACCTGAGCCACATAGGCAAGCCATAGCTCCAGATACATCCACGTAAACATTGCCGCATGCTGCCGCGTAGCGCAAGCGGCGTCGTCTCCTCTCCAGGTAGGCATGACAGACGGAGCTCATTAGCATTTAAAGGTGCAGACACAGAAGCAGCATGTTCTCAGTAGAGCTCATTTGAGCAACTTTTAGACAGCTGAAATTCAGGACCACAGATGGGTTTGGGGCAATGCATATCGAATACAGTGTTGTTGGAACTCTGACAGCTGTGTGAAATTGATGAAAACAGTATAATATGTGACCTTGAAAGCAGATAGAAGAAGCAGTTTGTCAACAGCAGGATTGCAATTTAAACATTCATCAGCTTCACTGTTTGATGCATTATTCTCATTGACAACAGTCTGCTGATCAAAAGCGAAAGGATCAAGCGTTTCTAAAGCTGTGGAACATCATGTTAACTCGTCTGTTTTATAACAGAATAGTAGTAGGACATTCATTAGAGCGCCTCCTGTCCAAATTCAGAAGTGTCCATGAACCGGGCACATGGGACCCCTGGACCAGAGCTTCATTTCGTAAGGACTGTGACACACGGAAACACAAACAGACACCAACGACCGCAAAGAGGCGCAAATTAGTACAAAAGACATACGTGTTTGTGGCAGCAGACCAGTGTTTCAGGATTGTGCTTGTGTTAATGATTTGATGAGACTAAATACACAGGATTTTCCTCATATCATGATGTTTATACCAGCTCTAATTTTCAGGTTCAGCTCTACTGATGTCATCTGTTTTAAATGAAGTTTTCCTGTATTATTGTCCTCTTTCTCAGACACGGAGGCTCGGCTTGTCTGCACAGCTCAGTTCCCCTACTTGAACTCCTCATGGGACATCTGGTGGACGGTTGATGGAAAGACGCTGGATAAACAGGCCGACCATCTACGGTTCTCCCAAACCAAGAGGTGGAATACATCTGCTCTGCTCAGTAATCTGTTAAATAGAAGTCTTGTAGATAATTGTAACTGTCCCTAAACATGAACTGACCTCAAACAAACAGTCAAACAATATGATTGTCCACTAAATCATGTTCAAACATACTGGATTTTGGGATACTAAATATTCAGGCAGTCTGTGTTTTAAAGTGAGATGTATGATTTGTGTGCAGGCAGGTGAAGGACGACCATGGGGACCGGACGATGGAGAGTGTACTGCTGATCCAGGACTTCCAGTCTGAAGACCTGAAAAGGGAGTTTAACTGCTCTGTGAGGAACGAGAGGGGCGACGATACCCGCCGAGCTCAGCTGGTGGAGGAGGGTGAGAGTTTCCCGTCCGCTCTGCTGCACCGGCATATGAACATATTCAGTCAGTTACTAGAATAGCAACAGTCTCATGAAAATGGAAATCTAGTGATTTGTGTACATGGACACGAATTTAAATTTGTTTTAATTGTCAGGAGCCGAACACAACATAATGAGAACCACATTGCCTGCAAAACCATTCTTTCCCGCCAGTTGTCATTCGTACAGAGGTCCTGGTACCAGACAACCCCCGATCAGTGCATTTATACATGACATTATGGTCACGGCAACGTTGGTGCCGGATGCAGGTGGCTCCTGCAAGAACATCGTCCTGATGGCCACTCGGGGCAAAGCAAGTGGTGATGTTGGAACTTACTGTCTCTTGGACGAGGCACAAGATCGAAAGAGAGAAAAATAGGCTGAGCTGGTGGCAGATTGTCAGAGGGAAGGAGTTAGAAGGCCCACTGTGAGTCTATCAAAGTGGGCTGCAGGGGCTTTGCAGGACTGCCAGGAATGTTGGGGCTCTTAGGCATAAGTGGACTGCAATGAAGAAGAGCCACAAGAAACTCTGGGAAAATCTTGGAAGCCTCTGAAAAGTCTTCATGCTGGGTCTGGATGAAGAGGGTTCATGTGTGTCGGGGCTTGATCACCCCAAATTGAGGGTTTCTGATGCTAAGACCCGAAAGACCTGATGACCCTGGGTCCATCTCTGATGTGTCCAGGTTGCACCGCAAGGTGTATTAAAGAACTAAAAAGATTTAATGAAGGCAAAGACCATCTTTCCCAGACAAAGATCACTTTTTATAAAATATCCTTTATCCTATCTTACTGTTCTTCCTGTATCTGCTGTTGACATTTGAGTGTGTTTGTTCCGTGTCAGTGTCGCTGCCATTGGTGGAGCTGGGTTGTGGTTTCGGCGTGACTCTGGTCCTCATGCTGCTCCTCTTCGTGGTTTATCACATCTTCTGGCTGGAGCTGCTGTTGTTCTACCGGTCCTGGTTCGGCACAGATGAGAGACACACAGGTGAGTGACAGGTGACACCCCGGATAGAATAGAATAGAATTACACGATACAGTTAAACAAAGTTCCAATACAAAGAATGCAACTGATGTGCTGTGCAGAGAATTTACAGCTATTGCTAATTTCAACTCTTTCAACTCCCCTAGTTGGGCTTGTACATGAACATCATAATCAGCAACAAAATTATAGAAATGATCAACATGCTAAAACTTACACATTAATTACACATTAATAAAATGCATATGTATAATCCGCATAATGGGATATAAAACCTACATTACACAGGACACTAATATAATCATGCCTGTATATTATTAAATATAACACCAGAACACGAAGACTTGATCTTTGTTTTTCTTTTAGCCAACACTTAACTTTTGTTGTTATATAACAGTTTTATATCGGGAATTAATTTGATTCCAGTTGGCAACGTGTTGCAGAGTAGACAGCCCTTAATAGAGAAAGCAGATGTGTTTTCTGTCCATCTAATAGCAACAACCAGGGACGTCACTAGGCTTTAAAGACAGGGGGCTTAGCCCCCAGGAGAAGCTAGTAACATATAAAAAGCAACAGACAAGGTCTTCCTCCATTCTCTTGTGTTGAACAAGAGTTACTGTCATGTTAACTTTTAGACACATTAAAGCTGCATGCTTAGAACCTGATTATGTAAATGTGTCTTAAAGTGATAGCGTATCTAATTCCTCTCTCCATTAGATAAGCTGCAGGTCTAAAGAATGGACTTTAATTACACCAGTTACTGTCCTGTAGGTTCAGGGCCTGTCCACACGAAAACGTTTTCAGTGCGTAAACGCAGAAGTCTTGTGCGTTTCGCCCTGCCGTCCATAGGAATCCGGCGTTTTCGCGGCGTGAAAACGCACTTTTTTGAAACCAGCTCTCAGGGTGCAAAAGAAAAAAACGGCACCCCTCCGTTTCGTGTTCGTTTTTGTGTAGACGGCGAAAACGAATACGCTGACGTCATCGGCCTGCCCCTCGACTCTCGAGCCTGACTTCTTATCAGGGGTATCAGGGCCACTGTATGAAAAAAAACATAGCCGAGAGAGGGGGGCAATATTCCGGGAAAAAAGTTGCAGATATGCTACTTTATTACGATGCTAACAAACAACTGCTAGCTAACTTCCCATGAATGTAGGCATTTATTTAAATAATCCATCCCAACGTGTGACAACGCCTCGTCAAGGTCCTTAGGGTGACGGCTGTTGGTGCTTATTGTTGGTTTTATTTATACGGGCCAAATTGTCATATTATGGGTGTTTATTGATCGGGTGGTCGGGCGGAGATTAGCCGTAGCTCTCACGTGTTGCCACAGCAACGGCAAACATCCGGTCATGCTCCGTCTCTTCTTCTGCATTTTTGTAGCAGAAACAGCGCCGCATAAGGGCCTGGAATATGTACTACAGCGCGCTGAGTCGTTTTCAGTGGATTCGTCTGGACGCAGAATTTCTTGAAACGACGCCAAGGCAAAACGGAGAAAAAAAGTTTGTTTGGCTTCGTCTGGACGGCCCCTCAATCAGAGTGGGATTCTGCTCAGTCATGTTTCTGTCATAAAGTAGAATAAACCAAGACTGATTTTAAAGACAGTTATAACATAAAATAACTGTATTTTGTATTTATTTATTCTGTGTTAATTTCAACAAAATGAGGATACAGTGTGTAGAAAAAAAACAAAAAGACAATTGGTTTTACAGAAATGTTTCTTCCTCACAGTGTTGGGCAAGTTACTTCAAAAGCGTAATGCATTATTTATTACTTGTTACTGTAATTTCAAAGTAATTAGTTACATTAAAATATTACTGTCTTTGAATTGTAAGGCATTACACTACCTTTACATTACTTTTGCATTACTTTTCGCCAAAATAAAAGGAAATATGGATTTTTTGTTCTCAATAGATCTTCTTGTGTTCAATGCAGCTCATTACACAGCAGGATGTGATGTTTTTCGCTTCAAAATAAAAGAACGGAAAATGACTCGTATCCCGTTATTCGTTTAAAAAACGGAAAACGACTCGTTAACTGATATTAGATATTGTGTTCATGAATGGGATTCGGGGATGAAATAACAGTGCCATTTTTCTGCTGCGAAATTACCTGAAAGCCTACCTGAGACATTTAGGGGAGCTCTAAAACACTGTTCATAAACGCTCTGACAGCGTCTGACGCTCGCGTTTTGAAGTAAACCTACTGTTTTAAACTCGCACCTAAAGCGTTATGACGCGGACATAGAAGCGGTTCAAAACCGACGGGGAGAATCGGAGCCTCCGCCTTTTCGCCGCCACCCCTCAGCTGTTGATCCTCGGTGTGCCAGGTCGGCTGCGCTCTGACCGACCGGGAGCCGCTCCGTGAGTCGGTGTCCAGCTCATGGAGCCTGCTAACAACAGCGCTTAATTAACATAGTGTAAGAGTTACACGGACCGGCTTTCACACTTTTCCAAAAGTGGAGCGTATGCCCATCTCACGATCGCGAATGTAGAGTCAATTGATTTTGGGTTTAAAATGCATTGTAACGCGCGTTACTGAGATTTGTACCGAGTAAAATATTACTAGTTTTTTTTTTGTTGTAATGCCTTACATTACCGCGTTACAGCAAAACGTAATGCATTACAGTAATGCATTACTTTTGTAACGCCTTACTCGCAACACTGCTTCCTAAAGTATATTCTTTCTACAGACTACGATGCTTTAATCCTCAAACTCAATAAAAAAGCCAAATTATTTGGGGGGGCTTGGGAACAATTTAGGGTAGCTCCAGCCCCCTTAAATAGGCCTAACAATGTCACTTGTAACAACCCAGTAGTCTTCTCTCATTCTGTTCTATATTATCATTCAGTGTCATGATGAACCCTCCGATGTGAAAAACACACCAGCAGACAGAAAAACCAAGTCATAAAACTGCAGATTTGTTTTTGCGGCCTCACCTCCACCACGTCGTTTTTTTATGTCCTGACACTAAATTCCTTCTGTCTGGCTGCAGCCGGAGCATTTCGATTATTAAACTTATGTAACTTGTTCGTCACGTTGCCAGATTTAATTGATCATTCCCTCAAACAGTAAGACACCGTGGAGCCACCAGAACATTTATGTCAAAGCTGTTCACACTGAAAGACAAACAACACATAACCATAACATAATTGGCAATGATATGTTGTGGTTTCTTTCTTTCGACAAATGTACTTATTGTAAGTCTCTTTGGACAAAAGCATCTGCTAAATGTAAATGTAGTGTAAATGTATAACCTGACAAAGATTCCCAGACTGGTTTTCAAACCTTGTAGCAGGAAAATTATCCGCTCTGAGGTTCGAGATTTGTGAGTCTTTGAGAATACTATAAGTTTATTATTATTATCTTTCTATGCTGTGAGTAGCATAGAAGCATAGTGAATAATTCTCTTGTGCTTGAAAGCTTTCAAAGCACTTTCTTTGCATAAGTAATTATCCTATGCATGGAGGTTTTTAATTTGTGTACAGAAATGATCTTGTGAGTGCAAATTTACATCTTGTGTGCACACGCAAATGGATGTGAACACAAATGAGTGAACACAAATGATTATGCATGTCTAATAATTTGATCCTCTTTAGCCACTTTGGGGGCTTCACATTTTTCACCCATATTTACGAGTTATTCTTTGATTGAATCAGATGCTGGCGTCTCCGTGGACACACTGTCACGTTTGAAATCCTTTGTGTGAGATCTGAATGAGATCTGAATGGTTTAAAACTCAAACTAAAACCCTGACCGATGTTCTTCCTCCGCATCGGATCAGAGTTCAGATCAGAGTTTTTCTGACATTTACATCGCAAATGTTCTGACTTGGCTTCCTGTGCAGATAACGGAAGTCTCCTTATCTATAATCAATTGTGTGTGTGTGTGTGTGTGTGTGTATGTGTGTGTGTGTGTGTGTGTGTAGATGATAAGCAGTATGACGTGTACATCTCGTATGCGAGGAACAGCGAGGAGGAGCAGTTTGTGCTGTCGACGCTGCGCAGCGTGCTGGAGAACGAGCTCGGGTACTCCGTGTGCATCTTTGACAGAGACAGTCTGCCGGGAGGGAGTGAGTACTCACATGTACTGGTTATACTGCTAGAATTCCTGATACTGGTGATACTACTCCTTGCTACTACTAGTAGTATTACTGCTAGTAGTCTTGCTACTTCTACTACTGTTGATTACTAATAATCACTCTACAACTCTTACTACTGATAAGCTGCTCCTTCTACTACTACTACTACTACTATAACAACTACTACTATTACTACCATTGCTACTACTATTAGCAGTATTACTACTACTGCTGCTACTTCAACTACTAGTATTACTCCTAGTACTCTTGATATTTGCACTTCAGTGTTGTTGCTGCTACCTCTTCGACTTCTTAGTAGACAGTTCCTTCCAGTTGACAGTTTAGTCTGCATTAAATAACGTGAGCTGATCTTAGATCTGGAACGTTACTTGTTTTTATATTATTTTATATTTATACTTTTCAACATCTCTTTATTGTCTTTCATGAAAAGGGAGACAATAATGGAGAGGGCATCAACAAAATAACGCGCAATACCTTGCAGAACATTGCAAATAATAATGTGCAACAAGAAAAGCAAAGATGAAACATAAGATGATAAAAAACAATAATAAAAATATATTTTCATGATGATTAGAATAATAATAATAATAATCACAGCAACAATGGTCAGATTAGTTCCTCATTCTGTTCATCGAATGTCATTATGCTCCAGGAAATTGTAAAAGACATTCCAAATTTTCCAAAATGAATCATGTTTGTTTTTTGTAAAATGGTTTAAAAGTCCAGAACTCATTCCTTTCAGGAGCTGGTTTGTTTGTTTCTTCCAAGAGCGGTTGATGCATCGTTAACCTCCAAAAAACAATACTAAACACATTTGAAGTAATTTTGAAGTTACAAAATCAATCATCTGGGTACATTTTAAAAAATGCCTGATTTAAGATTAAGGGAGAGCTCCACCAATAATCTGATTGATCAAATCCAGCACCTTAATCCAGATTATCTGCAGGCTCTTCCACATACAATGGGACATTACTCGGACTGTCTTCTACTTCTACTTCTGGTACTTGTTCCTGCTGCTCCTCCCTTTACTCCTTCTGCTGTTCCCTGTAAGAAAGCCACGTCCTCCCTTCATTTACCCCGTCTCTCCCCTGCAGCCATCACAGATGAGACTCTGAGTTTCGTGGCTCGTAGCCGGCGCCTCCTGGTGGTCCTTAGCCCGGGCTACGCCTCCCGGGGCTCCCAGGCCCTGCTGGAGTTGCAGGCGGGCATCGACGGCATGGCCCGTGGCGGGCACCTGCGGGTGATCCTGGTCCAGTACAAGCCGGTCAGGAGGCAGGGCTGGGTGAGGGAGCTGAGGAGGGCCCGCTTGGCCCTGGCACTGGTCCGATGGCAGGGGGACAAGTCCAGGGAGCTGACGTCCCGCTTCTGGAAGAGGCTGAGGGTGGAGTTACCTGTGAGGAGGGTCGACAGCAGGGAGGGAGAGGGAAGCAGTAAGGAGGTGGCCCTGATGAGGCTGCACAGTCAGAACAGCACAAACTCCCAAACTGGCCTCATCAGCAACACCATCAAAGACCCGCAGAAAGTCCTCAACTCTGCAACATAGCCAGGACAACGTCTGTCTCAGTGTCGACAGAGCTGGACAGACATGTTACATAATATCACTTAGTTCGGACTGAGCCCACAGATACACTATAGTGCCAAAAGTATTCGCTTACATGCCTTGACTCGCATATGAACTTAAGTGACATCCCATTATTAATATAATATACATAGGGTTTAATATGACGTTGGTCCTTTGCAGCTATAACAGCTTCAACTCTTCTGGAAGGCTTTTCACAAGGTTTAGGAGTGTGTTTATGGGAACCTTTGACCATTCTTCCAGAAGTGTATTTGTGAGGTCACACACTGATGTTAGAAGGGAAGGCCTGCCTCTCAGTCTCCACTCTAATTCATCCCAAAGGTGTTCTATCTGGTTGAGGTCAGGACTCTGTGCAGGCCAGTCAAGTTCATCCACACCAAACTCTCTCATCCATGTCTTTATGGACCTTGCTTTGTGCACTGGTGCACAGTCATGTTGGAACAGGAAGGGGTCATCCCCAGTCAGACAAGTACCGTTGTCCTGGCAACCGCCAGATTGCCAGACGGAGAAGTGTGATTGGTCCCTCCAGAGAACGTCTCCACTGCTCTAGAGTCCAGTGGCGGCGTGCTTTACACCACTGCATCCCATGCTTTGCATTGCACTTGCTGATGTATGGCTTGGATGCAGCTGATCACCATGGAAACCCATTCCATGAAGCTCTCTACACTGTTCTTGAGCTAATCTGAAGGCCACATGAAGTCTGGAGGTCTGTAGTGATTGACTCTGCAGAAAGGTGGTGACCTCTGTGCACTATGTGCCTCAGCATCCGCTGACCCCGCTCCATCATTTTACGTGGCCTACCACTTCTTGGCTAAATTGCTGTCGTTCCCAATCGCTTCCACTTTGTTATAATCCCACTGACAGTTGACTGTGGAATATTTAGGAGCGAGGAAATTTCAGGACTGGACTTCTTTCACAGATGTTTGTAGAAACAGTCTGTATGCCTAGGTGCTTGCTTTATTCACCTGTGGCCATGGAAGTGATTGGAACACCTGATTATTTTTATTTCATATATTTTCATATAATTATTTGGATGGATGAGTGAATACTCTTGGCAATATAGTCTTTGTCCTGTAGTCTGTTTCGGTCTGTTTCATTTCATTCACATTCGACCTTTCATTTAGAAACATTCATCAGCAGTTCTGGAGACAAAGAGAAGGAAGCAAGCTTCGGTGTTAGTCGTCCTCTCATTATCAGCATCATCCCCATATATCACATCATTCATTTAATCTGCACACTATCCATTATTACCACAGGGTATTTTATATTTACTGTAGTGTTTGTCCAGATTACAGAACATTGTTTTAGAAGTCTGGTTTGGTTGTTTCTGTTTGTTTACCTCTTACTTTTTTTCTAGAAAAAGCAACCAAACACAGCAGCTGATGGTCTGAGACACCTGTCAATATATACATCTTCTTACACATTTATGAGGTGAAGTGCACTGATCTGAAGTAAGACAAACCTTTCAAAGAACTCAGATTCATCTAGATGACCTCAGTTGTACTTGTCCACCGAGAACAGTAGCATATATTATCAGTATTTGTTGTATATCATATAACAGCTAAGGGTGAAACGAATCATCATATCATGAGATATCTCATCATAGACGCTTCTAGAAGGCCACTCTTGAGAGCACAGACCTCCACCAAACCATGCCCTGTCTCGCAATGTTTATTTTATTATTTATTTTTAGGAGAGTTATTCAAATTACAAAAGAGCAAATTAATTAGGTTTGCGAGAGTAAAACATCACATGGTCATTCATTCGATATCTCCAATTCCTTGGTCCAGAATTTAATGGACCTATTTTTCTGAAGACAAAAAAAATAAAAATAATTCTATGGTAGAAAAGTTGGTTGTCTCATTCACCTCAGTACAATCAGATATGTTTTTCTATCAGCAATACCTAGTGGCCATTATATGAACTGCATTTTAATACACTTCAACACTCAGCTGTGGTGGTTGCTTAACTTTTGTTATATTTTTTTTTCTTGAGGATATCTTGGGGTCTCCATTTAAAACCAAGTAAACACAGATAAGGTTGGGTGTCATCTACGTAGAGGGAGATTTTCAATAATATGCAATATCCTTTATAAACACCGCAGCTATAAAATGTTACATGTCCGTACTGCAATGTTTGAAATATTATTCAACAAGGTATTTACAGAGTAAAACTTAGAAAGTGTTCAGAGTAATTGCAACATTTTAAAGTAACAGTCAAGTATTTTTTTTATTCATCTCTGTTTTCCAATTGTATTAGTTCTGTATATGTATAATATATCATCTTTAACACTTAATAACATGATTGTAATGGGAGAATGCATCCTGCACTTTTTTATGCTCTGAATGTTGTTTTTAGCTGTTTTCAGTATTTCATCTATATTTTTTTCAAATAAATGAATTGTTAATCTAATGATTTGTCACCTTCATCATTCATTCTAATGTTTTTCTTTTCATGACTCCCATTTCCACTGATACACACATGCATGTAGTTGAAATCATAATGCACATATGGATGAAAATATAATTTGTACAGAAGTTTTACATGAGCTCACAGTCTCCAGATGTCTAAAACTCAACTTCCTTGTCCATAAAATTCACATTCATTTGAGATGCAACAACACATTCCCCATCCCATCTGTGTTGTCACCATAACAACTAACAACAATCACCATTTTCTTATAATGTAAATATTGTAATTGTCCATTTTATTATTATATTTCAATGATATGGACAATAGCATGCTAACATGTCCTGTTAGTGTTTGACAAAGAGTCAGTGGATCACTAGCTGTGTTTGGGACGAATGAGATGATTCAAGTGAAGAATCTATGTGCTGTTATTAGGTATTATTAATATTATTAATAATAACTACTTACTCCAAGGTGGCAACCTCCAGTTTAAAAAAGTGAAGCCAACCCAGAAGTGCCTTAAATTTGCATTCTCTCTACTGGCCATTAGGGGGTGACTCCTCTAACCTCATCTGAACCTCTTTCACCAGCAGACCAGATATAAATACCCTAAATTATTTTTCAGTAGAAAACAGTTAATCCCTTTGAAATAAGTTTATTCAGTCATATCACAGTTAATATTGTATTTGTTTAATGTTACAACTAGCCATGGCCACATTGGTCAAAATTTAACAAGTACATTCTGCCAGGTGGAAGATATCTCGTATGCTTATTCAAGGGAAGCTGACGTAGTCGTAGTAGTACTAGTAATAGAAGGCCCATTCCACATGAGAAAGAGAACAATAACATAAGTATACTGTTTCACTCTGGAAAAAAGGCCATTAGTACACTGTATATGGTGTGTTTCCTCTCTTAGCTCTTCCTGACTTCCTGTTTGTCTTTTGTCAGACCTATCAGAGGCCATCCTGCACTCGATGCAGCGAAGCCGCCGCCTCCTACTCATCCTCAGCCCCAACTTCCTGGCAGAAAAGAGCTTCAGCCTCCTGGAGTGTCGTTTGAGTCTGTACCTCCGACATGGCCACCAGGCCTCCGTCGTGGCTATAGTTTATCGCTCCATCAGTAAACTGCCATGTGTGGAGGCGGCGCAGCTCCGACAGGCCGCCGCCACCATCGTGACGTGGCGAGGGAGTCGATCGGAACCGCGGCAATCACGCTTCTGGCTGAGACTGAGGCTGGCGCTGCCTGTCAGGCCACTCGCTCTGGGCAGGAGGTTGATTGACAGCACCTCATCCCATTCGGACCTCGCCGCCCTAGCGCTGCAGAGAGTCCAATGGATCCAGAACCACAACTGGACAGAGAGAGCAAGTCATAACCGCAGAAACAGGCTGGCCCCACCCAGAGGAAGGGACAGAGTGAAGAGCAGGGGGGGCTTGTCTCAGCACAGAACCAGCTGCTCCGGGTGTGCTGGGTTTGTTGGTCAGGTGGAGGGCAGGGGGGTGGGGCTAACAGTACAAACAGAGATGCAGCAGTTGTCACACGAAAGAAGTGAGACTCGTTCAGACCCTGTCCCTGAAACAGAACCTACTCCAATGCCAGACTCCAACCACGAGCCTGTCTCAGACTTTGCCCCTGACTCCGCCCTCCCCACCTGCCAGCAGATGATTGGACCCAGGTCTGAGTGAAGAAAGGAAAAGAGGGCAGGGCTTGATGTTAAAAGAGCACTAATCAGCTACAGTGGGTGCAGTCGAATAGTCAAAAAATAAGGTCCTAACTCCTATTCCTAACTCCTATTCCTTGACCTCTGGGGAAAACGTCACGGGGTTAAGGAAAGGCGATAGGAGAACTCAAAAGGACTTAGGAAAAGTCGACCGCGGTGCTCAGAGAATCCGACCAGACTTTCACTAAACTACGTCATTATAACGCGGCCGCTGATGATTGACAGCTGATGATTGGCACCGGCGATTGACGTGCGTCTGCGCTGGAGAAACTACAATAATGGACTACAAAAAGCGCATCGTCCACTTCTCCCCATGTTGGTTTTATAAGCAGCTGGTTCACTGACCGGCTTCAGGTCCAGCAGCTCCTCCTTCCTGTTGCTTTATTTACGTTTCATTTGTGGTTTTAGTTTCGTTTTTGTCAAACATTTGTAACATGATTGAAATAATAATTAAAAAAAATACCATTCAATTATCACTGTCCACACATTTATCATCACTATTCCAATTACTATATGTCTGCTTTAAAGTAATTGTTAAATATGCAAATAGGCATATTGTTTGTTTTCATGAACGGCCGAGGTGTGTGGCACTTTAAATGTTGCTCTCGCAAAGAATTGTGGGTCGGCGTAATCTCCTTTCCTTTCGTATAGGAAGGTCCGTTGCATCCTATGCTAAAGGAGCTCTGAAAGGAAGCATTGGAGCTCCTTTCCTTTGCATTTAGAGAATTCGAACAGCTCTTATCATGGCGGCCACTTGTTTACTTCCGGGTCACTTCTTCAGTTAGAAACCTTCCTAAGCAAAAAAGACTATTCGACTGCACCCAATGTCCCAGAAGCTGCACCCTGAAGCTAAAACCAAACTGAGCCTTTGATTAACTGAGGCTAGATTCCAGTGGTGGGTTCAGGCTACACAATATGAGCTGCTTATAGCCCAGTAGATGACAATCCATCATTTTATCTCATTAAGTTTAGTCTTAGTGGATGGATGAACAGACAGATGACCGGACATATGGACTTTATTAATCCCAAACTGAGAAATGATTTGGTTACAGCAGCCAGTTGCCAGCAAATGTAAATATACAGTGCATTTACACATCACAATATATATATAAATATACCAGAAAACTACAGTATAACTAACATATTATATACAATATACATCAGGCTGTGTGCAAAATATGCTGCTGTTTTGTTTTGAGTTAAATAGAAATGAGGTATTGTGATAATAATGTGCAAATGATGTACAGGTTAAAGGAAAAGCGGAACAAAAACTATACAGTTGAGTGATCCACCTTCTGTGACATTGACCAATAGGAGCGCAGAGCTCTCTTCAGTTGGCACTCAGCTGTCATCATGGCAAAGCGTAGGGGGAATGATGTTGGTGCTGCTGGTGGAACTGTTCTTCTCTCGTTGTTTACATTCTTGTTCCTGGAAGTTGGTTCTTCTTTTGGATGACATCATGCATGTTGTGGAAGACGGCAAACTTTGATTGGTCAGGGACTAACATGAAGTCATGTCATAAAAGACAAAATATTGCGTAGCCTGAATCTTTGTATGTATTTTTCAGATTGCTGCTATTCCTTTGGAATATAAAGCTAAGATATAATCCATCCATTGTCTACCACTTATCCTGTATTCAGGGTCGCCTATCCCAGCTAACATTGCGCGAAGGCAGAGTACACTCTGGACAGGTAACCAGTCTATCACAGGGCTGACATTAGAGACAGACAGGTAACCAGTCTATCACAGGGCTGACATGTAGAGACAGACAGGTAATCAGTCTATCAGAGGGCTGACATATAGAGACAGACGGGTAACCAGTCTATCACAGGGCTGACATGTAGAGACAGACAGGACTTTGAACTGTGGGAGGAAGCTGGAGTACCTGGAATGAACCCACACTGACACGGGGAGAACGTGCAAACTCCACAAAGGAAGGAACACAAACCCAACCTGAGAATCGAACCGGGGACCCTCTCGCTGTAAGGCGACCACACTACCATGCAGCTCACTAAGATATAATAATATTATTATTTCAAATTCATCCAGAAATAAACTCATGCAGAATCCTTAATTACAGCCATCCTGGTGATTGATCTAATGTCGTGAGTGTGGTGCTAGAGGAAAGGTCATGTCATTTAAATGTGAAGGGTTCATCTCATGGATGTACAGTACAATAACAACTGGTCACAGCGCCACTGCTCAGCCTGGCTACTCCTGGTATTGCAGCAAATAACCCCATTGCAGCCTAAAAAGAATTTTTTCTCATATATCATCGTAGAGGACGCCTCGAACTGCAAACATCAATACTGATTGATTTTTTGAGGTAGGTTTTATTCTTGTAAAAATGTCCTCGAGGTGGGAAAATTGGCTTAAAGACCTTTGTCAAGCAGGAACTTGTGGACGCGTCCAGTGGCAGAAACAGAGGGCCACATACCCCGGAAGTAAACAAGGACGACAGAAACATTTATTTGGGGTAGGCTATGCACTGGGCTATTCTCATTGGACTGAATAGATGCCATCTTGGCATCCAGTTTCACGGTCTTAACACATGGTTCATCCTCTGGGGAGCAGGTATGATCAGGATTTCATGACAACTCACCTGCCTACTTTTAATAATTTAAATGCATTTTACTTGTGTACGGCTTCTTGTATTCAAGTAGAATTTCCAATGCAGGACTTTTACTTGTAGCAGTATTTTTACAACAACAAAACTATTAAAAAAAAAATGTGACTGAAAAATCTAAGTGAGATATATCCTTTTTCAAAATCATTTTCTAGTCTGATTAGAAAATATGCTGCCTGACGTCTGCTCTGAAGTTTTTGATAAATACAGATTTGTATTTCAGGTTTCTCACAGTGAATCCACCTTACACAAAATCTTGGGAGGAAACACAAGTCATTTTTTTTTAAGTCAAGTCTCTTTTGGTTCTGTGTGATCCCTTAAATATTGCAATGCAATATGGAAAAACCCACAATGAAAACTTTCCTTTAAAGGTAAACAACTGTATTTAGCCTTTAAATTGATTCAGGCTAATGTTACACAGAGTAACATCAGTCATGCAATAATAACTGTTACCAGATTTTCAGTGATTTAACAGTTGAACCATGTTGTCAAGGCAAGTCTCAAGTGTGTCCAACATTATTTAAGAAAGGAAAAAAGGTAACAATTACATTTCAGGAAAAATACATATACAATCAAATACATATTCTATGTTTTGAAGGTAATGAGAAAATTTATATTATTTGTGCTGGTAATTTTACTTTTGGGGAAATTCCACATTCACAAGAAGAGATTGGTGGACTCCAAAACAAATTTGGGATTTTTTTTAATCAAGGATGTTATCAATATGGCACCACGATTATAAATATTGATAATAAAAATAAATTAATATTTACTTATTTATTTAGTTTTATCTCAAGGATTCAATATACTGTAAAAGAAAAAGAAATACAAACATAAATCAAATTAATTCAGTAATGTAATACATTGAGAAGGAGCAGACAGAAGCAAAATGCTTATAAAATCCTGCCCCTACGTTACATCATGTCATTAAAAAAAATATATGTATGCTTAAATACATTAACAGTACAAATTTATAATTTACCTAAAATATTTCTCTGTGATTTTGTTTGATCAATAATCAGACTCAGTTGTCTCCTCTCTATATTGCTTAATATTGTTTTCTTGTACCGTTTTTTAAATTGTAAAATGTATTATGTAATACTAACTATGTATTTAATATTTTGTACAGACCAATGATATATTTATTGAACCTTGTTAAATTTGGACCGTTTTGTGTGTACATACTGTTAATGGAGCTACGTAAAACCGCAAAAATATAAATTACAGTCAGTATTTCTTGAATGTCTCTCGGGATGCTCGAGAGTCTCGTGGGTCAAAGTTGAGGGGGATCCTGGACCGGCCGCTGGTCAACATGTCACAGGTGAGTCCATTTGCGGATTGACAGCCTGTCTGTTCCGCTCTGTTTAATCTGCACTTCCTGCAGATGTTCCACAATATAATAAAAGTAATAATCTAGTGTTGAATATTAGAAATACACATACATTTTCAATTTTCTACTAAATGCAGTGTTTAATGTAACATTTGGAGCCAATCAGCTCTTAGATGAGGCGACGGCCAGGCGTTTCCCATCATGCTCTGGGTCTTGCAATCGGTGGAGGACAACTGCGGCGCCTGGCTCCAAAAACGGCGCCCTCCTGATCTCATGTCTGAACAACTGATGCTACTTTGATTGTGGTCAGGGAGTTTATCCCAATTTAATGAAGAAAAAAAAATAAATATTAAAAAACACATAAAATTAGGTAAAGAATCAGCATTCATGAAGAAAATAAATATACTATAATATGAGACATTTTTGCTTATGTGACTAAATGAGCAGAACATTATTTTTAGCAGTTAAAACAGATGAGTGTTTGTAAAGCAATGCAGCTCAATGGATACAAAGACAAACATGACACTATATTACTAATATAAATCATGATATGAATATATAATTAATAATGAATCAGTCTTGTTTGATGACATAAACAAAGAGCTGATGACTGTTAAATCCAGAACAGTAACTCACTCCCTTGTTTACTTCCTTCCAGTGTGAAGCGTATCCCACAATCCACTGCAAAATTAGATCACAGGTTGGGATGGTGACTCTGTAACAAACAGACCAATCGACAAATGTAAGTAGATATTTCATTTAAAGCTGTGAACCTGATTTTATGGTGTTGACGTGGAGGTTCTTAAGGCTTCTTTTTTATTGACTGTGAGGGAGCATTTGATTTTTTCCTCCTGCTGATCCCTGCCGATGATGACAGACTGTTAACAAACGATGCAGGAGGTTCAGACTCTACCAGTGGTACTACAAAGTCAACATACCTAGGCTATCTTTTGGTGATTTGGTTTTACTACCCTGACAACTGTGATTCCGCAGGGTTAATTGCCGGTCGAGAATGGTGGATATCAACTCAGTATCCAGAGCAGGTCAGTTACAGCTGCACCAGTTACCATGGTGACCTACCCTGATAAGAAGTGAACCACCTTAGGATCACTTAGGAATCTAAACCCAGAGTTAGTGTGTGACATGTGACAGGAACATGACGGTGACTGAATGAGTCAGCAGGTGTCACCGTTTGTCTACTCAACTCTGAGTGTGTGTCTGTTCCTCTGTCTCTGTGAGGACATTAGATCATACCATACAGTTACATTCATGTTACTTAACTATTTACAGTGTGTATTTATTCATCAGAGACGGAACACATGAATCAACAGAAAACCTGCGTTACTCACTTAAAAAAAAAAAAAAAAAAAAACCCAGAATGACTGATGTCTAATCATAAAATAATGTTTACGCTTTGGTCTTTCATATTCATGATTCAAAGGTTTTATCTGCCACATTGAGTGTATGCTAATGAGAATAAAAGTGAGAGTAAAGATAAAAAGAAAAAAGAGAACTAACATTTAAAACATGTATCAAATAATCATAAATACAGACATGCCTGAGGGAATTACCCACAATTAATTTCGTTGTGACGTTCAACAGGAGGTTATCAGTGGAAGACTGGAGGGATAATATAAAAAAAAGGTCAACAAAGAGGACGACACGTGTGTTCAGACTGATATATTAAATGAACACAGAAATATTAACATTAAAGTTGAGATGACAGGAGAAATGCCTTCTTAGCCGGGCTACCCACTGTGGGTAGCACTGTCGCCTCACAGCGAGAGGGTCCCAGGTTCGATTCCCAGGTCGGAGTTTGCATGTTCTCCCCGTGTACGCGTGGGTTCTCTCCGGGTTCTCCAGCTTCCTCCCACAGTCCAAAGACATGCAGGATGGGGATAGGTTCATTGATAACTCTAAATTGCCCGTAGGTGTGAATGTGAGTGTGAATGGTTGTTTGTGTCTACATTTCGGCCCTGTGATAGACTGGTGTCCTGTCCAGGGTGTACCCTGCCTTTGCCCAATGACAGCACAATGGATGGATGGATGACATGTGCTTACATAAGCTTGTACTAACCAATTTCAATAATTATTTGACATCCATCGATCCCACATTCTAAGCCAGTCTTAGCGGTCCAGTCAAATGCAAAGGATTTTATTTAGATCCCTCTACTGTAAGGCAAGGCAAGGCAAGGCAAGGCAACTTTATTTGTAAAGCACATTTCATACACAAGGCAGTCTCAAAGTGCTTCACATCATAACATGTCATACAATAAAGTGAAAAAAGTAGAAGAATTAAAAGAAAATTAAGGCAAAATTAAAATGCATTACAGAAAAGCATTGGAGGAAAAAAAAGCATTAAAACATGCCAATAATAAAATAAAGTTTAAAATTGAATAATAATAAAATAAAATAAAAATAAATCAATACAAACAAGAATATCAAGGAATAGAAAATACAGTGCAGCATAAGAAGTTCACAGATATTGTTTACTGAAAGGCAGCGGCAAACAGAAAAGTCTTCAGTCTTGATTTAAAAGAGCTGAGATTTGCAGCAGACCTGCAGCTTTCTGGAAGTTGGTTCCAGATATGTGGTGCGTAAGAACTGAAGGCTGCCTCTCCATGTTTGGTACTCTGGGGACACAGAGCAGACCTGTCGCAGACGATCTGAGAGGTCTAGATGTACAAGGCTCAAATATTCTTTTTCACTGCTTACTCACAGTACAGAAGACTTCTGTTTCACTGGGACTGTAAGATATAAGATGAAATCAGAGGAATGCAAGCAGAGGCTGTATTACACACCTGCTTTCTTCATCAACCTGTTATTTTAATTTTTCGTTTTGAAGCCATTTTGACAAAATAATTAAATCGTTTGGTGAGAAAAGAGCCCAGAAAATGTTCAAATCAGGTAGCAATATAACCCTAATTGTAAATAATGTGTTTTTGGGTCATCAAGGCAACGTGACATGTCAACACAAAGTGATGTGCCGTTCATATTTATTGATTATTTTAAGACCTTGCAGCCTCTCTCAATCATTTTCAGGTGATGTCAGATAGTCCCTGAGGGTTCAGGACTTAAGGATTTAGGGGGAGATTGTACTGGTCCTCTTGGTTGGACTGTTAGCTACAGAAGCTGGATTGTCCGTTTATGTCTTGTTGAGATTGTAGTTCTCCACCAGTCTCTGTAGGACTTTGGTTCATGATCGTGTGGAAACATTTAGAACCGATTTCTGAGCAGGTGGTGAAAAGTTCAATTCTATTTATAAAGCCTCAAATCAGAAATTCGCCTCAGAGAGTTTTACAATACAGTAGGCTATATAACATTGTCTTTCCTTGGACCCTCCATCGAACCCTTTAACAGGTGAAAAAAGGGGAAGTAACCTCAGGTGGAGCAACTGAGGAAGGATCTGTCTCCCAGGATGGACAGACGTGCAATATATGTTGTGTATACAGAATAAGATAATAAAATATTCCAACATAGTCAATCCATATGACAGAAATGATACACGTAATCAGAGCAGTAGTAGGTGTGGTGTGGTAGACCCCTGCCTGCAATTAGGGTCCTGTCTGGTGTGGTAGACCCCGGCCTGCACTTAGGGTCCTGTCTGGTGTGGTAGACCCCGGCCTGCATCTGGGGTCCTGTCTGGTGTGGTAGACCCTGGCTTGTATCTGGGGTCCTGTCTGATGTGGTAGACCCTGGCTTGCATCTGGGGTCCTGTCTGATGTGGAAGACCCCAGCCTCAACTGATCTTGTGCTGCCATGATTAGTGTTTCTGTGCTGTCCTTCAGACCAGCCTTTTCTAACCACTGGTATGATTTCTCCATATCAGCCACTTTTTTATTTTTTTTAATTTCAGGACAATGCACATTAATGAACATATACAAAAGTACACGTAAATGTGCCAGATTATAGCCCAGGCGCTAATTTCCATCTGTAGTCCAAATTAGGCAGGTTGATGTTGATGTACAGAAAAAACAGAAGACATACATAGTAAAACTAGCTATACAAAACAGCAATAAACAGAAGAAAAAAAAGAAAAAGAAAAAACAGGACAATTCATTACTATGTTTAGAGGTGGTTGCATGTTTGATTAGCTCTAAGGCACGCCTAGCGTGGCTCTTGAAAGTGGCCAGAGTGGGACATTCTCTTACTTCTTCTATCTGTAGGCAGTACATACCGTGCAGGGGCTTGTCCTTCCATGATGGTTCCCCCTCTTGTTTCTCCTCCTAATCATCGGGTTTCTTCTGTCTGAGATATTCACTTGGGGTGAAACCCTCCATGCACGGTGAGGAGCTTTCTTGGCTTGATATCAGTGGCCTCTCTCTCTTCTTTTGGCCAGGCTTTATACCAGCGAGGACCGGCTGAGGACTGGCTAACCTTCCTGCGGCTTCTTCATGGTTTCAAGGTCCAAGATATTTGAAAAGGTCCTGCACATCTGCTGTGTTGCCTTCTGGTAATTCAACCCCTTCTGTGGTGATCATCTTGCCTCTAGATCCTGGGGATGTGCATCAGTGAGTCATCAGCTTGATATCGTTCACTTCACATCTTAGTGATCATTGAGTTCTTTATGAAGACTCTTGGTGTCCTGTTGGTACAGTTCCAAGCATTGTGGTATCGAGTCATAGCCTTTCTTGTTATCACTTGTAACACTTGAAAACCATTACTTTGAAAATCACAAGACCATGTTTTGTTATAACACATTTATTTTAAATTATGCACCACAAACAAATGCATCTTGCATCAACTTTCTCCAGTAATGTCAAGAGGCTGGATCCTTTCTGTAGTGTGAATGACATGAATAAGCTAGTGTTACCGAAGGTGTCTGCGATTAGGGTGGCTTATTTAGTAACGTTAGCTAACAGTGTGGTGGCAGCAACATAGCATTGTAACGGTGGCTAAGCATAAAAAACAGGTGTAAGAAGAGAAATGTCAATATGAATACATGACTTAACGTACACAGATCTTAATTTACTAACTGAACGATGTAACAGACGAGAGACCGGAGCTGTCGGGTGTGTAGGACGATGAGGGAGGGGTGAACTAACACGAAGAGTGTCACCGCCGGGTTTAGACGAACAAGTTCAGAGTCAATGTTACTGCAGTGACACAGTGACGGTTTTATGACACTGTGTTTTGACACTTGATTTTAACACCAACAATTTGTCAACCAAAAGTTAAATAAAACAAATTTGATTGAAATGGTAAATGGCCTCATTTATATAGCTTTTCTCCAAAGCGCTTTACAACAATGACTGACATTCACCCATTCACACACCGACGGCGGAGTCAACCACGCAGGGCGACAGCCAGCTCGTCAGGAGCAATAAGGGTATATATATATAATCGAACCGGCAGTCTTGTGGTTGCCAGCCATCCGCTCTACCTCCTGAGCTAAACTCTACTCTCCTAAGTATTGTTCATCAACAACTTTACAGTAATATTAAATAATGTTTTTAAATGGTTTAAAAGCAATTTCATTCGATTTATAGTGTCATATACCAACAGAAGTCATCTCAGGACTCACACATAGAGTAGGACTAGAACACACATGATTTTCAAAGTCAATGAAATTCAAAGTTCCCATATCATCCAGGAGTGACAGCAGCAAGAAAAGACGGCCTTAACAAACTAGCCAGAAATCTCGAGCAGACCAGGCCCTTGGGTTCCATTTGTATTTGGTAGCAGTGGCGGAGCCAGAACATTTGTATAGGGGTGACCAGGCTGAGACCATTGCTCACATTTGGGTGGCACAGGAAATGTTATTTATTTTTCTGCATGGCAAATCGGAGTGGCCAGGCTTTTGTCTGCGATGGGCGCCCCTGGTTGGTAGTAATATTACAAGTTGTCTTCCATGGTGGCAGGCACAGCCACGTTTAGATGGCTCCCGGAGGAGTTAATAACGGAGATGCAGATTTTAATCCATTTCTTTAATCAATACTCATCTGCTATAATAATACTAGGAGTAAGCGTCAAACAGGACCACGGTGGTGCAGTCAGGATTGGGTTCAACCACGGTCCAGGGAAACCTGCAGGATGAGAAAGCACAGGGACTCCGGGAAACGCACACAGAGACAGAGGGAGTCTCAGTGAATCATTAGAAAGCCCGCCAGCAGTCATCCACCCAAAAACATATAAAAATGGTGTTTGTCCCCTGACCACTTAAATGAATTAAATCATAATATCTTCATGTTATGTTTCAAGATGTTTTACAAATCATCTGGTTATCATTCAAAAATCTCCTAATGTGTGAAACAATAAACTGTTAAAATAACTATAAATTATAGCATTACTCATAATTAGTGAACCTTAATTTCATTCATAGATTCATTTCTTAATTTCTTAATAGTAAAAAAAACGTATGTTAAAATAAATTTGATCAATTTACCATTATTGATAATGGTTATTATAAAAAAAAAAAACACACAAAACATTAAGAGAAACGATCTGAGCTACAAACTGTAATCAATCAAAGCTCTTCAAACATCATCCATCATCTCTGTTCATAGCTGCTGCTGCTGCTCTATGTGTGTGTGTGTGTGTGTGTGTGTGTGTGTGTGTGGTGTCTTTAGATCAATAAGAAAATGGCGGTTGATTAAAGCACTTACAATGTGTGCATGCAACATCAAAGGATCAATAACAGCTTGTTATTGTGTGTGTGTGTGTGTGTGTGTGTGTGTGTGTGTGTGTGTGTGTGTGTGTGTGTGTGTGTGCTTACTAAACCAAAAACAAACAGACTATAGTATTGTACTTAGTAAAGAGACAGACTTTGGAAGGCTTTAATGTGAAGCATTTGTGCAGGAATTGCTGAAGTGTCATTGACCTTGATGGGATGACTTCCCCTGGCCACTGACAGAACAGGCAGAGACATACTCACAGGTGAGGTGGGATGTGTGGGCCCACTGCAGAACCTGCAAATGGACAGGCAGGTACAAGCAACGATTTAGGGGGCCACTACCTGGATCGGGCTGGAGTCGCTGAGTTTCTCTGACCACAAACTAAATTTCCCAGTATAGGGTTGCTGAGTGTTACGTCTCAAGAGGAATCCAGGTGATATATGGAGTGACAAAATAAAATAAACCAGAGGAAAACGAAGTGGGTGAAATGTATAGGGATGTATAGTAAAACAAGGAAGTTATTCATAATATACAGAAGATCAGCGGTTCAAACAGAAAGCCAACTTCTTAGAGGAAGAGGCAGGTAAACCTAAAGCCAGGCAAAATTAAATTAAGCTAAATCACAAATCAAAGACCAATAAAAACCTTGTCATCAACAAAGGAGTACACTTCACGGCACACAACAAGAGCTCTATCTTAGTTTGGGAGTGGATTCAGGTGTGATCCACTGAGAGGTAAGGAAGGGGAAGGCTGAATCTGGAGAGAGAGAGGAGAGAAAAAAACACTGGGGTGACACAAAGGTGAACAGGTCCAGACCAAGAAAACTTAATGGAGGTGGAGGTTAAATTGTTATGGGGGGAAGCAACTCTGCCGAAGTCTCGAATGAAGCTACTGTACAAAAGAATCCCAGAGAGCATTGGACTTGCTTAAGGTTCTCAGGGATTGGCCATTCTGCTACCACGTTTATCTGCTCTGAATCCGATCCATTTTTCAGCTCAAAAACAACCCCAAATGACCTGCCATGACTGACATGTTTCTCCACAAATCGAAATTTCATCCTGATACACAAAACAAAACAATTCAGGAAATCCAGCGGCACTGGTCTGTGTATCAGTAGGCAGCTGGCTAACAAGGTTTCCAATTTGGTTGTGTGTTTTGCTGGCTTAGAGCTCCATGGAATACTGGAAATGATGCATGACGTCTCTATCAACTTCCCGGTCCTTCTTATGGAAACTGTGGATTATTTGCATTTGCGGCTTCCTCATTGCATTGCACTTGACTATGGATCTATCATACTCCACATCTGAATTTATCCACCTAAACTCATCGTCGCTGCAGCTACCTGTTGGAGTTTACAAACTATGAGTCAGTCTAGGCATTGCTCGTCAGCGGCCCCACAAAATTGTAAAACTGCCCGAAATACTGCCCGTCAATAGGCAATCGAACCGGGACGAATTGTCGGGCCTCATGCCCCCAGACCTGGGTGAAAAGCGCTTGGACCTCACGCAAACACCGGGCAGCCCACGGCCACGCGAACCCACAATTACACACCGCGAACCCGGACCTCTGCTCCATCCGTAGACCCGTAAACCCTCGGACGCGTTGCGGGGGATTCCCTCCTGGCACCACCAGTCTCCGTTTGTTCGGTCCCGGTTCTCAGCTCCAGCGGGGGCTATCTCGGTCTCCACAGATGCTCGTTCACGTTCTGCCCTTTGAGCATCCCTCTCGCGCAATTCTTCCTCTGTATATTCAGGCTCGTACAGGTACGGTTGGGTTTGGGTGGAAAAAAACTCCTCATCAGAGTTTTCAAAAGTTTCAGTATATTCTCCAAAAGTGGCCATTTCTGTGAGATTGAAGAAACTAGCACTGCAGGCTACTCTGCGTCTGTAGCAATGACAGCAGGTAAACAAACTATTATAGAACCAGTAACTTATAAGTGCTAGGTGATATCACACCGCCGCTGCCATAGCTTACTAGGAAGTATGACACGCTGCTGCTGCCGCTGCTGCTGAGACATAAATCCTTAAAAATGCAAGGTTGGTTTTATTTCAAACATTCTATCAACACATATGTACATCGATAGTCTGCCGTTACAATGGATTTGCCTCGGGTGCACTGTGGAGTGGGCAAGAATGTTTTTAATGCCAGGCTAGCTAAGAACCATTGACTCGCGCTAGCCATAGCATAAGCGAACTCGGCAACTAGAAGAACTGAATGAAATTTCTTGGAAACGTCTCCAGACGTCTCTAACACACCGGCTCACTTGGAAAATAGCTCTTATGTCCAAAATTCTAAACTATCCCTTTAAAAAAATCCCAGGCTCGCTCATTGAAAAGAGCAGCTGCCAACTTTGAAACCAATGAAAGTAACATATGACACTACACTCTTAGAAAAAAGGGTTCCAATAGGGTTATTTTACAAGGGCTAAGGTTCTACCTGGAACCAACATACTTCCTGATAACACTTACCAATAATGGTGCAAAATACAATTCCTTGTGACTACTGATACAAATACTTTTCATATCCATTTTTTTGTTTATTTGTTCTTCTCCAGATCCTGTTGATCAAACTGCAACATAATTGCCCATCTTGCGATTTGAACACCTGCCACCCAGTCTAAAGTCACTGGCAATAGTGACTGAGCTAACCTGCTAGCTGGGTTGAGTCATCAAGTCCACCATACTAGTCTATCACCTTACACATTCTGATCAGACATACAAATAATGGCAGTCCTGAAACTGAAATGTTCTGTTACCAATTTATTTTCACAACCATTAATTATAAGAAAGCAAGACCTTCATCAGCCAATCTTGTTGACCCAGGCAAAGATTAGCTGTGACTGGGATTTTAACCCCCACCCTCCAATTTCAAGTCTGTACCATTACCCACTGAGCTATCCAGCAGAACGTGTAGAGCAGGGACTCCTCTGACTCGCCACACTCGCTCGCACAGCCAGGTTGACAGCTCCTTCATGTCTGGTCAGACTGTTTAGCTCTGCCTGTATAATGTGTAACTTCTGCTTTTAGGTCACAGGTTCAATTCCCATGTTGACAGATATCATACCTTACTGATTGCTCTTCCAGACAATTAGCTCAGTTGGCTAGGAGCTGGTTCTTGGTGCCAGACGATGTGGGTTCAAACCCCAGCAAGGTTGATAATGGTAATACATCAAAATACCTTCTAGTCTTTGTGAAACAAATGTACACATTTTTAGAGTCATGGTAGATGATGTTTGACAAAAACATATCAGAATTTTTAACCCAAAAACTGATTTTTTTTTTTACAGTGGTTTGAAATCTGCCTGCGCGACAGTGAATGGCTTACTTAATTTGTGAAGCCACAGTTGAGTTGCCATTTGCCAATTAGCTCAGTGTGATAGACAATGGTCTTTGGTTCCAGAAATTGTGGATTTCAGCCTCAACTGGTGCAAAATGAACATTATAATGTCAACTGTCTTGCCTTCCTATTCTCCTGTTAGTTGCTCAGAATTGCCTAAAGTTGCCAAAAATAGTCCGGACCCGACCCATTGCTGCGCAGCAGCTATAATTGTGTTTATTTTTTAAAGTTTAGTTACACTACCCCCTTCTTCAGGAGGAAATTGACACACAGCAAAGAAGCAGCCAGGGGAATTGAACCCTGGGTCCCTACAGCAAGGATATAACCCCTCTTTCTGGGGCATCTAAGTGAGCTATACTACTCACTGGACAAAGGCTTTTGAAAGTTTGTTACAAGTCACGTGATCTAGAGATACAATTTGAAGTTGTGAGTTCAAGGCCTGGTTGATGCAGAGTGACCATGTTAATGCCTACTGAGGTGATGTGTGGATTAGTGACAGACAATTTGAAAAATATTAAACACTTATTTTACAGACAATTTTACTCATGTATTTGTCTCCTCCAGAGATGGACAGAGTACTCGACCCCAGTACTTGAGTAAGAGTACAAATACTACTGGTCAAAATTTACTCTGTTACAAGTAAAAGTAGCTCAGTCGACATGGTACTCGAGTAAGAGTAAAAAAGTACTTGCTTTTAAAGGTACTTAGGTATCCAAAAGTACATGCTTTTAAATTTACTTTAAGTAAAAGTAAGAGTAATAGTAAATTTCAAATAAAATGAATGGGATCACAGGACTACAGCAGATGTTGCAGATGCAGATGTTTATTAACAATCATTGAAGATGTAATCAAATGAACCTGCACCGTCCAACTAACTCTCTATCATTGGGAACTGGAACCCCCTCAAAGACCAATGTTGTCCCCACACCACTGGTTGAGAATCATTGTTTTACAAAAAACTACATCTCTGCTTTCAATAACTCAATGTTGAGGTCACTTGTCTTTACAGGAAGGACAATATAGGAGCACAACAAACTCTGTCTCCCCATGTATCCTTATGGGGAGGGATTACGTATTTCCGCTTTTACGTAGATCCCAGTGGAGAGCATGCACTGTGATAGGTTTCCTTCTTTGACAAACAGCTTGTGTCCAATAGTACTTAAAAAAAAGAAAGAAAACAAAAAGACCAGACCTGAAAGTAACAAGTACTTTTCAGCCTTTTTAGAAATTAACTTAACTTAAAATTAACTAAAGTACCAAAGAAATCTAACACTCAAGTAAAGTACAAATCCTCTGGATATGTACTTAAGTACAGTACTTAAGTAAATTTACTCCGTTACTGTCCACCACTGGTCTCCTCCTCATACTTTTCCATGATCTGCCTCATCCCATGGCTGCTGTACCCTGCTTACTGGCTTAGTCAAGTTGTGAAGCTGCACAAAAGTTCAGTGATAAAGAAAGGTCTTTGATGTCAGAGGCCAAGCCTTAACTGATGAAAAAATCAAATTGTTACACTGACTTTGGGGCTACTACATCAGGGTTTGTTGATGCCGGGAATTGAACCTTGATCTCCCAGGGGAAAGGGCAAGGTTTGGTGTGTTGGGCCTGCGAGCTGGCCCAATGGCTGCTGTCATGTGTGAGTTAAGAGCTGGTTGCCCCATGGATTGCATCATATTGTCTGGTCCTCACCCTCTACAAACCAGGTGTGACATACCAATAGTGATTACTGTGAACAGAACAGAACACAGAAGAAACTTCAGAGAATCAAGGTGAGCTAAATATAATATCTTATTTCAGCATGCTTGACCCTAGCTGAGGACTTTTATGGTGAAAGGTGGACTAAGCATTTGTTTCTTGTTATGTTTTGTTCGTTTGCCCCGATACCACTTTTGTTCAGACCAAGAACAAGAACTTAGATTTGGGTACTTGCCGATGCCAAGTACCAATATGCGTACTTAATAATGCCATAACAGTTCTTATAATTACTTTGAAAGAGAGAAAGAGAGAGTGAGAGAGAGAGCATGACGGTGAGTATGAAGTCAGCAGCACTTAAAGGCGCCATATGTAAGAATGTGGCCAAAAACGGTACGACACTCAAATTCAAAACACTGCGGCGAGTCGTATCCGCCTCCCCCTCCACCCCCTCCCCTCCAGACTCGAGGTTGCCAGAGCTGTTGGTGTATCCTCCTTCAGCAAGCTGGACGGCGGCCAGGGAAGAGACGCACACAATGATTAAGTGGATAAACGGTCCGTGTAGGCTACGTTGCTGAAATCCGACTGTAAAATGACTCGTATCCCGTTATTTGTTGTAAAACCGGAAAACGACTCGTTAACTGATATTAGATATTGTGTTAATGAATGGGATTCGGGGATTAAATAACAGTGACATTTTTTATTCCAGATTTTGCCGTAGGCTACGTCTTATTTACCCGGAAGGCGCTGTTATGCCGCAAAATTACCTGAAAGCCTACTTTGAGACATTTAGGAGGAGCTCTGAAACACTGTTCATAAATGCTCTGACAGCGTCTGATGCTCGCGTTTTGAAGTAAACCTACTGTTTTAAACACGCACCAAAAGCGTTATGACGCGGACATAAAAGCGGAGCCTCCGCCTCAGCGCTGCCGCCTCTCAGCTGTTGATCCTCGGTGTGCCGGGGTCCGCGCTCTGACCGCCCGGGAACCGCTCCGTGAGTCGGTGTCCAGCTCACAACAACAGCTAACAACAGCGATCAATTAACATAGTGTAGAGTTATGATTAACGTAATGCGTAAGTCTTTCCTGCTTCCTAGTGTTGCGCAGCCAGGTTTTCAACCTGCGCAAGGCTGGGAAAGAGCGCTCGGATGCCGCGGGGAGGCTGATGGGGGGCGGATGGGAGGGGGATCGAAATTAATAACATTGTTACTCGACAGTTCAAAGTATTCGAAATGTCCATCCCCGTCAAGCTATGATGCTAACTTAGTTAGCCAAGCTCAATTTACCTGTCAAGAAGAAGAGTAGCCAATCCTGCATCCGATTTCAATTTCCTCTCAGCTTTCTACTGTCTCCACCGTTCAAATGCATCCCCTATAGACCCTCGCTTTGCCTCGGTTTTTATCTTGGCGTTTTTGTGAATCATAACGAGCTCTTTTGGGTTTTGTTGCGCCATTGTAGCTCAGTCGAAACTGGCAACCCGTGGTTGCTCGGCAGCTGAGACTCTACTGACTGCAATGATTTGTAGACGCCAGTGGGTGGCGCAACGTGCCAAAACATGTTTTCAAAACATAAACATGATTTGCGGTCCACAAAAGATTTTTTTAAATGCGAATATTTTGGCTGTACTGTTGTTGTTGGTGAGTTCAGTATGTTATATGATCATTATTCCTGAGTCTCTATGACATATTAGGATGATTTTACGGCCAGTTGCTTTAGATTTCTTACATATTGTACCTTTAAAGAAAGAGTGTGTAACGCGTTACAGCTGTGAATCTAGCAGTTAGCCCCGACATTAGCAACAGAGAGCATTAGATGCCGCTACAGCTATCTATGGATCACGTCACAGCTGCCAATGCTCCTGCTCCGCCGCCTACCTGATGACGCTGCCGTAAAGTATCGGCGTGGTAGTATCGGACGTGTCATATAAGCAATATGAATAGGGATGCACTGATACCAGCATCTTAATATTCTTTGGTGAGGGGTGGGTCTCCCAACAATTTGGAGGGGGGGTCCTCAGCTTTTAGCATGAAAACAGCAACATATCAAATATAGCATGAAAATACATCTCAGTAAAACATTCATTTGTTTAAAGTTATATTGTTGGCCTTCTATTGTGGGGGGCAGCATGAAAGTGAGCGGGACAACATCATTTAAAAGAGGGCTGCAGGGCGGATTCAAATCTACAACCGCTGCAGTGAGCCTCAGTACATGGGGCAGTTACTCTTCCACTGAGCTATTAGCACACTAATGACATTCATTGAATCAATCAGATCTAGTAGTGGTCTTAAGATGGAGCAGTCGGGGCGGTAGGTGGCGAAGTGGATAAGGCAGCCGCCCCATGTACGGAGGCTCGGCCTCGGCGCGGAGATCAGGGGTTCGACTTCCGGCCCGGCGATCTCTTTCGCGCATGTCTTCCCCCTATCTCCCCTTTCCACACTGTCTCTCTCTACAAAAAACAATAAAAAGGCTTGCATGGCACTCTAGCCAAAAAAAATAATCTTTAAAAAAAAAAAAAAGATGGAGCAGTCATATTAAAACCACTATTGACTAATGCATTCGCACAGTCGGCGAGTTTTTGCGACTGGAGCAGATGTTCATCACCTACCTGCTATAATCTATTATCTTGTTGAGGCATTTTGAGAGATGATGCTCGTTATTGAATACCTGCAGACACCAGAAGAGGGAGCTGCTGCTGTGTCCCAGCTTTATAATTCAGCAGATTAATTGCAAATTTCAAGAGAATCGTTCATTTTGGTATAAAAGCATGACATTTGGTACAGATACTCTCTCAAGGGTCACTTTTTGGGAAAAAGTCGTTAGCCACCCAAAGATTCGAAATGGCGGGTCAAATGCTCATTAAGCCGATCTTTCAAACTGTGATGTAGGCATAACATTTTGTGAAAATACTCTCTTAAGAATGTTTTTTGGAGAACAGTGCTTGTTTCTGAAAAAAATCAAGATGACAACCATTTTTTCAAGATGGCCGCCATTTCTCTTAAATCCTTACTTCACTTCATCAAAAGGTGATGCTATTATCAAGACGTACAAATGTTCGTAAAGGAACATTCTCATGGAAAAAGGTGTGTGCCACTCAAAAATTCAAGATGGCGACCATTTTCAAGATGGCCACCATTTCTGTCAGAGCTCAATGTAATGTGTTAAGGAAGGTTTTGTTTAATAGAGTGAACTTCATTACATATCTAGGGCACACTGGTGACTTCACTGCTGTGGAACTCAGCATGGGGTTCAGTGTCAGCTGATCTAGTTTTACCTAGACTGTAGTTCTTGACTAGTTGTAATAGTATAGCTAAGTTTAGTGTCCCAAATGCTGTCTAACAGCCCCTCATCAATTAGCTAGTAATTTATGTATTTAGATAGCCGCACCTGAATTGACAGGTAGTGCCAGCGCGGGAGAGCCAAGCCAAGTGTAAGCAGGGCAATACATGACTTGTTCATGTATGCTTACCCGGAAGGTGTACAGATCACACAGGACTTAAATGGCACTGAATGAATGATCGGGCTAGGTGTAGGTTACCCGAACCTAGTTGTATCCCATACATAAATGTGTACTGTGTCTATGATTCAGGTAGTAAAAGGATAACACCTCGGCCTTACTCATACAACTGTAGCCTGTGCATCAGGTTAGGATTAGGGTGCTTTAGTTTCTTCTTTCTGCACGCTCTCTTCCAGTGCCAATCACGTCACTAATTGGGGGGATGGAGTGGGCATCTAGTAGGCCACCTGAATGTCATAAGGGCAGGCTTATATATAGACACCTGGGGACCTTACTCCGGTTTCGTTGTCACTCTATTGCTGGCGCTGGTGTGGGGAAGTGACGATGCGAGTGCCGTCATGAAATGCTTAGCATGTGTGTGGGGGGAGCAGACGCTGACCAATCGTGGCGGTCTAGCACTTACGAGCCCGTGTTCACGTAACCATTAACAGGTACAGCACCCGCTGTCTACGGTGGCTGCAGTGGAGTACCTTCCCCAACTGTGTTGTGTATGACAGGTATGTCTTCATTTATGTCCATAGTTGTGTAGCTCACGTTCTCCTTGCCCTGATAAATGTTTATTGACTGCAACTAGAATCCTGACTCGTATTGACAATGAAATGTGACTAACCCATGCTGATTGTGTGTTTGTTTTTAGATGTGTTAAGCTACAACTGGCTGTCGGTTACTGTTCTCTACACGGTATGATTGTGGTGTTGCTCATAGCGTAAATGTACGTTTGTTTTCCTCTAGCCTGTTGATCGTAACTGTTATTGTAGTGAGAGTGCATTGTACATCACAGGCTAGAGTGGTTTCTTTTTTGCCATTTTCTTTATTTCTTTGTTTGCCCCCCTCCCCTTCGTGTAGCCAGCCTCGGTGGTGGTGGAGCCAGAGTAGCTATGGGATCCTTTTAGAAGGCACTTTTCCTAGTTCCAGTGTGTGAATTCTAAAGCCCTGATTATGCTTCCGCGTAGTGATAACGCAACGGCGACGCAACGGCCACGCAGTTGCTGGGAGACCGTGATGGTTCTGCGTTGGGTTTACGTGTCGAAATGCAATTCAATGCCACACCGGGAAAGGGCGCGTTGGTTTTTGTAAAGACTGACCAACCGACCGAGACTCTTGGCGTATATCGTCGTAGCCTCGTTATAGCGTATTTGTTTACTTTCCGGCTTTAAACGTCCACAATTTTTCAGAACTTGGTGTTTTATTTCTTTGTGCAAAAGCGACAATGTGCAAACAATAAAACGAGGTGAAAACAATAAAAGTAGCCTTTTAAAAGTTTAAATGGCGGAGTTTATGAGTGGAAACCGGATAGCGGTCTCCAGCGGATGTAGTTAGCGGACCAATCACAGCCGATGCCGCTGCGTTGGTGTTGCGTTGCTGTTGCGTCGCCTCGACGCGCGTCTAGGATTTTTGGGAGGCACACATCAGGCCCTTGCGTTGACGTAAGGGGGGTCCGCAAGGACGTAAGGGGTCCGCAAGCCCCCTTGCGTTGTGTCGACACGGAAGCATAATCCAGCCTTTAGTCTTTAAATCAAGTTTATCAGAGTGACGTGAAGTTCCCGTGTGTGAATTTTAAGTCTTTAAATCAAGTTTATCAGAGTGACGTGAAGTTCCCGTGTGTTCACGAGTGATATTGGAACCCTTAACCCTTCTATTTGGTATTTCTTAATGGCCTCTCTGGCTCCTGTGCTGTCCGCTTGGCAATCCCCTGTGTTTATTTATTTGTGTATTTATTTTATTGATATTTACCTGCTGACCAACCAGAAACAACACAATCAACTTAGGTACACTGCAAAAATGGAATTTCAAGAAAGTAAAAAAAGCCTTGTATCAAGAAAATAAGTCTTATTTTTTGTCCAAAAAGAATATTAATCTTGTCAAGCAAGTTTTGCATTAGAAAAAATATCTCATTTTAAGAAAAGTATGCCTTACTTTTTCTTGATAAGATATTCCAGCTAATTTTGAGCTAGAATGAACCAGAAAAAGAGTATAAAAATGTTTTACGATCAAACCCAGCGGGGCACCAAGATTATTTGCCTTATTTTAAGAGTAAGACCATTTGCACAACATCTCAATTCAAGAATGCCATGAAACAAGGACAAAAGTTTATTATTAATATTTTCATTTTCATTACAGGACAGTTGCTTGGTGAGATTGAAAACCATATGGGATATTATGCTGCAAACCAGCTGCAACATGATGTTTAGTTGCTATGCTGCTACAATAACTGATGTATTATTATTTTGATAGTGAGGTTCAAATCAAAACTGGCTTTTCAATCTGTTTGATTATGATGGATCTGGAATGCAGAAGTGCCCTTTTTTTTTTGGATGTTGAATTGAGCAATTGTATTGCAAAGTTAATAAAAAAAATTAACTGGGGCGGTCGGTGGCGCAGTGGATAAGGCAGCCGCCCCATGTACGGAGGCTCAGCCTCGACGCGGAGATCAGTGGTTCGACTCCCGGCCCGGCAATCTCCTTCGTGCATGTCTTCCCCCTCTATCTCCCCTTCCCCACTGTCTCTCTCATAATAAAAATAAAAAAGGCTTGCATGGTACTCCAGCCATAAAAAAAAAAAAAAAAAAAACTGAGAAAGTTTTGGTATCTTGATTTAAGACATCACTTTTATATTTGTTATGCTGTTTTAAGAAATTATGTCTTATTTTAACTACTTTTATGCTCATTATCAATCCCAGATTAAGGTGTAATTTCTTAAATTAGTAAAGAGACTTAAATTCTAATTTTGAGTAATTTAATCTTGAATTAGTGTTTTTTTCATTGCTTGTTTTAGAAGAATTTGGATTAGTTTAAGATTTTCTGTCTAGTTTAAAGTCTCATTTTAGTCTTTCGGAGCTAAGAAATTTGGGCTTATTTTAAGAATTGCTTGTCAAGCAAAAAAAGCTTACCCCATTGGCAGATTTTTTTGCTTGATACAAGATAATTTGATTGAATATGAGAATATTTTACTTCTTTCTAGAAGGGCTGTTTTTGCAGTGTATTAATAAAGATTGTATTTTTATACTTTTCTAAGAACCTGTGTCTGTGCAGATTATTGGGACAGAGTTCCCGTTGCTCTGGTATTAGGTTTAGGCAAACTAAGTTCAAGGGGTGGCATAGTCAGCTGTACACTAGGGGGTGTTACACAACAAACCCCCAAAATGTTAAATGAAAGTCCCATGTCAACCAAGAGGCCAACTGATTGGATGAAATGTTGTCTTTGTCAGACAGACACAAAGGAACCCCTCCAATCACCATCTACCCATCATGTTTCTCAACATGACGGCTATAAAATGATTGCCACCAACCAGGGCCGTAGCCAGCTATGAGGTCACCGAGGTCCGGACCTCGGTAAAAAATTGGGCCCGAACAGCATATTAACACACCGCCACCGGACAGCTTTTATTTTGAAACCACAGGAAGTTATCTATCGGCGGAAGTCACGGGAAATTTACAGAGGAGATGACCACAGACAACGCTGCGAGTTGACAGGTGAGTGACAGCTTTTAAATATTATGCTACAAGCAGAACAAGTTAAACCAATGATCGACGCGATCCAACAGTGTAAACTTGCAGTATTGATCCACTATTTTCGGTCTTAAGGCGGGTCCACACCGCACCGACTGCCCGACTCGCGTCGGTAAATGAAGTCGGGCTACTTAATATGGCGTATACGACGTGGCTTATACGACGTGGGCCGATTCGAGCGACCACACCAAGGAGACTCATGTCACGGACGCCGACTCTCTCAAAGACGCCGATTTTTGGTCCGGTGTGGACCCGCCTTTAGTCGACACAGTAGGCTAAGTAGCCGAACGTATGAGGAGCGTACGGATGGAGTCCGGCAGACAGCAGTCAGACCGGGTGACATTCAAGTAGACGAGAGAGCGACGGTAAAACTTGGGGGAGGTCGCCAAAATATATTGTGGACGGTCACGGGAACGCTAAACGTCCGACTCCCGAGATAAAACATTTTGCCGGCTGCCCTGGCGGTATCTCACCGCGAGTTGGTAACCTTTAAGGCTCATAGCGTAGCAAGTGTGTGTATGTGTGTGTGTGTGTGTAAACAATAAGATAATAAGTGATCATGATGAGAACAGTCTCTCTCTCATAGGCCATAGGCTTATAATGTTAGGGCTATGTATATAATCAATAAGGTCTAATCAACCTCTTTTGATTTCCCCCTACAGAGGAAAAAAAACCAAAAACAAATCAGTGACTGTCTGAAGAGTGAAAAATGTCAAAAAGAAAAAAAATTCAACAGAGTACGTTGGATTCATTTGTTTAAAAGAAAAACAGGTTGTGTGAAAATGAGGACAGAGAAGGGGAGAATGAGCAGAGGAAACAGGAGGATAGAAAGAAGTGCGGAGCTTCTGCAAAGAGTGGAGAAGAGACAGGACAGAGCAAAGAACTATGTGGAAAGACAGGAGAGACGAGAGAAGAGAGGAGAAGAGATAGGGCAGAGTGGAAAACCAAGTGGAATGGATGAACAGAGAGAATGGAGTGGAGAATCAGGAGGACCAGTTCAGTCAGAACAACAGAGGGGACCAGAAACACAGACAGGAGAACAAATAGGACCAGAAACACAGACAGGAGAACACAGACAACCAGCAGCACAGACAGGAGAGAGAGCTCAGACAGAAAAACAGAGAGAGGGTGGGAAAATCCAGAGAGGACCAGGTCATAGAGAAAATAGTCAGAATGAAACAGTTGTCTTCGATGCTCTGGATCCTGTGAACTACACAAATAAAATGTAATCGGGGTGATCATTTTAACTTATGTTTGTGTATTTTATGTCATTTCAGAGGGCCAATGCAGAGAGAGGAGCATGTGGAGGATGACTGACTGAAACACACACACACACACACACACACACACACACACTGCTAGCACAATAAAAACATTTTCTTTTTGCCAACAAGTGTATCAGTGTACTTATTTTTGTAAGTGACATTTTGGTATGGTTTGTGCAAAAACTGGTAAAAGGGGTGTCTTTCCTGGGACGGACCTCACTAATTTTGAAATCCTGGCTACGGCCCTGGTCACGGGAACGCTAAACGTCCGACTCCCGAGATAAAACATTTTGCCGGCTGCCCTGGCGGTATCTCACCGCGAGTTGGTAACCTTTAAGGCTCATAGCGTAGCAAGTGTGTGTATGTGTGTGTGTGTGTGTAAACAATAAGATAATAAGTGATCATGATGAGAACAGTCTCTCTCTCATAGGCCATAGGCTTATAATGTTAGGGCTATGTATATAATCAATTAGGTCTAATCAACCTCTTTTGATTTCCCCCTACAGAGGAAAAAAAACCAAAAACAAATCAGTGACTGTCTGAAGAGTGAAAAATGTCAAAAAGAAAAAAAATTCAACAGAGTACGTTGGATTCATTTGTTTAAAAGAAAAACAGGTTGTGTGAAAATGAGGACAGAGAAGGGGAGAATGAGCAGAGGAAACAGGAGGATAGAAAGAAGTGCGGAGCTTCTGCAAAGAGTGGAGAAGAGACAGGACAGAGCAAAGAACTATGTGGAAAGACAGGAGAGACGAGAGAAGAGAGGAGAAGAGATAGGGCAGAGTGGAAAACCAAGTGGAATGGATGAACAGAGAGAATGGAGTGGAGAATCAGGAGGACCAGTTCAGTCAGAACAACAGAGGGGACCAGAAACACAGACAGGAGAACAAATAGGACCAGAAACACAGACAGGAGAACACAGACAACCAGCAGCACAGACAGGAGAGAGAGCTCAGACAGAAAAACAGAGAGAGGGTGGGAAAATCCAGAGAGGACCAGGTCATAGAGAAAATAGTCAGAATGAAACAGTTGTCTTCGATGCTCTGGATCCTGTGAACTACACAAATAAAATGTAATCGGGGTGATCATTTTAACTTATGTTTGTGTATTTTATGTCATTTCAGAGGGCCAATGCAGAGAGAGGAGCATGTGGAGGATGACTGACTGAAACACACACACACACACACACACACACACACACACACACACACACACACACACACACACTGCTAGCACAATAAAAACATTTTCTTTTTGCCAACAAGTGTATCAGTGTACTTATTTTTGTAAGTGACATTTTGGTATGGTTTGTGCAAAAACTGGTAAAAGGGGTGTCTTTCCTGGGACGGACCTCACTAATTTTGAAATCCTGGCTACGGCCCTGGTGACAATTGCTGAGGACCTGGGAAAAACTTGTGACTCTAACCTGACCAGAGAGGAAATCAAGACTGCTCTCTTCTCAATGAAAAATGAAAAAGGGTAAATCCCCAGGTATAGACGGGCTTTCAGTTGAATTTTATATTCATTTTTGGGACATCATTCAAGAACCCTTATTTTGTATGTACTGTGAATGTGTGGGTCGGGGAGAGATGACTAAGACTATGAAACAAGGCGTTATATCGCTAATTCCCAAACCAGATAAAGACAACTTATTGATAGAAAACTGGCGACCCATCACTCTCCTTACTATTGATTACAAGATTTTAGCATCAGTTTATGCAACTAGATTAAAAATGGGTCTACCTCATATTATTGCTGAAACACAATCCGGTTTCATTAAGGATAGACACATAAGTAATAACATCAGACTTATTTTGGATTTATTAGACTATGCAGATTCAGTACACTCAGAAGCATTCATCCTCTTTCTAGACTTTTACAAAGCCTTTGACACCATAGAACATATGTTTCTCACAGAATGTCTTAAATTGTTTGGCTTTGGAAATAAATTTATAGATACTATTGAAATGTTTTATAAAGGAATTAATAGCTTGGTAATTATCAACCACAGAACTTCATATAGATTTGATATAAATCGTGGGGTTAGGCAAGGATGCCCTATTTCACCCTTTCTATTTATTTTAGTTGTTGAATTATTGTCATTAAATATAGTCCATGATACAGATTTCAAAGGCATCTCTATATTTGATAGAGAAATAAGAATTTCTCAACTGGCAGATGATACAACCATTTTCCTGAAAGACAAAGAACAGTTGGTCAAAGCTATTGATCTAGTTAAACAGTTTTCATTAGCATCAGGCTTGAAACTCAATGTATCTAAATGTGAATTATTGCCCATACACAATTGCGACGACACCTTCATAGATAATATCCCAATAAAAAACGCGGTCAAGTATTTGGGCATTCATATAACAAAAAATGTAATAGCAAGGCAGCAAATGAACTTTTCTGGAAGAATAAAAAAAACTAGAGATATTTTTAATCTTTGGCTTCAGAGAGACCACGGCAGGGTCCTTTTGTCGAAAGCTGAAGGCGTCTCTCATTTTGTTTACCCATCTCTTTCTCTCTTTGTGAATGATACCACTGCTAAAGAAATCAACAAGATATTTCTGGATTTCATCTGGAGAAATAAAACACACAAACTTAAAAATGCAGTTCTATCTAACAGCAGAGCGGAAGGTGGTCTTGAAGTGCTTAATTTCATTGATATTATAAATACTTTTAAAGTCAATTGGTTAAAAAGATGTTTGACACATCAAAGTTCATTGTGGTTCTTCATTCCCAATCATATTTTTGACAAAATTGGTGGGCTTGCTTTCATTTTATCCTGCAACTATTCACCCGGAAAACTTCCGGTCATACTGTCCAGATTTCATCAGCAATCACTTCTTTCCTGGAAATTGTGCTTCGTCCACAATTTTTCTCCTCACAAAACTCTGTTATGGAATAACGAATGTATAACTATAAGGAATAAATCTCTTTTTTATTCCAAATGGTTTGAGAGAAGTATAAATAATATCTTGTCTGTTTTGGATGAACATGGTCTTGTCCTCTCTTATGAGAGTTTTATATCTCAATATAATTTTCCCATACCTTTCAAGGAATACAACTCGGTGATAAAAGCAATCCCCTCTGGTTTACTTAATTTAATGAAAAGTCACCTATCCTTCTGTGAAGGAATTAGCCCAGAGGACACATCTGTTTTGCGTTTGAATGGTATTAACATACAAGACAAAAAATGTAACAACAAACATATAAGAAACATTTTTCAAGATAAAAAAAGGTTTTCTCCAAGAGGAAAGTTTTATTGGCGCTCTCATCTAGAGGACATAGACTGGGGAAAAGCATGGCTTTTACCTCATAAATACTGTATTCATAACAAAGTAAAAGAAACTCATTTCAAAATTCTTCACAAAATATATCCTGTTAACTCCCTCATTTCGAAATTCATGGATGTGGACAGCTCTTGTGTTTTTTGCGGACATGCTGATGAAACTTTAAACCATTTGTTTTTTGAATGTAATGTCACAATGAAATTTTGGTCAGACTTGGGTTCTCATGTCTTCACACATGTTAACATCTCGTACTGTCTTTCCCTAAAAGATGTCATCTGTTACTATGAAAATAAGAAGAACAAGTGTCTTCAATATTTGGTTAATTTTTTCATTTTGTTGGGAAAATATTTTATTCATAAGCAAAAGTTTTCAACCTCCAAGCCAACCTTTCCTCATTTTTTGATTGAATTTAACTCACTATATAAATCCTTAGCCCTGGTTAAAAATAAAAAGAATATACAATTTTTAGATAACTATGAAAAGATATTTGATGTACCCTCTGGCAAGTAATGAAATTTAAGATTATTACATACCGTACATTCATATTGACATAATTATACTGTATTAGATACAAATATTTATTTATTTAATTTGTTTTATTTATTATGATTGACCTTATCTGAGATCTCAGGAATGTATTTTGTAATTGTATCCTATTTATTGATTTTGTGTTTTTGTATCTGTGAAACAGCTCTTATGAATTGTGTTATGTGTTAATGTTTGACATAATCTGTAAACTGAATATGTAAATAAAGTTAAAAAAAAAAATCAAACGTAGTTTGCTCATTTATGTAAGACTAGTCACAGATATTTGTGAACGAGAAAGTTGCAAATGCTTCCAAATTAAGCTAACTGATAAGTTATCTGGTTAGGACATCAAAATGTCTTACACCTGTACTGTTTGTAAATTCAGAACTTTGTCAATTCCTGCTTTCATTAAGCATATTAAAATTCACAGAATACTTGCAATCATTAGATTTCAGTGTGGATATGCAGTGTCCTACAGCCTTTACAACAGTAGTTGCACTTCAAAAGCATATGTACAGATTCCATAGGCTCACAGTTACACCAGGAGCACAAACAAGCAAATTTGAGGGATGTAGCTTTGTGTCAGAACGTGTACCAACCTTATGGGAGCATCTCCAGTTGCGTATTGTAAGTGGGACAAAAGTGCCTTGCCCATATGATAACTGTTCCAAGACTTTTTCTGTCCGTTCATCTTTCACCTCAAGGATCAGTCTGAAACATAAAAAAAAGAACTTGCACCTCTAGTGCTGCTGCTGCCAGCACAGCTAGCTTGTCAAACAGTGAAATGACCAAAACATCTCAAACAGGTTTAAATGAAAATGTTGGTGCAGAGGTGTTGGATAGTGGAAATGATAACACAAGTATTGAAGTAGACGAGAATGAGTTTATGAACAGTTTGGCCTTGTTCTATCTCCAGATGTAGGCTAAAATGCTGCTACCAGCCAGGGTGATTCAGAAACTAATTGAAGAGTTCCAGGAGGTGCACAGTTCTAGCACAGCCCATATTTTGTCTAAGTTGAATCAAGATTTAACACAGTTAAATATGCCTGAAAAAGAAATTAGGGATCTCACAGATAATCTGTCAAAAAAATGACCTGATGAAAAGATGCAATGAAGGAGTATTTAGAACTGATCAAACAAGAAGAACACTTTTCAAGAGTGAATTCAACTATGTTGAGCCAACACAGATTTTCCAGGGTATTGATAAAAATGGAAAAGAGAGATTTTGCCAGTATGTATCTATTAAAGATACAGTGAAGGCATTACTTAGCAGTAGGGGGGTTTAGCTCAGGAGGTAGAGTGGGTTGGCTGGCAACGGCAATAGCCGGTTCGATCCCCGGCTCCTCCTAGCTGAGTGCCTGGTGTCCCTGAGCAAGATACCTCACCCTAATTGCTCCTGACGAGCTGGCTGTCGCTCTGCGTGGTTGACTCCGCTGTCGGTGTGTGAATGTGTGCGTGAATGGGTGAATGTCATAACTGTTGTGGAAGAAAAACTCTCCAGGTCCAATTCTGTGGCTGGTTCAGATGAAATTTAATCACTGCTCAGTGGAGAAAAGAAAATCACAGTGTATCCATGAAGATCCATTCTGTAGAATGGCCTAGCCGAGAGAGATTTATACCAAACTATCTGGAGAACAAAAGGGAAGGCGTCATGAGTGGATTTGCATTGAATCAACACATGTCTCTTGAAAGAGCAGGACACATATCAGGACGCCAACAAGGTGTGACTGTTCTCGGGACAACTAAACAATGTCACAACAGGGGCCATTCATCAGCCCTTGATCAATGTATGTGAGATAAAGATGTTTCGGAGACGGTCCAGGAAGGGGGACAGATCAAAGGTCTTCTTATCAGAATAACAAGTTCACCACAATCAAATAGGGGCAGCAGGACATTTGATGAGTACAAGAGAAAGGAATATTAGTATGAGATTAAAAAAGAATTGTAAGCTAACGCATTGTAGGGACCTCACCATCAGGACTACACAATGCAGCCTACAAGGAGGCCCAGAAGCCTTCACATGCGGTCAGAACAAAGGGACAAAGGGGATAATAAAAAACTACAACCGCCATTTTGGCTTTACTTCTCACCCAGGTGGGAAGTGCAACGTCACACAACTGGTGCCCTATTGGCTGACAACCACAGGTACCCCAGGGGTCCCCAGGAGCAGCCGTGAGGTATAAAACCTGGCGCCGCCTTAAGAACTTTCTCTTCCATCGCAACACGATGTTGCAACAGGAGGTAGACTCCTCCACTGCAGCACACCGCTGCAACAGGAGATGAACTTTTAACGTCTGCAGCGTTTCCTTTGTCTTAGGCTACAGTCTTTTCCCAAACTCGCTGGACGAGCGACAGACTGTTTTCCCCCGTTTTCCGCGACTCGCCCCTTTTCTTTTACTCATTTTTGGATCCTGAGAGATCGCCACACCCACGCAATTCTTTGTTTGCCTGCAGAAGAAGAATAAACACTTTCTTTATTTCAGCGACCAGCCGGAAGGATAACTTCTACGACCCGCTCCTGTCTGAAGTCAGCTGACTAAATCGCCAAGCCGTGCGATTCTATTGTTGCCCCGCGAAAGGAAGGAAGACAAACTGTTTTCTTCATTCGAGTCGATCATCGAGAACGATAACTGCTACGCCCCGCTCTCGTCTGGACTCAGCCGACTCGTTGCGTCCCCCGCTGACTCGCAAACCACAAGCCGCCGCCGCTGCGTTAAGAAGCACCGCCGCCGCACAAGACGGACTTACACACATCGATAAAGTAAGAGGCTATCAGTCTGGGCAGAGACATAAGTTTGATAGTGTAGGATATGCTTGTAATTCTTGTTAACGTGTTTTGAGTTTTGATCACAGACCGTAGAGTCTGTTGCTTTCTGTGTTGTTGTATTTGAATGATTGTGCTGATTGTGTACCCACGCCGCTGGGTTTAATTTCGGTAACAGTGTATGTCCAACCTCGGACACATTCACGAGCTCAGTAAGTGATCTACTCTCAGTTAAAAGACCAGGGTCCCGCCGAACGAACGCCAGTTCATTCACAAGCTCCCGTGTGATGGTAATAGCTTACTGATCTTTTGTGTATTACGCGCGCATTCTCTCTCTCTTTGTTCACATGTACACACACATACACCGCCCACACACATATCCTCCGCCAGCTGTTTCCGTCTCCGGACGCCAAGGAAATACCTCCATCTGGTGGCTGTACCTGGCCATCCCTCTCTCTCTCTCTCTCTCTCTCTCTCTCCCTCTCTCGCTATTCTATCTGACGTCAGCGGCCCCGCCCCTGAATGCTGTGGAAAATAGCTCCATCTGGTGGCTATACCCGGCCATCTCTCTCTCTCGCTATTCTATCTGACGTCAGCGGCCCCGCCCCTGAACGCTGTGAGGAATAGCTTCACCTGGTGGTCGCGCCCGGCCATCTCTCTCTCTCTCTCTCTCCACACACACACACACGCACACACGCACGCACACACACACACACACACTCCACGTGTGTCTCTTCCTTTGTTTAGCTTAGCTTTGTGTGTTAGGTAGTAAGGCTTTGTTAATTGCAGTGTTATTGATTGTGATCATTATTACTGATTTTAATAAATCTTATTATATTATAATCTCTTGTGCTTGTTGGGTATATGTCACTGGATAACAGCAGGTTATGAAGGCTAGTGCTTGAATTTCACGCCTTTTTAATTGTTTGATTGTTTTTATACTTCTATGCCAATGATCACGATGATTGGCATGTGAGTATAAAACCTTTTATATTGAGACTGAATACAGTTTTAGGTTATCTTTTCCCTGATCCCAGGGTGGTGCCCCGTATATTCATGATTATATCATAATAATATATTAAATATAATTATTAATATCGATAACCATATTGACATTAATAATTAGCTGTTGATAACCAAATCTGCTCCTGCTACATCCCCAACAGCATTTTCTTCTACACTGTAAAGTGCTTTGGATAAAAGCGCTATATAAATGAGGCCATTTACTTAGCCAGACCTCAGTTCAAGAGCAATATCTCCAAGCAAAATCTGACACACTAAAATCCCCTGATGTCCTGGAAGATCTGAGAGATGGTATAATCCTAAAAAACAATACATTGTTAAATGAATCACCATCCTCAGTAGGCATAATCTTGTATCAAGATTAATTTGAGGTTGCTAACCCTGTCGGCTCTGGCAGAAAGAAGCACAAGATTTAGTTGTATATTTGACACTAGCAGAGATTGCAGCACACAACAAGTCTTCTTCTGATCAAATGCAGCTAGTTTTGTTGTGCAGGGAGGAGGACTTCAAGTCTGGACAAGAAAAGGTATTTTCTGCTGCAGTTAATGACTTGAAAGAAATCAAAGTAAATGGAATTCATGGCCCTGGAGGAAATATTGTGAGGCGTACTGTTTTCGTTATAACCGGAGATAATCTAGGGTCTCATTGCATTGGAGGTTTCACTGAGAACTTCAGTAAAAGCAGATACTTCTGCAGGTATTGCCTCATAGACAGGCAAAGCTGGGAGCAAACTCCCACAAAATCTGGTTCTGTTAGATCAGTAGAGACCTACAACAACTTTGTGGCAGAGGGTGTAAAAGACTACCTTGAAGACTTCAGGGAAAATGGGATTGCTTCCTGTCAAACTGATGCAACAGACATTGCAAAAGATCTGGATATGGAAATGACCCTTCCTGAGAAAAGGCAGCGTACAAAGAAAAGACAGTCTCTATATGAAGGTACAGAGGAAACTCAGTCTACTCCAGACGAGACTTTCAGAAGAGACTTCTTTCTGCCCATGGTTGACACAGCCCTCAGAAGCCTAAGTGACAGGTTTTCAAGATTGAAAGGTGTTTATGACCTTTATGACTTTCTGTTCTCAAAGGACAACATGAAGCAGACAATAAAGAATGGAAAGCTTCATGAACGATGCAAAAAACTGGAACAAACCCTCCATGACATTGATGCTGATGACTTGGCACTTGAGATCAATTCATCTCTCCACACTTTTCCAGACCATGTAGCCACTTCCCCATTTGACATGCTTAATTACATATACAGTGAGAAGCTACTGGATTTGTACAGTAATTTAAGCATTGCTTTGCGTCTACTCCTGACTCTCCCTGTGTCAGTGGCCTCTGGTGAGAGGAGCTTTTCAGCTTTGAAGCTGATAAAAAATTACATGAGGTCCACCATGGGCCAAGAAAGGCTCACAGGACTGGCACTTACATCAATTGAGCGTGATGTTCGCCGGTCTTTGGACATGGAGGACATTGTGGTTGCCTTTGCTGAAGCCAAGGCTCGCAAACAGCAGTTTTAGATAATTTGGACATTTTGGCCTGAAAGGTTAATCTTGTGTGTGTGTACTTGTATTTATTTTTATTTATTTTTATTTTTAAATCACTACACAACCTGCACTCTTTATAGGTTGTTTGTGAACAATGCATCCTTTTTCTGCATAAGATGGCAGTGTTTTATTTTCTCATTTTGTGAGAACTGAAAAATGTTAATGTGAGTGTATGTATGTATGTATTTTTGCACATGTTAAAATGTTCCTAATGTTCAATTCGTATCTCAATTAAATAAAGTGTGTGAACTTAAACTGTATGGCTATGCTGTGGTTCCTGTAGGCTTTGCGTGCGGGGGGGCCTCCATGTCCATTTTGCTTGGGGCCCCCAAATTCCTTGAAACGGCCCTGAGGCATGGCTATTGTTTTTAACCAAAATTACACAGGCTACAAGTTTGGGAAAATTGTGCTCATACTGATTAACCAATCATGTGTGCATTTTGTTGTTGAGCTGTATCAGTCGGTGCATGTTTTGGATCTTGGTGTGCACTGTCTACAAAACAGTCATAATGCTCATTATGAGTGTGTGTCTGTGGACAGTCTAGCAGACTACTATCCATTGGCCACATATAATCAGTTTGGTCTCGACTTGATTTCCTTGCACCATTCTGTGTGTTACAGGTAAAGACTACATGATGGATTTCATTGAGTATGCTAAACAGAGTGTGCTACCACAGCTAGATAGGGAGAAGGTGGAAGCAGTGGTTCAGGAGTTGGAAATCAACGGTCTCCCCACCTCCCTCTTTCTCCTGGGATTTAGACCACAGGTCTTAAGTCCCCAAGCATCCATCCATCCATCCATCCATCCATCCATCCATCCATCCATCTATCCATCCATCATCTACCGCTTATCCTGTATTCAGGGTCAATGGAGGGGGGGGGGGGCTGGAGCAGATCCCAGCTGTCAGTCCCCAAGCAGCACCTTCAAAACAGTTGACAAGCTGGCTGTTGGAGCCTGCCTTTGCAACAAAGTCAAGAATTCCTAGTTGAGACTGTTGGGGAACTAGCAGGAGCAGATTTGGTTATCAACAGATAGTTATTAATATCAATATAATTATCAATATTAATAATGATATTTATTATATTATTATGATATGATCATAAATGTACGGGGCACCATCCCTGAAATCAGGGAAAAGATAACCGAAAAATGTACTCAGTCTCAATATAAAGGTTTTATACTCACATGCCAATCATCGTGATCATTGGCATAGAAGTAAGAAACAATCAAACAATTAAAAGGCGTGAAATCCGAACACTAGCCTTCACAACCTGCTGTTATCCGGTGACATATACACAACAAGCACAAGAGACTGCTAGTTATAAAATAATAAGATTTATTAAACCAGTAATAATGATCACAATCAATAACACTGCAATTAACAAAGCCTTATTACCTAACTACCTAAATGCACACAAAGCTAAGCTAAACAAAGGGAAAGACACATGTGAAGTGTGTGTGTGTGTGTGTATATGTGGGGGGAGGAAAGGTGATGAGCGAGAGATGGCGGGGACAGCCACTAGGCGGAGCTATTCCTCCTAGCGTCCAGAGACGGAAACAGCTGACGTAGGTTACGTGTGGGGGCGGTGCGTGTGTGTGTTAGCAGGAACAAAGAGGGGAGCAGGTTGGAAGAGGTTATCCTCCTCGCGGATCGACTTAGCTGAAGAAAACAGTTCATATTTCTTGCATCTGCAGGCAAACAATAAAATTGCGCGGTGTGGCGATTTGGTCAGCTGGCTCCAGCTGAAAGCGGGTCGTAGAAGTTATCCTTCTTGCTGATAGCTTGAATGAACAGGAGACCGTGGCGGCGATCTCCTGTTGTAGCGGAGTGCTACGGTGAGGAGGAGGGTGGAGGAGGGTGCAAGAGGGCGTTTAAAGGTGGACGCCAGCTTTTTATACCTCACGGCTGTCTCTCAGGGACCCCCTGGGGTCCCTGTGTTGTCAGCCAATAGGGCACCAACGTTGTGTGACGTCACACTTCACACCTTAGCAGGGCTCCAGACTAACTTTTTGCATTGGTAGCACTGGTGCGCCTAACTTTTTTTTTTAGGTGCACCAGCACAAAATTTAGGTGCACCCACATTTTTCATCGTGTCGCCTTTAATGCCAAAAAGTCACCTTTTTATTGCTCCCCTTTTACATAATGACTCCCCCTTATGGCCTAGCTTAACTGCAGCACCATCAGCACCCAGAGCAACCGTTTTCTCCAGCCAATCTGCACACTGATGCCCAAGCGCAGTAAATGCTTGCTTTGTGGCACAATAAAAAGATCATACAGGTCACTAGCCTATAGATTGTTTATTGTTTATTGTTTATTATGGATCCCCATTAGTTGTCGCAGAAGCGGCAGACTAGTCTTCCTGGGGTCCAATTAAAATCTGAACATACAAACAATTAGTCATCACTCAAATACAGTAAAAGTAGTGACAAAATTACAAATACATAGCAACAGTCAAACAAACAAAAAAAGAGCGCAAACACCTTCATCAAAACATAATTCATTGAGCGCAAAGCCAAGTCAGAGTCCCGAGTTCATATTTAACATAAATAAAAATAGGATTTAATTTGCCTCTTGAATTCCCTCTTCACAGGTATAACACGAATGTGCGAAGGGAGTATATTCCACAAAGAAATGGACCTATAGAAGGATGTCCTCCTCATTGCATTACTCCTACAGTGTGGGAGCACAACTAGCCCTGCTGTTGCAGATCTAGTACCGTATGAATGAGCATCAGAGCAAAAACCAATTTCATTAAAAAGAGCTCTGGGAACATGAGTGGAAATTACATTCTTAATAAATATCAAGGACCTAATGGATAACCTATCAAGAGCTTTAGGCCACTTGAGATCAGAATGCATCAGATCTACATTTGATCTGTAAGATCTATCAAGAGCAAGTCTAGCAGCCCGGTTTTGTACAGTTTGTAGTTTGCTTAAGTCAGTCTTAGAGGCAGAGGCCCAAATAACAGAACAATAGTCGAGATGGCATAATACTAATGTTTGAACAACCTGTCTCCGTAAAGTAGCTGGTAAGTAGGTGGCACATTTCTGGACCGTAGCAATGCTCCTACTCATCTTGGCAACTATCTGCCTAACATGATCAGTCCAGGACAGAGTGTTACAAATAGAAAGTCCCAGAAGCTTTAACTTGCTCACCTGCTTGACTGGCTGACTAGAAATCTGCAGATCAAGCATAGGCTGACTGGCTACATTATGCCGAGATCCAAAGACAATGCTGACAGTTTTTGATAGATTTAAAACAAGTCTATTTGCAGTAACCCAATTGACCACTGCTTTCAGATCTTGTGACAGAACGGACTTAAGTTTACAGCATGTAGATGCAGAATAGTACAGTGTAGAATCGTCAGCGTATAAAACCATAGTGGATTCTTGAATAACAAGCGGGAGATCATTCGTAAAAATTGAAAATAAGAGCGGACCCAAACAACTTCCTTGCGGCACACCACAGTCTATGTTAATGCTGTTGGACAGAGTACCATTCAAGAAAACCTGTTGAGTTCTGAAAGATAAATAATTTTCAAACCAAGAGATTGCCATAGGTCCAAAACCATAATGCGTGAGTTTTTCAATCAACAACTTATGGTCAATTAGGTCAAATGCAGCGCTGAAGTCCAACATGACAGCACCAGATAACAATGAATTGTCAATCCCCCTCAACCAATCGTCACCTCCTTGATTTCAACCGAATTGAACTCAAAAGTACACTGTTTGCCTCTCATTATGAGATCATCAATGAGCAGACATGATTTGTTCTTTACATTTGTACAAAAGCCCCCCCTCCAATTTTCAACTTTTTCCACAAAATACTTATTTAGGTAATTTGACATATCCTTAGGCTTAGAAATAAATACACCATTATCAGTTTCAATGAAGGATGCAGAAGCATTAGTACTCCGACCCATAATATCATTCATCACTTTCCATAATTTCTAACTGTCATGTTGGGCTCTATCAATCCTTTGCCGATACAGTTCTCTCTTTTTTTCTCTGTTCACCTTCGTAACTAGATTCCGTATTTTCCAATATGCACTTTTATCATTGACTGAACCAGAGGCAATAAAGCATCTTTTTAGCTCATTTCTTTGTTTCATTAAGTTCTTTAACTCCTCATCAATCCAGGGAGCTCCATTAGGCTTGACAGTGAATTTCCTAAGTGGCGCATGTTTGTTTACAATGGGTACGAACAAATCCATAAAATTATTTAACGATTTTTCAGCATCAGGTTCAACACAGACTTTAGACCATTGAGCATACTTGACATCTTCTAAAAAAGCATTGTTGCAGAAATTCTTATATGACCTAGCACAGATTATCTTTGACTTTGCTTTTGGAATCTTTGACTTTCTGGACACAGCAACCAGGTCATGGTCACTGAAGCCAACTAACAATGACATTACCTTGGAACACCTGTCAGGCACATTTGTATAAATATGATCTATACAGGAGGATGATTGAGCTCCATCTCGGTTCAGAGCATTCCTAGTTGGTATGGAAACAATTTGACTCAAATGACAAGTATTGGTCATATCAAGCAACCTTTTCTTCATAGAGCAGCCATCTTCAAACCAGTTCACATTAAAATCACCAAGACAGTACATTTCTCTATTTTCATCTGCAACTCTGTCAAACATATCACAGATTCCATTGAGATATTCTATTCTAGAGTTGGGTGGTCTATAGCAACAACCAATCAGTATTGGGCTAGTATGGGGTAAATGAACCTGTAACCACAATGCCTCAATGTTGTCATTCATCAAATCAGGTCTTAGTTTTACTGGTATATGATGTTTCACGTAGATTGCCACGCCCCCGCCAAATCTATTTCTATCTTTTCTGAACATGGAAAAACCCTCAATTGATATCAATGAGTCATCAAATGTACTATCCAAGTGTGTTTCAGTTATAGCCATTACATGAATTCCATTGTCCATCAATTTCGCTGAGAGTTCATGTGTTTTATTCCTCAAGCTGCAGATGTTTAAATGAGCTAATGCCAGGCCCTTAGGAAGACCCGGTTTGGAAAAAGTCCCATCAATGCTTGAACTAGCCATAAAACAAGTCCAGCATGCCAATACACAGGCCTACTGGGATTGTGACATTAAAATAACCAGGGAGTGATGCTGGAGTCTCTGAACAGTTGATTATTGATGTACAATTTGTCGACTACCAGGGCAACGCGGCTGTTATGGCTCCGATGTTCTCTCATGATAGGGAAAAGTACTTTACGCCTGTCATGTATCTCAGGAGGGAATTGGTCATTCATGCCAAAGGAGGTGTTCCTCAGCTCTCTGCCCCTCCCCTTGACAAGCTCCTTCTGCTGATAGTGTTCGAAACGAGCCACAATTGCACGGGGTCTGTCCTTTGAGGGTCTTCCCACTCTGTGCACACGGGAGAATGTGACACCCTGAACAGTTTCACTAGGCATGTTAAGCTGGTCTGACATAAACTCCCTAATGACTATTTCACAGTTCTTACCCTCAGCCTCAGGTATCCCAGTAAACACAATGTTGTCTCTCATAGAGCGACACTGTACATCCAGAAGCGATTCCCTCAACTTCTTGTTTACTGTTTCAATGGTATCAACTCTGGCTTCCATAAGTTCCATCTTACCCTTCAGTTCTACATTGTCCTTGACCAACTCTGAAATGAGTTCTTGACTGAACTCTAAGCTTTCTTTTAGGCCCTTTATCTCCTCCATCATAGCATTCAACATATCCAGTTTGTCAAGTTTCTTGTTGATGGACTGTAATGTTATCACCTTACTGTCCCCCTCACTAATTGCCAATGCATCATCTGATGGATATTCATCACCACTCTCAGCATCAGAGCATGTCTTTTTATTTGGAGACTGTTTAACAAAGTCAGTAATCTTCTGCGACTGGGTATCTTGTTTCAGCTTCTGCCTATGAGGCCTTGCAGCCTTCTGTGATTTACTCATGATATTGTAGTGATAACTATGAAGTTGCCAAGCTTACCTATCTGTTTTAGCTAAGTCCAGCGCACCTCTAGTAACCCTGGTTACCCAGGAGAGCTGCAGTCAAGGTGGTTGTAGGCTAGCAGGTGGAGGCTAGCAGCTGGAGGCTAGCTTGATGGTTGTAGGCTAGCAGGTTGAGGCTAGCTTGATGGTTGTAGGCTAGCAGGTGGAAGAAGGTCCACAGGACGTGCAGATAAACCGCGATGGGCGTCCTTGAAGGTCCGTGGAAGACCGTGAGAGTACTGTAGTGCTTGGGCCTGGTGGTAGCTGACTGCTGCTAGGCCTGGTGGTAGCTGGAGCCTGGGCCTGGTGGTAGCTGGAGCCTGGGCCTGGTGGAAGCTGGAGCCTGGGCCTAGTGGTAGCTGGAGCCTGGGCCTGGTGGAAGCTGGAGCCTGGGCCTGGTGGTAGCTGGAGCCTGGGCCTGGTGGTAGCTGGAGCCTGGGCCTGGTGGTAGCTGGAGCCTGGTGGTAGCTGGAGCCTGGGCCTGGTGGTAGCTGGCTTAAGCTAGAGCCTGGGCCTGGTGGTATCTAGAGCCTGGGCCTGGTGGTAGCTGGCTTAAGCTAGAGCAGGGGTCTGCAACCCTAGGCACGCGTGTCACCACCCTGAGCTAGAGCCTGGGCCTGGTGGTAGCTGGAGCCTGGGCCTGGTGGTAGCTGGAGCCTGGGCCAGGTGGTAGCTGGAGCCTGGGCCTGGTGGTAGCTGGAGCCTGGGCCTGGTGGTAGCTGGCTTAAGTTGGAACCAGAGCCTGATGGTAACTGGTCACTGCTGTAGCCTGGGCCTGGTAGAAGCTGGCTGCTAGCAGCTAGCAGGCAAACCAGCAAGGCTGATTGAGGATAGTGAGAAACTTAATCCACCAAAAATCAAAAGATGTGAGAACCATCCAAGATCTTTGAGGAGATTGAATTGCTTTCTCAACCCTCCTAGCGCGTAGGAGAATTCTGATGTGTCGGCCCACGAGTGGTTACAGATAATGGATGAATTGCAAATGGAAAACTGTTTATGTGATCTTAGCCTAGCCTACTTATATTTTTACTTAGGCTATTCATTTTTAATAATAATATTAGGAATAGGCTACTATACAATTTCCCATTCATGATGTCTCATGCTGTAATGTGGGCCTTCAAACACTGTGCGTGTCCATGCTCCACCTCGACATGTCCAATTAACATGTTGACCGGACTCCCTTTCCGCAAAATGCTTCAGTAGACAATAACGCACTCCTTCGTAGAAACGTCTGTGTCGCCGTCAGTCATGAATGACGTGTACGTGGCGTTTCCAACCTCCACAGCTGTCTTGTTCTTCAGTGTGTCGGCATTTTTTTCATCTGAATAATTTCTGACTTAAATTTAGTGAACGGCAAACCCTCCGTTGCAATATTGTATGCGACGTTGAATTTTATAATAATTTCAGATTCCTCAGCGGACCTGATCGATACAGCCTGACGCTGAAATGCAGCTGGATGAGGGGCCACTTTATTAACACACTTTTCACGGCATGTAGTATGCTTTTTGGACATATTGCGCTTTTTCAACGTCTCGATGCGAAATGTTGTTGACTCCTCCACAAACGCACTATTACCGGCCAAATTCTGACCGCACTCCCGACAATAAATGCAGTGCATTTTCCCTTTCTTTATCGTACATCAGCCAGGGAAATTGCTTCAACCAGTCCTGTCTGAAGGCGTATTTTTGGGCTTTTTAATTAGTCTCGGGGCGAGGCTTTCTGCCTCTCTTCATTTTCAAAGAGAATCGAAGCGCTCAGGAGTACCTGCTCAGCTCGCTCGCATTTTTCAAACTGACCCAATTTACAGCAGTGAAAAGGACCACAGCCAATCAGAGGCAAGGACCCGCCCGAGCTCTGTCTCTTATTGGTTTAGACCACGATACCGTCAGGAGAACACAAAGAGATGCTGCGCTTATGATTTTTTTTTTTCACCCGAGCAGCGTTAGGTGCACCAGTGCGACCTACAATTTTTTTCAGTCGCACTCATAAAAATTTTGGTCGCATATGCGACCAAAATGGTCGCACTCTGGAGCCCTGCTTAGTGAGAAGTAAAACAAGATGGAGGTTTGGGTGTTGTAGTTCTTTTATCTCCTTTGTTCTGACCGCATGTGAAGGCTTTTGGCCTCCATGCAGGCCGATCTTTGTTCTCTTTGGTGAGGTCCCAACAAGACGCATCTCACTCAAAATTCCTACATCCACAACTCCAACGACAGCAACTTTCCTTTACAGGAACCTGAAGACAGCAACCTTTCTTCAGAGGAAAAACCAAGAACCAACCCTTCTTTAAGGACTGGTAACAATCTGGGCATAGCTTAGGACAGAAACTGAATCTGATGTTTCCAAGTGATTTTCTATTTGATGTATTGTTTAGTTAAGTGTGTAACCTTAGTTCAGTTGTTAGTGATCTAGAACAGACAGTTTACAATCCAACTTTCCTAACGTCACTACATATATTATACTAATTATACACATAGAAATCTGTTGTCCAGGCAGGGCCTCACCGCCTGCCACAAAGAACACCACCACTCCGACAACCACAGCCGCCATCTTGTAACATGCACCCCCCGCAAGTAATGCCCACGTGCTTTGTGGATCGCATAGAGGCCTCCACCTACAGCTCTACGTAATCAGGCCCTTCAAAGTACGCTACGTAACATAGCGTCCGCTAGGGCCCCCTCCTCCTTTGTTCAGCTGTTCCGTCTCTGACAAGCAATAAAATACACACACACTTGTATAGCATTTAGTTAGATAGGCCACTTAGACTTAGTATTTGTTTATTGTTAATAAGCCCCTTTTGAACATACTGCCGTGTTGTTAATGTTGTATAAGAGTGAATGATATCAACCTCATCTCTGCAAATAATTCACAATTCTTCAACAGTTTATATTGAGTACAGGTTTGGTTATCTTTTCCCTGATTTGAGGGTGGTGCCCCGTGTTGTATTAATTATATTAATAATTCTATTCATATCAATAATTATATTGATATTAATCTGACAGGGTGGAGCATAGGGCAGATTGATGAATTATGCATTGGCAAGAGATTAGCTCTGGATTGTCCTCTTTCATTCTTGACACAGCTCCTTTCTCTCTCCCAATCATGGCATCTGTGGTTATTGAAATCACTTGGTTTGGCTCTATTCCTCGCTTAGTTAACATCTCCTTAATGGCCAGGTAGATGTCCTCTCCTCTTGTACTGGTCTGAAAGGAAGTTACACCTAACAGGTGTTGGGGAACTAGCAGGATCAGATTCGGTTATTAATAGATAATTATTAATATCAATAGAATTATTGATATTCGAAGGATTATTAATATAATTAATAACAAACGGGGCACCACCCTGAAATCAGGGAAAAGATAATCAAGTTTGTACTCATATAAAGGGGTTTGTACTCAAATGCCAATAATTAATAACTATTAGCATATGAGTACAAACAGTTGAAGGATTTGTAAATGTGAAGTGAAAAATAGTCCAGGGGTTTTTGCCAGGTTTCAGTGATGCAGAAGAAGTCCAGTTTATTGTCATTGATGAATTCATTCAGAATGAGAGTTTTATTGCTGAGTGTGTTGAGAAGAGCCATTTTCAGGTGTCGTTGTTTTTGAGTTGGTTGGGAGGACTGAGGGAGAGGACGGAGGTTGGACAGATTCACGTGTGGTTTGTTGTGATGACATAGTGAGGGAATACTGATAGAGGCTCTGTGGGTGATGGTTTGTATGGGGTGAATTACTGGTGAGAGGGTTAGTGACAGGTGTGGCCTGCAGGGGGAGCCAGCGTGAGTTGGTGGAGCTGTCTGCGGATGTTCCGGGGAGGGGGCGTGTTGGGTAAACAGTCATGCACGTGTGTGTGATTGAACCTTTACCCAAAAAAAACAAAGTTGAGAGCTGTGGAGGTGAGCTGGAGCCAGGTGTGGAGGCTGAGGATTCTGCTAAAATGCCCTATCCCCTTTCCCAGTGAGGGGATTGGACCGGAAATAAAAACAGACATTCCACAGGAACTTAAACATTTAAAAAGAACGGTAAAATCTTCTTTGGTCAGTTCTGACTGCTGGCGGGCTGCACGTCCCAATGTGGACTATTATTCGCCGAACAGAGGACGGGAGTGAGCTGAGCAGCCCCGGGAGTTTGTTCAGGAGGACTTGGACTGTAGCTCCCGGTAGGCAGTGAGTGATGGCGTTGTAGAAACGTGTTTTCCGTGTTATGGAGTCTCCAACTATTATGGTAGTTGGAGAGAAGAGTGGTGTGGGGGATGACCGGCGTTGGTTTTCTCGGCCGGAGAGAGCGCGGCCAGAGTCCGCACCGCCGGGCCGGATGGCAGGGTGAAGACACCGTGCCACTCCGTCAGCCCCGGGTTTGGGAGAGGAGCTCCCTGGTTCAGGGCGAGGAAGACCTCCTGAGCGCCTGAGCACGGCCTCCTAGAGGATCCTGCGGCAGGAGGCGGTGGTTGTCCAGGATGGAGAGCGCTGAGCTGGTCCCACAGTGGAGCAGCAAGTCCCCCCAACCACTGCTAGCCACCGGTGCCTGGTGAGCAGCGGTGACTGCAGGCGCCGATCTCGGAGATGGATCCAGGTCGAGGCGAGCTGGAACCGGAGGATCGGCAGCTGGTGGAGCAGGAGTGTCGGCCGACAGAGCCACGTAGTGGTTCAACAGGCGAGGCGGCAAGGCAGCCCTGTCTGAGTCCTTCCTTTGTCCTCGGACCACCACATCAGACCACGAGGAAAAGCGGTTTGGGGTTGAGCAGGAAGACGGCCGAGGGCAGGTGGACGGGTCCCAGACAGCGGTGTCATGGATGGCTGCACTCAGGGAGGCAAGTTGCTGGGCCTGATCAGCGGCTAGATCCATGAAACTGGACAACATAGTCTCTTTACTGCGCAGTTCATCGGAGAGCCTTTTGATGTCATTCTGCAGGTCAGTGATTTTTTTATTTGCTATTGTGAGATCATCTCCTTGACTGGGCATAGTTTGAGAAGTATTTAAGTGGACCTGGTGGTGTCTGGCTGCCGGTAGGGCCTGGGCCAGGTGGAGGCTGGCTGTCGGTTGGGCCTGGTGGTGTCTGGCTGCCGGTGGGGCCTGGTCTGGGTGGTGTCTGGCTGCCGGTGGGGCCTGGGCCGGGTGGTGGCGGAGCTGTGCGAATGATATCATTCATTCTTACAACATTAATAAACACAGCAGTATGTTTAAAAGGGGTTCATTCACAATAAACAAATAAACATACACTAAGTCTAAGTGGCCTATCTAACTAAATACTATACGTGTGTGTCTGTGTGTGTGTGTGCGCGTGTGTTACAAGATGGCGGCTGTGGGTGTCGACCAGTCAGCCATGTGGAGTGGGGGTGTTCTTTGTGGGAGGCCGTGTGGCCCTGCCTAGAGAACAAGTTTCTATATACGTGTATAATTAGTGTAATATATGGAGTGTCGTTAGCAAAGTTGGATTATTGAGCATGCATGAGGGACGAGACCTGTGGTCAAGTCGACATCTCGGTAGAAAGAAGGAGATTCCAACTTGGTCTGCTTGGTAGGAAGCCAACTTCCGCTGCAGTTAAACAATCAGAATGTAATCTGGAGTTCAAAGGTGCGTGTCACTATCAGTGACACTGGCCTCCAGGCATATGGGGAAGGGGGAAAGACCTCTGTGGAGGTGCATGGCTGTACTACACACAGACGACGCTCCAATGTGAATGTTAAGAAACAATTTAATCGGCATCCATGAATTGTTTCATAGACACAAACCCTGAGGCCCCAACACAGGTCTTCACAGAACTCATTCTTGTCTTTGTTGAACAACTTTGCATAAACTAACAGCTAAGCATTGTCAGACACATCAGTGGACTCATCTACAGCCAAGCCTACACATGGTGTCTTATGACTGGCTTCATCCAGCTGGGCTAGCACATCCTGGGCTAATATTTCTTTAATGTTTCTGCTACTACACGCAAGCACTCCTCAACAACACCTCTGTCTGTAAAGGGCTTTTTCTGTTGACCTAAAATCCAAGCAACTCTGAGCAAACAGTCATGAGAATGTTGTTGGGCAGTGAATGAATGGTTTAAGATTAGTAGGGCTGGGAATCGATCCGAATTTCCTGGATCGATCCGATTCCGATTCATAAGGTCACGATCCGATTCGATCCACGATTCGATCCGATTCGATTCGATATCGATCTATTTACAGACATAATGCAAATAAATACTGTCCCATAGACAAAACAGCTCCATGTGTTTGTGATTGTATCTGTGTACGTGTAAGAGGGACACAGAGAGAGAAGAGTCAAGAATCAAGTATTTATTTTAGACAAAAATCCAAGTATTATTTGAAATTTAAGTAACATATCCATGGCAGAATTAAAACAATGACCAGAACTAAACAACAATGACCAAATAAAATATAAATAAATTAAAATTAAGTGGCCCTCTATATTAGAAAACTACAAGAACCCCTGTACCCAGTCTTTGACAACCAGAGACTTGTGAAATGCCATACAGGTTGAGAGAGAGAGAGAGAGAGAGAGAGAGAGGGGGGGGGGGGGGGGGGGGGGGGAGAGAGAGAGAGAGAGAGGGTACTTTCTCTTCGCTTGAACTCAAGTTTTGGTGGACGGTCCCTAGACCCGGACTGGCAGAGCGCAGCCGCTCAGTCCGGCTCCGCGCGTCAACACCGCCGCCGCATGAATGACGGCGCACTTGACCGACGCAGAGGAAACACTTCGCCGCTTCACGGGAGCGGAGTCAGCGGAGCCTTCATTCCAGAAGGTGATTTTAGTGGTGCCGCGCGGCTTCAGCCATCTCGCTAGCTTAAGTTTCGGTTTCGTTTAGCTGGCACTCGCTTTTTATAGTGCGCCTTGCGCGTCAAAGAAACCTGGAAAAGATCGATCCAGACATTTTTGGATCGATATCGGGCTTTTTGAGCGTGAATCGATATCGGATCGCGGATCGATTTTTTGAACACAGGCCTAAAGATTAGTGTTTCTTTCATCAACGAAAATTATGACTAAATATTGTCGTCAACGAACCTTTATCACGTGAGGAAAACGAGACACAACGAAAATGCTGGCCATGTGACGATAACGATAATTAAATATATAATGCAATATTATAGACGAATAAAAACGAGACTTAATGTGGTTTACAAAATAGAAACTATGCTAAAATGTTTCTTTGTTTTCGTTTGACAAAACGAGGTGAGACGAAATGTTATAACGGTAGTTTGTCTTGTTTAGTCGTGTTATTATTATTATTATTTTGCAGTGTATTTCTGTTTACTGCGTCTCTTCTGGGGCTGGGCGACGTCAGTTCCTCAATCCCCACTCGCAAGGATTTAGATTCAGAAGGCGCAGCTGCGGTGGGTTAGCGTTAACGTCAATTTAAGAAGAAAAAAATGTTTACAGAGAAAGGGGCTGATGGTTATACACATAGCAATCACACTAAATTTAGCAACAACATAACTTTGAATACCCTATTTTAGACCCATACATACATGTAAACAAAATATATTTGCATATTTGCAACATGCCTCCCGAACCTACTGCTTAGACTACTCCTACTAGACTACTTCTGTTTTGATTATGTAGCCTAGACTTTATTTTCCTTTTACAGACGGTCAAGTCACTCACTCAAGAGGTTGATTTACGAAGGTAAAAATCATAGCAAGGATTTATGCTACTTAATATTTACAACAGTTAGATTTTCCAGAGGCTGCATCTGTCCTGACATTATGTTTCTGTGCTAGATTCCAGAAAGAGCATCAGTGAAGCAAGTCCCGGCCAAGAAGATGGACAAGCCAACTAGTGCTCAGGATTCCTTTGCCACAAGGATGTACAACTCCCTATAGCAACGTACCAAAGAGGAGGGGATAGCACAGTGGAAAGGCTGAACAGGACTCCCAGCACAAATTTTCGAGGACAAGGAGTTCATTGCCATGATGGCAAAAAATGGACAAAAAGTACCAAAAAACATAACATTTTAAACTTGATTGAAAACATGTGCAAAGAAGAGAAAGAAAATATCAAACAAATTCTGGCCACAGCACGCAGAATATCTGCAGGGTTGGATATTTGGACAAAAAGGGGCTTACAGCATCCTTCCTGGGAGTCAGCGCCTGTTACTTCAACCCTGAGGACAACAAGGCTGAACACGAGCTCCTGAACCTGAAAGAGATGGATCACCCTGAGAGATCTGAGATCGATGGCTCTTGCAAGACTTCTCTGACGGTAAGCGCTTTGCGTCATTTCCTGTTTCTCCGTGGTAGTCGCTACAGGCTGTGTTTTTCTCTCTAGCCTAACTCTGTTAATTTAACGTAGTTTCCCTGTTCAGCGGCTAACTACCGCCAAGTTTAAGCTAAACACACGCTATCCCTGCTTCAGCAGACACATCGCTCACTCTCTAAGTTGCCTTTGCAGTTGTTTACTTGCTATCTCTGTTAGCTACTTTAGCGCAACAGCTAGCCTAGCAGCCACGATGGCTTCTCTCTTTCCCTGTCCTCCTTCTCTTCTCTCCTGCCCGGTGTGTGTGATGTTCAGCTACTACCCTGCCTCCTTTACTGATAAGTGTACCTGCAATAAATGTTGTTCACTTTTTGCTTTGGAGACGAGGATAAATGATTTGGAAGCGTGGTTCCGCACCAACAATCCTCCGTCGGCTGCCGCTGTAACCAGCCAGCTGACGCTAGCTGTAGACGGTGCGAGCCCCGAGCAGCCGGGAGGCTGGGTGAATGTCCGAAGGAGGCATAGTTCTAGACCGAAGCCCACGGTAAACCACCATGTTCACGTGTCTAACCGATTTTCCCCACTCAGCGACACACCCGCTGAAAAGCCAACTCTGGTAATTGGCAGCTCCATAGTGAGACACGTGAAAATAGCGACACCAGCGACCATAGTCAAATGTGTCCCAGGTGCCAGAGCGGGCGACATCGAAGCTCAATTGAAACTGCTGGCTAATGTTGTGAAAAAAAACAGTAAGCTTGAATATACGAGGAGAGTCTATGGGTTATATCAATAACAGCGCTTTATTAGCACAAATATCAGGAAAGCATATTCCGGCAGTTATACGTGCACGGACCTAATAGTCAGCCCAACATAGGGTTAAGCTCACTAAAAAAGGCGCTTACAACAGAGTGCGCAGCTTATTTCATTGAGACTCCACATGAGTCTCATGGCTCATTCAATAGATGCAGGCGGAGCGTAATTTTAGCATGCCGCGGCCTGGTTGGAGCGCTGGGTATCTCCACCCACACTGGCTCATACGATCCATCCCTCTGGGTGCTGTCATCTATGTATGTGTGTGTATGTTGTCGAGATGCACATATATCATATACTCCTCCCCTGTGCGGCTTCCGCTAAGGAATGTGTCCTTTGTATGTTGTTTGGCCCCCACCCTTGCTGCTCTCTCGCCTGTGCCTGTGTGTGTGTATGTGTGTGTAGTAATTTAAAACATGTGTGATTAGCTTATGTATTTACATTTTTCTCCACACTAAGGATAAACGTAAATACAGTAAGAATGTTATTCACGTCGGCGTTAATGACACTCGATTACGCCAATCGGAGGTCACTAAAATGAATGTTGGCTCGGTGTGTGAATATGCAAAAACAATGTCGGACTCCGTAATTTTCTCTGGTCCCCTGCCAAACTTTACTAGTGATGACATGTATAGCCGCATGTCAGCTTTCCACTGCTGGCTGTCGAGGTGGTGTCCAGATAACGATGTGGGCTTCGTTAATAATTGGCAGCCTTTCTGGGGAAAACCTGGTCTGATCAGGAGAGATGGCATCCACCCCACTTTGGATGGAGCTGCTCTCCTATCTAGAAACATCGCTGATCTCATTGGTAGTCCTAAAACATGACAAACCAGTGTTGAGACCAGGAAGCAGAGTTGCAGTCTTACACACTTCTCTGCCCCTCCATTAGAGCAATCACCCACCCAAAACCACATAAGAACGGTGTCTGTCCCCCGACCAACCAAATTAATTTGGTCCAGAAGAGAAGAGGGATTTCACGTGAGAACCTAATAAAAATTAGCACTTCCGATGTAGTACAACAAAAGAGAATTAAATGTGGACTCTTGAACATTAGATGGTAAATGGACCTGCATTTATACAGCGCTTTTCTAGCTAACTAGCTTCACATACTATATTCAGTCATACATTTTACCCATTGACACACACATTCATACACAGGAGCCTCCTGCACGTCAGGATCTAACACATTCATACACCGATGGCGCAGCATCAGGGGTTGAGTATCTTCTTCAGGATACTTCGGCATGCGGACTAGAGGAGCCGGAATTCGAACTGGCAATCTTCTGATTGAAGGACGACTCACTCTACCTCTGAGCCACAGCCGTCCGTAGATCTCTCTCATCTAAAGCAGTATTAGTCAATGATTTAATATCAGATAATCTTTTTGATTTAGATTCTTATTGACTGAAACCTGGCTGTGTGATGAAGACTGTTTGCTTAAATGAAGCTAGTCCTCCCAGCCATATTATATATCTCGAGGCAGCAGACATGGAGGAGGAGTTGCAGCCATTTTTGTTCAAGCATGTCAATCAATCCTAAACTAAATTATAACTCATTCGAGAGCCTGATACTCAGCCTTTCGCACCCAAATTGGAAAACAGTGCGGCCAATTCAGTTTTTTATTGTGTATCGTGCTCCTGGTCCGAGTTTCTGTCAAGTTTAGTCCTTAAATCAGATAGTTATTATTGTGGGGTATTTTAATGTCCATGTGGACGTTGTAAATGACAGCCTTTAGTGTAGCATTTACTTCATTAATAGATTGTATTGGATTCAGTCAGAGTGTACGTAAACCAACTCACTGTCATAGCCACACTCTCGACCTCGTCTTATCTTATGGCGTTGAAATCGAAAACTTAATAATCTTTCCTCAAAATTCTTTGAAGTACCTTCAAAGAATCGGCCCGTCGGAGGAGTTGCTTTATTATTTGATCATCAATAGACAGGCATATGATGCATAAACAAAATCAAGAGACATGTAGGCTGATATAAGTCGTTTTGATAATATCATGTATGAGTTTGGTGGGATAAAAAAACAAGTAGTGGGCTATTAGTGAATAATTTATTAGACAAATAATCCATGTTATATATACAGGTTGCAATACGTATACGATAAGAAGAAATAAGTGCTGTTTATCAACAAATGAATAGGAAAACATTCAGAATGAATTTAATATCTGATGTTTCCTGTTACAGGTTGGTAACAGAGGGCCGTACTGCAGGTCAATCCTCATGTTCCCCCGCTGGGCCTCTACTTTGGGTAACGGGATTTAAGGAAGGACCTCCGTCTTTTAAGGCGTTCCAAGGAGAACCTCATCGACTGCTTACTAACAGAACAGATGGGTTCCATGTCCATAGTTCCACAGTGGTGATAGGGGTGACAGCGACAAAGCCAACGAGCCACTCCAGCAGTCCTGGGACATCCTCAGAGGCTCGCAGCTGCAGTGTCTGCTCCAAATGTCCAGATCCCTGTGTTGCAGGAACATGATTATTGTTGAGGTTTTATTTTTGTTCATCAGTGGTGGAGTTTATAAGTCAAACCACACGGTATAAGTTCTTACAGTCAAATGTTTCCTGTTACAGACTGATCTCATGAATCGGCGTATGTATGACACGCCAACTCGTATGCCATTATGACGTGTTATCACTACGCACAATCGCCTTTTCGTGTGTTTATCAACGCCGAACCCTAACCCTAACCTTAAAGGGTGTTTATATACACACGGATGTGATGGGTTGTTTGCTAGAGGGCGCTGACAAACGCGCGGATGTGATGGGTCGTTTCGCTCAGAACATACACGCGGATAGCTCAAATTGCGTACAGATAACACGCCACAGGCAGTGGCATGTATATTTACGAAAAGTCATGATGCCACGTTGCCTATTAAATGTTTTACGAATATATCTGATGTTCTGTACAAATCTAAATAATAAATATCTGAATATATATTATTGTTGACTCATGTTTCCTCTTACGGCATGCAGGTCTATTTCCCTCCTGCTCTGGAGGAGAGACCCTGCTGCAGTGGTTGGCATCATGGCTGAGGAGATGGGGTGTAGTGGAGTAATACCAGGTCTTTGCTCCATCACCTCATCCATGACAACAAACACTTCCAGTGTGCAGCAGTGACCTCTCCTCCCTCAGTGCTGACATCTTCACTTCATACAAACAACATATACAAACACTTCTCATAATCATGATTTAGCTAAACTATTCACCACTAGTTATATATTATAATATGTACTGTAATACTGTTCCACATGGGATAAACTTAATGGACTCTGATGTTTTAACACATTGTAGATATTACCCAGCACTGACTTTGCCCGATTATTTATAAGAAAGACAACTTCATCTTGTTTCTTTTATGCTTCACATCAAGAATGTAAATTTTAATACTTTAAACTGCTTCCAACTCACCTTGTATTTCTGCTTGAGGGTCTCCTACTTCTTAGCTCATCCGGCTCTACCTTCCCTCCATCCCATGTTCGTTAATAAACATCTTGTATGAAGATCAGCACGTAGAAAAGTGTTACAGCTCATTGATGACTTATTGCTGTTCAACAGAAACGTTTCAGGTAGACATCTCAGGAGAGTAGTACATCTTCCATCTATATACGCTGGTGTTCAACCTTATATTATTGAGTGGCTAAATATGCAACAGTAGTAAGCCCTGCATATGAGAATTATAACATTTAACACCACATTTTCTTATGTGAAGCCTCTCATAGCAGCATTCCTACTGCTGGTGAACTTCTCATCGTTCCCTCCACCGAATGAAGCGCTCTGTGTCTGCATCCGTCCCTTTAACGAACAACGATGCACCGCGTTATTAATCACCGTTATAACCACGTTTTAAGATAAGCACGATCTTCTTAGTTAACGTCGGTAAAAACGGCCCATTTGCCGCTTCGCTTACGCACGCTAACCTCTATGGTAAATTACAGTCTGTAGGCTAGCCGGCTAGCAGGACCTTTGTTTCGTAACGTTAGTGTACAATCCCAACAACAATAAAGTAACGTTCATGATCAATACGATTTAAAAGTCAGCTGGAAACATAAAAATCGTGTTACAGTATACTTACATGTGCCATTATCCAAAACTTTTCAGAGGTCAGACGAGCAGCGATGCATTTTGGGGTAGTTGACTAGATCTAGCAAGGTCGCTGTCAGGGCTGGACTGGGACCAAAAATCGGCCCGGGCATTTTTTTAGCCGAGACCGGCCCACCATCGATGGAAAGACAATGAAGCCTATGAATGAAAACAATTTTTTTTGTGACAATGCTTGTACACTGTCGGGCATCGCCCCTCGGCTGTAATTGGTCCAGCCCAGAATCAATCATGACTAAGGGGCCGATCTACCAGTTTTGTGTACCAATAGCAGTGTTTCCCACAGGATTCTATCGTGGGGGGCTTGTGATCTTGTAGGGGGGTCCGGGGGCATGCCCCCCCGGGAGAACATTTTTAATAGATTTAATTTTAATGCATCAATTTGGTGAATTTTGAGAACCAAAATATGACATCAATTACTGACCAATTTCTTACAAACTGCTGGTACTAATACAAAATGTTGACATACTAAATGGGGTTGAGGAGTTTAAGCATTCAAGAAAAGATGAAAAGAAAAATTACTAAAACACAGTGCTGAGCCTTCCAGGGTTCCCCAATTAGTTTTCACTGAGGGCCAAATTATGTCCAGGTTGGTTGTAGTAGCAGATAGTAGTAGTAGTCATAGCCTGTGTTGAGGGACAGATAAAAATGTACGCTTGAAAGAAAATAAGTCCAATATCAACGATTTATTTATTTGAATGCCCCTGGAGAATATTTTGATCAACAACAAAAAACAACAGCACTTCAGCAAGTGGCGCACAAGAGGAAAACAATATTGTATAACAGTAGCGTTAATGGTTTTTGTTTGCAGCGTCTTGCTTTTGTCTTGTAATTTGCAGACGGTCCCTGCGCACTCGCCCGGCTGTCACTGCGCATATAGATCAATGTTCTCCGTTCAGCTCAGAGGACAGCTGATTTTTGTAAAAAATCTGTGTTTTGGTGCTTGTAGCTCGTAGTCTTTGATATTACGGTGGGAAAGAGGCATCATTTGTGTTTGAAAACGTTTCACTTCAGATGTATTGATCCCGAATCTGTGAATATATTTTCAACTTTACCGACTCTTTATTTCACCTTATGGCAGGTTATTAGTTAGTCACTGGGTCCGCACGGCCCGGATTTGCTCTTGCGGGCTGGATTTGGCCCGCGGGCCGCGAATTGGGGATGGCTGCTTTATACTATTAGTTTATTATGACTATTATTATTATTAATATAAGTGGGTGACTATTCCTCAGCCTTCCTTGGTGTTTTGGTTTTGACATACGCGCACGCACTGTCAAACTCGCTCAGCTAAGGGGGGTCGGCGGGGGGGACGCCTTGCCATGGCGACGGGGGAAAACAGAACGTTGATGAACCAAACCAGCCGCGAGGATTTCCCCTCATACATGGGCCGAGGGCCGTCAACATGACATCGTGGGCCGCCGGTCAGTTTTTTTTTTTTTTTTTGAAAATAAAACAAAAAAAAACGGGGGAGGCCATCGGCCCTCGAGGGAACTCGGCCCACCGGGAAAATGCCCGAAATGCCAGATTGCCAGTCCAGCCCTGGTCGCTGTATACTCAGAAATTCCTGCCAATGCAGTATACATCCGGGCATTTCTCGTGTACACAAATTCACGTACTATTGTATGTAGACGCACTACGTACTCAAATATACGTGACGTTTTAGTACGAGTAGGACGTGTGTATGGCATTTCGAACACAGCCTGCTGGGGGATTATAGTGGCACACTGAGCCTCTCCCTCTCTCTCTCTCTCTCTCTCTCTCTCTCTCTCTCTCTCTCTCTCTCTCTCTATGTATGTTCCCCCGGAGTCCCTGTGCTTTCTTGCCTAGCAGGTCTCCCTGGACCGTGGTGGAACCTGATCCGGACTGCACCGATGCTGTGGTCTTGTTTTACTCTTACCGCCAGTATTTTTAATTAAAGTAATTGACTAAAATCGGCATCTCTACTGTAGATCATTGATGATGTTCCCATTGTGCCCAGTAGGGGTCGCACCATCTCTGTATATTCTGCGAGTGTTCAGGTTATCGGTGCTCAGTTAGTTATGCCTGCTAGGCTGTACGTAAGGCTCCCACTCCATGCTCTCTGAGTTATAATAAAACCACACTCTTTGGAAATAATGTGTGATCATTGAACTCACACACATACACACGAAAGCATCTACATGGTGTCAGAAGACAGCAGCGACAAACTTTTCGCCTTTGAGTACCTTGTTGGACTTTTTTTTGAAGACATGCACAGTCTAACTTCTTCTAAAGCCGGACCACGTAGAAGAGATAGTATGTAGTCGCACTGTTCTGCTGGTGTCTGCTCTCTGGACCTTAAAACCCGTTCAACCTCTTCAATTAAGTCTTCCACAGATCTCGCATCTGCACCACCCTCCCCACTAAATGCTTGGATGTGACGTTCTCGTGGGACATAGATGTATGAACGTGTGGGTGCAAGGTTACTATTTTCCCTCTGAGCCCTTGTTTGGTCATTTAACCTGGTAAGCTCATCTTTAAATCTAGTGAGCTCTTGCAATCGACTCTGCATTTCTTCTGTAGCATCACTACTTGTGCCCGCAACCGGGTTTGACTGGTCATTTGTATACCCAACAGCACCATCATCATCGGACTCACTTGACATGATGAAATGTTAACTTTTAAACAGTTCAGTAGGAATGCGAAACACTCAAGTCCAAAATATGGGTTAAGGATACTGTGAAGACAGTCTTTCACTTGGAGCCCGGGCTGAATGTTGCTCTTTGCCACTGAAGTTTGTGTTGGAGATCCTCTGCATTGACAATTTGGTACAGATGAGTCGTCTCCACTAGGGATCAGCAGCACACCTTGGAGCACCTCAGGACGTCTCTCGCTGCTCAACACCTCCCCCGCAGGCTGGCCTCACTGACTCAAACACCAGTGGATCGGATATCTTCAAATTCTGTGTATGTAACTGTAAGGGAATTTCAAAATTATAAATGTTCTAGCTACACCCCACTCCTGGTACCAAAATTATGTAGCCCGTGGAATTTGATGCCACACAGGACACAATTACTTCTGGGGTTTTTGTAGCCTTAGTTTTATTTGTTGAACACCATTTTCCACATCTTGACAGAGGGTGTTGTTTAAAATAAAATACAATAAAATGTGGTAAAATAAAGTACAATAAAATGTGATAAAATACGACAGTGGCCACGACTGCAAATGAAGGACGCAATCAGTTACAGGGCGTACCCACCAAACGCGATGAAACTTCATCGCGCGACAAGATTACATGTAAAGTCAATGCAAAGACGCGATTAGACGCTTCATCGCGCCGGGCGACGCGATGGACGCGATGGACGCGAAAAATCGCTTCATCGCTTCATCGCGCCATCGCTTCATCGCGCCATCGCGCCATCGCTCGAGTTGAAATAATTGAACTTTTGCGGCGAATTCGCGTGAAGACGCGCCGCGACAGCCTATCAGCGTTGAGATCGTCACCGACGTGCTGACGTACGGACGTCCTGGTGTTCCCTCGCTTTTTGCCGGCTTGCCGCTCCAGTGAAGAAGATGGAGGAGACACTGATAGTCGCCGTGACCGCTCACCCAGAGCTATATGATAGTTCCTGTCCCCTCTACAGGGACAGGAACAAAAAGGACCGGGCCTGGGTGAGCGTGAGCGAGGCGTGTGGGATACCTGGTAAGTTCTGTATCTGTCTGTTACTTGATTGCTTGTTAACTTGATCTGTTGACGTTTGCACTAGCGTAGCCCCAGTTAGCATAGCTGGCTTTACCGGCATACTTGTCTGGTTCATGGTTCAACAGTTAAGTTAATTTAATTAATTAACGTTTAACGTGTGGTTTTTCAGTTGAAACATGTCGGAGGAAGTGGAAGAGTCTCAGGGACACGTATATGAGGGAAAGGAGGAAGGTGCCGAGGAGTGGGGCAGCAGCAGGGACAGGGAAAAGGTGGAGGTATCTCGGGGTCCTGTCTTTCCTCGACCCCTTCATCACCCCGAGACAGACAAGTGGGAACATGGGGGAGGGGGTCGAGGAAGATGGGACCCCAGAGCAGAGTAGGGAGTTGGTGGAGGACGAGGGAGAGACAGCAGGCCTGTCACAGAGAGGTTTGTTGAAAAATGAAGATACACACATCATGTAATATATATATATTTTTGATAAGAGGATAACTGACTTGCATAGATGTCTCAGCAAATATATTTCTTTTTCACAGCCTCAACTAATCATCATTTTCAAAAGTTTTGTGGAGATTAGGTATTACTATGGCTAAACTGTATGATTTGAGTGTGTTTGTACAATGCTTTTTGACACTGAAATGACCGAGACAGTGAATACACCGTATGTACAAACAAAAGTAAATACAAAACTAATACATTCTTGTCAATAATACAGAAGAAGAATATCACGAGGACGAGGACGAGGCTGAGGAGGAACCTGCTGTCTCTCCCCCGGCTCCCCCGGCTCCTGGTTCTCCACCTGCTGCTGTCCCTGTTGCTGCCCCTGCTCCTTCAGTGGCGAGACCACAGATTGGTATGTACATGACAAATGTTGGCATGTATTTTTTTTTATGGTACAAGTATAGTCTTTGCATGTTCTTTCACTATGACAAGACAATGTTGTGATTGCCTTTCATGTTTGACTTGAGTTTTTATCTGTTGCCTGATCATTGCCTGACACACGCATGCGCACATACACACACACACACACACACACACATTTATTGGATGCAGTATAATATAATATGGTGTTTCTATGATATACAGGGAGGAAGAAAACGCAGAAGAGGGCGAGGGAGGATGAGGAGAGCAGGCATCGCCAAATTCAGACCCTGCTCCTAGAGGCCCTGCGGGCCCAGCCACCTCAGCCTGCTCCCCCTGCACCCCAACCTCCCCGCACCGAGGATCAATTATTCCTCGATAGCCTGGCTCCTTCCCTGGAGAGATTGGAGCCCCAAGTCAAGGCCTACGTTAAATTCCAAATTCATAAACTAATTTATGAGGCTAGCACAGTTGTGCTCAATTTGGACAGTGCCGAGTAGCTTATTAGCTAATGGGCAACAATGTCTGCAGGGAACGACCAGGCTATCGAGGAATATTGACCTCAAATATGTGTCCCTGAGGCTCTTCCTTTTTTGTTTTTTTTTGTGTTAAATTATTAATTATATTTTTTTTATATTGTTTTTTTATTATATTTTTTTTTATATATATATAAAAATGTAAATATTTGTAAATAAATTTGTTTTCTTAAAAGCGAATTACCTTTGCTGTCTTTCATCTTCTCTCACCAGACAATTATCATCAGACTTCAGATATGTATGTGTATATATTTGTTGCACACCTTCCACATTTTATACTGTAAATTTAGCTTCCAGCTCTGCAGAGCTTATTAAGATAAAGTAAACAAAAGAATGTAATTTGAAGGGATTTTTCATATTAACATTAAATGTTTAAATATACAGTTAAGACAGCAAGAAATTATGATTTGATGAGGAATCCACTGCCTCACTATCAACAATCAGTAGTGTTTTCCAAAACTCTTTTTCAGGGAACTCACTTGAAAGACAAACCATCATAACCTAGTTCACAATTTGAAGGGTGAATTTGTGTGTTTATGAAAATTCCTGACCGGTTAAAAGTCCAAAACTGCAGGAGGTCAGCCGTTCAACCTGGATCTGTCTTTGGTAAGATGCTGGAAACATCGAAGTTAGAAAGCAAAGAAAGTATTTCTTAATCTGTGCAATAGTACAGTTTAATGTGAGTTTTCGGTCTACACAGAGGTCACTAATCAATAATCAGGCAGATGCAGAAGCTGCAGGACAATTTTTTATTGATACATGTGCAAAGGGTTCCTGGATGAAGGAGGGGAGTGCTGGAGATGGCGAGTGGATCTGGTAGATAGAGATGAGTGGCTGCGAATGATTGTGGGACAAACTTCAGAGGCATCCTGCCCACTGCTGCTGTGCAGGAGACTGGGGTAAGGAGGGTTGCGATGTTTCTGCAATGACAACTGACATCAGAGAACGAAGCAGAATTAAGTTTTGACAGCCACAATGTAATTGGTTGAAAGATAACTTTGTCGCAAATTAATAAGGTATCTCATTGTTTTTATTCAACTCATCATAAAATAATATACACATTTAAATACTTCTATAGCTATTATAACATAATCTATAATACATCTACTTTAAATGCACTGGATATAGTGCATAAAGTATACTGTGCTTATATACATGCATTCATTTCATTTTATTTGTGTCAGTATAGTGATACTGCAGGACATATGCTCTTTAGTATGTGTGGGTGGCTCTTAAAAGAGCCGTTGGAGGAGTGCTCGTGCACTACATGTCAGCCTGCCACTGGACTGCTCCCTCTGCGGAGAAGTAGGCCGCAAAGGTCTCCCGCACCGTGATGGCCTCTCGTCCAGAGTTGTTGGCTGCAACTCTGCCCAGACCTGGCAGCGGCTCCATGTCACCACCTGGGACGATGCTCCTCACCGCAGGCGTAGGGGTCGTCTTCCGCAGGAAGTTGTGGAGCACACATGTTGCCTTGACGCACCTCTCGGCAACATCTGGCTGGACCTCCAGAGCACGCCGGTACAGCCGCCACTGAGATGCCAGGATCCCGAAGGCACACTCAACCACCAGCCGTGCCCGGGACAGGCGGTAATTGAACACCCGTCGGTCTCTGGCAAGGGTGCGCCCAGGGAACGGCCTCATGAGGTTCCTCCGGAGCGGAAAAGCCTCATCAGCCACAAAGACGTGTGGCTGGGGTCCCCTGTGGTCAGCTCCGGGCAGCAGACGGTCAGCAGGCAGCTGGAGGGTGCCAGAACGAAGGGCCTGACCAAAGGCAGAGTTGGCCAGGATGCCACCGTCGCTGGTCCTCCCGTAGCCCCCGACATCTATCACCCGGAAGCAGTAGCTGGCATCCACCACAGCCAAGAGGACGATAGAAAATGTCCCCTTGTAGTTAAAAAACTGGGAGCCAGAGTTGTCAGGGGCCTGAATCCTGACGTGCTTCCCATCCACAGCACCGCAGCAGAGAGGAAAGTTCCACCGCTCCTCAAACCCCTCTGCGATGGACCTCCACTCCTCCGTGGTGGGCACAGCCATGAACTCCCCCACAAGGCAGTCCCAAATGGCGGAGACCACATCTGGCACGATCCTGGACACACTGGAGACGCCAACGCGGAAGCTGTTGGCGATCGTCCGGTAGGAATCACCAGTGGCCAGGAATCTGCAGCATAGAAAACATTCAATTTAATCTGTGCCCTACAGTGTTGCACAATGATAGATTGCCACAATATTTATATATTATATTATATTATATATTGCCCATAATCAAAGTTGGGGGGCGCACGCACGCACGCGCGCACACACACACACACACACATACATACATATCAATCCCAGCTCTTTCACACACAGAGATCTTTTTTTTTAGCGATTGTTTATCACTGGGGCTTATGGCCGGCTATGAAGCACCAGTTCTGGGCAGAGCAGCAGCTAAACCTCCCGGTCCTGTACCGGTCGGAGTCTTGCTAACTACAGTGAATATTGATTGATTTTGACAAACCGATAAACTTAAACTCTCTCTATCACTGGGTAACAACGAGCTTATGGCCGGCTATGAAGCACCAGTTCTGGGCAGAGCAGCAGCTAAACCTCCCGGTCCTGTACCGGTCGGAGTCTTGCTAACTACAGTGAATATTGATTGATTGAATTTGACAAACCGATAAACTTAAACTCATCGGAGACAGATGGAAAGGCGCTCCGCAGCTGGAATGGAGCGCCGATAGTTGGTATCCAGGCGGGAGATCCTGGCACCAACCCTGGTTAGCAGGTCTTCAAACTGGGCAACAGTCAGCCTGAAGTACCGCTGGAACCGGCCGTCGTCCAGGCGCAGCTCCTGCAGGAGACGGTGGAACTCGCCGAGCTCACGCCGCCTCCGTAGGGTAGCATGCACCCAGAACCGACGTCGGCGCCTAGCCCGCAGACGAAGCTGGGAACTTCTCCAGAGTAGATACAGTGCAGCGATGGTGGTTATCTCAGCCATGATCGACGAGAGAATGAAATGGCGGAAGAAATGTTGTTGTTTGGGCGGGCTCGTCGCGCGACGCGATGCCGCGATGAGGCGTTTTTTGGCATATTGGACCGGCGTCAAAACTGGAGCGTCTAGCGCGACGCGATTTCATTTGTCGCGCGATTAAATCGCGTTCATCGCGTTTGGTGGGTACGCCCTGTTACACATACATTTCAAAATCACAAACCTCAGATAATGTCAAAATGTCACTTAATGAATTCAAAGCACTTACATCTTGAACTTTTAGTGCCAAGTGGACCTTTCACCATAGATTTCACCAGTCTTTAGTCTTTTTCTCTAAACAAAATAACTGGAGTTAAAACAGCATTGCGCACATTCAACCTCAAAATCACACCGCACGGCGTTACACTAGCTAGCATGCTTATGTCATTGAACATTAGTGCATCGGCGACTTGCGCCCAAAATCCGCAGAGATCAACAGTAAATACAATCATCGGTTACAAATATCAACAGGTACCTTTATTTAAGGGTTTTATACAGCGATATGTAACACAATTTGTTCGTTTTTTACCTTCTTCCTCACACAATGGCATCACATCACCGTCCTTCCTGGCGGAAATCTCTCCGTGGTCCACACGCAACAAAACAAAACCCATAATGCACTTTGCGCAGTAACAAATCCCCAGGCTAAATGCTGCCCTCTAGTGACCATATTTAAGAACTGACTGTGGCGAAACATTTACAGTCTCCTTCACAGTTTTAACAAATAGAAATGACACAATCAAAATAAATCAACAAATGACATATGAAATAAACTTTACATTTCTCAGGTATTTAACAACCAAAATGAAAACATGCCGGGTTTACCCCCCGGTTACATTTACGTGTAATTAATTCATCTTAATTAACGCGTTAAAGTCCCGGCCCTAATTATAATATATAACTAGTGGTGAATAGTTTAGCTAAAACATGATTATGAGAAGTGTTTGTATATGTTGTTTGTATGAAGTGAAGATGTCAGCACTGAGGGAGGAGAGGTCACTGCTGCACACTAGAAGTGTTTGTTGTCATGGATGAGGTGATGGAGCAAAGACCTGCTATTACCCCACTACACTCCATCTCCTCAGCCATGATGCCAACCACTGTGTAGTAGTTGAAGTCTATGGAAAGCCATTTGAGCATTTATTCAATATCCTTGATATTGGACTTAAGGTCCATGTACTAGTAAGCTTTTTGTCCTCACTAGTAAGACAATTTGGCGCACTAGTAGAACTACTAGGGCACACTAGTAGAACGACTGTCTTACTAGTAACGTTTTTCTACTACTAGTGCCACTTTTGGCCTACAAGTGCGCAATCAAACCTTACTAGTAAACTACTGTGCTGCACTAGTAACACTACTAGGCCCTACTAGTAGGCATGTGTCACGCACTAGTAGCCTCCTGGACCCTACTAGTAGCACCAAAATGCCCACTAGTAGCACTAGTAAGGCATTTTTGACCTCACTAGTACAACTAGTAAGTACAAAGATGTCCACTTGTAGTACTACACTCAAAAAAATAACTTTTTGGTGTTGTACAATATACTAGATTAGTTGGCATATATTCTACAGTATAATAATACGTTTCACTTTGTACTAGAATTCCTTACGTAAAAATGTATATGTTTACGTATTTTAATCATACAGTAAATTAACTATGTGGGAAAAGTAAATTTTACTACACAATTTCTCATACTGTTTACGTGTTTTATAATGACTGAACATAAATCGAAAAATGGTAAGTAAATTTTAATTAATCTAAACATGTATCCCGTTTGAAACAAACGACGCAGTTCAGAGCGACAGCGAGACGAGACGTTGACTGAGAGGAGAGGTGCTTCATGGCCGAACAAGTAAGTTATTGTCTGTCTACATTTGTGAAAATATATCGATATGTGTGTCAGAGAGAAGGACGGAGCCGTTTGCATAGCGCAATATGCGCGATTTACCAAGCCAACAGTGCTGCTGCCGGCTTTATGTTTGTGGCTAAACTTGAACATACTGAAATGAGTTTGAAACATGCTAAAGCTATATTAGCCGTCTGGTTGTTACGATACGGGACTCCCGGTAGCGAAGCGGGGTCCGGCACTTAATTCCTCCATGTCGCTGCTACAGTGCAAGTTCTCTACCGTCCCCTCACTCGTTCCACTTCTTCCCGTGGTAACCTGCCCCCCCCTTTTCTCGCTCTTTCCCTCTCGAGTTCGTCACGTCTTTTACGTATGCTTTTACGTAGTGTCATCTGTGGAGGTTTTTTTTTTTTTTAAGTAACGAGTCTGTTTTTACGATGTAAGGAGTAGATGTTAATGTTTAGTATATTGTGGGTGTATAGGCCTACTAGGCCTTTAGTGGTGAAGTCCGCCTATATTGTCATGATCAATTAGCTGTAACTCACACAAGAAAAAGTGTATTTGCACAAAAATGTAGCTTCAAAACACCTAAGTACACCTTTTCACATTTGGCACTTTATTGTATATAGTTATTGTAATAGTTGGTATTGTACAGTAAACTAACCTTTAAAAAACACTCTACCTTCCACAGGATAATGTTTTGTTTTTTAATTTAATCCAGAGGAATGCTCAACTGTTTTATTACAAATGTAACGTATGAATTTGTACTTTACATTTCTTTCACAGGAATCAAACAATAAAGCAGGGAATTCTATCATCACATGTGGAGGGTTACATAGGAAGAGTGACTGTTCATCGCAGACATATTAGTCTCACAGGCAAGTATAAATCTAAATATGCATGCTCTTATACTGCTGTTGTTATTTTACCCTACTCTTCACTATATAATCAAATATAAATATGGGACTAAATGTTTTCAATTTTGATTTAATAACACAAATTCTGTTTGTTCATTTACAGGTTGACCTTATTCATAAAGGGAGCCAGTGGACAGTTGAGGTAGGGAGAGAGGACAACAGGTTGACAGGTTTCAACTTTGTGTCAACAGGGAGAAACAGCAGGCCTGTTATGAGATGGGCATGCAAAAAGTGCAACTTTAGGACACCAAAACGTTTAGAGCTCTTAACGCATTATAGATTGAAACATCTACACACCAGTCAAGGCCAGTCGCTACCTTGTTTATACTCAGATTGTCCTTGCTCATTTAGAGGTTGTGTTCCAAGTTAAAATTAAAAGCCAAATCGAGCCTTCATTTTTGTTCATCATTATTACAGTGCTACCTTGTGTATTGCACCATTGGGCTCAGTTCCTATTGTTGATTTTTGTCCATTCAGATCAAGGCAGAATTCAGAAGAATCACGACGATTCCCCTTGAGCAGACGTTCATGTACAAGTTCGACTACTACACACCAAAACTTATCAGCTTGATGAAAGCCAGGGGTGGTGGCCTTGGGATCAAGCTGAGGCCGTTTTTGGACAGACTGAGTCAGGTGTGTTTGTTCTAAATTGTGCTTATTCACACTGTATACTGCTCCATGCAATTAGAGCACCAACTCCTACACTTTGTTGCTTCCATGTTCTTCCACACTCCATGATTCCACAAATGGGTCTTGCTTTGGACTCAAGTCACTGTTTGTTGCAGATTTATGCAGTTCATTGTGCATGAATAAGAGGTTCAGTACTGACAATATATTAATCTGTTTACAGAACCAAAACATTGAAATGAGACGTGAAGCTATTATCCGCAGCCTTATCCTTTACCTTGGTGAAAAAGTGGAGGCTCTTTTTGAAGACTGCCCGGTAAGCATGTTTTTGTTGTTTTTTATTGTAAAGTTTGTGTAATATTTCATTAGCTGTTGGTTAACAAGATTAAACAGTTCAACTGATTCACTTTGCCTTTTCTTAGTAATAAGGTTCCAAATTTTAACTCAAAAGTAAGAGAAATGAAAAAAAGATGGTGTGATGGACCAAATAGTACACTGAAATAACCACAGGAAAGAAGAGACTGTTAGGAACTGGTACAAACCTATTGTTATGACCCACCCAAATTATCTGACACACCTGTCAAAGGGAACACAACATGATTTACTCTACCTGGCGAGCAGAAGGGGGGCATGTAACATTCTTCTGGGGTTACAAAGTCACTGGGTTTCTAGGCACAGCAAATTTGTGGAATGTAGCCATCTTGTGCCATCAGGTTTCACACAATTTAATTTACTCAGTTTAATGTAAACTGAGCAGTTCTTTTATCATGGAAGTTAACATGCAATTCTTTCTCCTCTCTTCAAACAATTAAAGTAATTCTATTTTTTTAAATGCATGTATATGTAAGTAGCATTATCTAAACTCTTTTTGTACATTGTATACAGGAGGACAGCCGCAGTGATGCAACTCAACACACTATGAAGGTCATGGTTGTCCATGGCACTGATGGAGAAGATCCTGTTGATGTATCCATCCTTCTTGAAGGCAAGGAGATGTTGGCGGGATGCGGCAGCACTGCCAAAGCTTGCACACTGCTTATGGGGCTTATTTACGCCCTGAACCTTGCATACCCTCCAGCATTGCGCTACACATTTGAGGTTTTTCAAAAACTTTTTCTTGAACTGGATGGGATTAAGCTGTCTCCAAAAGTACAGAGTTTGAAGACGAAGTTGCTGTCTTAAATGCACACAGACTGGCAATGTTCACCAGCCTGTTTTCACATGGACGTTCTGCTTGCCTTATACACTGTACAAGAATTGCTGCAACTTTGTTCAGTGTTGACCAAAAAACTTACACTTGACAAAAATAGGAATGTTTATCCTGCTTGTACCCTCTTTGCTCTTTGCCTCTGAGTTCAATTGAATCCAGGCTGTTTTGTATCACGTAAGGCACCTGTTCTGTCAGTTGATTGCAGATTATTGATTAAAAAAAAGTAATGTTTTATTCTTTAAAATGCAGTGATTTAGTTTAATTTAGTGAAGTGTGATTTTCTTCACACTGAATTTTTAGTTAAGAAAAACTGCTACAGCTCCAATCATACATCATGAAGATGTCACCCTGAGGTTCAGCACCCAAAGTTGATGTGACAGTTTTGTCTGGTAGCTTGAAAATGTGTGTCTTTTGACAGTGATATGTTGTCACTAATGATACCTACCTGTGTGTTGACAAAATAAATAGGTTGAATTGCATTGTGGCTGTGATTTGTGATCTATGAAGATTAATTAACATTTATCAATAGAAGATTAACAAAATGTACATAATTATAATAAGTAATAATAACATACAATTAAGTAATTGAAAATGAAAAATGTCTAATAAAATCTACTTAGTTATTTCATTCAGATTTACTTAATAATTTCATAACATTGACGTTATTGTCTGTTCAAAAGTTAATTAGACTTTACTTAATTAGTTTAGATAAATATTATTTATGCATAAACATAATTAAGTAACATTTACTTAATATTTCCATGGATATTAAGTCTAGAATTAAGTACATTATACTTGATACTTGATAGTGAGATTTACTTAATCATGCGACAGTAAAAGTTACTTAGTTAGTGTTAGTGCAAATTGTTACGAGGATTTTATTAAGTAAATTCAACAAGTTATTTTTTTGAGTGTAGTAAGGTATATTTGACCTTACTAGTACTACTAGTAACAGCGAGAATGCCCACTAGTAGTACTATTGAGAGCCAAAATGTCCACTAGTAATACTAGTACATCTCTTTTGACATCACTAGTACTATTAGTGGACATTTTGGCTCTCACTAGTACTACTAGTGGGCATTCTCGTTATTACTAGTAGTACTAGTAAGGCCCAAATTGTCTACTAGTACTACTAGTAAGAGCCACAGCAACCACTAGTAGCACTAGTTGGGGTATTTTGGACCTTACTAATTGTAGTAGTTGGGACTGTTTTATCTCGGTTCTGTCACTAGGTGGCAGTATAGGTATGAAAGTACCATGTAATGTGTCACACGAGTTAGTGTAGCGTGTTGGTAGGCAAGTGCACGTCATGCTCCATGTACTGCCTTTACTAATGTTCAGTAAAGCCACCTAAAGTTTACTCAGCTGTCCGTCTATCCTTTCATAGCATTAGGATATTACATAATGTCAGACGACGAGGAAGCTAACGCTAACCGCAACAGAGACCGAAACATGGATATGGCTACGATGATGGTAGGAACACTCACGGCTTTCGACAATAACGCCCAAACTTGGGAGGAATACGTGGAAGTATTGGACCATTTTTTCATTGCAAATGGGATTGCAGATGTAGCAAAGAAGCGGGCAATATTGTTAAGCTCTGTTGGCAGTCGCACATACAGTTTAATAAGGAGCTTGTTAAGCCCAGTAAAACCCGGGGCTAAATCATATGACGAGTTGACGGCACTACTTTAGTCACATTATAACCCGAAGCCCAGCGAGATAGTCCAAAGATTTAAATTGTATTCGAGGACTAGAGCAGCAAATGAAACTGTGACGGAATACGTGGCGGTGCTACGAGAGCTTGCTCAACATTGCAACTACGGAGAGAAGTTGACGGAGATGCTACGCGACATGCTTGTATCGGGAATAGCAGATGATCGCATGCAGCGGAAATTGTTGGCGGAGCAGCTGCGGCCGAAAACGTTGGACAGTCCCGTGAGTAAACCTGCGTCCCAAGGGGCAGTGTACAAGGTGAAAGCAACACTTAAATGGCAAGAAAAATCAGCTTTGTTAGCATGCTATAGGTGTGGGGGTGAACATATGGCAAGAGACTGCCGTTTCCTTAATGAGAAGTGCCGTGGCTGTGGTTAAACCGGACATTTGAAAAGAATGTGCAAATCCTCGTCTCCAGACCAGCAGCAGTTTAAGGGGTTTGGGAAGCACAAGGAAAAAAGTTTCAGAAAAGATAGAAAGCAGTCTGCCCATCACATAAGGGAATCCTCTGAGGAGGTGTCAAGTGATGAAGAGGTGTTCACAATTCACCATTTTGCAAAGTCTACGATAATGAAAGTAGACCCCATCACCACCTAACTTAAATGACAAGATGGTAGAATTTGAAGTGGATACTGGCTCCAATGTGACAATTGTGTCAAAGACTGAGTATGACAAGTTATGGTCAGCAGGGGACACAAAAGAGCTGCAAAATTTTTCGATGACTCTTAAAACATATACAGATGAAAGAGTGCCTACACTTGGAGCGACAGAAGTCACCGTAAAGTACAAAGACCAAGCCAAACAGCTACCAGTGGTGGTCTTAGCAGGCACAGGGCCCAACCTGTTAGGCAGGGGATGGATCAAAGAGCTGGAAATGAACTGTGTCTTTGTGAATAAAATACAGCAGCCACAACTGACAATACAGGATGTGCTAAGGCAACATGAGGATGTTTTCAAGGATGAACTGGGAACCTGGGTAGGTCCACCAGCAAAAATATATGTCAACAAAGGCGTTGCTCCAAAATTCTATAAACCTAGGCCAGTCCCCTATGCTATGAGAAAGAAGGTGGAGATGGAGTTAGAGAGGCTCACAAAACAAGGAATTATCGAGCCAGTGAAATTCTCGGAGTGGGTAGCACCGATCGTGCCTGTGTTAAAGCCTGATAATTCGGTGCGCATCTGTGGTGACTACGAAGTCACAGTCAACCTGGTGTCGAAGCTGGAGCAGTATCCAATACCGAAATTGGAGGACTTGTTTGAGAAACTGGCAGGTGGGGAAAAGTTTAGTAAACTGGACATGAGCCATGCGTATCAACAGGTGACACTTGATGAAGCATCCAAGCCATATGTCACTATAAACACGCACTTAGGTCGGTTCCAGGTGAATCGTCTTCCATATGGGGTCTCCTCCAGTCCCGCGATTTTCCAGAGGATGATGGAGAGTCTGCTGGCGGGCATCCAAAATGTGGCTGTTTATCTGGATGACATTTTGCTCACGGGCCAGAATGACCAAGAGCACCTTACAACACTGAACCAGGTGTTGACACGGCTCCAGGAAGCGGGCCTTCGCCTAAAACGCAACAAATGTGCGTTTATGGAACAGGAAGCAGAGTTCCTTGGACATAAGGTGGACGCCTCTGGACTACATCCTCTACCACACAAGGTCAGTGCCATACAGAAAGCACCCGCACCAACCAATTTAACAGAACTGAGAGTATACTTAGGCCTGCTCAACTACTACAACAGGTTCCTGCCAAACCTGTCGACAGTGTTATCGCCATTACATGAACTGTTAAGAAAAGACACCAAATGGAAATGGGAGGCGAAACAAGAGAGAGCTTTTGAGGAGTCTAAGCGACTCATGCAGTCATCTGTTGTGTTGGTGCACTATGACAGCAAAAAGGACCTGATCCTGTCCTGCGACGCTTCACCGTATGGAGTGGGTGCGGTGTTGTCACATCGCTTGACAGATGGACAGGAGAGACCCATCAGCTTCATGTCACGGACATTGACACCGGCTGAAGCGAATTACTCACAACTGAAGCGAGATTCTCGCAAGACTTCTCTGACGGTAAGCGCTTTGCGTCATTTCCTGTTTCTCCGTGATAGTCGCTACAGGCTGTGTTTTTCTCTCTAGCCTAACTCTGTTAATTTAACGTAGTTTCCCTGTTCAGCGGCTAACTACCGCCAAGTTTAAACTAAGCACACGCTATCCCTGCTTCAGCTGACACATCGCTCACTCTCTGAGTTGCCTCGCTAAATTTGCTATTGTTTACGCGCTATCTCTGCCAGCTAGCCTAGCGGCTACGATGGCTTCTCTCTTTCCCTGTCCTCCTTCTCTTCTTTCCTGCCCGGTGTGTCTGATGTTTAGCTACTACTCTGCCTCCTTTACTGATAACGGTACATGTAATAAATGTAGTTCACTTTTTGCTTTGGAGGCGACGATGAATGATTTGGAAGCGCGGTTCCACACCAACAATCCTCCGTCGGCTGCCGCTGCAACCAGCCAGCTGACGCTAGCTGTACATGGTGCGGACCGACATAGCGTAGCAGCTAGCCGTCCCTCGGCAAACCCCGAGCAGCTGGGAGGCTGGGTGAATGTCTGAAGGAGGCATAGTTCTAAACCGAAGCCCACGGTTAACCACCATGTTCACGTGTTCAATCGATTTTCCCCACTCAGCGACACACCCGCTGAGAAGCCAACTCTGGTCATTGGTAGCTCCATAGTGAGACACGTGAAAATAGCGACACCAGCGACCATAGTCAAATGTGTCCCAGGGGCCAGAGCGGGCGACATCGAAGCTCAATTGAAACTGCTGGCTAAGGATAAACGTAAATACAGTAAGATTGTTATTCACATTCACCTAATAAAAATGAGCACTTCCGATGTAGTAAAACAAAATAAGAGAATTAAATGTGGACTCTTAAACATTAGATCTCTCTCATCCAAAGCAGTATTAGTCAACGACTTAATATCAGATAATCATATTGATTTATTCTGCCTGACTGAAACCTGGCTGCGTGATGAAGACTATGTTTGCTTAAACGAAGCTAGTCCTCCCAGCCATATTAATACTCATATCTCGAGGCTGCAGACGTGGAGGAGGAGTTGCAGCCATTTTTGATTCAAGCCTGTCAATCAATCCTAAGCCAAAACTAAACTATAACTCATTTGAGAGTCTGATTCTCAGCCTTTCGCACTCAAACTGGAAAACAATGCAGCCAATTCTGTTTGTTATTGTGTATCGTGCTCCTGGTCCATACTCTGAATTCCTATCTGAATTCTCTGAGTTGCTATCAAGTTTAGTCCTTAAATCAGATAAAGTAATCATTGTGGGGGATTTTAATGTCCATGTGGACGTTGTAAATGACAGCCTTAGTGTAGCATTTACTTCCTTAATAGATTCTATTGGCTTCAGTCAGAGTGTACATAAACCGACTCACTGTCATAGCCACACTCTCGACCTCGTCTTATCTTATGGTGTTGAAATCGAAAACTTAATAATCTTTCCTCAAAATTCTTCTTTATCTGACCATTACTTGATAACCTTTGAATTATTGTTGCTGGACTTCACTCCTCTAGGAAAAAGCTACTACTCTCGGTGTCTATCGGATAGAGCTGTAGCTAAGTTTAAGGAAGTAATTCCGCCAGTCTTGAGTTCACTTCCATGTCTTAATGAAACGGAGGACTTTTATGTTAATCTTAGTCCCTTCCAGATCGATTCTCTTATAGATGAATCTGGAAGCCTACTGCGAACGACTCTCGACTCTGTTGCTCCGCTAAAACAGAAAACTATAAAGCATAGGAAGTTAGCTCCCTGGTATAACTCCCAAACTCGTAAATTAAAACAAAAACTGCGTAAACTTGAAACCATCTGGCGCTCCACCAAACTGGAAGAATCCCGCCTAGTTTGGCAGGACTGTCTTAAAACGTATAAGAAAGCTCTCCGTAATGCCAGAGCAGCCTACTACTCATCTTTAATAGAGGAAAATAAAAACAACCCTAGATTTCTTTTCAGTACTGTAGCCAGGCTGACAAAGAGTCACAGCTCTACTGAGCCATGCATTCCTAGAGATCTTAGTAGTAACGACTTTATGAACTTTTTTAATGATAAAATTCTTGCAATCCGCGACAAAATTACTTGCATCTTGCCTTCAATTGGAACCGCGTTAACCTCAAACTCAGGAGTTTTAGAACTAGCATTAAGACCTGATATATATTTAGACTGCTTTTCTCCAATCAACCTAAACCAACTAACGTCAATGATCTCTTCTTCTAAACCTTCAACCTGTCTCCTAGACCCGATACCAACCAGGCTACTGAAAGAAGTCTTACCCTTAGTTAGCGTGTCACTATTAGATATGATCAATGTGTCTTTATTAACAGGCTATGTGCCACAGTCATTTAAAGTAGCTGTAATTAAACCTCTTCTTAAGAAGCCTACTCTAGATCCAGGGGTTTTATCAAACTACAGACCAATATCAAATCTTCCTTTTCTCTCTAAGATCCTTGAGAAAGTAGTCGCCAATCAGCTGTGTGACTTTCTCAACAATAACAGTCTACTTGAGGACTTCCAGTCAGGATTTAGAGTACATCATAGCACAAAGACAGCTCTGGTAACAATTACAAATGACCTTCTTATTGCTTCTGACAAAGGACTGGTTTCTGTACTTGTTCTGCTAGATCTTAGTGCTGCATTTGACACCATTAACCATGAGATTCTAATATGTAGACTGGAAAAATGTATTGGCATCAAAGGAAACGCATTAAGCTGGTTTAAGTCCTATTTATCCAATCGATCTCAGTTTGTGCATGTCAATGAAAAATCCTCCAGGCACACTGAAGTTAAATACGGTGTTCCGTGGTGGAACCTGATCCGGACTGCACCGATGTTGTGGTCTTGTTTGCCTCTTACCGCCTGTATTTTTAATTAAAGTAATTGACTAAAATCGGCATCTCTACTGTCACTAACTTGACTACTGTCTGGCTATGCTTTCTGGTCCAGCAGAGTCCACTGAGGTCCTGACCGATGCAGACTGCTAACTGGCCTGATGCTGGAAACACCACATTGTAGTTCCACCTGCCCGCTGTGTGACTGCTCAACTACTCCTGCTTTCTGGTCTACGGCGACGTGGTTGGGATGGATCCATCTCGGCGTGGCTGTGCCTGCTGCCATGGACTACTACTGTTGATACTATTGCTTCTGTTAATACCACTACTACTGTTAATGCTACTACTACCATACTACCAACACCAAATGCAGTTGGAACCCAAGGGCCTGGGCTGCACGAGATTTCTGCCTAAAAGCCTATTAAGGCAGTTTTTTCTCGCCACTGTCGCTGTAACGCTTGCCCCTGGGTGATGTTGGGAATTGGAAATTGTGTTGACTCTTGAAATTTTGAGCGTATTCTAGTCCTGCTCAATGTGTTAAGTGTCCTGAGATGACTTCTGTTGTGATTTGACACTATAAATAAAATTGAATTGAAAAATTGAATTGAACTAGACAAGGAAGGTCTGGCGGTGATGTTTGGCATTCAGCGCTTTCATAAATATTTATATGGAAGGAAGTTTGTCATTTGCACTGACCACAAACCATTACTGTCTCTTTTCAATGAGATGAAAGCCGTGCCTCAAATGGCATCCCCTCGTATTCAGCGTTGGGCAGTTACCTTGACAGCATACGAGTACGAGATTGTTTACAAGCCTGGGAAACACCATAGCAACGCAGATGCTCTGAGCCGACTCCCTCTGCGTCAGCAGTCCACAAAGAGAGAACAAGAGGAACGAGTGCTGATGATGGAAAATGTGACCCTCGTCTCAGCAGAGGAAATGAGAAAATGGACAAGCAGAGACCCTGTGTTGTCCAGAGTGGCAGAGTTCGTCCAGCAGGCTTGGCCGCCACATGACCCAGACCCAGCTTTCCAGCCCTACGCTGTTAGGAAAACAGAGTTAAGTGTGTACGAGGGGTGTGTACTGTGGGGCTCACGGGTTGTAGTGCCACCGCCAGGACGGGACGCATTGCTACAGCAGCTACATCACGGTCACGTTGGCATCACAAGAATGAAAGCCCTGGGCCGAAGCTACTTCTGGTGGCCAAAGCTAGATGCAGACATTGAAGCTGTAGTAAAAAGATGTGTCAAATGTCAAGAACACCCATCACCCATGGGAGTGGCCAAGCAAACCGTGGCAAAGGCTACACATTGATTATGCAGGCCCTTTTATGAGACACATGTTTTTGATCCTGATGGACGCATACTCAAAATGGATGGATGCTTACCCATTAACAGCCTCGACTTCGGCCATTACTATTGAATGTCTACGGAAGAGCTTTAGCAATCAGGGGTTACCAGAGACAATTGTGTCCGATAATGGCTCATGTTTTGTGAGTGCAGAATTTAAAGAATTCATGCAGAAAAATGGCATTGAGCACATCACCTCTGCGCCTTATCATGCTTCGTCCATTGGCTGTGCAGAGCGTGCAGTCCAGACATTCAAGTCAATGCTGAAGAAGGCAGGTGACGGGAGCATCAACACTAAGGTGTCAAGAGTGCTGTTTAGCTATCGCATCACGCCACAGTCCACCACTGGGCTGTCACCTGCAGAAATGTTACAAGGCAGGAGGTAAAGGTCAACACTGGACCAAATTCATCCAGACCTCAGAAAAAGGGTTGAACGAAAACAAAGCATTCAAAAGAAACATCATGACAACCAAGTTTCGGGAAGGATTTTCCAGGAGGGAGACACAGTGATCACAAAAAACTTCAGTCATGGACCTAAGTGGATTCCCGGGGTCATAACCAAAATCACAGGTCCTGTCTCCTATAAGGTCATGCTGGGAGATGGCAGTGTTGTGCACAGGCATGTCGAACAGATACTGGCCAGATCCGAGGAGAAGGACTGGATTGAACCAAAGATTATGGAAACCCTGGGACGGGGGACATCAGCAGCGGCTACAGTGTCGGAGCATTCCATTCCTGCAGGAAACAGCGGAGTTCCAGAGGGAAGCATGCAGGACAGTATAGAACCTGCTCCCGACAATGCCAGATCATCAGTGACTGACAGCCCACCTCCAGGCTTGCCAGTTCAGTCACAACAGCAGGCCACACCTGAACGACGGCCGCAAAGAAGTGTGGTCAAGCCAAGTTATTAAGTAAGGACTTTGAGTGTTGAATAAATTGTTTAAAAAAAAAAAAAAAAAAACTGTGATGTTGAAACTGATTGTGATTCTGTGTCATAGCTAATAGAAAAATAATTGACATTCTATTTTATGATTGTCAGTCTACTCTTAGTTCAGTGTTAATACGAGTTTAAGTTTAAGGCAAGGCAAGGCAACTTTATTCGTATAGCACATTTCATACACAAGGCAGACTCAAAGTGCTTCACATCATACAACAAAGTGAAAAAAAATAGAAGAATTAAAAGAAAATAAAGGCAAATTTAAAAATGCATTACAGAAAGAAAAGGAGAATAAAAACATATTTGCAATAATTAAAAACAGTGCAGACAATAAAAGATGTAGCAGAAAGCTATGGTGAACATAAAAGTTTTCAGTCTAGTTTTAAAAGTGGTCAGAGTTGGGGCAAGTCTTACATCTTCAGGAAGTTTATTCCAGCTATTTGTTGCATAGTGACTAAACGATGCTCTCCCGTGATTGTTGTTTACTCTGGCAATCACTAACAGATTGGTCTCAGAAGATCTTATGTAGTGGGAGCATATCAGTGATATACTTCGGTCCTAGACCATGTAGTGATTTATATGTGAGCAGGAGGATTTTGAAATCAATCCTCTGACATACAGGGAGCCAATGTAAGGATTTAAGAATTGGTGTAATGTGCTCACATTTTTTGGTCTTTGTAAGAACTCTAGCAGCAGCGATCTGAACAAGCTGTAGCTGCCTGGCAGTTTTTTTCGGAAGACCTGCAAGGAGACCATTACAGTAGTCTAGCCTACTAGTGAATGAATTAGCAACACTTTTCAATTTGTTTTACTGGCTGTACTGTGATCAAATGATCAAGTAAGGTTTGATTTAACTGTAACTTGTGCTTTATTAATCTAGAGAGGATGCCAACAGATGCAGGAAGAAGACCTCCAGAGGACCACAGCAGATTTCCAGAGGACTCCACAGAGGATAAAATATCCCAACAGATAATGAGTGAGCAACACTAGAGAGGATGCCAACAGATGCAGGAAGAAGACCTCCAGAGGACCACAGCAGATTTCCAGAAGACTCCAGAGAGGATAAAATATCCCAACAGATGATGAATGAGCAACACTTTTCAATGTGTTTTACTGGCTGTACTGTGATCAAATGATCAACTAAGGTTTGATTTAACTGTAACTTGTGCTTTATTAATCTAGAGAGGATGCCAACAGATGCAGGAAGAAGACCTCCAGAGGACCACAGCAGAGTTCCAGAGGACTCCACAGAGGATAAAATATCCCAACAGATAATGAGTGAGCAACACTAGAGAGGATGCCAACAGATGTTGGAAGAAGACCTCCAGAGGACTGCAGGGGACTCTCACCAGTAACAAGAACTCAACAACAAGGGCGGGATATTTCATGATTTTGTTCATTGGCTGCAATTTCATTTTTTTCAGTTTGTGATCAAATGCTTATAATGCTTTGAAGCCTGTAACATCTTAATGCCTTTGCCTTTTATGTTCCTGGTAGAGTGGCAAAGTATCCAGGCAGAAGAATGCAAGAGGACCCCAGCAGATTTCCAGAGGACTCCATAGAGGATAAAATATCCCAACAGATGATGAATGAGCAACACTTTTCAATGTGTTTTACTGACTGAAGTGTGATCAAATGATCAAGTAAGGTTTGATATAACTGTAACTTGTGCTTTATTAATCTAGAGAGGATGCCAACAGATGCAGGAAGAAGACCTCCAGAGGACCACAGCAGATTTCCAGAGGACTCCACAGAGGATAAAATATCCCAACAGATAATGAGTGAGCAACACGAGAGAGGGTGCCAACAGATGCAGGAAGAAGACCTCCGGAGGACCACAGCAGATTTCCAGAAGACTCCAGAGAGGATCAAATATCCCAACAGATGATGAATGAGCAACACTTTTCAATGTGTTTTACTGGCTGTGCTGTGATCAAATGATCAAGTAAGGTTTGATTTAACTGTAACTTGTGCTTTATTAATCTAGAGAGGATGCCAACAGATGCAAGAAGAAGACCTCCAGAGGACCACAGCAGATTTCCAGAAGACTCCAGATGGGATCAAATAACCCAACAGATGATGAATGAGCAACACTTTTCAATGTGTTTTACTGGCTGTGCTGTGATCAAATGATCAAGTAAGGTTTGATTTAACTGTAACTTGTGCTTTATTAATCTAGAGAGGATGCCAACAGATGCAGGAAGAAGACCTCCAGAGGACCACAGCAGATTTCCAGAGGACTCCACAGAGGATAAAATATCCCAACAGATAATGAGTGAACAACACTAGAGAGGATGCCAACAGATGCAGGAAGAAGACCTCCAGAGGACCACAGCAGATTTCCAGAGGACTCCACAGAGGATAAAATATCCCAACAGATAATGAGTGAGCAACACTTGAAAGGATGCCAACAGATGCAGGAAGAAGACCTCCAGAGGACTGCAGGGGACTCTCACCAGTAACAAGAACTCAACAACAAGGGTGGGATATTTCATTATTTTGTTAAGGCAAGGCAACTTTATTTGTATAGCACATTTCATACACAAGGCAGACTCAAAGTGCTTCACATCATACAACAAAGTGAAAATAAAGGCAAATTTAAAAATGCATTACAGAAAGAAAAGGAGAATAAAAACATATTTGCATCACTGCAACTTTATTTTTTCAGCTTGTGATCAAATGTTTACACAATGCTTTGAAACCTGTAACTTATTACTGGCGTCCTGTAGGTAAGTGGCAGTAGGCAGGTAAGTGGTTATCAAGGTTCAGAGTAAGCTTTTCTACTCATTACTTTCTACATTGTTTCATTATTGTACATTTTGTGTATTATTTGATTTTAACTGTTCATTTTCTTCTGCAGATGACAAGGAGCACAGATGTATTTTGTATGTAAAATTGTTTGATTGTTTTCTGTTAAGTTTCCTTATGTTTTTTGTGGCATTTATTGTAATTTGTGTATATTATTTGATTTTAACTATAGGATTTTTTTTCAGCAAGACAGTCAGCAGGCAGGTAAGTGGTTATCAAGGTTCAGAGTAACTTACACTACATTAGATTTTCTGGTCAATTTCCTTGGCATTTTATTGTACATTACTAGAGCGCCGTTCAAGCCTTTTATTATTTTATACAGACAGTATGGAAACAGGGAGATGACATTGCGGGGAAACTGAACCCCGGCCGGGAGTCAAACCCAGGATTGCCGCGTCGAGGACGTTGAGCCTCTGTACCACCGGCCGCCCCTTATTGTACATTGTTGTATATTTTTACAGTTTATTGTTTCTATAGCCTGGCTGTGCTTTCTTATCCAGCAGTCTCTCCAGGTTCAAGCACAGGCTTGAAGATGTGTAGCAGACAGCTGGCTACCACCAGGACCTGCAGCCTTGCTTTGGTGGAGTCTCTCCAGCTATCTCCTAACCCTACAATCAAGGTCACCGATTACTCATGTAGACTAAACTAAAGTTTACAGATCTTTCCTGATCTTGTCAAACTGGAAAGTGCTTTTCACTTCACCGGCTGGCCTTTTAAAATTTACTTGGAAAAATGTGCAAACCAGCTTGTCCAACAGGGCTTAAAGTCCCAGTAGGCAAGTCTGGCGGATCGAGGGCACTCTGTCAGATATTGAATGTTTACAACTCTCACGCTCCTCCCCCACGACCACCGAGCTCCTTCCCATCGACTCCGTGCCCTTTGAAATCCCTTAGATCATGCCACCTTTGAAACGCGGGTCCGATGTTGACTCTGGTTTTATCACGTGCCCCCTCGCAATCTTTCCTTTTTTCCTTATTTTCCACCGGTGTTTTCTTTTCCTTGTTTGTTTTGGACCTCCTCGTTTCGGTTTTTAACCGAGGAATTACAAGCTTGTTCCTACTTCCCTCCGCCTCCCCCCTGTGATAGTGGTAAGACCCGAGGGAAAAGGGGCTCTGTATGCACGAACACAGGCCTGCGTGCTGAGTGGACAGGATGACCCGGGCCTTGTTGATATTTTGCAAAACAAACAACAGGCTCTACGTGCACATAGAAGCGGGCAGAGGCGCGCTTTTTTTTCTAAAACCGGATGATTTATGTTGTTCTATCGGAGCATAGTGTCGGCTTCGGTGAATATGTTAAAAAAAAGTATCTTATGGATCTTATTTAATACCTCAAAATTATTTAATAAATTAATATCAAATGTAAAAAAACGGATATGCTGAGATGAATCTAACAGTGAATCAGATTGTCCTTGAATGAATGAATGTGTCAATTGAGAAGTGGAATAACAATTCAAACTATGAGCTGGGTTATACACTTCCTAAAAAACCACACACACACCGACAGCGTAGCTACGTATTCAAAACTACAACAAACTACTTCCAAAATGGAGTGGGAATGCATGTTTATCGCAGACATTATGGTGCTGTCGCTAGCATTGTAATAACTTAGCGACCAGCTAATTTTTAGCTAAGCTAACTAGCTCACGTTACAGCTGTAGGTTGAAAAAGATGGACATCATCTGAGGTTAGAAAAGCAACTCACAATCAAGAAGAACAGTCGTCGAAGACTAAGTGAAGTTCAACTGCCGGTTTTTACAGCCACCAAAAGGAAAATAACAAATGTTTATTCAGTTTATGTTCACCTCAGTTTTATTGTTCACCATAATGTTATCTGGATAATGACGCACCGTATCAATACGTGAAACAACTGTAATAAAGTTTAGCGCCTAGTGACGCTAGTTACCGTACTCTACCAATGGTGACCCGCAAATATTGCTGCCACCACCTTTAATTAACCCGGTCTGGTCCTGTCAAAGCACCATAGAATGCAGGCAATCTGAAGGAAATAACAATGCTCTTTATTGATTTAACAAGTCATAAAATTGATTCACGTTGGCCAACCAGCAACAAACAACTTTAAATAATCACAATAGGTCTAAATAATTAAGTAAAAGCACACGTGAATAGATAATAGGTCACAGCAGGCTACAATTCATCAAGTCATCAAGTCATCAATTCATCGATCCAACACTGCAATAATAAAAGTCAATCCCACACTTCTCCAGTAATAAATACGACTACAAGTTACTTAGAAAACAAGTCACACTTTCCATATACACACTTGATAAAAGTCAGACACTAATGAATACAAATAGCTGTGGCGGCCATAGCCGAACGCTAGTCCAACAACGCACGCACACACACAAACCCACAATCCCATATCAAGTCATTAAAAGTGGACTTCCCATTCCGGGTTCAGTGAGACCCCGTTGTAAGGACCTCACCATCAGGACTACACAATGCAGCCTACAAGGAGGCCCAGAAGCCTTCACATGCGGTCACAAGCGGGACAAAGGGGATAATACAAAACTACAACCGCCATTTTGGCTTTACTTCTCACCCAGGTGCGAAGTGCAACGTCACACAACAGGTGCCCTATTGGCTGACAACCACAGGTACCCCAGGGGGTCCCCGGGAGCAGCCGTGAGGTGTAAAACTTGGCGCCGCCTTAAGAACTTTCTCTTCCATCGCGACATGATGTTGCAACAGGAGGAGGTGAGCTCCTCCATCGCAGCACACTGCTGCAACAAAAGGCGACATTTTAACGGCTGCAGCGTTTCCTTTGTCTTAGACCACAGTCTGTTCCCCAAACTCACTGGACGAGAGACAGACTGTTTTCCCTCCTTTTTCTCGACTCGCCTTTTCCCTTTTTTATGATTACAGATCCTGAGAAGTGTGCACCCACGCCTCTAGGTTTCATTTCGGTAACAGTGTGTGTCTAACCTCAGACGCATTCACGAGCTCCGTAAGTGATCTACCATCAGCTAAAAGACCGGGGTCCCGCCGAACAAACGCCAGTTCATTCACGGGCTCCCGTGTGATGGTAATAGCTTACTGATCCTTTGTGCATTACGCGCACATTCTCTCTCTCTTTGTTCCGGCTAACACACATGTGTACACACATACACCGCCCCCACACGTATCCTCCGCCAGCTGTTTCCGTCTCTGGACGCCAAGGAAATAGCTCCATCTGGTAGCTGTACCCGGCCATCTCTCTCCCTCTCTCGCTATTCTATCTGACGTCAGCGACCCCGCCCCTTAACGCTGTGGGAAATAGCTCCATCTGGTGGCTGTACCTGGCCATCTCTCTACCTCTCTCGCTATTCTATCTGACATCAGCGGCTCCGCCCCTGAACGCTGTGAGGAATAGCTCCACCTGGTGGTCGAGTCCGGCCATCTCTATCTCTCTCTCTCTCTCTCTCTCTCTCTCTCTCTCTCTCCACACACACACACACACACGCACGCACGCACACACACACACTCCACGTGTGTCTCTTCCTTTGTTTAGCTTAGCTTTGTGTGTATGTAGCTAGTTAGGTAATGAGGCTTTGTTAAATGCAGTGTTATTGATTGTGATCATAATTACTGATTTTAATAAATCTTATTATATTATAACTAGCGGCCTCTTGTGCTTGTTGTGTATATGTCACTGGGTTATCTTTTCCCTGATCCCAGGGTGGTGCCCTATATTATATATTAAATATAATTATTAATATCAATAATAATATTGACATTAATAATTAGCTGTTAATAAACAAATCTGCTCCTGCTACATCCCAAACACCGTAGTCTCACTGAAAAGCAGGTCGCATTGTCTCTTGGTCACACGCACATTCAGGGTAGCTCGCTGGCATTGCCCTACACTGGATTCTGGCTACCTTAAAGTCTGGGTAAACCAAAATCAGTCATTTTCTTCTAAACAGGTTAAATGGGTCATAATATGTCTCCTTAATACATGTAAAAAGCCATTCAACCATATACTATGTAATTGTGGAGCTAGGCTTCTGAAACGTTTCTGTGTCTTGGATGTAATGGGCGGGTCTGAAATCACTTTGGCATTACGTATTACGTAATGTAAATGTAATGCATCGCTATTGTAGTTAGCATAAGCCCTCCCCTGCTGTATAAATGGCTGTTTCGGATTGCATGCATTTGCGCCTATGCATGCACGAGACTTGAGAGGATCCGCCGGAACTCGTCTTAAACACGTGAAGTCCCCACCACGTCAAGTCGGACACAGGTGCACTTCACGGACTTTTTTTTTTTTTTTTTTTTAATTCAAACTTTATTAATAATTATATACATAACAAAAATTGTTGAGCCAGGGGAAACTTCACAGACTTTGCACAAAGAATATGGCCTGCCCAGTGGCGCTGGCTTTTTTCGTTGCTGACGAATTCGAGCCGAGGCATTTGAACTTCCCTTATTGACGGAGGCTGAGGAATTTTCTCATGTGGAAAATACCACGTGGTAATTCTAACCAACTAGGGCGACGTTGAGGGGAGTGTCTTATGTCCGCACTTATTTGAGACCATCTGCACAGAAAACATGCGGAGGGATGTACCCTGGAGATCCAACGAGTTTTTAAAGCCATGTGACATGTCGCAAAGGGAAGTTATCACCAGCATTTCTGATGTTTTTCTCCCAGAATGCCTGGTTTTGCGAGGCAAATGCATGCGCATGCATGATTGGAAACGTGCCTATTACTTTCGCGCATTAGCTTCAGTTTTTTTCCGCTGGATAGTTTCACACAGGGCCGGACAGCTTTTATTTTGAAACCACAGGAAGTTATCTATCGGCGGAAGTCACGGGAAATTTACAGAAGAGATGACCACAGACAACACTGCGAGTTGACAGGTGAGTGACAGCTTTTAAATATTATGCTACAAGCAGAACAAGTTAAACCAATGATTGACGCGATCCAACAGTGTAAACTTGCAGTATTGATCCACTATTTTCGGTCTTAAGGCGGGTCCACACCGCACCGACTGCCCGACTCGCGTCGGTAAATGAAGTCGGGCTACTTAATATGGCGTATACGACGTGGCTTATACGACGTGGGCCGATTCGAGCGACCACACCAAGGAGACTCATGTCACGGACGCTGACTCTCTCAAAGACGCCGATTTTCGGTCCGGTGTGGACTCACCTTTAGTCGACACAGTAGGCTAAGTAGCCGAACGTATGAGGAGCGTTCGGATGGAGTCCGGCAGACAGCAGTCAGACCGGGTGACATTCAAGTAGACGAGAGAGCGACGGTAAAACTTGGGGGAGGTCGCCAAAATATATTGTGGACGGTCACGGGAACGCTAAACGTCCGACTCCCGAGATAAAACATTTTGCCGGCTGCCCTGGCGGTATCTCACCGCGAGTTGGTAACCTTTAAGGCTCATAGCGTAGCAAGTGTGTGTATGTGTGTGTGTGTGTAAACAATAAGATAATAAGTGATCATGATGAGAACAGTCTCTCTCTCATAGGCCATAGGCTTATAATGTTAGGGCTATGTATATAATCAATAAGGTCTAATCAACCTCTTTTGATTTCCCCCTACAGAGGAAAAAAAAACAAAAACAAATCAGTGACTGTCTGAAGAGTGAAAAATGTCAAAAAGAAAAAAAATTCAACAGAGTACGTTGGATTCATTTGTTTAAAAGAAAAACAGGTTGTGTGAAAATGAGGACAGAGAAGGGGAGAATGAGCAGAGGAAACAGGAGGATAGAAAGAAGTGCGGAGCTTCTGCAAAGAGTGGAGAAGAGACAGGACGGAGCAAAGAACTATGTGGAAAGACAGGAGAGACGAGAGAAGAGAGGAGAAGAGATAGGGCAGAGTGGAAAACCAAGTGGAATTGATGAACAGAGAGAATGGAGTGGAGAATCAGGAGGACCAGTTCAGTCAGAACAACAGAGGGGACCAGAAACACAGACAGGAGAACAAATAGGACCAGAAACACAGACAGGAGAACACAGACAACCAGCAGCACAGACAGGAGAGAGAGCTCAGACAGAAAAACAGAGAGAGGGTGGGAAAATCCAGAGAGGACCAGGTCATAGAGAAAATAGTCAGAATGAAACAGTTGTCTTCGATGCTCTGGATCCTGTGAACTACAAAAATAAAATGTAATCGGGGTGATCATTTTAACTTATGTTTGTGTATTTTATGTCATTTCAGAGGGCCAATGCAGAGAGAGGAGCATGTGGAGGATGACTGACTGAAACACACACACACACACACACACACACACTGCTAGCACAATAAAAACATTTTCTTTTTGCCAACAAGTGTATCAGTGTACTTATTTTTGTAAGTGACATTTTGGTATGGTTTGTGCAAAAACTGGTAAAAGGGGTGTCTTTCCTGGGACGGACCTCACTAATTTTGAAATCCTGGCTACGGCCCTGGTTTCACATACCGTAAATCCTCTAATACTGGCCTGTGTTCTATTACCGGCCGGTCTCTAACATTGGCCGGTCTCGCTGTCAGCGGTAAATAACGGCAGGTCTCTAATGGAGGCCGGGACAAGTGTCGACGGGCAGCGTTATTTCCACACTTATTTCCCATTCATTGTCAGCCGTGCAATACTTTGCGTCGTGGAGATTTTGGCTGAAGCTATATTAGAGGATTTACGGTATGTAAGAAGCCTTGCAATGCCTGCAGAGATGGTGTGCCGCTGCCTCCCGCAAGCTCTCGAAAAACATACCGTTTTTGGCCACATTCTTACATATGGCGCCTTTAAGGCTAATCATGGGAAAGCTCTGGCAGATGTAATAATTAAATTCTGGAAGAGTCCAAGACATTTGTACGTAACATCTGTCTGAGACATTCCCTGGCACATCACAACACGTGATCCCTGGAAAATAATAAGAAGAAAAAAAACTTTTGGATTCATGACTTTTGGATTACACCATGTTGTCTTGACCAAATTAGGATGAATCCTGCTCACTACACGTGTAACGGCGTTCAGATCGGTCGAACAGTTGATTTTAAAATGTGTTTAAGCCTTTGATGTCTCCCTGTTGTCCCATGCAGGCTGCAGCCCCATTTTTTTTATCTGACTCAACATGATCAACTTCTGATGATCTTTTCAGTGACATGCACCCCTCCTCACTCTCCTCCTTTGGCAGCCCACACTCCTTTCTCTTCCCCCTCCTCTCTCTGTGAGTTCACAGTTGACTGAGGTGGAAAAAGGGAATCAGGTGTCACTCCGTAATACTCCTGATATTCAAGAGTGCCGTGCGTGCGATCAAGATTTCCGCGTGGGACGCCATCTGTGAGGGCCCTTCATCACTGCTTGCAGTTTTAATTTGTCTTGTTTTCCACATTGCACAGTGGCATACAGATATAGACAAACGTTGTGTCCAACATTTGCAAATAAACTGTGTAAATAAATTCATAAAACTCAAGTGCATCGGGGCGGTCGGTGGTGCAGTGGATAAGGCAGCCGCCCCATGTATGGAGGCTCGGCCTCGGCGCGGAGATCAGGGGTTCGACTCCCGGCCCGGCGATCTCTTTCGCGCATGTCTTCCCCCTCTATCTCCCCTTTCCACACTGTCTCTCTCTACAAAAAACAATAAAAGGCTTGCATGGCACTCTAGCCAAAAAAATAATCTAAAAAAAAAAAAAAAATCAAGTTCATGTGTACATTACCTAAGCCTTTTCTGGTTAGTTTAGAGCATTCTCCACTGGGTGGAAGGGTAATTTGATCAGCATTTGGCAACAGGAAGAGCTTTACTCTCCAAACTGCAGTTGTCCGATTTTCAGGTTGTTGTGTTGTTGTGCAAATGGTTCATTGGCTCCTCCTCCAAAAAAAAGTAATTGTTATTAACTGGGCTTAATTTTGTATTATTATTATTGTTATCAGTATTGCTTGTGTAGACACACCTAATTGCAGACCAGAGGGGTATTCCACCAAACTCGCTAATTAAGGCGGCGCTTACCTGGTTAAGCCTGGTTAGAACTAACGCCAACTTCCACTTGCGGCTAAACCCATTCCATTAACGCATTTCAGCCGCGCCTTGTTGAGGCTAATTCAAGCCAGGTTAACATTGTCGTGTGTTACGCGCGTTCACGGGATATGAAGCCAGCCCAGAATCGTGAATGTCGAATCATCGAGAAAATGGCAGAAAAGACCAGAGCAAAAAATATTGATGGAACTGTACGAGGAGTACAAACCCATCATAACCAAAAAAGGGAATACTGTAGTGATAAATAAAAATCGCGAGGCTGCTTGGGCAAGAATTGCCGAGCGATTAAATACGGAAGTACCGTTAAGAGTAACATGTTCTAATATAATACTGACAAAGCTTTCACGAATGTGAGGATAGTGTAGAGGTAACGTGCAGGCTTTCCACGCGGCAGGCGACGGTTCAATTCCCAACTATGGAACTTTGAGAAATGTCTTTCTCTGGCCGGAACACTCTCTCTCTCTTTCTCTTTTTTTTTAGATAGGCCTAGTAAATGCATCTACATTGACCAACTCATTTATCTCAACAATTCAATGAACACATTCAATGAACCTGTTAATGAACTCACCTGAAAGGAATTTATGTGGCTGAAAATTGCATGCAGCAATGCCTTTGTCATTGGGATCTATAACATGCTATTAATAATAACATCTTTATGCTTATCATGTTTTTGCAAGTTATATTTGGGTTCTGGGGAAATTGTATGACATATTTATCATAGTTAAGGTGTGTTGGTCTAATTCTCTGATCTAAAGACAATTATACCCCCTATAGCCCCTTACCTGGCGTAAGTCTTCAAGGTTTGAGCCCAGTTGTCAAGAACACTCTTAAAATATGGTTCCAATTCAGGAAACATTTTCATTTCAGTCAGGCAATTACTTTGCTCCCGCTAGCAAACAACCATTTGTTTCCTCCATCTCAGATTGACACTGCCTTTCAAGTGTGGCATGAGAACGGTTTAGTATTTTTTGGTGACCTCTTTGTTGAAGGCACATTCGCTTCATTTAATATACTACAAAAAGATCACAACCTTCCCAACAATCACTTTGCTAATCACTTTGCAATTGCTAAGAAACACTTCCCATTTCCCTCCTTACCACCCATCATACTGGACCTGGACCCTACGTTGAAAAGAAGGGTGTCTAAAATCCCCCCCCCCTGTGTGACAATGCCAGACTAGCATGGGAAGAGGACCTAGGTGTTGCACTGTCTGACGAGACATGGCAATGTAGCTTAAAACGCATACATACCACCTCTTTATGCTTAAGACATGGGGCCCTAGTTTCGTGGCGCAGCGCAGGGCGGCGGAGGGTGGCGGAGCCGGTGTAACGCAAGTTTCGACCCGCGCAGCCTTGCGCACGGTCAGTTTGGCAGTTTGGTGGATCGCCTGCGCCAAGATGGGTGTGGCGGCGCAGCAGGGGGAGGCGTCACACATTCAGCTTGGCGTAGCGGAAGTTTCGTGGCAAAAAGCCTCGCCGAGACTGCGCTGAAAACCCGCCAGCTCCAACCTGGTCTACTCTCGGCGCAAGAAGCAAATAAAGTCCATTCATTCAAGGCGAATTACAGCTGGCGGAGTGGAAGTTTGGCTGACGGCGCGCAGTGCGCACACGTCACCGAGACCTCACAGGCAGGTTTTCACAGTTCCAGGCACATTTAAATGCAATAAATGATCACAACAAACACTATTTAATGCAACTAATTGAATCAACACGTGAATGTATATCTATATAGATTGTCCCGTCACATCTGACGTCAGATCAAAGGCGGATGGCACTCGTAACGGAAACTCAGCCTCTCGGACCATCTCCCTCTCTCTCTCCTGTTTTTTATAATATCGGCATTGTTATTATTATGATACGCACGCACAGCGCGTGATGCTGGGTCCAGCAGAGTATGGGCAAAAATCTGATTGCACCGTAAAAAGTGACGGATGTGGACTATGTCGACCTCACGAAAGCTCTGTCACTGCATTTCAAGCCAAAGCCTATTCTGATTGCAGAACGCTTCAGGTTTTACAAAAACAGCAACAAGATGAAACCGTCTCTGAATATATCCTTGCACTAAAAAAATTGGAATTGCAAGCACTTGTGAATTTGGACAATTTCTGAATGATGCCCTCAGAGATCAGTTTGTTTGTGGCCTCTCGGGGGAACAGTATCACAAGAGACTTCTATCGGAGAAAGACCTGACGTTCACAAAGGCCTGTGACATTGCACTTGCTTTAGAATTGGCCTACAGAGACACAAAAGAATTGAGAGAACATACTGAGAAGCCAAAAGGTGCAGTTAACAAGATGTTCAATTCTTCAAGTTACAGACGCTATTACAAGAAAGGTCAAGGTTCACGTTGCAACTGGCAGGATGATTCAAGAGACTGGAAAAGCAAGGAATCAAGATCAAGCAGTCAAAGTGTGCATTCCTGCAAGACTCAGTGGAGTACCTTGGGTACAGAATTGATGCACAGGGACTTCACCCAAAAGCAGACAAGGTAGAAGCCATAATAAATGCACCAGCTCCACAGAATGTTACAGAGTTGAGATCATTTCTGGGACTGCTCAACTATTATGGAAAGTTTGTGGCAAATCTGTCTACATTACTGCATCCGCTTCACCAGCTGCTACATGCAGACACATCGTGGAAATGGTCCCAGCAATGTGAAGAGGCATTCAAGGCCTGTGTTGGGGACCTAACCGTTAGGACTACACAATGCGGCCTACAAAAGCCTACACATGCGGCCAGGACAAAGGGACAAAGGAGATAAAAACTACAACCACCATTTTAGGGTCCCCTAAAATGGCAGCGTCACACAACTGGTGCCCTATTGGCTGACAATCTTCAGGGAACCCCGGGGGTCCCCTGGAGAGGCCTAAGCTATATAATCCGGCGCCGCCGGAAGAACTTTCTCTTTCCACCGTAACTCGCGTTACAATAGGAGGTGAACATTACGTCTGCAGCGTTTTCCTTTGTCCTAGGCCGCAGTCTTTCCCCCAAACTCGCTGGACGAGCAACAGACTGTTTTACCCCTCTTTTCCTCTACTCGTTTTATTTTTCTTTTGTTTATCATTTTGGATCCTGAGGAGACCGCCGCGACAGCGCGACTCTCCTCTCCACATCGACAAAAGTAAGAGGCTATTTGTCTGGGCAGAAGCAGAGATTCGATAGTGTAGGACATGCTTGTAATTCTTGTTAATGTGTTTTAAGTTCTGATTGCGGACCGCCGAGTCCGTTTGTTCATGTGCTGCTGTATTTGAATGCTGATCGTGTACCCACGCCGCTGGGTTGATTTCGGTAACAATGTTTTCGACTAACCTCCGCCATATTCGCGAGCTCAGAAAGCCTCTATCAGTTAAAAGACCGGTCTCGCGGAATAAACGCCAGTTCATTCACGCGCGCCCGTGTGATAGCTGCACGCCTTCTTAGCCTCAGAATATCGCTCGCGCATTCTCTCTCTCTTTGTTTGTGTCCCGCTAACACACACACACACATATACACCGCACACACGTGTCCTAAGCCAGCTGTTCCCGGCGGACGCTAAGGACATAGTACATCTGGTGGCTGCATCCGGCCATCTCTCGCTCTCTCTCTCTCTCTCTCTCGCTACTCCATCGACGTCAGTGGCTCCGCCCCTGAACGCTGTGAGGAATAGCTACATCTGGTGGCCGCACATAGCCATCCCTCTCTCTCTCTCTCGCTCTCGACACACACGCACATGCACACGCACGCACGCACACACACACATACGCACACACACACACTCCACGTGTGCCTCTCCTTCTGTTTAGCTTAGTTTTGTGTGTTAGGTAGTTAGGTAATAAGGCTTTGTTAATTGCAGTGTTATTGATTGTGATCATTATTACTGATTTTAGTCAATCTTATTATATTATAACTAGCGGTCTCTTGTGCTTGTTGTGTATATGTCACTGGATAACAGCAGGTTGTGAAGGCTAGTGCTTGAATTTCACACCTTTTTAATTGTTAGATTGTTTTTATGCTTCTATGCCAATGATCACGATGATTGGCATGTGAGTATAAAACCTTTATATTGAGACTGAATACAGTTTTAGGTTATCTTTTCCCTGATCCCAGGGTGGTGCCCCGTTTATTCATGATTATATCATGATAATATATTAAATATAATTATTAATAACGATAATCATATTGATATTAATAATTAACTGTTGATCCAAATCTGCTCCTGCTACAACCCCAACACCTGCAAACAGCATCTTCTGAACAGTAAGTGTCTTGCACACTACGATCCAGAGAGGCCACTTAGGCTTGCATGTGACGCCAGTCCATACGGTGTGTGTGCAGTAATTTCACATGTGCTAACCTCTGGTGAAGAGCAACCTATTGCTTTTGCCTCCAGGACTCTTTCATCAAGTAAGTGAAATTATGCCCAATTGAAAAAGAAGCATTGAGCATAATATTCGGCGTCAAGAAATTCCATAAGTATCTTGGAAGGAACCACTTCTGACCATACTTGGCCCTAAATCAGCTGTTCCAACTCTTGCTGCACTCCGCATGCAACGCTGGGGTTTAATCTTACTGGCATATGATCATGACATTCAGTACAGACGTTCCAGTGAACATGCAAATGCTGATGCATTGTCACGTCTTCCATGCCAGCATGACACTGATGAAAGCACTGATGACAGTGAAGTGTTCTGTATGTCACACATTGATGAGTTTCCTGTCTCAGCCAAAGACATTGCAGAAGAGACAAGACATGACCCACTCCTCTCTAAAGTCCTTGATCTGACATTGTCAGGATGGCCAAAGTTTGTGCCCAATCCAGAGTTCAAACCATTTTGCATGAGGAAGGACCAGCTCTCTACAGACCAGGGATGTGTTCTCTGGGGGTCAAGGGTCATCATACCACCGAAATTCAGGCGTCTGTTGTCAGAGATGCATGATGGACATCCAGGAATAACACGGATGAAGGCTTTAGCCCGAAGCTTCCTATGGTGGCCAGGCCTAGATGAAGAGATAGAAAACTATGTGAGTCAGTGTGCAGTTTGTGAGACCACACTGAACAGACCTGCGGCAGCGCCTCTCCATCCTTGGTCATGGGCCACAGCACCCTGGGAACTGATTCATGTGGACTTTGCTGAAATTAACAAGCAGCACTACCTGGTGGTAGTTGATGTTTATTCAAAATGGTTAGAAGTCCTGCCTACACAGCTCACAACAGCAGAGAAGACTACACATCTTCTCAGGAACCTGTTTGCATCATATGGACTGCCAAAGGTGCTCGTGTCTGACAATGGCCCTCCTTTTACATCAACAGAGTTTGAACAGTTTCTCAAGACTGGAAGCTCAGTCTGTGTCATCACATCAACGGCTTGCTTGGTTCCTGTTCACATATAGAAACACCCCTCACACAGTCACTGAACGCATCCCAGCTGAACTGTTCCTGAAAACACAACCACGCACTCGCCTGTCATTGCTGAAGCCGGACATGTCTGAAGTCGTGGTCAAACATCAGTTGCAGCAGAAGAAGGCTCATGACAAGCCGGCAAAGCCTCTCCGGATGTTTAATCTGGTTCAAGATTTCAGACATCCAAAATTTTGAAACAAAGAGGACCTCTGACCTATGATGTGCAAATAGGTCAACGTCAAGTCAAGGTGCATGTAGATCACCTTCGTGCATCTAAAGCTTCAACACCTCCAAGCAGAATGGATGACAGTGATTTCCTGGATTACTCAGCAAATTCTGAGGAACAAGCAGGAATCACAGAGCAAGAAGATGCAGCTGCTCATCCACCTCAGGAAGCTCAACCTGAGCAGCGAACAGCACCAAAAAGACTGAATCTCTAAATGTTCAAGTAGAGATAGTGAGTTATAAGTTTAGCAATTGTGTTCAGACTGCCTACTGTTAATGATTATAAGTTAGGGGTATTTTACTATAAGCTGAGCCCTTCATATAATGTTCAGAGAATGGTCATTGCAATGTGGGATGTAGTCGGGCTATCTAGGTTATCATCTAGGGGGAAGGAGTGTAGTAGTTGAAGTCATTACATTTACTACGGTAATGTGTGCATGCTGTACGAGTAAATACGGTACCTGTTGTGACCACTGGTGTGCTCTGCGCCTGAAACTAGGAAGTTCCCAAGTAAAGAATGAATAGACTTGTACTCCGTCTCCGTGTGTCATTCTTGCACTTAAAACACTACACACTGCAGCAGGGTCTCTCCTCCAGAGCAGGAGGGAAATAGACCTGCAGGCCGTAAGAGGAAACATGAGTCAACAATAATATATATTCAGATATTTATTATTTAGATTTGTACAGAACATCAGATATATTCGTAAAACATTTAATAGGAAACATTTGACTGTAAGAACTTATACCATGTGGTTTTACTGATAAACAAAAATAAAACCTCAACAATAATCATGTTCCTGCAACACAGGGATCTGGACATTTGGAGCAGACACTGCAGCTGCGAGCCTCTGAGGATGTCCCAGGACTGCTGGAGTGGCTCGTTGGCTTTGTCGCTGTCACCCCCATCACCACTGTGGAACTATGGACATGGAACCCATCTGTTCTGTTAGTAAGCAGTCTATGAGGTTCTCCTTGGAATGCCTTGAAAGACGGAGGTCCTTCCTTAAATCCCGTTACCCAAAGTAGAGGCCCAGCGGGGGAACATGAGGATTGACCTGCAGTACGGCCCTCTGGCACCAACCTGTAACAGAAAACATAAGATATTACATTCATTCTGAATGTTTTCCTATTAATTTGTTGATAAACAGCACTTATTTCTTCTTATCGTATACGTATTGCAACCTGTATATATAACATGGATTATTTGTCTAATAAATTATTCACCAATAGCCCACTACTTGTTTTTTTATCCCACCAAACTCATACATTATATTATTAAAATGACTTATATCAGCCTACATGTCTGTTGATTTTGTTTATGCATCATATGCCTGTCTATTGATGATCAAATAATAAAGGAAATAATTTAAACCAGATAAGTGATATTACTTACTTCAGAGGGAAGTCTGTGGAGTCAGATATCATCTGCATAGCAGTTATACTGAATGTCATATTTATCTAAGATGGAACTGAAGGGCAGCATGTATAATGACAATAAAAGGGGACCCAAGATGGAACCTTGGCAGACTCCACACAGCCAGACTCCCAGGAGTAATTCCAGGAGGAGTCCAGTTAGTAACAGTAGAGATGCAGATTGTAATCAATGTCTTTAATTGAAGCCTAATTGGCGGAGTTTCAGGAGCAGGTCCACACCTCAACAGCGCCAACTTCCGCATCTCTATGAATAGCCACCTGACCCTCTCCTCCGCTTCGCTCTCGTATTCTGCGCTCGCTCTCGTATCCTGCGCTCGCTCTCGTGTTCATTCACTCTCGTGTTCGGCCAGAGACGAGAGCACGCGACTTCGCCTCGAGCACAACCAAACTTTCGCATGAACAAACACCAGCTTTGGCTCACCTCGCAGCTTAACTCACCTCACCACGGATTTCGTCTCTCCATCTTCAAAGAATCCATCCATCCATCCATCCAAGACGCCAAAAGACGTTCCATCGATCGGACAATAAAGCAAACTTCACACTTGTGGCCGCTCGTTCCGTCAACACCAGGTCGCTTCCGGGTGACGTCATCACACACACCTGTACAGGCCATGACGTCGACGCTCTTCTTAAAGGGACAGTACTGGTACAAATCGCTTTCACTGTGTTCACTTTAGACTCGTACTTTTCACCGAACCCATATAAATCACCGGTCGTGCTCATTAGCACAGTGTGACTTTTCAAACTGTTGCGTGGCACCGGCCCGCCCGCGGCCCGTTTTGCACTAGTTTCACATTCATTCAATTTAATCGTATATTATTTCATATGTGTCTGCATCGTATTATATCATTTGAAAGCTGTGAGTCTCGTGAATCGAACGAAACAAGCCGTTTTAGGCTCACGGAAACGCATCAAAAGCAAACACAGCGTGCGCGCAAAAAATAAATAAATAAATAAAATAATAATAAAAATAAATAAAATAAAATAAAATAAAAACCCGAATGCCTGAAGGACAACACTCAAACACGATTCATATTACATTTCCCTAAGTCCACGTCAGAGACAACTGACCAGTAAGACTCGGTTGCGTGAAAGTTTAACTTCCGTACGGGGCAGTCCCAGCCCAAGAAGATAAAATGTATCCAGCACCAGGAAACGAGGTTCGTTCCGACCGAGATCTTGCGGGAGCCCTGCCATTCCGAGCCCAGGCCCGCCATACTTTACTGCGGCCTGAACAAATTCTATATTCATGAACTGAGGATTTCTTCGGTTTATCCTTGGGCTTCCAACAAAAGAACCGGGTGCTAATAGTACCATCAAACACAGCCCTAAGTAAACAAGTGCAGTAGCAAAAGCAGGGACAGAGATCCTCTGCCAGATCAAACAACTCCGGAGTTTCCGCCACCACTTCTCGTCATCTCTACAATCCAGAGGGAGCGCCCAGACGGATTCCAGGACCCTCCAACTTCCATCAGGATTGTCATCATCAGCAAAAGCAACCTACAACCCCAAGGGCAAACGCCACAGCGCCCACCGCCATCCAGTTCCAGCCGTCACCGCAGCTAACCTTCGCGGGGGCTCCTGGCACCGGGATGCCAGCGCCCCCCCCCCCTCGCCGCTTTTCCAACAACCACAGCAGCCCGTTTCAGCCGGGGCTCCTGGCACCGGGATGCCAGCACCCCCCCGCCGTTTTTTCCAACAACCACAGCAACTCGTTTCAGCCGGGGCTCCTCGCACCAGGATGCCAGCGCCCCCCCGCCGTTTTTTCCAACAACCATAGCAACTCGTTTCAGCCGGGGCTCCTGGCACTGAGACGCCAGCGCCCCCCCCCCCACCCTGCCACCTTCCAACAACAACAGCAGCCCGTTCACCTGGGGCTCCTGGCACCGGGATGCCAGCGCCCCCCCGCCGTTTTTCCAACAACCACAGCAACTCCTTTCAGCCGGTCCCCCTGGCACCGGGACGCCAGACCCGCCCCGCCGCGTCTTCCAACAACCACAACAACTCGCTTCAGTCGGGGCTCCTGGCACCAGGCCACCAGCGCCCCTCGCCGCTTTCCAATAACCACAGTAGCTCGCTTCAGCCCGGGCTCCGGGCACCGAGATGCCAGTGCCGGGATGCACTAACTACATCGACGTAGCACTCCCTATCTCGCCTTCCCTCCATCAACCACCCGCAGACAGATTTATTGAAGGATACGAGGGTGCCCCCACTCTAAAGTGAGAGCACCCACACGTTCCAGATAGCTTATTCCTACAGAGTTCGCTTGCGCCTTCTCCCTTTACAGAGACGCTCTCTGTGCCAAACTCCCCACGCAACGCAATGAACTGGACGATTACTTGTCCACCATTCTTAATCTGGCCCTCCGCTTTGGCAGCATAGTTTCTATCAATACCACACATACTTCGCCTCCAAAGTTGCAGCCCGCCTCAGCCAGTTTAACGAGGCCACCTACTGGGGCGCTCTCGAGAACGAGATTTACTGCCGCATCTTCGCCGCCCGTGCAGCCCTCACATGCTCCCTTCGCGGTGCCCCATCTCACCCAGCCTCTTCTCGCTAAAGAAGTTAAGGAAGGCTCCATGTCTTCCATCCTCCATTCCCTAACTCTGCATCAGCATCGGTATCGCATCAGTATCGCAACCAGGAAATACTCCGGCACGAAACGCACCATTATCGATCTTTTAGCACCCCATGGCAGTACCATTCCCAGCACCAATAGCTTGATCCCGAGCGAATAATTTTCTCTCCACTACGCCACCATCAACCTTGCCATCGCCTTAATAAACCCACTGGTAAAGGGTCGCGGCTCTCAAAAAACCAACATCACTACGCCACCATCAACCTTGCCATCGCCCTTATTAAACTCGCTGGCTCTCAAAAAACCAACATCACCAGCGCCTTCCAAGTCCTCCTATCTACCCCGAATTCTGGCGTTCTTCGGTGTCCGCTGACGTGTTGCATATTACTTTGCCGTCAGGCTCACCTTCGGCTGCAAGCAGCCCCAAACTCTTCGACCACTTGTCTAAAGCCCTCTGTTGGATCCTGTCCAACAACCAGGATTCCATACGTCGTCCATCCTTCGGGCGATCTTCCATCATTCCCCCCCCGTCATCACACCCGCCTCTGGCCTGGCCACTCCGACTTCAGTCTTCTCCGACCTCGGAGTTACATCATCCGCAGAGAAAACAGAGGGCCCCTCCTCGCCAAACTCTGTCTGTGGCTCAACCTTCTCACTAATCGGAACGGAATCACTTTCTTCTACGACGACCAACGGACTCACCCACATGACATCCATCTGTACATTGACGCTTCTCCTTCAGTCATTTTTGGGGGCTTCTACAACGGAAGATGGTTCGAAGCAGTATGGCCCCCAGAGCTTGCAAACGAATGCCAGGTCGCTTCCCCGTGCTCTTGAGATCTACCCTATATTAGTCGCCGCCATCTTGCGGGGACACAAATGGTCCTGCAAGTCCATCCACATATACTCAGATAACCTTGCAGTCGTAGACATAATTAACAAGGACGCTCCAACTCCCCATCCATCATGCAATTCATACAGAGCCTCATCCGGCACTCCGTTACACATCAATATGTTCTCCACGCAGCTCACGTTCCCAGTCAAACAAACACTATCGCTGACTCTCTTTCCTGCTTCCCATTGCAGAAGTTCCGAAGCTTGGCACCTCACGCCGATACCTTCCCAAAGCCATTCCTCCATATCAACCTCAACCCCCTCGTCCTACTTGACAACTCGGAAAAGCTTCCACCTCTTCCACGACCAATACAACGCAACCTTTCCGTCGTTCGATCTTATCACCTTGACTCTTTCATCACTTACGCCCATTCCATCAGGGCAATCCAAACACACACCATCAAAGCGTACCTTAGCGGTACCAGCTTCTTCTCCAAGCTAATAACCGGCAGTTCGGGCCTGGCCACCAGCCATCCCCAGATAACTTTCCTCATTAAAGGACTCCCACGCCAAGAGCCAGCCACAAACCCTCGTCGTCTTCCTCTTACTGTCGACTTGCAGTCCACCTGCCTCCGCACGATCCGTTCCAGGTACGGCACTCCTCAAGTCGCCCAACCATGCGGAAGCCATGTTCTTGCTCACCTCGTTGGTTTCCTCAGATGCTCCGCATTCACCTCCTCAACCATTCGCTTCGACTCAAGCCGTCATGCTGGCATTTCCGACTCGTCTCGCTTTTCAGACGACATCATGGTGCTCCACTTACAGCTAACCAAAACCAATCAATTCGGTCTGCCCACGCCGTCTTCTTCTTCAAGATTCAATCACCACTGAATCCCTTCGAAAACCTCGCTAACTTTCGCAATTCCGCAAATCTCAGTGCACAACATGACAGATCCCTTCTTCATTTCCGAGGCTGGCCAAGTGGCTACACGATTCTAGTCCCAAGTGGCGCCACGATTCTAGTCCCACCATCACTTTCGCGTCATGCTCCCATTGTCTGGTATTTGGCCCGGAACTACTCCGGGCACTCCTTCAGAATCGGAGCGGCCACTTCGGCCTCCCGTAGTGGCATCCCAGAACACTTCATACGTCCCGTGGGCCGCCGGTCCTCCCAAACGTACAACCGCTACATCCGTTCAGATCTCAAAGATCTCAAATCCGTTCAATCTCTTCTTAAGTAATTTGAGTTTTTGGGGGTCCAATTGCCCGGGAGCGGCTGCGGATTCTCTACAAGAATCCCCACAACGCACTCAAACGCTCAAGAACCAAAATCTTCGACACTTCATTCTCTTTGTCAATAATAATAAATCCTTAAACGCATCTCGTTGACGGTGTGGTCCTTGCTAGTGAATCAATAGTGAGCCACCTTTAAAATACTAGCAGTAGGAGTCAAACAAGACCACAGTGTTCGTCAGGATCAGGTTCCACCACAGTACAGGGAGACCTGCAGGATGAGAAAGCACAGGGACTCTGGTGAAAATACATAGAGAGAGTTGATGTTCAGTGTGTCATTATACTGTAAATCCCCCAGCAGTCTAGGCGTACAGCAGCATAACTAACTCAGAGCTGGTTCTAGACAAACCTAAGCCAGCCCTAACGATAAGCATTGTCAAAGAGGAAGGTTTTAAGCCTACTCTTAAATGTAGGAAATGTCTGCCTCCCCAACCAGAACCGGAAGATGGTTCCACAGAAGGGGAGCTTTGGCAATTTATATTGTTTTATCACCCAAGACTTTTAAATAATGTAATAACATGAATTATATAAAACAAACAACTTCTAAACCTGTTGTTTCAATCGTCCATAACAGAAAATCCTAAAATATTAGTTTAGTCGAACAGGAAGTTCATCAATCTGAGATCCAACTCTACCCACGTATACATGACCATAGGATATGACAGTGTTGATTTACATTTGTGTTTATGTTTACAAAACATGAAATATTTCCTACTCGGTCAACACATTTTCATGCCCAAATAACACTGTCCTGTGTTTGGACTATCACAACTTTTCTGTGTTAAGGTTTTAATATGGTCAGAATTTTTATTATTATTATTTACATAGCGCCTTTGAAAAGCAGAGTTACAAGGTCCTCTCTAACTGTCCTCATAATAATAAAGCAGATATGGCTTTTAGGGAAAAAGTGTTTATTAATGTGTGAGCTGCAGCAGGATGCTGGCTTCTCCTCCCAAACATCCATCATCACCATGATGCTGCTTAAAGCTGCAGTCGCAAGTCCGGCGGACCGAGGGATTTTGAATGTTCACAACTCTCACACTCCTCCCCCACGACCACCGAGTTCCCTCCCCTCGACTCCGTGCCCGTCATTGCATGTGTAGCAGATTTCTGTAAATGCGCCCGTCACTTCAGCGTCTCTTTTTTTCCTTCTTTTCTACAGGTATCTTTTCTTTGGTTGTTTTGGACCTCCTAGCTTCGTTTTTTGACCGAGGAATCGGAAGCTTGCTAGTGTTGCTACTTCCCCCGGCCATCATGCTACAAACAATTCAACGCAATGCGTGTGCCTGTGATATTGTAACGAGCCTGAGGGGGGAGGGGCTCTGTGTGTGCACGAACACAGCCCTGCGTGCTGAGTGGACAGGATGATCTGGGCGCTATAGGTTTTTTGCAAAACAAACAACAGTCTCTACGTGCACATAGAGGCGCGTTATTTTCTTAATCCGGATGATTTATGTTGTTCTATCGGAGCATAGTGATGGCTTCTGTTCGGTTCTTTTAAGATTCTCCCCACCGAACCAGGAGAGGACGCGTTTTAACTCATGGTTTTTTATTTACTTTGTTTGATTTTCTTCATACAGTTGTTTTAGTCCACAAATAACAGGTTATAAACCTGTAGAATAGAAAGGCTACGGTGAAAACAACAATATTGATAGCCACATACATAATATACAAATATAAATTACAATATAGTCAGTATTTAGTGTTATAATAATATAGTATATATATATTATATAGTATAGTATAATATAATTAGTGTTTACTGAATGTGCAACAATTGCAGAAATGCAACAGTTCCCAACACAAGCAACATTGCACATTAAACATACATTAAACATTGCACTGCCACACACAAGCCACATTGCATTACCACAAATTAGCCAAGTCAATTACTTAAACCAAATGTAAATCAATGTCAATGCTACACATTAAACCAATAGCCCAATCCACAAAAGTGCTCTCAGTATGTTGGCCTATAGTGCAAAACAGTAAGTGTAGTTTTAAGTAGCAATGCTGAGCATAGCAAACCATTACCTATTAAAAGCGATAAACTACATTACCCAGTCTTCACCGCAACCAGGAAGTATACTCGTGTGACAGTGAAGACGCTAGAACTTCAAACATTTACAGGGATATAGCTTCGGATACTATCAAACAGACAACGTTAAACATCAGACCGCAAAAACAGTGTTTTATCAGCGTGACCAAAGTAACCAATAACCAAGTTGTCAAGCATACCAACCGCGCACATACACAGCGGCAGCACAACGGTAGCGTAAACAGGCAAACAAACTTAAACCACGGCTCAATGGACAGAAACGAAAAGTTACAGTTGTAACTACGGTTCTAAGAGTCCCGGATGACCGCCAGAGGCGGTGCTTTAAGCACTGGATAACTCCGCCCGTGGCAGCGCATGTCGAGTACGAATAACAACGTCACCTGTGACTCCTGCATGACCCCCGGGAGGCTGTATCTTCCGGTGTCAGCAGGCAATCGGCTCCCAAAATCTTCTCGCGAACGCGCAAGGATTCTGAGTGACAGAGCGCTCTGGCGGTCATCCGGGACTCATAGAACCGTAGTTACAACTGTAACTTTTCGTTCTATTTCGTCCCTACTGACCGCCAGAGGCGGTGCTTTAAGCACTGGATGACATATACCAACAGTGTCATGAAGAATCACCTAACCCACCTTATGATGAGAGTTCAAGACCCAGGGCAAAGGACCACGGCCAACGGGTGGGGAGCAGCAACATTAAGCCGGTAAAACCGATGGAACGTACCCGGCGACGACCAAGAGGCTGCAGCACAGATGTCACCCAGGGGTACGCCTCTCAGGGCAGCCCAGGACGTGGAGACACCCTGCGTTGAGTGGCATCTGACCCCTGTCGGCAATGTTAGACCATTGACCCTGTAAGCACAAGAGATGGTGTCCACAATCCAATGAGAAATACGCTGTTTGGAGAGGGTACAACCCCTGTTACGACCCCCATAGCAAACAAACAACTGGTCTGACTGCCACAGATGTGCAAAGGCACTGATATAGGCAACCAGGGCCCGCACAGGACACAAAGCACGCAACTCATCATCAGCCGCTGGGGGATCAAACCGCGCCAGGTGAATAGGGCGGTGGACATGGCCACAGGGCAGGGTCTTCGGCAGAAATGTAACATTAGGCCATAGGGTCACCCCTGAACCATCAGGCCCCCAATGCAGGCAGGGCTCGCTGACAGACAAAGCATGTAACTCCCCCACCTGTTTCGCTCAGGTCATGGCCAGAAGAAAGGCTGTCTTCAACGACAGCCACTTGAGGTCAGCCTGGGCGATAGGTTCAAAAGGTGAAGAAGACAGGGCCTTCAGCACCAGGGAGAGGGCCGCAGCCTCAATGCCCCCCTTAAAAATAGAGACACCAGCCTCTGGCACCCTACAGTAGCATTGTCTATCAAGTCATGCTGCCATGAAATGGCTGCCACATACACCTTCAAAGTGGAAGGTGCACGGCCGTCGTCCAGGAGAGACTGAAGAAAGTCCAGAACGGTGGCCACCGGACAAGAAGTGGGGTCGTCCCCCCTGTCAGCGCACCAGGCAGAGAACCTCCTCCACTTGCTCTCATACTGGAGACGGGTGGACGATGCACAAGCATGCGAGATCCCAAAGCTGGAGACGGCAGAGGTTGGGGTGCCAAAACCGCCCCCCTAGCTGTGACAGGAGATCTTTCCTCCCTGGGAGATGCCATGGCGAGCTGAAGCAGAGCTGCCGCAGCAGTGGAAACCAGGGCCTTCCTGGCCAGAAGGGGCTATCAGGAGGAGGCGGTGGCCCCGATGAACGACCCGCTGCAGCATCGGGAGGATCAGAGGCAGCGGTGGGAAGGCATACAGGAACATGCTGGGCCACTCGTGCCCCAAGGCATCCTGTCTCAGAGGACTGTCCTCCTCCATCCAGGAAAACCATAGGGGACAATGGGTTGACTCCCTGGAGGCAAAGAGATCTCCCTCTGCCCTGCCGAAAACGCCCAAGATCAGCTCGACAACCTCTGGGTGAAGCCTCCACTCCCCCGGTGGAGGCTTCTGCCGAGAAAGGAAATCTGCCACCTGATTCTGGTCCCCCGGGAGCCACATTGCTCGCAAGCTCAACAGACAGGGAGCGGCCCATGTCAGCAGGCGCTGGGACACCTGTAACAGTTGCGCCGACTTGGTGCCCCCTTGATGATTGACCTGGGAGCCCACTGCCTTGTTGTCTGACCGGACCAGCACATGTTTCCCCTGCAGGTGCAGTAACAAATGTCAGAGAGCCAGGTGGACAGCCCGCAGTTCCAGCACATTGATGTGCTGCGTGCGGTTCCGAAGAGACCACCGTCCCTGGGCGGACCTGCCACGCCAGACTGTACCCCACATTAACTGGAATGCATCTGTGGCAACCGTCTCTCGGAAGGAAGGAAGGACCCCCAGAGGCGCACCCCCCAGTAGGAACGCCCTGTCTTTCCATGGTGCCAGAGCGTGGACGGACACCTGAGACACCACGATCAGCTTCTGCCTGTGAAACTTCGGGTCCAGATGGAAGCTGTTCAGCCACATCTGGAGCGGGCGCAGTAGCAACAGGCCGGAAGGTATGGCAGTCGATGCAGCCGTCAGTTTGCCCAGGAGCTGCAGGAAATGAATGTAAGGTAGCCGCCTGCCCCTCTTGAAAAAAGGGAGGAGTTGGAGAATGTTGCTCACACGTTTCTCCGACAGATAGGCCTTCATGGCGACCGAGTCCAGATCCAAACCCAAATAGGCAATCCGCTGAGTTTTTTTGCTGGGTTGGTGGCGTTTCTGCAATGCCACCAAGTTATTCGTTTTTTTGCAATGTTGACAGTGAGGCCCAGTTGGGCCACATGCAGCAGAAGACGGTTGGTATCCCGGACCACCTGGGCACGGGAATGCGCGCACACCAACCAGTCGTCGAGATAGGGCAGGACCTTCATGCCTCCCGCCTGCAGAGGCGCCGAGGCTGCCGCAGCACAACGGGTGAACACTCTTGGGGACAGGGAGAGTCCAAAGGGGAGCACCCTGAACTGGTAATGGTGACCCTGGAAGGCCAACCTCAGAAAGGGTTGATGATGAGCAGCGGTCGGGCCATGAAAGTAGGCATCCTTCAAATCTATGGAGGTGAACCACTCGTTGGGACTGACCACACGCTGAACATCTGCTGCAGTCAGCATGTGGAATGGCAGAACTTTTAAATACCTGTTCAGGCCTCGCAGGTCCAGGATGGGCCGTAGTCCGCCATCCTTCTTGCCGACGAGAAAGTAGGTCGAGTAGAAGCCCCCGGGATGAAGGAGGGGGTCCACCGGTACGATGGCACCCTTGTCCAGGAGGGTGGACAGCTCCTGGGCTAAGGTTTGGGCCTTGGCCGGGTCGCCGATGGATGTCACTCTCACCCGGCCGAAGGCTGGGGGCCGGCGTCGGAACTGCAATTTGTAGCCCTGGGTCAAGGTGGAAACTACCCAGGGGTCCGGACAGCAGGCAGCCCAGTGACTGAGCTGCTGCTGGGAAAAGCAGCCGACGACCGGCCCGGTGGCCCTAGCGCCACTGCCCCCGGCCCCCGGCCCCCGAAGGAACCGGAAGGACGGCGGTCAGGCTTGGAGGCCTGGGGCTGACGTGGTGAGTAGCGCACGGTGAAGCGAAAGTCGCCTGCCGGCTTCTTAGGATCCTGTCGCGACGGCCGCCGACCACTCTGGGGAGGCAGCTGTGGAGGACGTGGAGGGGCAGATGGAAAGGCTCTCGGCCCGCTGGAGGTAGGCGCCGCCTGGTCTCATCAGCTTCGGCTGTGCGGTCCAATGCTTGCAGAGCCAAACAGCTCACCAGGTTCCGCCGGCACCCTGCGAAGGAACCTACGAGTCGTCTCCGTCAGGGGTGACTGGGCTAGCCACACGTGACGACGAGTGTGGACAAGTGTCGACATAAGTCGACCCAACTCTCTCGATTGACAGGCAAAAGTCTGCAGTGAGGCATCGCAGATGTCACGGATTAAGTCTCCACCTGAGCATCCTGCAGGGAAGATGAGAGGGCCAAAAGGAAGTGGGAGAGGGTGTTTCCAAGGCGGCCGATGTGCGCTGCCGTGTTGTAAGCTCTGCAGACGTAGTCATCAGTGACCTTACACTGGGCAGAAGGGCACCTGGGGTCAGGGCAGCAATTGCAGGTTCCACCGCTGGCACGTGGAGAAGACCAACTGCCTCAGCACCCTCCATGGCAGCTAAGGCTCGCTCATCCGACCCAGGCCTGGTGAGGGCTGACGTGTCTCCCCAGCAGGAATGCAGCTCCTTCAAAAAATCAGGAGAGTGCGGCACCATAGTCTTCGCCGGTGGGGGGTTGCGCCTGTAGAAAGCGCTAGGAGCTTTTTCTTGACTCGGAGCGTCAAGCTGCAGGCGTGCCAGGGCAGCTGGATGATTGCCCCCATGGAGGAGTCATCAGCCGTGAATCCGAGGCTGAAGAATGTGAGGAGCCCGGTGCAGTCGGAGTCGTCAACCCGACCTGGGAACCATTAAACTGGCTAGATGAAGCTGCAATGGAGATAGCGTCGTCCGGTGGCAGCGGTGACCCCTGGGCAGCCGCAATAGCAGCATGTGTCATTCCCCCAGCAGGCTGCAGGCTAAGAAGAAGTGCCTTCATTTCGTCCATATCAGCAGCCATACGGTCAACCTTAGAGGAGAGCTGGTCTGCCTTCCTCCGCCGTTTTCCTGCGGTGTCCCCGTCCTGTGTGGCAGACCGCCTCTTTGCAGCACCCCGACAGGAATCCACCCTCTCAGGCTGGAATGAAGGCAGGCAGGATAGTGGATCCATTTGGGCCAGCCTGGCCAGCCTTACTGACCTCGGCATAATGCTACAATTTATGCAGGCTTCGACGGTGATGGCCTCCTGCAGGTGATCCACCCCAAGACAGGACACACACCGGTCATGGCCATCCTCAGGCTCCAGGGACGCCATACAGATGCCACAGGCATGCCAGGCAGGCATAAACAACAAACAACACAAAGTTTGACGCCGCCGGGACGGGAACGCCAACACTTTGAAAAACAATACCAAGTTGGGAGAGGGGGCAGGTACGCAACCTTCACCAACAAGATTATTAGTTTAGCACAAATACAACTAAGCTTGAAGAGGGACTGAAACCCTACCTCAACCCAGTTAAATCCTTCAATAATACTGTGAACACTAAACAGAGAAACACAAAACAGTTATTAGCATTCAAAGCAGCATCAACCTGCTAGTAACACAGCCCTCAGCAGCTGTGTGCAATGCTGGAAGTTGAGGGGCAGAAACGCCACCAACCCAGCAAAGCCACCAGAGCAGGTACAACATACAATGTGAAAAACGCTGGTGACAGCCTCTCGGAGGACGAGCCTCAGCCCGTTACTCCTGCCACGGAGGCACGAGGCTGCACAAAGCCAGCAGCACGCTAGTAATAATTGTACCGGACATTTAAACGGCCATGCTACACTTACGTACACCTTGACGCGCAGTCGCGAGAAGAATGAAGGAGCTGATTGCCTGCTGACACAGGAAGATATAGCCTCCCGTGGGTCATGCAGGAGTCACAGGTGACGTTGTTGTTATTCGTACTCAACATGCACTATCACGGGCGGAGTTATCCAGTGCTTAAAGCACAGCCTCTGGCGGACAGTAGGGACGAAATAGAACAGCAGCTTACCGGTGGGGCATCTCTCCTGACGAGACAACATTCCAAAACTAGTGCTAGCTCCCGTTTATAGCCGGTGCCCGTAGTCAACGTGCCCGTGCACGTAAAATAACGTAACGTAACTTAGCAGACTTTCGAGCACAACATTACATAACAAACATGAATCAACGTTTCAATGTGGTTTCACATAGCACGATCTACTCAATGCTGTCACATACACAACGGTGCTTAGTGAATGAATGAGACTCAAGTTCAGACAGAATGGTGCATTCAAGTGCTCCTCTGATCCAGGTTCTATTTCCAGAGTTGGGAAGTCGGTTTTCCGAAGGTGGTGTGTTCAAAACTCAATGTGGACGCGACCAAGACGATGTGTGGTATGACTGTATCCAACAAAAACAAAGGGAAACTGATCATGAAACATTTTCAGACTATTTGCGACACACAGTAGCATCATAGTGAGCCTAGCATTAAAATTAATATTTGATCTTTATTAATGAGTGGTGTGCATGGAAGAGAAGAGCGGCCGCTGTCAGACATACACGAACTAGAACAGAAAGTCACAGAGAAAATGACGCCATATTTCATGTCAAGTCTCGTATCGACTGGAAGGAACCGATTGTGTGAAAACAACGTACGTTCCACCGATGTTTGACCATGTGACGCGTTGACATGGTGACTAAGAAGGGGGCTGGGCCTGAGTTGTGTGTAATCCGGTTGGCTGTTCTCTGTGTGGTCTGGTTAGACTGGTTATTAATTCCAACTGCTGGTTATTAATATCACCCCTGTGTGTGTCCATTGTTAACGTCAGACTGAGGCTCTGTGCCAACATCACATCACGATTTGACATGTGTTTTTGTTCATGATTCAGTTTGTTCATGGCATTGGGCCAGACAGAGGTGTGTGTGTGTGTGTGTGTGTCTTCGCTGTTGGTCGACTTCCCTTCCCCACACGCTTAAAGGAGTCATCACCTGGAAATCGCAATTTCTCTTGTTAAAACATGCATATCTGTGTTTGACCTCAGTTGAAACTTGCCTGAAAGGCTGGAGTTTGAAAGTGGCGCCGTTTTTTCGCTTCTGCTCTTTTTCCGAACAGGAATAGCACACAAGGGTGTGCATTCCTAAAGCACGAGATTTTGATTCTGCGCCTTCGGTGACGTCACCGTGGCGGCTACTTGCATAAGCCCACCCCTCTTTCACCACCCAACCCCGCCCCGTCCGCTACCTGAAATCGCCGAAGCGCCGCCATTATGTTTTGGAGTCTGCATGCAGGCAAGCCCCCCCGGCTCTGTCCTTCCTGCGGCGAATCAACGCGCGCCTCATTACATATTATACAATGCACATCCGGACCAGTCAAAACCTCGCGCGTAATCTCGCGTGATAAAATCGCGGTACGAAAAAGGGTCAGAACAAGCTCAATGTTTGATTAAAATTTTATTTTTTTTTTCTAATAAGTTTTACGAATTGATCCAAAGCGATCCAAGGGGGGCTGGATACGTATAAAACCAGGTGATGACTCCTTTAAAACACGCGACAGCCGTTGTTTGATCCTCTGCTGCTCACAGTTCAGCTGCCTGTTCTCTTCATTCAGTGTTGTGTTTCACTCTCTGTGAAGTTTTCTGCTTTGTCAGCTAAATGTTTCCTCTGTTCTGTACCTCAACAAGCTCAGCACGCAAACAGTGAGCAGGTCTCGAAGCCGTACACTTGATAGACACTGATAAGATAAGATCATTCTTTATTGATCCCGAGGGCAAGTTCAGGTGTTGCAGTTGCACAAGACTGTATTTATTAATGATAATAATAATAATAATATTTAGTCATCTTGTCTCTAGATGAGGCCTCATTGAGCTTCTATCACACAATTTATAATTATTTAATGGTTCACACAGTATTAACAAGCACTAAAGCCGAATGCCACAAAGTAATTATCACACTGAGCCTTTAGGAGCATTCTGGACTTCATGATGCATGTGATTGTTATTTTGACACCGTCCTCTTTGTTTTAAACACTGCAGATCTTTTTATATATTTGACATAATCTTGGTGTTATATTTCATATTGAATGGGTTCCTCTTGTCTTGTTGTGTGAATTGAGTGAGATTTGGAGTGCTCTCTTTTTTCTAAGACGATTTACAATGACTGACAGATGTGAGGCGAGATTTCAGGACGAGACTCCGAAGAACGGTATACACAATAACAAAGAGATGGGCAGATGTAAAGTAAAATGTGAGGAGATGTGGAGTGATTACAGCCGGTTTAGAGTTAGCTGTCTGCAGCGTCCTCCATCAACACTGGACCAGTTTAAAACAACGTCATCCCCATTAGTAACATGATCAAATAGGGTTCAGGGATGATAAATACTGGCGTTACCCTTTAAGATTCTTGACATGTAGTGCTTTTTTTGTCTTTCCTTTCACTTTTATGGAACAAACAAAACGTGAAAACTACTCTGCAATAAACCTGATTGTGACTCTTCACTTTACACAGTTTAGACCAATCAGAAATGACTGTTAGCCCTTCATTAAACATCAGAAATACTGCACACTAATCATTGTAACTACCGGCTGTGGTCTGGTGCGAAGTGCATCCAATGTTTGTAGTTATGTTTTGTTACATAACCAAGTTTATCAATTGCTTGGTTAATCTGATGCAGCTCATTCTGGTCATGTGATGTCATTTTAAAGAAACATTGATCGAACAAAGGAACATGGAAATAAATACGACCGGTGACATTCTGATTGATAGATCATTAGCAGGAAGCTGCACCTTCCACAAATATAATATATCATCAGAAAACAATTAAGTGTGTGTGTGTGTGTGTGTGTGTGTGTGTGTGTTTGGAGGCACTCCATTGAGTTAATTGTTGATCAGGAGACTTCAGCAGTTAGTATGTTGTTATAAAGTTACTCATCATCTTGCAGAAAACCATAAAGACTCAATAATCATTAAACTGACAACACACACACACACACACACACACACACACACAGTGTTTCCTTTGAGCTTCACATTCTCTAAATCATCGTAGAAGAGGTGCAGGATTCTTTCTAATAGCAGTCATCTGTATAGAGAGGTGAAGTCCCACCCCCTCCTGCCTCCCCCTCTGATGAGGATGAAGTTTCAGGTATCTTTGCGTGAGTGTTGAAGAGGGAACTGAGCCTGAACTTGAAGGTCTTGTTCTACCAGCCCATCTACGCTCCCTTCCCTCATGGTCACGGGCTTGAAGAAGTGACCCAAAGAATGACATCACAGATTCAAACAGCTGAAATGAGCTTCTTCCTTCGTCAGGTGGCTGGACCCAGCCTAAGAGATATAGGTAAAAGGTCATGGCAAAAGAGACCAGCTGAGGTGGTTCAACAACTGATCAGCATCTTGTAGGACCCCACCCTTCTGAAGTTTTTCAAGGCTCGTCCAACTGGTAGGAGACCCTGTGGTAGACCCAGAACATGCTGGTGAGGTTAGAAATAAAAAGAGCTGGAAGAAGCTGCTGAGGAGAGGACATCGTTCTTTTCATCTTTGGATAATCTCTAATGATCTCTGGACTCCCCAGATTACATCATAAATAACTAACAAAAATGACGTGACTAGCTAGTCATGTGGCTATCCACACCAATGATTCACATCACTAACGACTGACAAACAAAAGGTTTACTTTTAGTTTGACACGGGCCACTACCAGCAGTATCCCGGACTAAAGACCTGGGTTTGTTTGAACCGTCCAACTCCATCTCTTTATACTACGTCTCTCGCTCTACCCATAATGCAATGGGTGACTGTGTCACATACAAATGCTCACCCTCTCTTTGTTTCTCTCCTGTCCTTCAGTTCAACACATTTATACTGGACTACATTGGAGAAAATCCGATCAGGGAGTGACGCTGTGTGTGTGCGTGTGTGTGTGTGTCCACTCGGGTCTTCACTTCCTCTTTGTCCACTGAATGCACATTAACTGTCTCCAGCAGCAGGAATCTCCTGTCTGCTGCAGGTGTTCTCCCTCACTGATCCAGAGTTCAGAGGTCAGCAGCGTATGAACACTTATACATGATGTATTATCCAAAACCAATTAGTGATGAGACACAGTGGAAACTCAGTCAATCTGTAACGTATGTCTGCATTCCTCACTGGAAAGGTTCCTTTATAATTCTCTCATCAATCAGCTAATTACCATTAGAGATGAATCAATACAGTACAAACATCCACACAGCTCAGAACTGCTGCAATTGCAAATTAGTTTCTTTCATCCGATCTACGCTATGATTATTCATTTTGGACAACAGCTTAAAGCAACACTAAAGAGTATTTAGTGCCTTAAAATAATGTTTCCAAAATAGTTTCAGTGGTTCATCACCTCAAAACCGGGTGAACGGCACTTCCGCATTCGCTCTGCGGCCGTCTATCAGCTGTAACCGCACCATGTAACTTTGCCTCGTCGGGTAGTGTTTTTGTAGTTCTAATGAGACTACAATTTGACCTGCTTTACGGCAAGCGTTACAAAAGCCGGTAGGTGGAGGCTCTACGTAAAGATCAGTGGGAGAACACCCAGCAGGTGCGTGGAAGATACCTTGCAGCTAGGTAGTTTTTAAATTGGCGTCATGGCAGAGCCTGCAAAGAAAAGGAGTATAATGTCCGAAGAGGCGAAGAAAAGAAAATGGGAGCATGACAAAGAAAGAGCTCGAACGAGAGTGAATATCGGACCGGCTCACACTCGTTGGCGAGAGCTGAAGGAGGCTACAAAATGCAAGACGGATGGTGACTTGGCTTTGTTGCTGCTGGACTTATAAATAATTCCGTTAATAATTTTTTCCCAACAGTGTGCATCTGTGTACAATACATTGTCGATTATTTTATTGGCTCATGTTAGCTAAGGCGTTAGCTTTTGTGCTAATATATATGTAACTATCGCTATGGCTCATGTTAGCTAATCTTACCTAAGGCGTTAGCTACTCTACCTTGTCACTGGACATCGTTCAAATCGTTCATCGTTTCCAGAGCCGGTTCTGTATACAAACAAATAACGTGCATGCGACGGTAGGCTGCGGTAGGCTAAATTATTTACGATGGCAGTAATGGACAACTCCGCTTCCAACCTGTAGGGGTACCGAAGAGGAAAACTTCTTAAGTGTTGCTTTAAAGTTTGCAGTGGTGGAAGTACAATTTTGAGGATCATTTACTTTACTTGAGTATTTCCATGTCTCACCCATTTACTTTGTTTGTTACTTTACAGTTTCAGATCATTAAAACACAAGAGAATGAAATTGAAAAATGATGAGGTATTTTTATAGATTAAACTACCCAGCAGTATATAAAGTCATTAAAATGAGCTCCACCAGCTGGAACATTAAAGCATGAACAAATTAACGCATCTACAATTATAATATTATTTTGCATAATGAGGACTTTTACTTCTTTGACATAGATTACACATCACCTCATTTTGGACAACAGTGTTTAGATTTAAAAGCCGACAGGTGAGGTCAGGTGTTTTGCCCTTTGAGCCACTGGTAGGCTTTTAATGAGAAATGTCTACAGGAAGTGATGCATTTAATTGACAAACAATTCATCAATACTAATATTACTGCAGGGGTACAGGCATCTTAAGAGGCATCTGTGCTTTTTTTACACCGATATTGGGCCGTAAGGGAACCTGTAGTAGTAATCTGACTTTTCAGCGTAGTCTCAAACCAGATTTTTTTTTTAATAATTCGTCCCATTTGGTATTCAGATTTAATAAAGAAAAGATCAATAGTTATAGTTAATAGTAATGTAGGAGAGAGCGCTGGTACAAAAGAGACGACTGGATGTATGAGGCTGATGGGACGGAGGAGGCGATGACGGGATGTAGACTTAGAATTCCATGTTTCCAACTTCAAGTCCTAGTTTTTTTAATTTTTATTATTGTAGTTAAAGCTGTAGTCTACGATTTTTCACTTGCGGCAAACTTTAGCCAATAGAAGCCATCCGGTCCGCATGGGGGGGGGGATGTGGCGAGCGATCGCCGAGCAGTTTGGGATCGGGACGTTCTGCAGTCGGGGTGAGAGAGAAATCCGACCGGCACCCGCTGCATTTACACTGTTACAACCCTGGCTCTCAGGTTGAAACAAAGGAGAGGGCACACACAGAGCTCTGAGAATTTCTCAGTGTTTGTTAAACTAAACAACCCAAAAGGAACATAATGTGTCTGTGTATTGCATCAAATGTAGTGTGTGTGGGTGTGTGCGTGGGCATGTGTGTGTGTATGTATGTAAGAAAACAAACTATAGCAGGTTGTAGGCCAGAGCAGCAGTCAGCTGCTCAACCACCAGAGAGAGAGAGCAGACTGACTGAGGCGGCCTTTTATCAATGACACCACGCCCTAAGGTGTGGTCTGCTTAGGACGGCCCACTGCTTCCTGGTGTTCCTGGAAGGCACCGAGAAGCAAACAGAACAGGGACGTCACATCCCCCCCCATAAAGACGAGGACCCAAAGGGTATCCGAGACACAAAGGGAGTCCTGTCCTGCAAAACACAGAAGTCACAGCATAGTCATTTAACACAGTAATACAAGTACACTCCCAGGTGCTCCCTCAATCCCCTCCAAACTCAGCAACTTTGGTACCCAAGAAGCAAATTAAGAGTGGGCAGAGAGGCTCAGCTGAAAGAATAAATGGGCACTGTCAGAACCACTTAAGACAGAGCACGTGACAGGGCATCAGCAACAATATTCTCTGACCCTTTGATATGACGAATATCAAGGTTAAAGGGCTGTAAAAACAAACACCACCTCATCAGTCGCTGATTTGGATTTTGTAATGAGTGCAGGAACGTTAGCAGGTTATGATCAGTATAAACTACTAGGGTTCTACCTCCACCAACATATACTTCAAAATGTTGCAGGGCCCAAATGAGGGCCAGGGCCTCTTTTTCAACAATGGAGTAATTCAACTGATAAGAATTGAATTTTCTGGAGAAAAACCCGACCGGATGGTCAATACCATCAGGACCAGCCTGCAGAAGTGCTGCTCCAGCCCCCAAATTACTGGCATCGACCTGAAGGTGGAAGGGAT